>NC_072440.2:53420000-54620000 GCF_028878055.3 Symphalangus syndactylus
CACTCCATTCCACTCCATTCCATTCCTTTGCATTCCACTCCACTCAACTACACTCCTCTCCATTCCGTTCATTTCCAATTCACTGCACTCGACTCCACACCATTCCATTCCATTACACTCAATTCCTCTCCACTCCACTCTGTTCTTTTTTTCTCCTTTCGACTTCCCTGCATTCCACTGCACTTTGTTCCATTCCCTTCCTTTGCATTCCATTCCATTCCATTTCATTGCAATCCTTTCCATTGCATTCCACCCCATTCCACTCCATTCTACTCCATTCCATTCTTCTCCATTCCAGTGCACTACACTCTACTTTACTTTTTTCCATTGCATTTCATTCCATTGCATTTCATTCCATTCCATTCCATTCCATTCCATTCCATTGCATTCCATTCCATTTCATCCCATTCCATTCAAATTCTGTTGCATTCCATTCCATTCCATTCAATTCCATTCCTTTCTTTTCAACAAGAATCCACTCCATTCCACTACAATCCTTTCCATTCCATTGCATTCATTTCAACTCCACTCTTCTCCACTCCAATCCTTCCGACTCCACTGCAATCCAATCCTTCCCATTCAACTCCCTTCCAGTCCTCTACATTCCATTCCAATCCATTCCATTCGATTACATTCTACTCATCTAAATTCCTTCCTTTCTTCTCCATTCCACTCCACTGCAATTTTTTGCATTCCATTCCATTCCATTCCATTCCATTCCATTGCATTCCATTCCATTCCATTCCTTTCCATTCCATTGCATTCCATTCCATTCCATTCCATTCCATTCCATTGCTTTGCATTCCATTCCCATTTATTCCATTCCATTCCATTCCCATTCATTCCAGTCCATTGCATTCCATTCCCAATCATTCCATTCCTTTGCATTCCATTCCATTGCATTCCATTCAATTCCATTTCATTCCCAATCATTCCATTCCATTCCATTCCATTCCATTCCATTCCATTCCATTCCATTCCCCTGCACGCAACTCCACTCCAATCCACTGTATTCCATTCTATTCCTTTCCATTCTATTCCATTCCATTAAAACTGAATCGATTCTACTACCCTCTATTCCACTCCATTCCATTCCACTCCATTCCATTCCTTCCCATTCCACTCTACTCATCTACACTCCTCTCCATTCCATTCATTTCCAATTATCTGCACTTGACTCCACACCATTCCATTTCATTCCATTCCATTCCATAACATTCCATTCCATTCCACTCCATTCCATTGCATTCCATTCGCCTCCACGCAACTTATTTCCAATCCACTGCATTCTATTCCATTCCATTCTATTTCATTCATTTCCATTCCACATGAATCCATTCTACTTCCCTCCGTTCCACTCCACTCCAATGCATTCCATTCCTTTCCATTCCATTCAAATCCACTCTTCTCCACTCCACTCTTCTCCACTCCTTCCCATTCCATTCATTTCAAATACACTGCACTCCACTCCACTCCATTCCAATTCACTTCATTCCTTTTCATTCATTTCCATTGTATTGCATTGCATTCCATTACTTTCCATTACATTCCATTCTACTAAAATCCACTCCACTCCAATCCACTTTTCCATTCCATTCCATACCATTCCATTCCATTCCGTTCCATTCTTTTTCCCTGGAATCCACTCGACTCCACTCCAATCCATTCCATTCCATTCCATTCCATTCAAATCCACTGTTCTCCACTCCTCTCCTCTCCACTTCACTCCTCTCCACTCCACTGTATTCCATTCCTACCCATTCGCCTCCATTCCAGTCCACTCTATTCCATTCCATTCCATCCCTATCCATTCCATTCGATCCCATTCCATTCCATTCCACCCAATCCCATTCCATTCCATACAATCCCATTCCATTCCATTCCATTCCATTCCATTCCATTCCATTCCATATTTTTCCATTCCATTCCATTCCATTACTTTCCACTAGAATCCACTCCACTTCCATCCATTCCATTCCATTCAGTTCAAATCCACTCTTCTCCACTCCACTCCTCTCAACTCCACTGCGTTCCATTCCTTCCCATTGGCCTCCATTCCATTCCATTCCATTCCATTCCATTCCATTCCATTCCATTCCACACCAGTCCATGACTCTCCATTCCATTTCACTACTTTCATTTCTTCTGCGTTCCACTCCACTGAACTCCACTGCACTTTTTTCCATTCCTTTCAATTCCATTTCATTCATTTCCCTTCCATTCCATTCCATTCCATTCCATTCCATTCCATTCCATTCCATTCCATTCCATTCCTTTCCATTCCATTCCATTCCATTCCATTCCATTCCATTCCATTCCATTCCATTCTTTTGCTCTAGAATCCACTCCACTCCTCTCCATTCCAATCAATTCCTTTCTGTTACATTCTATTCAAGTTCACACTTTGCCACTCCATTCTGTCCACTCCTCTGCATTCCATTTCTTTTCATTAGCCTCCATTCGAGTCAACTCCTTTCCTTTCCATTCCATTCCATTTCATACCATTCCATTCCCTTCCACTTCTTTCCACTCCACTTCACTCCCTTCTTTTCTTCTACATTCCACTCCACTAAACTCCACTGCACTTTTTTCCATTCCATTCCATTCCATTGCATTCAAATCCACTCTTCTCCACTCCACACCTCTCCACTCCACTGCATTCCTTTCCTTCCTATTTGCCTCCATTCCAATCAACTCCATTCCATTCCATTCCATTTCAGTCCATTCCATTCCATTCCATTCCAGTCCACTCCACTGCATTCCCTTCCATTTTTGTCCATTCCTCTCCTTTCCACTCCACTGCATTCCAATCCTTCCCATTCACCTCCATTCCAGTCAACCCCAGTCCATTCCATTCCATTTATTTCCATTCCATTCCTTTCCATTCCATTCCATTCCATTCCACTCCATTCCAATCCACTACACTCCCTTCCTTCCTTCTCGATTCCATTCCACTCCATTCCACTCCACTACACTCACTTCCTTCTTTCTCCATTCCATTCCACTACACTCCCCTTTTTTTCATTCCATTCCATTCCGTTAAATTCCATTCCATTCCATTCCATTCCATTCCATTCTATTACAGTAGAATCCACTCCACTCCACTCCACTCCATTCCATTCCTTTCCATTCCATTCAAATCCACTCTTCTCCACTCCACTCCTCTCCACTCCACTGCATTCCATTCCTTCCCTTTCGCCTCCATTTCATTCCATTCCATTCCATTCCACTCCACTCCACTCCATTCCATTCCATTCCATTCCTTTTCATTCATTTTCATTGTATTCAATTCAATTCCATTATTTCAATTCCATTCCATTCCACTCCATACCACTCCACTCCTATCCACTGCATTCCATTTGATTCCATTTCGTTCCAATACACTCCATTCCACTCCACTCCCTTCCTTTCTTTTCAATTCCACTCCACTGCACTGCACTGCTTTGCACTTTTTTCCATTCCATTCCATTCCATTTCTTTCCCTTCCGCCTGAACCGACTCTATTACCTTCCGTTCCACTCCATTCCACGCTATTCCATTCCATTCCATTACACTCCTTTCCATTCCTTCCCATTCCAGTCCACTCTACTCCAATCCTCTCCATTCCATTCATTTCCAATACACTGCGCTCCACTGTACTCCATTCCATTCCATTCTGTTACTTTTCATTCCCTTCCATTGTATTCCCATTCAACACCCTTCCAGTCCTCTACATTCCATTCCAATCCATTCCATTCGATTTCATTCTACTCATCTAAATTCCTTCCTTTCTTCTCCATTCCACTCCACTGCAATTTTTTCCATTCCATTCCATTCCATTCCATTCCATTGCATTCCATTCCATTCCATTCCATTCCATTGCTTTCCATTCCATTCCCATTTATTCCATTCCATTCCATTCCATTCCGTTCCCATTCATTCCATACCATTGCATTCCATTCCCAATCATTCAATTCCTTTCATTCCATTCCATTGCATTCCATTCAATTCCATTTCATTCCCAATCATTCCATTCCATTCCATTCCATTCCATTCCATTCCATTCCATTCCATTCCCCTGCACGCAACTCCACTCCAATCCACTGTATTCCATTCTATTCCATTCCATTCTATTCCATTCCATTAAAACTGAATCGACTCTACTACCCTCTATTCCACTCCATTCCATTCCACTCCATTCCATTCCTTCCCATTCCACTCTACTCATCTTCACTCCTCTCCATTCCATTCATTTCCAATTATCTGCACTTGACTCCACACCATTCCATTCCATTCCATTCCATTCCATTCCTTTCCATTCCATTCCATTCCATTCCACTCCATTCCATTGCATTCCATTCGCCTCCACTCAACTAATTTCCAATCCACTGCATTCCATTCCATTCTATTCCATTCCTTTCCATTCCACATGAATCCACTCTACTCCCCTCCGTTCCACTCCACTCCAATGCGTTCCATTCCTTTCCATTCCATTCAAATCCACTCTTCTCCACTCCACTCCTCTCCAATCCTTCCCATTCCATTCATTTCAAATACACTGCACTCCACTCCACTCCATTCCAATTCACTTCATTCCTTTTCATTCATTTCCATTGTATTGCATTGCATTCCATTACTTTCCATTCCATTCCATTCTACTAAAATCCACTCCACTCCAATCCACTTTTCCATTCCATACCATACCATTCCATTCCATTCCATTCCATTCCATTCCTTTCCATTCTTTTCCCCTGGAATCCACTCGACTCCACTCCAATCCATTCCATTCCATTCCATTCCATTCAAATCCACTGTTCTCCACTCCACTCCTCTCCACTCCACTCTATTCCATTCCTACCCATTCGCCTCCATTCCAGTCCACTCTATTCCATTCCATTCCATCCCAATCCATTCCATTCGATCCCATTCCATTCCATTCCACCCAATCCCATTCCATTCCATCCAATCCCATTCCATTCCATTCCATTCCATTCCGTTCCCTATTTTTCCATTCCATTCCATTCCATTACTTTCCACTAGTATCCACTCCACTTCAATCCATTCCATTCCATTCAGTTCAAATCCACTCTTCTCCACTCCACTCCTCTCAACTCCACTGCGTTCCATTCCTTCCCATTGGCCTCCATTCCATTCCATTCCATTCCATTCCATTCCATTCCATTCCACACCAGTCCATGACTCTCCATTCCATTTCACTACTTTCCTTTCTTCTGCGTTCCACTCCACTGAACTCCACTGTACTTTTTTCCATTCCTTTCAATTCCATTTCATTCATTTCCCTTCCATTCCTTTCCATTCCATTCCATTCCATTCCATTCCATTCCATTCCATTCCATTCCTTTCGTTCCGTTCCATTCCATTCCATTCCATTCCATTTCATTCCATTCTTTTGCTCTAGAATCCACTACACTCCACTCCATTCCAATCAATTCCTTTCTGTTACATTCTATTCAAGTTCACATTTTGCCACTCCATTCTGTCCACTCCACTGCATTCCATTCCTTTTCATTAGCCTCCATTCGAGTCAACTCCTTTCCTTTCCATTCCATTCAATTTCATACCACTCCATTCCCTTCCACTTCTTTCCACTCCACTTCACTCCCTTCTTTTCTTCTACATTCCACTCCACTAAACTCCACTGCACTTTTTTCCATTCCATTCCATTCCATTGCATTCAAATCCACTCTTCTCCACTCCACACCTCTCCACTCCACTGCATTCCTTTCCTTCCTATTTGCCTCCATTCCAATCAACTCCATTCCATTCCATTCAATTTCAGTCCATTCCATTCCACTCCACTCCAATGCATTCCCTTCCATTTTTGTCCATTCCATTCCTTTCCACTGCACTGCATTCCAATCCTTCCCATTCACCTCCATTCCAGTCAACCCCAGTCCATTCCATTCCATTTCTTTCCATTCCATTCCTTTCCATTACATTCCATTCCATTCCACTCCATTCCAATCCACTACACTCCCTTCCTTCCTTCTCCATTCCATTCCACTCCATTCCACTCCACTACACTCACTTCCTTCTTTCTCCATTCCATTCCACTACACTCCACTTTTTTTCATTCCATTCCATTCCATTCCATTCCATTCCATTCCATTCCATTCCATTCCATTCTATTACAGTAGAATCCACTCCACTCCACTCCACTCCATTCCATTCCTTTCCATTCCATTCAAATCCACTCTTCTCCACTCCACTCCTCTCCACTCCACTGCATTCCATTCCTTCCCTTTCGCCTCCATTTCATTCCATTCCATTCCATTCCATTCCACTCCACTGCATTCCATTCCATTCCATTCCTTTTCATTCATTTTCATTGTATTCAATTCAATTCCATTATTTCCATTCCATTCCATTCCACTCCAAACCACTCCACTCCTATCCACTGCATTCCATTTGATTCCATTTCGTTCCAATACACTCCATTCCACTCCACTCCCTTCCTTTCTTTTCAATTCCACTCCACTGCACTGCACTGCTTTGCACTTTTTTCCATTCCATTCCATTCCATTTCTTTCCCTTCCGCCTGAACCGACTCTATTACCTTCCGTTCCACTCCATTCCATGCTATTCCATTCCATTCCATTACACTCCTTTCCATTCCTTCCCATTCCAGTCCACTCCACTCCAATCCTCTCCATTCCATTCATTTCCAATACACTGCGCTCCACTGTACTCCATTCCATTCCATTCTGTTACTTTTCATTCCCTTCCATTGTATTCCATTCCATTCCATTATATTCCAATCTACTCCCGTCCACTCCACTCCGATCCAATGCGTTCAATTACATTCTGGTCCATTCCATTCCATTCCATTCATTTCAAACCCAGTGTTCTCCAATGCACTCCTCTCCAATCCACTGCATTCTATTCCTTCCTATGCGCCTCCATTCCAGTCCACTCCATTCCATTCCATGCCATTCCATTCCATTCCATTCCATTCCTTTCTTTTACATTTGAATCCACTCCACTCCAATCAAATCCATTGTATTGCATTCCATTCAATTCAAATCCACTATTCTCCACTCCACTCCTCTCCATTCTACTGCATTCAATTCCTTCCCGTACACTTTTATTCCCGTCCATTCCATTCCATTTTATCCCATTCCACACCATTCCACTCCTCCCCACTCCCTTCCTTTCTTCTCCATTTCACTCCACTGCACTCCAGTGCACTGTTTTCCATTGCATTCCATTGCATTCCACTCCATTCTTTTTCATTCTGTTCCGTTGTATTCCATTCCATTCCATTATTCCCATTCCATTCCATTCTACACCAAATCACTCCACTCCAATCCACTGCATTCAGTTCCATTCCATTCTGTTCCATTCCACACCTTTCCACTCCACTACACTACCTTCCTTTCTTCTCCATTCCACTCCACTGCACTGCACTGCACTATTTTCCATTCCATTCCATTCCTTTCCGTTCCATTCCATTCCTTTCCATTCCAATTGAATCCACTCTACTGCCCTCCGTTGCACTCCATTCCACTCCATTCCATTTCATTCCACTCCTCTCCATTCCATTCCTACCGATTCCAGTGCACTCCACTCCACTCCTCTCCATTCCATTCATTAGCAATAAACTGCACTCCAATCTGCTCCATTGCATTCCATTCCATTCCTTTTCATTCCCTTCCATTGTATTCCATTTCATTCCATTACTTTCCATTCCATTTTTTCTACTCCAGTACACTCCACTCCAATTCACTGTGCTCCATTCCATTTTGTTCCATTGCATTCCATTCCATTCGTTTCTAATCGACTCTTCTCCACTGCACTCCTCTCTTCTCCACTGCATTCCATTCCTTCCCATTCGCATCCATTCCATTTCCCTCCATTCCATTCCACTCCATGCCATTCCATTGCATTCCATTCCATTCCATTACATTCATTTCCATTCCACTCCTTTCCACTGCACTCCACGCCCTTCTTTTCTTCTGCATTCCTCTCCACTCCACTCCAAAGCACTTTTTTCCATTCCATTCCATTCCATTCCATTCCATTCCATTCCATTCCATTCCATTCCATTCCATTCCATTCCATTACATTACATTACATTCTTTGCCGCTAGAATCCACTTCACTCCACTAAAATCCATTCCATTCCATTTCATTCAATTGAAATCCACTCTTCTCCACCCCACTCCTCTCCAATCTTCTTCTTTCAATTCCTTGCCATCAGCCTGCATTCCAGTCCAATCCATTCCATACCATTCCATTGCACAACATTCCATTCCATTCCATTCCATTCCACTCCAATCCTCTCCACTAAACTCCCTTCCTTTCTTCTCCATTCCACTCCACTGCACTCCACTGCTCTTTTTTCCATTCCATTCCATTCCATTCAATTCCATTGCATTCCATTCCATTCCTATTTATTCCATTCCATTCCAATCCATTCCATTCCACTGCATTCCATTCCATTCCATTCCATTCCATTCCATTCCATTCCATTCCAATCCCATTCATTCCATTCCACTGCATTCCATTCCATTCCATTCCATTCCTTTCCCAATCATTCCATTCCATTCCATTCCATTCCATTCTGCTGCATGCATCTCCACTCCAATCCACTGTATTCCATTCTATTTCACTCCACTCCATTCCATTCCATTAACACTGAATCTACTCTACTCCCCTCTATTCCACTCCACTCCATTCCACTCCATTCCATTCCTTTGCATTCCACTCCACTCAACTACACTCCTCTCCATTCCATTCATTTCCAATTCACTGCACTCGACTCCAAACCATTCCATTCCATTCCACTCAATTCCTCTCCACTCCACTCTGTTCTTTTTTCTCCATTCGACTTCCCTGCATGCCACTGCACTTTGTTCCATTCCGTTCCTTTGCATTCCATTCCATTCCATTTCATTCCAATCCATTCCATTGCATTCCACCCCATTCCACTCCATTCTACTCCCTTCCATTCTTCTCCATTCCAGTGCACTACACTCTACTTTACTTTTTTCCATTGCATTTCATTCCATTCCATTCCATTCCATTCCATTCCATTCCATTCCATTCCATTCCCTTCCATTTCATCCCATTCCATTCAAATTCTGTTGCATTCCATTCCATTCCATTCAATTCCATTCCTTTCTTTTCAACAAGAATCCACTCCATTCCACTACAATCCTTTCCATTCCATTGCATTCATTTCAACTCCACTCTTCTCCACTCCAATCCTTCCGACTCCACTGCAATCCAATCCTTCCCATTCAACTCCCTTCCAGTCCTCTACATTCCATTCCAATCCATTCCATTCGATTTCATTCTACTCATCTAAATTCCTTCCTTTCTTCTCCATTCCACTCCACTGCAATTTTTTCCATTCCATTCCATTCCATTCCATTCCATTCCATTCCATTCCATTCCATTGCATTCCATTCCATTCCATTCCATTCCATTGCTTTCCATTCCATTCCCATTTATTCCATTCCATTCCATTCCATTCCATTCCCATTCATTCCATTCCATTGCATTCCATTCCCAATCATTCCATTCCTTTGCATTCCATTCCATTGCATTCCGTTCAATTCCATTCCATTCCCAATCATTCCATTCCATTCCATTCCATTCCATTCCATTCCATTCCATTCCATTCCCCTGCACGCAACTCCACTCCAATCCACTGTATTCCATTCTATTCCATTCCATTCTATTCCATTCCATTAAAACTGAATCGACTCTACTACCCTCTATTCCACTCCATTACATTCCACTCCATTCCATTCCTTCCCATTCCACTCTACTCATCTACACTCCTCTCCATTCCATTCATTTCCAATTATCTGCACTTGACTCCACACCATTCCATTCCATTCCATTCCATTCCATTCCATTCCATTCCACTCCATTCCATTGCATTCCATTCGCCTCCACGCAACTAATTTCCAATCCACTGCATTCCATTCCATTCCATTCTATTCCATTCCTTTCCATTCCACATGAATCCACTCTACTCCCCTCCGTTCCACTCCACTCCAATGCATTCCATTCCTTTCCATTCCATTCAAATCCACTCTTCTCCACTCCACTCCTCTCCACTCCTTCCCATTCCATTCATTTCAAATACACTGCACTCCACTCCACTCCATTCCAATTCACTTCATTCCTTTTCATTCATTTCCATTGTATTGCAGTGCATTCCATTACTTTCCATTCCATTCCATTCTACTAAAATCCACTCCACTCCAATCCACATTTTCCTTTCCATTCCATACCATACCATTCCATTCCATTCCATTCCATTCCTTTCCATTCATTTCCCCTGGAATCCACTCGACTCCACTCCAATCCATTCCATTCCATTCCATTCCATTCAAATCCACTGTTCTCCACTCCACTCCTCTCCACTCCACTGTATTCCATTCCTACCTATTCGCCTCCATTCCAGTCCACTCTATTCCATTCCATTCCATCCCAATCCATTCCATTCGATGCCATTCCATTCCATTCCACGCAATCCCATTCCATTCCATCCAATCCCATTCCATTCCATTCCATTCCATTCCATTCCATTCCATTCTATTACAGTAGAATCCACTCCACTCCACTCCACTCCATTCCATTCCTTTCCATTCCATTCAAATCCACTCTTCTCCACTCCACTCCTCTCCACTCCAATGCATTCCATTCCTTCCCTTTCGCCTCCATTTCATTCCATTCCATTCCATTCCATTCCACTCCACTGCATTCCATTCCATTCCATTCCTTTTCATTCATTTTCATTGTATTCAATTCAATTCCATTATTTCCATTCCATTCCATTCCACTCCAAACCACTCCACTCCTATCCACTACATTCCATTTGATTCCATTTCGTTCCAATACACTCCATTCCACTCCACTCCCTTCCTTTCTTTTCAATTCCACTCCACTGCACTGCACTGCTTTGCACTTTTTTCCATTCCATTCCATTCCATTTCTTTCCCTTCCGCCTGAACCGACTCTATTACCTTCCGTTCCACTCCATTCCATGCTATTCCATTCCATTCCATTACACTCCTTTCCATTCCTTCCCATTCCAGTCCACTCCACTCCAATCCTCTCCATTCCATTCATTTCCAATACACTGCGCTCCACTGTACTCCATTCCATTCCATTCTGTTAGTGTTCATTCCCTTCCATTGTATTCCATTCCATTCCATTATATTCCAATCTACTCCCGTCCACTCCACTCCGATCCAATGCGTTCCATTACATTCTGGTCCATTCCATTCCATTCCATTCAGTTCAAACCCACTGTTCTCCAATGCACTCCTCTCCAATCCACTGCATTCTATTCCTTCCTATGCGCCTCCATTCCAGTCCACTCCATTCCATTCCATGCCATTCCATTCCATTCCATTCCATTCCTTTCTTTTACATTTGAATCCACTCCACTCCAATCAAATCCATTGTATTGCATTCCATTCAATTCAAATCCACTATTCTCCACTCCACTCCTCTCCATTCTACTGCATTCAATTCCTTCCCGTACACTTTTATTCCCGTCCACTCCATTCCATTTTATCCCATTCCACACCATTCCACTCCTCCCCACTCCCTTCCTTTCTTCTCCATTTCACTCCACTGCACTCCAGTGCACTGTTTTCCATTGCATTCCATTGCATTCCACTCCATTCTTTTTCATTCTGTTCCGTTGTATTCTATTCCATTCCATTATTCCCATTCCATTCCATTCTACACCAAATCACTCCACTCCAATCCACTGCATTTAGTTCCATTCCATTCTGTTCCATTCCACACCTTTCCACTCCACTACACTACCTTCCTTTCTTCTCCATTCCACTCCACTGCACTGCACTGCACTATTTTCCATTCCATTCCATTCCTTTCCGTTCCATTCCATTCCTTTCCATTCCAATTGAATCCACTCTACTGCCCTCCGTTGCACTCCATTCCACTCCATTCCATTTCATTCCACTCCTCTCCATTCCATTCCTACCGATTCCAGTGCACTCCACTCCACTCCTCTCCATTCCATTCATTAGCAATACACTGCACTCCAATCTGCTCCATTGCATTCCATTCCATTCCTTTTCATTCCCTTCCATTGTATTCCATTTCATTCCATTACTTTCCATTCCATTTTTTCTACTCCAGTACACTCCACTCCAATTCACTGTGCTCCATTCCATTCTGTTCCATTGCATTCCATTCCATTCGTTTCTAATCGACTCTTCTCCACTGCACTCCTCTCTTCTCCACTGCATTCCATTCCTTCCCATTCGCATCCATTCCATTTCCCTCCATTCCATTCCACTCCATGCCATTCCATTGCATTCCATTCCATTCCATTACATTCATTTCCATTCCACTCCTTTCCACTGCACTCCACGCCCTTCTTTTCTTCTGCATTCCTCTCCACTCCACTCCAATGCACTTTTTTCCATTCCATTCCATTCCATTCCATTCCATTCCATTCCATTCCATTCCATTCCATTCCATTCCATAACATTACATTCTTTGCCGCTAGAATCCACTTCACTCCACTAAAATCCATTCCATTCCATTTCATTCAATTGAAATCCACTCTTCTCCACCCCACTCCTCTCCAATCTTCTTCTTTCAATTCCTTGCCATCAGCCTGCATTCCAGTCCAATCCATTCCATACCATTCCATTGCACAACATTCCATTCCATTCCATTCCATTCCACTCCAATCCTCTCCACTAAACTCCCTTCCTTTCTTCTCCATTCCACTCCACTGCACTCCACTGCTCTTTTTTCCATTCCATTCCATTCCATTCAATTCCATTGCATTCCATTCCATTCCTATTTATTCCATTCCATTCCAATCCATTCCATTCCACTGCATTCCATTCCATTCCATTCCATTCCATTCCATTCCATTCCAATCCCATTCATTCCATTCCACTGCATTCCATTCCATTCCATTCCATTCCTTTCCCAATCATTCCATTCCATTCCATTCCATTCTGCTGCATGCATCTCCACTCCAATCCACTGTATTCCATTCTATTTCACTCCACTCCATTCCATTCCATTAACACTGAATCTACTCTACTCCCCTCTATTCCACTCCACTCCATTCCACTCCATTCCATTCCTTTGCATTCCACTCCACTCAACTACACTCCTCTCCATTCCGTTCATTTCCAATTCACTGCACTCGACTCCAAACCATTCCATTCCATTCCACTCAATTCCTCTCCACTCCACTCTGTTCTTTTTTCTCCATTCGACTTCCCTGCATTCCACTGCACTTTGTTCCATTCCGTTCCTTTGCATTCCATTCCATTCCATTTCATTCCAATCCATTCCATTGCATTCCACCCCATTCCACTCCATTCTACTCCCTTCCATTCATCTCCATTCCAGTGCACTACACTCTACCTTACTTTTTTCCATTGCATTTCATTCCATTCCATTCCATTCCATTCCATTCCATTCCATTCCATTCCATTCCATTCCATTCCATTCCATTCCATTCCATTTCATCCCATTCCATTCAAATTCTGTTGCATTCCATTCCATTCCATTCAATTCCATTCCTTTCTTTTCAACAAGAATCCACTCCATTCCACTACAATCCTTTCCATTCCATTGCATTAATTTCAACTCCACTCTTCTCCACTCCAATCCTTCCGACTCCACTGCAATCCAATCCTTCCCATTCAACTCCCTTCCAGTCCTCTACATTCCATTCCAATCCATTCCATTCGATTTCAATCTACTCATCTAAATTCCTTCCTTTGTTCTCCATTCCACTCCACTGCAATTTTTTCCATTCCATTCCATTCCATTCCATTCCATTCCATTGCATTCCATTCCATTCCATTCCATTCCATTGCTTTCCATTCCATTCACATTTATTCCATTCCATTCCATTCCATTCCATTCCCATTCATTCCATTCCATTGCATTCCATTCCCAATCATTCCATTCCTTTGCATTCCATTCCATTTCATTCCATTCAATTCCATTCCATTCCCAATCATTCCATTCCATTCCATTCCATTCCATTCCATTCCATTCCATTCCCCTGCACGCAACTCCACTCCAATCCACTGTATTCCATTCTATTCCATTCCATTCTATTCCATTCCATTAAAACTGAATCGACTCTACTACCCTCTATTCCACTCCATTCCATTCCACTCCATTCCATTCCTTCCCATTCCACTCTACTCATCTACACTCCTCTCCATTCCATTCATTTCCAATTATCTGCACTTGACTCCACACCATTCCATTCCATTCCATTCCATTCCATTCCATTCCATTCCACTCCATTCCACTCCATTCCATTCGCCTCCACGCAACTAATTTCCAATCCACTGCATTCCATTCCATTCCATTCTATTCCATTCCTTTCCATTCCACATGAATCCACTCTACTCCCCTCCGTTCCACTCCACTCCAATGCATTCCATTCCTTTCCATTCCATTCAAATCCACTCTTCTCCACTCCACTCCTCTCCACTCCTTCCCATTCCATTCATTTCAAATACACTGCACTCCACTCCACTCCATTCCAATTCACTTCATTCCTTTTCATTCATTTCCATTGTATTGCAGTGCATTCCATTACTTTCCATTCCATTCCATTCTACTAAAATCCACTCCACTCCAATCCACTTTTTCCTTTCCATTCCATACCATACCATTCCATTCCATTCCATTCCATTCCTTTCCATTCTTTTCCCCTGGAATCCACTCGACTCCACTCCAATCCATTCCATTCCATTCCATTCCATTCAAATCCACTGTTCTCCACTCCACTCCTCTCCACTCCACTGTATTCCATTCCTACCCATTCGCCTCCATTCCAGTCCACTCTATTCCATTCCATTCCATCCCAATCCATTCCATTCGATCCAATTCCATTCCATTCCACGCAATCCCATTCCATTCCATCCAATCCCATTCCATTCCATTCCATTCCATTCCATTCCATTCCATATTTTTCCATTCCATTCCATTCCATTACTTTCCACTAGATTCCACTCCACTTCAATCCATTCCATTCCATTCAGTTCAAATCCACTCTTCTCCACTCCACTCCTCTCAAATCCACTGCGTTCCATTCCTTCCCATTGGCCTCCATTCCATTCCATTCCATTCCATTCCATTCCACACCAGTCCATGACTCCCCATTCCATTTCACTACTTTCCTTTCTTCTGCGTTCCATTCCACTGGACTCCACTGCACTTTTTTCCATTCCTTTCAATTCCATTTCATTCATTTCCCTTCCATTCCTTTCCATTCCATTCCATTCCATTCCATTCCATTCCATTCCTTTCCTTTCCGTTCCATTCCGTTCCATTCCATTCCATTCCATTCCATTCCATTCCATTCCATTCCATTCCATTCTTTTGCTCTAGAATCCACTCCACTCCACTCCATTCCAATCAATTCCTTTCTGTTACATTCTATTCAAGTTCACACTTTGCCACTCCATTCTGTCCACTCCACTGCATTCCATTCCTTTTCGTTAGCCTCCATTCGAGTCAACACCTTTCCTTTCCATTCCATTCCATTTCATACCATTCCATTCCCTTCCACTTCTTTCCACTCCACTTCACTCCCTTCTTTTCTCCTCCATTCCACTCCATTAAACACCACTGCACTTTTTTCCATTCCATTCCATTCCATTGCATTCAAATCCACTCTTCTCCACTCCACACCTCTCCACTCCACTGCATTCATTTCCTTCCTATTTGCCTCCATTCCAATCAACTCCATTCCATTCCATTCCATTTCAGTCCATTCCATTCCATTCCACTCCACTCCACTGCATTCCCTTCCATTTTTGTCCATTCCACTCCTTTCCACTCCCCTGCATTCCAGTCCTTCCCATTCACCTCCATTCCAGTCAACCCCAGTCCATTCCATTCCATTTCTTTCCATTCCATTCCATTCCCATTGATTCCATTCCATTGCATTCCATTCCACTGCATTCCATTCCATTCCATTCCATTCCTTTCCCAATCATTCCATTCCATTCCATTCCATTCCATTCCATTCCATTCTGCTGCATGCATCTCCACTCCAATCCACTGTATTCCATTCTATTTCATTCCACTCCATTCCATTCCATTAAAACTGAATCTACTCTACTCCCCTCTATTCCACTCCACTCCATTCCACTGCATTCCATTCCTTTGCATTCCACTCCACTCAACTACACTCCTCTCCATTCCGTTCATTTCCAATTCATTGCACTCGACTCCACACCATTCCATTCCATTACACTCAATTCCTCTCCACTCCACTCTGTTCTTCTTTTCTCCATTCGACTTCCCTGCATTCCACTGCACTTTGTTCCATTCCGTTCCTTTGCATTCCATTCCATTCCATTCCATTTCATTCCAATCCTTTCCATTGCATTCCACCCCATTCCACTCCATTCTACGCCCTTCCATTCTTCTCCATTCCAGTGCACTACACTCTACTTTACTTTTTTCCATTGCATTTATTCCATTCCATTCCATTCCATTCCATTCCATTCCATTCCATTCCATTCCATTCAATTCCATTCCATCCCATTCCATTCAAATTCTGTTGCATTCCATTCCATTCCATTCAATTCCATTCCTTTCTTTTCAACAAGAATCCACTCCATTCCACTACAATCCTTTCCATTCCATTGCATTCATTTCAACTCCACTCTTCTCCACTCCAATCCTTCCGACTCCACTGCAATCCAATCCTTCCCATTCAACTCCCTTCCAGTCCTCTACATTCCATTCCAATCCATTCCATTCGATTTCATTCTACTCATCTAAATTCCTTCCTTTCTTCTCCATTCCACTCCACTGCAATTTTTTCCATTCCATTCCATTCCATTCCATTCCATTCCATTCCATTCCATTCCATTCCATTGCATTACTTTCCATTCCATTCCATTCCATTGCTTTCCATTCCATTCCCATTTATTCCATTCCATTCCATTCCATTGCATTCCCATTCATTCCATTCCATTGCATTCCATTCCCAATCATTCCATTCCTTTGCATTCCATTCCATTGCATTCCATTCAATTCCATTCCATTCCCAATCATTCCATTCCATTCCTTTCCTTTCCATTCCATTCCATTCCATTCCATTCCATTCCATTCCATTCCATTCCATTCCCCTGCACGCAACTCCACTCCAATCCACTGTATTCCATTCTATTCCATTCCATTCTATTCCATTCCATTAAAACTGAATCGACTCTACTACCCTCTATTCCACTCCATTCCATTCCACTCCATTCCATTCCTTCCCATTCCACTCTACTCATCTACACTCCTCTCCATTCCATTCATTTCCAATTATCTGCACTTGACTCCACACCATTCCATTCCATTCCATTCCATTCCATTCCATTCCAATCCATTCCATTCCACTCCATTCCATTGCATTCCATTCGCCTCCACGCAACTAATTTCCAATCCACTGCATTCCATTCCATTCCATTCTATTCCATTCCTTTCCATTCCACATGAATCCACTCTACTCCCCTCCGTTCCACTCCACTCCAATGCATTCAATTCCTTTCCATTCCATTCAAATCCACTCTTCTCCACTCCACTCCTCTCCACTCCTTCCCATTCCATTCATTTCAAATACACTGCACTCCACTCCACTCCATTCCAATTCACTTCATTCCTTTTCATTCATTTCCATTGTATTGCATTGCATTCCATTACTTTCCATTCCATTCCATTCTACTAAAATCCACTCCACTCCAATCCACTTTTTCCATTCCATTCCATAACATTCCATTCCATTCCATTCCATTCCTTTCCATTCTTTTCCCCTGGAATCCACTCGACTCCACTCCAATCCATTCCATTCCATTCCATTCCACTCAAATCCACTGTTCTGCACTCCACTCCTCTCCACTCCACTCTATTCCATTCCTACCCATTCGCCTCCATTCCAGTCCACTCTATTCCATTCCATTCCATCCCAATCAATTCCATTCGATCCCATTCCATTCCATTCCACCCAATCCCATTCCATTCCATCTAATCCCATTCCATTCCATTCCATTCCATTCCATTCCATTCCATTCCATTCCATTCCATTCCATATTTTTCCATTCCATTCCATTCCATTACTTTCCACTAGAATCCACTCCACTTCAATCCATTCCATTCCATTCAGTTCAAATCCACTCTTCTCCACTCCACTCCTCTCAACTCCACTGCGTTAAATTCCTTCCCATTGGCCTCCATTCCATTCCATTCAATTCCATTCCATTCCATTCCATTCCACACCAGTCCATGACTCTCCATTCCATTTCACTACTTTCCTTTCTTCTGCGTTCCATCCACTGGACTCCACTGCACTTTTTTCCATTCCTTTCAATTCCATTTCATTCATTTCCCTTCCATTCCTTTCCATTCCATTCCATTCCATTCCATTCCATTCCATTCCATTCCATTCCATTCCATTCCATTCCATTCCTTTCCGTTCCGTTCCGTTCCATTCCATTCCATTCCATTCCATTCCATTCCATTCCATTCCATTCCATTCCATTCCATTCTTTTGCTCTAGAATCCACTCCACTCCACTCCATTCCAATCAATTCCTTTCTGTTACATTCTATTCAAGTTCACACTTTGCCACTCCATTCTGTCCACTCCACTGCATTCCATTCCTTTTCATCAGCCTCCATTCGAGTCAACTCCTTTCCTTTCCATTCCATTCCATTTCATACCATTCCATTCCCTTCCACTTCTTTCCACTCCACTTCACTCCCTTCTTTTCTTCTCCATTCCACTCCACTAAACTCCACTGCACTGTTTTCCATTCCATTCCATTCCATTGCATTCAAATCCACTCTTCTCCACTCCACACCTCTCCACTCCACTGCATTCCTTTCCTTCCTATTTTCCTCCATTCCAATCAACTCCATTCCATTCCATTCCATTTCAGTCCATTCCATTCCATTCCATTCCACTCCACTCCACTGCATTCCCTTCCATTTTTGTCCATTCCACTCCTTTCCACTCCACTGCATTCCAATCCTTCCCATTGACCTCCATTCCAGGCAACCCCAGTCCATTCCATTCCATTTCTTTCCATTCCATTCTTTTCCATTACATTCCATTCCATTCCACTCCATTCCAATCCACTACACTCACTTCCTTCCTTCTCCATTCCATTCCACTCCATTCCACTCCACTACACTCACTTCCTTCTTTCTCCATTCCATTCCACTACACTCCACTTTTTTTCATTCCATTCCATTCCATTCCATTCCATTCCATTCCATTCCATTCCATTCCATTCCATTCCAGTCTATTACAGTAGAATCCACTCCACTCCACTCCACTCCATTCCATTCCTTTCCATTCCATTCAAATCCACTCTTCTCCACTCCACTCCTCTCCACTCCACTGCATTCCATTCCTTCCCTTTCGCCTCCATTTCATTCCATTCCATTCCATTCCATTCCACTCCACTCCATTCCATTCCATTCCATTCCTTTTCATTCATTTTCATTGTATTCAATTCAATTCCATTATTTCCATTCCATTCCATTCCACTCCAAACCACTCCACTCCTATCCACTGCATTCCATTTGATTCCATTTCGTTCCAATACACTCCATTCCACTCCACTCCCTTCCTTTCTTTTCAATTCCACTCCACTGCACTGCACTGCTTTGCACTTTTTTCCATTCCATTCCATTCCATTTCTTTCCCTTCCGCCTGAACCGACTCTATTACCTTCCGTTCCACTCCATTCCATGCTATTGCATTCCATTCCATTACACTCCTTTCCATTCCTTCCCATTCCAGTCCACTCCACTCCAATCCTCTCCATTCCATTCATTTCCAATACACTGCGCTCCACTGTACTCCATTCCATTCCATTCTGTTACTTTTCATTCCCTTCCATTGTATTCCATTCCATTCCATTATATTCCAATCTACTCCCGTCCACTCCACTCCGATCCAATGCGTTCCATTACATTCTGGTCCATTGCATTCCATTCCATTCAGTTCAAACCCACTGTTCTCCAATGCACTCCTCTCCAATCCACTGCATTCTATTCCTTCCTATGCGCCTCCATTCCAGTCCACTCCATTCCATTCCATGCCATTCCATTCCATTCCATTCCATTCCATTCCATTCCATTCCATTCCATTCTTTTACATTTGAATCCACTCCACTCCAATCAAATCCATTGTATTGCATTCCATTCAATTCAAATCCACTATTGTCCACTCCACTCCTCTCCATTCTACTGCATTCAATTCCTTCCCGTACACTTTTATTCCCGTCCACTCCATTCCATTTTATCCCATTCCACACCATTCCACTCCTCCCCACTCCCTTCCTTTCTTCTCCATTTCACTCCACTGCACTCCAGTGCACTGTTTTCCATTGCATTCCATTGCATTCCACTCCATTCTTTTTCATTCTGTTCCGTTGTATTCCATTCCATTCCATTATTCCCATTCCATTCCATTCTACACCAAATCACTCCACTCCAATCCACTGCATTCAGTTCCATTCCATTCTGTTCCATTCCACACCTTTCCACTCCACTACACTACCTTCCTTTCTTCTCCATTCCACTCCACTGCACTGCACTGCACTATTTTCCATTCCATTCCATTCCTTTCCGTTCCATTCCATTCCTTTCCATTCCAATTGAATCCACTCTACTGCCCTCCGTTGCACTCCATTCCACTCCATTCCATTTCATTCCACTCCTCTCCATTCCATTCCTACCGATTCCAGTGCACTCCACTCCACTCCTCTCCATTCCATTCATTAGCAATACACTGCACTCCAATCTGCTCCATTGCATTCCATTCCATTCCTTTTCATTCCCTTCCATTGTATTCCATTTCATTCCATTACTTTCCCTTCCATTTTTTCTACTCCAGTACACTCCACTCCAATTCATTGTGTTCCATTCCATTCTGTTCCATTGCATTCCATTCCATTCGTTTCTAATCGACTCTTCTCCACTGCACTCCTCTCTTCTCCACTGCATTCCATTCCTTCCCATTCGCATCCATTCCATTTCCCTCCATTCCATTCCACTACATGCCATTCCATTGCATTCCATTCCATTCCATTCCATTCCATTCATTTCCATTCCACTCCTTTCCACTGCACTCCACGCCCTTCCTTTCTTCTGCATTCCTCTCCAATCCACTCCAATGCACTTTTTTCCATTCCATTCCATTCCATTCCATTCCATTCCATTCCATTCCAGTCCATTACATTACATTCTTTGCCGCTAGAATCCACTTCACTCCACTAAAATCCATTCCATTCCATTTCATTCAATTGAAATCCACTCTTCTCCACCCCACTCCTCTCCAATCTTCTTCTTTCAATTCCTTGCCATCAGCCTGCATTCCAGTCCAATCCATTCCATACCATTCCATTGCACAACTTTCCATTCCATTCCATTCCATTACACTCCTTTCCATTCCTTCCCATTCCAGTCCACTCCAATCTAATCCTCTCCATTCCATTCATTTCCAATACACTGCGCTCCACTGTACTCCATTCCATTCCATTCTGTTACTTTTCATTCCTTACCATTGTATTCCCATTCAACTCCCTTCCAGTCCTCTACATTCCATTCCAATCCATTCCATTCGATTTCATTCTACTCATGTAAATTCCTTCCTTTCTTCTCCATTCCACTCCACTGCAATTTTTTCCATTCCATTCCATTCCATTCCATTGCATTCCAATCCATTCCATTCCATTCCATTGCTTTCCATTCCATTCCCATTTATTCCGTTCCATTCCATTCCATTCCCATTCATTCCATTCCATTGCATTCCATTCCCAATCATTCCATTCCTTTGCATTCCATTCCATTGCATTCCATTCAATTCCATTTCATTCCCAATCATTCCATTCCATTCCATTCCATTCCATTCCATTCCATTCCATTCCATTCCATTCCATTCCATTCCATTCCCCTGCACGCAACTCCACTCCAATCCACTGTATTCCATTCTATTCCATTCCATTCTATTCCATTCCATTAAAACTGAATCGACTCTACTAACCTCTATTCCACTCCATTCCATTCCACTCCATTCCATTCCTTCCCATTCCACTCTACTCATCTGCACTCCTCTCCATTCCATTCATTTCCAATTATCTGCACTTGACTCCACACCATTCCATTCCATTCCATTCCATTCCATTCCACTCCATTCCATTGCATTCCATTCGCCTCCACGCAACTAATTTCCAATCCACTGCATTCCATTCCATTCCATTCTATTCCATTCCTTTCCATTCCACATGAATCCACTCTACTCCCCTCCGTTCCACTCCACTCCAATGCGTTCCATTCCTTTCCATTCCATTCAAATCCACTCTTCTCCACTCCACTCCTCTCCACTCCTTCCCATTCCATTCATTTCAAATACACTGCACTCCACTCCACTCCATTCCAATTCACTTCATTCCTTTTCATTCATTTCCATTGTATTGCATTGCATTCCATTACTATCCATTCCATTCCATTCTACTAAAGTCCACTCCACTCCAATCCACTTTTTCCATTCCATTCCATACCATACCATTCCATTCCATTCCATTCCATTCCTTTCCATTCTTTTCCCCTGGAATCCACTCGACTCCACTCCAATCAATTCCATTCCATTCCATTCCATTCCTTTCCATTCCTTTCCCCTGGAATCCACTCGACTCCACTCCAATCCATTCCATTCCATTCCATTCCATTCAAATCCACTGTTCTCCACTCCACTCCTCTCCACTCCACTGTATTCCATTCCTACCCATTCGCCTCCATTCCAGTCCACTCTATTCCATTCCATTCCATCCCAATCCATTCCATTCGATCCCATTCCATTCCATTCCACCCAATCCCATTCCATTCCATCCAATCCCATTCCATTCCATTCCATTCCATTCCATTCCATTCCATTCAATTCCATATTTTTCCATTCCATTCCATTCCATTACTTTCCACTAGAATCCACTCCACTTCAATCCATTCCATTCCATTCAGTTCAAATCCACTCTTCTCCACTCCACTCCTCTCAACTCCACTGCGTTCCATTCCTTCCCATTGGCCTCCATTCGATTCCATTCCATTCCATTCCATTCCATTCCATTCCATTCCACACCAGTCCCTGACTCCCCATTCCATTTCACTACTTTCCTTTCTTCTGCGTTCCATTCCACTGGACTCCACTGCAATTTTTTCCATTCCTTTCAATTCCATTTCATTCATTTCCATTCCATTCCTTTCCATTCCATTCCATTCCATTCCATTAAATTCCTTTCCATTCCGTTCCATTCCATTCCATTCCATTCCATTCTTTTGCTCTAGAATCCACTCCACTCCACTCCATTCCAATCAATTCCTTTCTGTTACATTCTATTCAAGTTCACACTTTGCCACTCCATTCTGTCCACTCCACTGCATTCCATTCCTTTTCATTAGCCTCCATTCGAGTCAACTCCTTTCCTTTCCATTCCATTCCATTTCATACCATTCCATTCCCTTCCACTTCTTTCCACTCCACTTCACTCCCTTCTTTTCTTCTCCATTCCACTCCACTAAACTCCACTGCACTTTTTTACATTCCATTCCATTCCATTGCATTCAAATCCACTCTTCTCCACTCCACACCTCTCCACTCCACTGCATTCCTTTCCTTCCTATTTTCCTCCATTCCAATCAACTCCATTCCATTCCATTCCATTTCAGTCCATTCCACTCCATTCCATTCCACTCCACTCCACTGCATTCCCTTCCATTTTTGTCCATTCCACTCCTTTCCACTCCACTGCATTCCAATCCTTCCCATTCACCTCCATTCCAGTCAACCCCAGTCCATTCCATTCCATTTCTTTCCATTCCATTCTTTTCCATTACATTCCATTCCATTCCACTCCATTCCAATCCACTACACTCCCTTCCTTCCTTCTCCATTCCATTCCACTCCATTCCACTCCACTACACTCACTTCCTTCTTTCTCCATTCCATTCCACTACACTCCACTTTTTTTCATTCCATTCCATTCCATTCCATTCCATTCCATTCCATTCCATTCCGTTCCATTCCATTCCATTCCATTCCATTCCATTCTATTACAGTAGAATCCACTCCACTCCACTCCACTCCATTCCATTCCTTTCCATTCCATTCAAATCCACTCTTCTCCACTCCACTCCACTCCTCTCCACTCCACTGCATTCCATTCCTTCCCTTTCGCCTCCATTTCATTCCATTCCATTCCATTCCATTCCACTCCACTCCATTCCATTCCATTCCATTCCTTTTCATTCATTTTCATTGTATTCAATTCAATTCCATTATTTCCATTCCATTCCATTCCACTCCAAACCACTCCACTCCTATCCACTGCATTCCATTTGATTCCATTTCGTTCCAATACACTCCATTCCACTCCACTCCCTTCCTTTCTTTTCAATTCCACTCCACTGCACTGCACTGCTTTGCACTTTTTTCCATTCCATTCCATTCCATTTCTTTCCCTTCCGCCTGAACCGACTCTATTACTTTCCGTTCCACTCCATTCCATGCTATTCCATTCCATTCCATTACACTCCTTTCCATTCCTTCCCATTCCAGTCCACTCCACTCCAATCCTCTCCATTCCATTCATTTCCAATACACTGCGCTCCACTGTACTCCATTCCATTCCATTCTGTTACTTTTCATTCCCTTCCATTGTATTCCATTCCATTCCATTATATTCCAATCTACTCCCGTCCACTCCACTCCGATCCAATGCGTTCCATTACATTCTGTTCCATTGCATTCCATTCCATTCAGTTCAAACCCACTGTTCTCCAATGCACTCCTCTCCAATCCACTGCATTCTATTCCTTCCTATGCGCCTCCATTCCAGTCCACTCCATTCCATTCCATGCCATTCCATTCCATTCCATTCCATTCCATTCCATTCCATTCCATTCCATTCCATTCCATTCTTTTACATTTGAATCCACTCCACTCCAATCAAATCCATTGTATTGCATTCCATTCAATTCAAATCCACTATTCTCCACTCCACTCCTCTCCATTCTACTGCATTCAATTCCTTCCCGTACACTTTTATTCCCGTCCACTCCATTCCATTTTATCCCATTCCACACCATTCCACTCCTCCCCACTCCCTTCCTTTCTTCTCCATTTCACTCCACTGCACTCCAGTGCACTGTTTTCCGTTGCATTCCATTGCATTCCACTCCATTCTTTTTCATTCTGTTCCGTTGTATTCCATTCCATTCCATTATTCCCATTCCATTCCATTCTACACCAAATCACTCCACTCCAATCCACTGCATTCAGTTCCATTCCATTCTGTTCCATTCCACACCTTTCCACTCCACTACACTACCTTCCTTTCTTCTCCATTCCACTCCACTGCACTGCACTGCACTATTTTCCATTCCATTCCATTCCTTTCCGTTCCATTCCATTCCTTTCCATTCCAATTGAATCCACTCTACTGCCCTCCGTTGCACTCCATTCCACTCCATTCCATTTCATTCCACTCCTCTCCATTCCATTCCTACCGATTCCAGTGCACTCCACTCCACTCCTCTCCATTCCATTCATTAGCAATACACTGCACTCCAATCTGCTCCATTGCATTCCATTCCATTCCTTTTCATTCCCTTCCATTGTATTCCATTTCATTCCATTACTTTCCATTCCATTTTTTCTACTCCAGTACACTCCACTCCAATTCATTGTGTTCCATTCCATTCTGTTCCATTGCATTCCATTCCATTCGTTTCTAATCGACTCTTCTCCACTGCACTCCTCTCTTCTCCACTGCATTCCATTCCTTCCCATTCGCATCCATTCCATTTCCCTCCATTCCATTCCACTCCATGCCATTCCATTGCATTCCATTCCATTCCATTCCATTCCATTCATTTCCATTCCACTCCTTTCCACTGCACTCCACGCCCTTCCTTTCTTCTGCATTCCTCTCCACTCCACTCCAATGCACTTTTTTCCATTCCATTCCATTCCATTCCATTCCATTCCATTCCATTCCACTCCATTACATTACGTTCTTTGCCGCTAGAATCCACTTCACTCCACTAAAATCCATTCCATTCCATTTCATTCAATTGAAATCCACTCTTCTCCACCCCACTCCTCTCAAATCTTCTTCTTTCAATTCCTTGCCATCAGCCTGCATTCCAGTCCAATCCATTCCATACCATTCCATTGCACAACTTTCCATTCCATTCCATTCCATTACACTCCTTTCCATTCCTTCCCATTCCAGTCCACTCCAATCTAATCCTCTCCATTCCATTCATTTCCAATACACTGCGCTCCACTGTACTCCATTCCATTCCATTCTGTTACTTTTCATTCCTTTCCATTGTATTCCCATTCAACTCCCTTCCAGTCCTCTACATTCCATTCCAATCCATTCCATTCGATTTCATTCTACTCATGTAAATTCCTTCCTTTCTTCTCCATTCCACTCCACTGCAATTTTTTCCATTCCATTCCATTCCATTCCATTGCATTCCATTCCATTCCATTCCATTCCATTGCTTTCCATTCCATTCCCATTTATTCCATTCCATTCCATTCCATTCCATTCCCATTCATTCCATTCCATTGCATTCCATTCCCAATCATTCCATTCCTTTGCATTCCATTCCATTGCATTCCATTCAATTCCATTTCATTCCCAATCATTCCATTCCATTCCATTCCATTCCATTCCATTCCATTCCATTCCATTCCCCTGCACGCAACTCCACTCCAATCCACTGTATTCCATTCTATTCCATTCCATTCTATTCCATTCCATTAAAACTGAATCGACTCTACTACCCTCTATTCCACTCCATTCCATTCCACTCCATTCCATTCCTTCCCATTCCAATCTACTCATCTTCACTCCTCTCCATTCCATTCATTTCCAATTATCTGCACTTGACTCCACACCATTCCATTCCATTCCATTCCATTCCATTCCATTCCATTCCACTCCATTCCATTGCATTCCATTCGCCTCCACGCAACTAATTTCCAATCCACTGCATTCCATTCCATTCCATTCTATTCCATTCCTTTCCATTCCACATAAATCCACTCTACTACCCTCCGTTCCACTCCACTCCAATGCATTCCATTCCTTTCCATTCCATTCAAATCCACTCTTCTCCACTCCACTCCTCTCCACTCCTTCCCATTCCATTCATTTCAAATACACTGCACTCCACTCCACTCCATTCCAATTCACTTCATTCCTTTTCATTCATTTCCATTGTATTGCATTGCATTCCATTACTTTCCATTCCATTCCATTCTACTAAAATCCACTCCACTCCAATCCACTTTTTCCATTCCATTCCATAACATTCCATTCCATTCCATTCCATTCCTTTCCATTCTTTTCCCCTGGAATCCACTCGACTCCACTCCAATCCATTCCATTCCATTCCATTCCATTCAAATCCACTGTTCTCCACTCCACTCCTCTCCACTCCACTGTATTCCATTCCTACCCATTCGCCTCCATTCCAGTCCACTCTATTCCATTCCATTCCATCCCAATCCATTCCATTCGATCCCATTCCATTCCATTCCACCCAATCCCATTCCATTCCATCCAATCCCATTCCATTCCATTCCATTCCATTCCATTCCATTCCATTCCATATTTTTCCATTCCATTCCATTCCATTACTTTCCACTAGAATCCACTCCACTTCAATCCATTCCATTCCATTCAGTTCAAATCCACTCTTCTCCACTCCACTCCTCTCAACTCCACTGCGTTCCATTCCTTCCCATTGGCCTCCATTCCATTCCATTCCATTCCATTCCATTCCATTCCATTCCACACCAGTCCATGACTCCCCATTCCATTTCACTACTTTCCTTTCTTCTGCGTTCCATTCCACTGGACTCCACTGCACTTTTTTCCATTCCTTTCAATTCCATTTCATTCATTTCCCTTCCATTCCTTTCCATTCCATTCCATTCCATTCCATTCCATTCCATTCCATTCCATTCCTTTCCATTCCGTTCCATTCCATTCCATTCCATTCCATTCCATTCTTTTGCTCTAGAATCCACTCCACTCCACTCCATTCCAATCAATTCCTTTCTGTTACATTCTATTCAAGTTCACACTTTGCCACTCCATTCTGTCCACTCCACTGCATTCCATTCCTTTTCATTAGCCTCCATTCGAGTCAACTCCTTTCCTTTCCATTCCATTCCATTTCATACCATTCCATTCCCTTCCACTTCTTTCCACTCCACTTCACTCCCTTCTTTCCTTCTCCATTCCACTCCACTAAACTCCACTGCACTTTTTTACATTCCATTCCATTCCATTGCATTCAAATCCACTCTTCTCCACTCCACACCTCTCCACTCCACTGCATTCCTTTCCTTCCTATTTTCCTCCATTCCAATCAACTCCATTCCATTCCATTCCATTTCAGTCCATTCCACTCCATTCCATTCCACTCCACTCCAATGCATTCCCTTCCATTTTTGTCCATTCCACTCCTTTCCACTCCACTGCATTCCAATCCTTCCCATTGACCTCCATTCCAGGCAACCCCAGTCCATTCCATTCCATTTCTTTCCATTCCATTCTTTTCCATTACATTCCATTCCATTCCTCTCCATTCCAATCCACTACACTCACTTCCTTCCTTCTCCATTCCATTCCACTCCATTCCACTCCACTACACTCACTTCCTTCTTTCTCCATTCCATTCCACTACACTCCACTTTTTTTCATTCCATTCCATTCCATTCCATTCCATTCCATTCCATTCCATTCCAGTCTATTACAGTAGAATCCACTCCACTCCACTCCACTCCATTCCATTCCTTTCCATTCCATTCAAATCCACTCTTCTCCACTCCACTCCTCTCCACTCCACTGCATTCCATTCCTTCCCTTTCGCCTCCATTTCATTCCATTCCATTCCATTCCATTCCACTCCACTCCATTCCATTCCATTCCATTCCTTTTCATTCATTTTCATTGTATTCAATTCAATTCCATTATTTCCATTCCATTCCATTCCACTCCAAACCACTCCACTCCTATCCACTGCATTCCATTTGATTCCATTTCGTTCCAATACACTCCATTCCACTCCACTCCCTTCCTTTCTTTTCAATTCCACTCCACTGCACTGCACTGCTTTGCACTTTTTTCCATTCCATTCCATTCCATTTCTTTCCCTTCCGCCTGAACCGACTCTATTACCTTCCGTTCCACTCCATTCCATGCTATTGCATTCCATTCCATTACACTCCTTTCCATTCCTTCCCATTCCAGTCCACTCCACTCCAATCCTCTCCATTCCATTCATTTCCAATACACTGCGCTCCACTGTACTCCATTCCATTCCATTCTGTTACTTTTCATTCCCTTCCATTGTATTCCATTCCATTCCATTATATTCCAATCTACTCCCGTCCACTCCACTCCGATCCAATGCGTTCCATTACATTCTGGTCCATTGCATTCCATTCCATTCAGTTCAAACCCACTGTTCTCCAATGCACTCCTCTCCAATCCACTGCATTCTATTCCTTCCTATGCGCCTCCATTCCAGTCCACTCCATTCCATTCCATGCCATTCCATTCCATTCCATTCCATTCCATTCCATTCCATTCCATTCCATTCTTTTACATTTGAATCCACTCCACTCCAATCAAATCCATTGTATTGCATTCCATTCAATTCAAATCCACTATTCTCCACTCCACTCCTCTCCATTCTACTGCATTCAATTCCTTCCCGTACACTTTTATTCCCGTCCACTCCATTCCATTTTATCCCATTCCACACCATTCCACTCCTCCCCACTCCCTTCCTTTCTTCTCCATTTCACTCCACTGCACTCCAGTGCACTGTTTTCCATTGCATTCCATTGCATTCCACTCCATTCTTTTTCATTCTGTTCCGTTGTATTCCATTCCATTCCATTATTCCCATTCCATTCCATTCTACACCAAATCACTCCACTCCAATCCACTGCATTCAGTTCCATTCCATTCTGTTCCATTCCACACCTTTCCACTCCACTACACTACCTTCCTTTCTTCTCCATTCCACTCCACTGCACTGCACTGCACTATTTTCCATTCCATTCCATTCCTTTCCGTTCCATTCCATTCCTTTCCATTCCAATTGAATCCACTCTACTGCCCTCCGTTGCACTCCATTCCACTCCATTCCATTTCATTCCACTCCTCTCCATTCCATTCCTACCGATTCCAGTGCACTCCACTCCACTCCTCTCCATTCCATTCATTAGCAATACACTGCACTCCAATCTGCTCCATTGCATTCCATTCCATTCCTTTTCATTCCCTTCCATTGTATTCCATTTCATTCCATTACTTTCCCTTCCATTTTTTCTACTCCAGTACACTCCACTCCAATTCATTGTGTTCCATTCCATTCTGTTCCATTGCATTCCATTCCATTCGTTTCTAATCGACTCTTCTCCACTGCACTCCTCTCTTCTCCACTGCATTCCATTCCTTCCCATTCGCATCCATTCCATTTCCCTCCATTCCATTCCACTCCATGCCATTCCATTGCATTCCATTCCATTCCATTCCATTCCATTCATTTCCATTCCACTCCTTTCCACTGCACTCCACGCCCTTCCTTTCTTCTGCATTCCTCTCCAATCCACTCCAATGCACTTTTTTCCATTCCATTCCATTCCATTCCATTCCATTCCATTCCATTCCAGTCCATTACATTACATTCTTTGCCGCTAGAATCCACTTCACTCCACTAAAATCCATTCCATTCCATTTCATTCAATTGAAATCCACTCTTCTCCACCCCACTCCTCTCCAATCTTCTTCTTTCAATTCCTTGCCATCAGCCTGCATTCCAGTCCAATCCATTCCATACCATTCCATTGCACAACTTTCCATTCCATTCCATTCCATTACACTCCTTTCCATTCCTTCCCATTCCAGTCCACTCCAATCTAATCCTCTACATTCCATTCATTTCCAATATACTGCGCTCCACTTTACTCCATTCCATTCCATTCTGTTACTTTTCATTCCTTTCCATTGTATTCCCATTCAACTCCCTTCCAGTCCTCTACATTCCATTCCAATCCATTCCCTTGGATTTCATTCTACTCATGTAAATTCCTTCCTTTCTTCTCCATTCCACTCCACTGCAATTTTTTCCATTCCATTCCATTCCATTCCATTGCATTCCATTCCATTCCATTCCATTCCATTGCTTTCCATTCCATTCCCATTTATTCCATTCCATTCCATTCCATTCCATTCCCATTCATTCCATTCCATTGCATTCCATTCCCAATCATTCCATTCCTTTGCATTCCATTCCATTGCATTCCATTCAATTCCATTTCATTCCCAATCATTCCATTCCATTCCATTCCATTCCATTCCATTCCATTCCATTCCATTCCATTCCATTCCATTCCCCTGCACGCAACTCCACTCCAATCCACTGTATTACATTCTATTCCATTCCATTCTATTCCATTCCATTAAAACTGAATCGACTCTACTACCCTCTATTCCACTCCATTCCATTCCACTCCATTCCATTCCTTCCCATTCCACTCTACTCATCTTCACTCCTCTCCATTCCATTCATTTCCAATTATCTGCACTTGACTCCACACCATTCCATTCCATTCCATTCCATTCCATTCCATTCCATTCCATTCCATTCCATTCCACTCCATTCCATTCCATTCCATTCCACTCCATTCCATTGCATTCCATTCGCCTCCACGCAACTAATTTCCAATCCACTGCATTCCATTCCATTCCATTCTATTCCATTCCTTTCCATTCCACATGAATCCACTCTACTCCCCTCCGTTCCACTCCACTCCAATGCGTTCCATTCCTTTCCATTCCATTCAAATCCACTCTTCTCCACTCCACTCCTCTCCACTCCTTCCCATTCCATTCATTTCAAATACACTGCACTCCACTCCACTCCATTCCAATTCACTTCATTCCTTTTCATTCATTTCCATTGTATTGCATTGCATTCCATTACTTTCCATTCCATTCCATTCTACTAAAGTCCACTCCACTCCAATCCACTTTTTCCATTCCATTCCATACCATACCATTCCATTCCATTCCATTCCATTCCTTTCCATTCTTTTCCCCTGGAATCCACTCGACTCCACTCCAATCAATTCCATTCCATTCCATTCCATTCCTTTCCATTCTTTTCCCCTGGAATCCACTCGACTCCACTCCAATCCATTCCATTCCATTCCATTCCATTCAAATCCACTGTTCTCCACTCCACTCCTCTCCACTCCACTGTATTCCATTCCTACCCATTCGCCTCCATTCCAGTCCACTCTATTCCATTCCATTCCATCCCAATCCATTCCATTCGATCCCATTCCATTCCATTCCACCCAATCCCATTCCATTCCATCCAATCCCATTCCATTCCATTCCATTCCATTCCATTCCATTCCATTCCATTCCATATTTTTCCATTCCATTCCATTCCATTACTTTCCACTAGAATCCACTCCACTTCAATCCATTCCATTCCATTCAGTTCAAATCCACTCTTCTCCACTCCACTCCTCTCAACTCCACTGCGTTCCGTTCCTTCCCATTGGCCTCCATTCCATTCCATTCCATTCCATTCCATTCCATTCCATTCCATTCCACACCAGTCCATGACTCCCCATTCCATTTCACTACTTTCCTTTCTTCTGCGTTCCATTCCACTGGACTCCACTGCAATTTTTTCCATTCCTTTCAATTCCATTTCATTCACTTCCCTTCCATTCCTTTCCATTCCATTCCATTCCATTCCATTCCATTCCATTCCGTTCCTTTCCATTCCGTTCCATTCCATTCCATTCCATTCCATTCCATTCCATTCCATTCCATTCCATTCCATTCTTTTGCTCTAGAATCCACTCCACTCCACTCCATTCCAATCAATTCCTTTCTGTTACATTCTATTCAAGTTCACACTTTGCCACTCCATTCTGTCCACTCCACTGCATTCCATTCCTTTTCATTAGCCTCCATTCGAGTCAACTCCTATCCTTTCCATTCCATTCCATTTCATACCATTCCATTCCCTTCCACTTCTTTCCACTCCACTTCACTCCCTTCTTTTCTTCTCCATTCCACTCCACTAAACTCCACTGCACTTTTTTACATTCCATTCCATTCCATTGCATTCAAATCCACTCTTCTCCACTCCACACCTCTCCACTCCACTGCATTCCTTTCCTTCCTATTTTCCTCCATTCCAATCAACTCCATTCCATTCCATTCCATTTCAGTCCATTCCACTCCATTCCATTCCACTCCACTCCACTGCATTCCCTTCCAATTTTGTCCATTCCACTCCTTTCCACTCCACTGCATTCCAATCCTTCCCATTCACCTCCATTCCAGTCAACCCCAGTCCATTCCATTCCATTTCTTTCCATTCCATTCTTTTCCATTACATTCCATTCCATTCCACTCCATTCCAATCCACTACACTCCCTTCCTTCCTTCTCCATTCCATTCCACTCCATTCCACTCCACTACACTCACTTCCTTCTTTCTCCATTCCATTCCACTACACTCCACTTTTTTTCATTCCATTCCATTCCATTCCATTCCATTCCATTCCTTTCCATTCCGTTCCATTCCATTCCATTCCATTCCATTCTATTCTTTTGCTCTAGAATCCACTCCACTCCACTCCATTCCAATCAATTCCTTTCTGTTACATTCTATTCAAGTTCACACTTTGCCACTCCATTCTGTCCACTCCACTGCATTCCATTCCTTTTCATTAGCCTCCATTCGAGTCAACTCCTTTCCTTTCCATTCCATTCCATTCCATTTCATACCATTCCATTCCCTTCCACTTCTTTCCACTCCACTTCACTCCCTTCTTTTCTTCTCCATTCCACTCCACTAAACTCCACTGCACTTTTTTACATTCCATTCCATTCCATTGCATTCAAATCCACTCTTCTCCACTCCACACCTCTCCATTCCACTGCATTCCTTTCCTTCCTATTTTCCTCCATTCCAATCAACTCCATTCCATTCCATTCCATTTCAGTCCATTCCACTCCATTCCATTCCACTCCAATCCACTGCATTCCCTTCCATTTTTGTCCATTCCACTCCTTTCCACTCCACTGCATTCCAAACCTTCCCATTCACCTCCATTCCAGTCAACCCCAGTCCATTCCATTCCATTTCTTTCCATTCCATTCTTTTCCATTACATTCCATTCCATTCCACTCCATTCCAATCCACTACACTCCCTTCCTTCCTTCTCCATTCCATTCCACTCCATTCCACTCCACTACACTCACTTCCTTCTTTCTCCATTCCATTCCACTACACTCCACTTTTTTTCATTCCATTCCATTCCATTCCATTCCATTCCTTTCCATTCCATTCCATTCCATTCTATTACAGTAGAATCCATTCCACTCCACTCCACTCCATTCCATTCCTTTCCTTTCCATTCAAATCCACTCTTCTCCACTCCACTCCTCTCCACTCCACTGCATTCCATTCCTTCCCTTTCGCCTCCATTTCATTCCATTCCATTCCATTCCATTCCACTCCACTCCATTCCATTCCATTCCATTCCATTCCTTTTCATTCATTTTCATTGTATTCAATTCAATTCCATTATTTCCATTCCATTCCATTCCACTCCAAACCACTCCACTCCTATCCACTGCATTCCATTTGATTCCATTTCGTTCCAATACACTCCATTCCACTCCACTCCCTTCCTTTCTTTTCAATTCCACTCCACTGCACTGCACTGCTTTGCACTTTTTTCCATTCCATTCCATTCCATTTCTTTCCCTTCCGCCTGAACCGACTCTATTACCTTCCGTTCCACTCCATTCCATGCTATTCCATTCCATTCCATTACACTCCTTTCCATTCCTTCCCATTCCAGTCCACTCCACTCCAATCCTCTCCATTCCATTCATTTCCAATACACTGCGCTCCACTGTACTCCATTCCATTCCATTCTGTTACTTTTCATTCCCTTCCATTGTATTCCATTCCATTCCATTATATTCCAATCTACTCCCGTCCACTCCACTCCGATCCAATGCGTTCCATTACATTCTGTTCCATTGCATTCCATTCCATTCAGTTCAAACCCACTGTTCTCCAATGCACTCCTCTCCAATCCACTGCATTCTATTCCTTCCTATGCGCCTCCATTCCAGTCCACTCCATTCCATTCCATGCCATTCCATTCCATTCCATTCCACTCCATTCCATTCCATTCCATTCCATTCCATTCCATTCTTTTACATTTGAATCCACTCCACTCCAATCAAATCCATTGTATTGCATTCCATTCAATTCAAATCCACTATTCTCCACTCCACTCCTCTCCATTCTACTGCATTCAATTCCTTCCCGTACACTTTTATTCCCGTCCACTCCATTCCATTTTATCCCATTCCACACCATTCCACTCCTCCCCACTCCCTTCCTTTCTTCTCCATTTCACTCCACTGCACTCCAGTGCACTGTTTTCCATTGCATTCCATTGCATTCCACTCCATTCTTTTTCATTCTGTTCCGTTGTATTCCATTCCATTCCATTATTCCCATTCCATTCCATTCTACACCAAATCACTCCACTCCAATCCACTGCATTCAGTTCCATTCCATTCTGTTCCATTCCACACCTTTCCACTCCACTACACTACCTTCCTTTCTTCTCCATTCCACTCTACTGCACTGCACTGCACTATTTTCCATTCCATTCCATTCCTTTCCGTTCCATTCCATTCCTTTCCATTCCAATTGAATCCACTCTACTGCCCTCCGTTGCACTCCATTCCACTCCATTCCATTTCATTCCACTCCTCTCCATTCCATTCCTACCGATTCCAGTGCACTCCACTCCACTCCTCTCCATTCCATTCATTAGCAATACACTGCACTCCAATCTGCTCCATTGCATTCCATTCCATTCCTTTTCATTCCCTTCCATTGTATTCCATTTCATTCCATTACTTTCCATTCCATTTTTTCTACTCCAGTACACTCCACTCCAATTCATTGTGTTCCATTCCATTCTGTTCCATTGCATTCCATTCCATTCGTTTCTAATCGACTCTTCTCCACTGCACTCCTCTCTTCTCCACTGTATTCCATTCCTTCCCATTCGCATCCATTCCATTTCCCTCCATTCCATTCCACTCCATGCCATTCCATTGCATTCCATTCCATTCCATTCCATTCATTTCCATTCCACTCCTTTCCACTGCACTCCACGCCCTTCCTTTCTTCTGCATTCCTCTCCACTCCACTCCAATGCACTTTTTTCCATTCCATTCCATTCCATTCCATTCCATTCCATTCCATTCCAGTCCATTACATTACATTCTTTGCCGCTAGAATCCACTTCACTCCACTAAAATCCATTCCATTCCATTTCATTCAATTGAAATCCACTCTTCTCCACCCCACTCCTCTCCAATCTTCTTCTTTCAATTCCTTGCCATCAGCCTGCATTCCAGTCCAATCCATTCCATACCATTCCATTGCACAACTTTCCATTCCATTCCATTCCATTACACTCCTTTCCATTCCTTCCCATTCCAGTCCACTCCAATCTAATCCTCTCCATTCCATTCATTTCCAATACACTGCGCTCCACTGTACTCCATTCCATTCCATTCTGTTACTTTTCATTCCTTACCATTGTATTCCCATTCAACTCCCTTCCAGTCCTCTACATTCCATTCCAATCCATTCCATTCGATTTCATTCTACTCATGTAAATTCCTTCCTTTCTTCTCCATTCCACTCCACTGCAATTTTTTCCATTCCATTCCATTCCATTCCATTGCATTCCAATCCATTCCATTCCATTCCATTGCTTTCCATTCCATTCCCATTTATTCCGTTCCATTCCATTCCATTCCCATTCATTCCATTCCATTGCATTCCATTCCCAATCATTCCATTCCTTTGCATTCCATTCCATTGCATTCCATTCAATTCCATTTCATTCCCAATCATTCCATTCCATTCCATTCCATTCCATTCCATTCCATTCCATTCCATTCCATTCCATTCCATTCCATTCCCCTGCACGCAACTCCACTCCAATCCACTGTATTCCATTCTATTCCATTCCATTCTATTCCATTCCATTAAAACTGAATCGACTCTACTAACCTCTATTCCACTCCATTCCATTCCACTCCATTCCATTCCTTCCCATTCCACTCTACTCATCTGCACTCCTCTCCATTCCATTCATTTCCAATTATCTGCACTTGACTCCACACCATTCCATTCCATTCCATTCCATTCCATTCCACTCCATTCCATTGCATTCCATTCGCCTCCACGCAACTAATTTCCAATCCACTGCATTCCATTCCATTCCATTCTATTCCATTCCTTTCCATTCCACATGAATCCACTCTACTCCCCTCCGTTCCACTCCACTCCAATGCGTTCCATTCCTTTCCATTCCATTCAAATCCACTCTTCTCCACTCCACTCCTCTCCACTCCTTCCCATTCCATTCATTTCAAATACACTGCACTCCACTCCACTCCATTCCAATTCACTTCATTCCTTTTCATTCATTTCCATTGTATTGCATTGCATTCCATTACTATCCATTCCATTCCATTCTACTAAAGTCCACTCCACTCCAATCCACTTTTTCCATTCCATTCCATACCATACCATTCCATTCCATTCCATTCCATTCCTTTCCATTCTTTTCCCCTGGAATCCACTCGACTCCACTCCAATCAATTCCATTCCATTCCATTCCATTCCTTTCCATTCCTTTCCCCTGGAATCCACTCGACTCCACTCCAATCCATTCCATTCCATTCCATTCCATTCAAATCCACTGTTCTCCACTCCACTCCTCTCCACTCCACTGTATTCCATTCCTACCCATTCGCCTCCATTCCAGTCCACTCTATTCCATTCCATTCCATCCCAATCCATTCCATTCGATCCCATTCCATTCCATTCCACCCAATCCCATTCCATTCCATCCAATCCCATTCCATTCCATTCCATTCCATTCCATTCCATTCCATTCAATTCCATATTTTTCCATTCCATTCCATTCCATTACTTTCCACTAGAATCCACTCCACTTCAATCCATTCCATTCCATTCAGTTCAAATCCACTCTTCTCCACTCCACTCCTCTCAACTCCACTGCGTTCCATTCCTTCCCATTGGCCTCCATTCGATTCCATTCCATTCCATTCCATTCCATTCCATTCCATTCCACACCAGTCCCTGACTCCCCATTCCATTTCACTACTTTCCTTTCTTCTGCGTTCCATTCCACTGGACTCCACTGCAATTTTTTCCATTCCTTTCAATTCCATTTCATTCATTTCCATTCCATTCCTTTCCATTCCATTCCATTCCATTCCATTAAATTCCTTTCCATTCCGTTCCATTCCATTCCATTCCATTCCATTCCATTCCATTCTTTTGCTCTAGAATCCACTCCACTCCACTCCATTCCAATCAATTCCTTTCTGTTACATTCTATTCAAGTTCACACTTTGCCACTCCATTCTGTCCACTCCACTGCATTCCATTCCTTTTCATTAGCCTCCATTCGAGTCAACTCCTTTCCTTTCCATTCCATTCCATTTCATACCATTCCATTCCCTTCCACTTCTTTCCACTCCACTTCACTCCCTTCTTTTCTTCTCCATTCCACTCCACTAAACTCCACTGCACTTTTTTACATTCCATTCCATTCCATTGCATTCAAATCCACTCTTCTCCACTCCACACCTCTCCACTCCACTGCATTCCTTTCCTTCCTATTTTCCTCCATTCCAATCAACTCCATTCCATTCCATTCCATTTCAGTCCATTCCACTCCATTCCATTCCACTCCACTCCACTGCATTCCCTTCCATTTTTGTCCATTCCACTCCTTTCCACTCCACTGCATTCCAATCCTTCCCATTCACCTCCATTCCAGTCAACCCCAGTCCATTCCATTCCATTTCTTTCCATTCCATTCTTTTCCATTACATTCCATTCCATTCCACTCCATTCCAATCCACTACACTCCCTTCCTTCCTTCTCCATTCCATTCCACTCCATTCCACTCCACTACACTCACTTCCTTCTTTCTCCATTCCATTCCACTACACTCCACTTTTTTTCATTCCATTCCATTCCATTCCATTCCATTCCATTCCATTCCATTCCATTCCATTCCATTCCATTCCATTCCATTCCATTCCATTCCATTCTATTACAGTAGAATCCACTCCACTCCACTCCACTCCATTCCATTCCTTTCCATTCCATTCAAATCCACTCTTCTCCACTCCACTCCACTCCTCTCCACTCCACTGCATTCCATTCCTTCCCTTTCGCCTCCATTTCATTCCATTCCATTCCATTCCATTCCACTCCACTCCATTCCATTCCATTCCATTCCTTTTCATTCATTTTCATTGTATTCAATTCAATTCCATTATTTCCATTCCATTCCATTCCACTCCAAACCACTCCACTCCTATCCACTGCATTCCATTTGATTCCATTTCGTTCCAATACACTCCATTCCACTCCACTCCCTTCCTTTCTTTTCAATTCCACTCCACTGCACTGCACTGCTTTGCACTTTTTTCCATTCCATTCCATTCCATTTCTTTCCCTTCCGCCTGAACCGACTCTATTACTTTCCGTTCCACTCCATTCCATGCTATTCCATTCCATTCCATTACACTCCTTTCCATTCCTTCCCATTCCAGTCCACTCCACTCCAATCCTCTCCATTCCATTCATTTCCAATACACTGCGCTCCACTGTACTCCATTCCATTCCATTCTGTTACTTTTCATTCCCTTCCATTGTATTCCATTCCATTCCATTATATTCCAATCTACTCCCGTCCACTCCACTCCGATCCAATGCGTTCCATTACATTCTGTTCCATTGCATTCCATTCCATTCAGTTCAAACCCACTGTTCTCCAATGCACTCCTCTCCAATCCACTGCATTCTATTCCTTCCTATGCGCCTCCATTCCAGTCCACTCCATTCCATTCCATGCCATTCCATTCCATTCCATTCCATTCCATTCCATTCCATTCCATTCCATTCCATTCCATTCTTTTACATTTGAATCCACTCCACTCCAATCAAATCCATTGTATTGCATTCCATTCAATTCAAATCCACTATTCTCCACTCCACTCCTCTCCATTCTACTGCATTCAATTCCTTCCCGTACACTTTTATTCCCGTCCACTCCATTCCATTTTATCCCATTCCACACCATTCCACTCCTCCCCACTCCCTTCCTTTCTTCTCCATTTCACTCCACTGCACTCCAGTGCACTGTTTTCCGTTGCATTCCATTGCATTCCACTCCATTCTTTTTCATTCTGTTCCGTTGTATTCCATTCCATTCCATTATTCCCATTCCATTCCATTCTACACCAAATCACTCCACTCCAATCCACTGCATTCAGTTCCATTCCATTCTGTTCCATTCCACACCTTTCCACTCCACTACACTACCTTCCTTTCTTCTCCATTCCACTCCACTGCACTGCACTGCACTATTTTCCATTCCATTCCATTCCTTTCCGTTCCATTCCATTCCTTTCCATTCCAATTGAATCCACTCTACTGCCCTCCGTTGCACTCCATTCCACTCCATTCCATTTCATTCCACTCCTCTCCATTCCATTCCTACCGATTCCAGTGCACTCCACTCCACTCCTCTCCATTCCATTCATTAGCAATACACTGCACTCCAATCTGCTCCATTGCATTCCATTCCATTCCTTTTCATTCCCTTCCATTGTATTCCATTTCATTCCATTACTTTCCATTCCATTTTTTCTACTCCAGTACACTCCACTCCAATTCATTGTGTTCCATTCCATTCTGTTCCATTGCATTCCATTCCATTCGTTTCTAATCGACTCTTCTCCACTGCACTCCTCTCTTCTCCACTGCATTCCATTCCTTCCCATTCGCATCCATTCCATTTCCCTCCATTCCATTCCACTCCATGCCATTCCATTGCATTCCATTCCATTCCATTCCATTCCATTCATTTCCATTCCACTCCTTTCCACTGCACTCCACGCCCTTCCTTTCTTCTGCATTCCTCTCCACTCCACTCCAATGCACTTTTTTCCATTCCATTCCATTCCATTCCATTCCATTCCATTCCATTCCATTCCACTCCATTACATTACGTTCTTTGCCGCTAGAATCCACTTCACTCCACTAAAATCCATTCCATTCCATTTCATTCAATTGAAATCCACTCTTCTCCACCCCACTCCTCTCAAATCTTCTTCTTTCAATTCCTTGCCATCACCCTGCATTCCAGTCCAATCCATTCCATACCATTCCATTGCACAACTTTCCATTCCATTCCATTCCATTACACTCCTTTCCATTCCTTCCCATTCCAGTCCACTCCAATCTAATCCTCTCCATTCCATTCATTTCCAATACACTGCGCTCCACTGTACTCCATTCCATTCCATTCTGTTACTTTTCATTCCTTTCCATTGTATTCCCATTCAACTCCCTTCCAGTCCTCTACATTCCATTCCAATCCATTCCATTCGATTTCATTCTACTCATGTAAATTCCTTCCTTTCTTCTCCATTCCACTCCACTGCAATTTTTTCCATTCCATTCCATTCCATTCCATTGCATTCCATTCCATTCCATTCCATTCCATTGCTTTCCATTCCATTCCCATTTATTCCATTCCATTCCATTCCATTCCATTCCCATTCATTCCATTCCATTGCATTCCATTCCCAATCATTCCATTCCTTTGCATTCCATTCCATTGCATTCCATTCAATTCCATTTCATTCCCAATCATTCCATTCCATTCCATTCCATTCCATTCCATTCCATTCCATTCCATTCCATTCCCCTGCACGCAACTCCACTCCAATCCACTGTATTCCATTCTATTCCATTCCATTCTATTCCATTCCATTAAAACTGAATCGACTCTACTACCCTCTATTCCACTCCATTCCATTCCACTCCATTCCATTCCTTCCCATTCCAATCTACTCATCTTCACTCCTCTCCATTCCATTCATTTCCAATTATCTGCACTTGACTCCACACCATTCCATTCCATTCCATTCCATTCCATTCCATTCCATTCCACTCCATTCCATTGCATTCCATTCGCCTCCACGCAACTAATTTCCAATCCACTGCATTCCATTCCATTCCATTCTATTCCATTCCTTTCCATTCCACATAAATCCACTCTACTCCCCTCCGTTCCACTCCACTCCAATGCATTCCATTCCTTTCCATTCCATTCAAATCCACTCTTCTCCACTCCACTCCTCTCCACTCCTTCCCATTCCATTCATTTCAAATACACTGCAATCCACTCCACTCCATTCCAATTCACTTCATTCCTTTTCATTCATTTCCATTGTATTGCATTGCATTCCATTACTTTCCATTCCATTCCATTCTACTAAAATCCACTCCACTCCAATCCACTTTTTCCATTCCATTCCATAACATTCCATTCCATTCCATTCCATTCCATTGCTTTCCATTCCATTCCCATTTATTCCATTCCATTCCATTCCATTCCATTCCCATTCATTCCATTCCATTGCATTCCATTCCCAATCATTCCATTCATTTGCATTCCATTCCATTGCATTCCATTCAATTCCATTTCATTCCCAATCATTCCATTCCATTCCATTCCATTCCATTCCATTCCATTCCATTCCATTCCCCTGCACGCAACTCCACTCCAATCCACTGTATTCCATTCTATTCCATTCCATTCTATTCCATTCCATTAAAACTGAATCGACTCTACTACCCTCTATTCCACTCCATTCCATTCCACTCCATTCCATTCCTTCCCATTCCACTCTACTCATCTTCACTCCTCTCCATTCCATTCATTTCCAATTATCTGCACTTGACTCCACACCATTCCATTCCATTCCATTCCATTTCATTCCATTCCATTCCATTCCACTCCATTCCATTGCATTCCATTCCCCTCCACGCAACTAATTTCCAATTCACTGCATTCCATTCCATTCCATTCTATTCCATTCCTTTCCATTCCACATGAATCCACTCTACTCCCCTACGTTCCACTCCACTCCAATGCGTTCCATTCCTTTCCATTCCATTCAAATCCACTCTTCTCCACTCCACTCCTCTCCACTCCTTCCCATTCCATTCATTTCAAATACACTGCACTCCACTCCACTCCATTCCAATTCACTTCATTCCTTTTCATTCATTTCCATTGTATTGCATTGCATTCCATTACTTTCCATTCCATTCCATTCTACTAAAGTCCACTCCACTCCAATCCACTTTTTCCATTCCATTCCCTACCATACCATTCCATTCCATTCCATTCCATTCCTTTCCATTCTTTTCCCCTGGAATCCACTCGACTCCACTCCAATCCATTCCATTCCATTCCATTCCATTCAAATCCACTGTTCTCCACTCCACTCCTCTCCACTCCACTGTATTCCATTCCTACCCATTCGCCTCCATTCCAGTACACTCTATTCCATTCCATTCCATCCCAATCCATTCCATTCGATCCCATTCCATTCCATTCCACCCAATCCCATTCCATTCCATCCAATCCCATTCCATTCCATTCCATTCCATTTCATTCCATTCCATATTTTTCCATTCCATTCCATTCCATTACTTTCCACTAGAATCCACTCCACTTCAATCCATTCCATTCCATTCAGTTCAAATCCACTCTTCTCCACTCCACTCCTCTCAACTCCACTGCGTTCCATTCCTTCCCATTGGCCTCCATTCCATTCCATTCCATTCCACACCAGTCCATGACTCCCCATTCCATTTCACTACTTTCCTTTCTTCTGCGTTCCATTCCACTGGACTCCACTGCAATTTTTTCCATTCCTTTCAATTCCATTTCATTCATTTCCCTTCCATTCCTTTCCATTCCATTCCATTCCATTCCATTCCATTCCATTCCATTCCTTTCCATTCCATTCCATTCCATTCCATTCCATTCCATTCCATTCCATTCTTTTGCTCTAGAATCCACTCCACTCCACTCCATTCCAATCAATTCCTTTCTGTTACATTCTATTCAAGTTCACACTTTGCCACTCCATTCTGTCCACTCCACTGCATTCCATTCCTTTTCATTAGCCTCCATTCGAGTCAACTCCTTTCCTTTCCATTCCATTCCATTTCATACCATTCCATTCCCTTCCACTTCTTTCCACTCCACTTCACTCCCTTCTATTCTTCTCCATTCCACTCCACTAAACTCCACTGCACTTTTTTACATTCCATTCCATTCCATTGCATTCAAATCCACTCTTCTCCACTCCACACCTCTCCATTCCACTGCATTCCTTTCCTTCCTATTTTCCTCCATTCCAATCAACTCCATTCCATTCCATTCCATTTCAGTCCATTCCACTCCATTCCATTCCACTCCACTCCACTGCATTCCCTTCCATTTTTGTCCATTCCACTCCTTTCCACTCCACTGCATTCCAATCCTTCCCATTGACCTCCATTCCAGGCAACCCCAGTCCATTCCATTCCATTTCTTTCCATTCCATTCTTTTCCATTACATTCCATTCCATTCCACTCCATTCCAATCCACTACACTCCCTTCCTTCCTTCTCCATTCCATTCCACTCCATTCCACTCCACTACACTCACTTCCTTCTTTCTCCATTCCATTCCACTACACTCCACTTTTTTTCATTCCATTCCATTCCATTCCATTCCATTCCATTCCATTCCATTCCATTCCATTCCATTCCAGTCTATTACAGTAGAATCCACTCCACTCCACTCCACTCCATTCCATTCCTTTCCATTCCATTCAAATCCACTCTTCTCCACTCCACTCCTCTCCACTCCACTGCATTCCATTCCTTCCCTTTCGCCTCCATTTCATTCCATTCCATTCCATTCCATTCCACTCCACTCCATTCCATTCCATTCCATTCCTTTTCATTCATTTTCATTGTATTCAATTCAATTCCATTATTTCCATTCCATTCCATTCCACTCCAAACCACTCCACTCCGATCCACTGCATTCCATTTGATTCCATTTCGTTCCAATACACTCCATTCCACTCCACTCCCTTCCTTTCTTTTCAATTCCACTCCACTGCACTGCACTGCTTTGCACTTTTTTCCATTCCATTCCATTCCATTTCTTTCCCTTCCACCTGAACCGACTCTATTACCTTCCGTTCCACTCCATTCCATGCTATTCCATTCCATTCCATTACACTCCCTTCCATTCCTTCCCATTCCAGTCCACTCCACTCCAATCCTCTCCATTCCATTCATTTCCAATATACTGCGCTCCACTGTACTCCATTCCATTCCATTCTGTTACTTTTCATTCCCTTCCATTGTATTCCATTCCATTCCATTATATTCCAATCTACTCCCGTCCACTCCACTCCGATCCAATGCGTTCCATTACATTCTGGTCCATTGCATTCCATTCCATTCAGTTCAAACCCACTGTTCTCCAATGCACTCCTCTCCAATCCACTGCATTCTATTCCTTCCTATGCGCCTCCATTCCAGTCCACTCCATTCCATTCCATGCCATTCCATTCCATTCCATTCCATTCCATTCCATTCCATTCTTTTACATTTGAATCCACTCCACTCCAATCAAATCCATTGTATTGCATTCCATTCAATTCAAATCCACTATTCTCCACTCCACTCCTCTCCATTCTACTGCATTCAATTCCTTCCCGTACACTTTTATTCCCGTCCACTCCATTCCATTTTATCCCATTCCACACCATTCCACTCCTCCCCACTCCCTTCCTTTCTTCTCCATTTCACTCCACTGCACTCCAGTGCACTGTTTTCCATTGCATTCCATTGCATTCCACTCCATTCTTTTTCATTCTGTTCCGTTGTATTCCATTCCATTCCATTATTCCCATTCCATTCCATTCTACACCAAATCACTCCACTCCAATCCACTGCATTCAGTTCCATTCCATTCTGTTCCATTCCACACCTTTCCACTCCACTACACTACCTTCCTTTCTTCTCCATTCCACTCCACTGCACTGCACTGCACTATTTTCCATTCCATTCCATTCCTTTCCGTTCCATTCCATTCCTTTCCATTCCAATTGAATCCACTCTACTGCCCTCCGTTGCACTCCATTCCACTCCATTCCATTTCATTCCACTCCTCTCCATTCCATTCCTACCGATTCCAGTGCACTCCACTCCACTCCTCTCCATTCCATTCATTAGCAATACACTGCACTCCAATCTGCTCCATTGCATTCCATTCCATTCCTTTTCATTCCCTTCCATTGTATTCCATTTCATTCCATTACTTTCCATTCCATTTTTTCTACTCCAGTACACTCCACTCCAATTCATTGTGTTCCATTCCATTCTGTTCCATTGCATTCCATTCCATTCGTTTCTAATCGACTCTTCTCCACTGCACTCCTCTCTTCTCCACTGCATTCCATTCCTTCCCATTCGCATCCATTCCATTTCCCTCCATTCCATTCCACTCCATGCCATTCCATTGCATTCCATTCCATTCCATTCCATTCCATTCATTTCCATTCCACTCCTTTCCACTGCACTCCACGCCCTTCCTTTCTTCTGCATTCCTCTCCACTCCACTCCAATGCACTTTTTTCCATTCCATTCCATTCCATTCCATTCCATTCCATTACATTCCACTCCATTACATTACATTCTTTGCCGCTAGAATCCACTTCACTCCACTAAAATCCATTCCATTCCATTTCATTCAATTGAAATCCACTCTTCTCCACCCCACTCCTCTCCAATCTTCTTCTTTCAATTCCTTGCCATCAGCCTGCATTCCAGTCCAATCCATTCCATACCATTCCATTGCACAACTTTCCATTCCATTCCATTCCATTACACTCCTTTCCATTCCTTCCCATTCCAGTCCACTCCAATCTAATCCTCTCCATTCCATTCATTTCCAATACACTGCGCTCCACTGTACTCCATTCCATTCCATTCTGTTACTTTTCATTCCTTTCCATTGTATTCCCATTCAACTCCCTTCCAGTCCTCTACATTCCATTCCAATCCATTCCATTCGATTTCATTCTACTCATGTAAATTCCTTCCTTTCTTCTCCATTCCACTCCACTGCAATTTTTTCCATTCCATTCCATTCCATTCCATTGCATTCCATTCCATTCCATTCCATTCCATTGCTTTCCATTCCATTCCCATTTATTCCATTCCATTCCATTCCATTCCATTCCCATTCATTCCATTCCATTGCATTCCATTCCCAATCATTCCATTCCTTTGCATTCCATTCCATTGCATTCCATTCAATTCCATTTCATTCCCAATCATTCCATTCCATTCCATTCCACTCCATTCCATTCCATTCAATTCCATTCCATTCCATTCCCCTGCACGCAACTCCACTCCAATCCACTGTATTCCATTCTATTCCATTCCATTCTATTCCATTCCATTAAAACTGAATCGACTCTACTACCCTCTATTCCACTCCATTCCATTCCACTCCATTACATTCCTTCCCATTCCAATCTACTCATCTTCACTCCTCTCCATTCCATTCATTTCCAATTATCTGCACTTGACTCCACACCATTCCATTCCATTCCATTCCATTCCATTCCATTCCATTCCACTCCATTCCATTGCATTCCATTCGCCTCCACGCAACTAATTTCCAATCCACTGCATTCCATTCCATTCCATTCTATTCCATTCCTTTCCATTCCACATAAATCCACTCTACTACCCTCCGTTCCACTCCACTCCAATGCATTCCATTCCTTTCCATTCCATTCAAATCCACTCTTCTCCACTCCACTCCTCTCCACTCCTTCCCATTCCATTCATTTCAAATACACTGCACTCCACTCCACTCCATTCCAATTCACTTCATTCCTTTTCATTCATTTCCATTGTATTGCATTGCATTCCATTACTTTCCATTCCATTCCATTCTACTAAAATCCACTCCACTCCAATCCACTTTTTCCATTCCATTCCATAACATTCCATTCCATTCCATTCCATTCCTTTCCATTCTTTTCCCCTGGAATCCACTCGACTCCACTCCAATCCATTCCATTCCATTCCATTCCATTCAAATCCACTGTTCTCCACTCCACTCCTCTCCACTCCACTGTATTCCATTCCTACCCATTCGCCTCCATTCCAGTCCACTCTATTCCATTCCATTCCATCCCAATCCATTCCATTCGATCCCATTCCATTCCATTCCACCCAATCCCATTCCATTCCATCCAATCCCATTCCATTCCATTCCATTCCATTCCATTCCATTCCATTCCATTCCATATTTTTCCATTCCATTCCATTCCATTACTTTCCACTAGAATCCACTCCACTTCAATCCATTCCATTCCATTCAGTTCAAATCCACTCTTCTCCACTCCACTCCTCTCAACTCCACTGCGTTCCATTCCTTCCCATTGGCCTCCATTCCATTCCATTCCATTCCATTCCATTCCATTCCATTCCACACCAGTCCATGACTCCCCATTCCATTTCACTACTTTCCTTTCTTCTGCGTTCCATTCCACTGGACTCCACTGCACTTTTTTCCATTCCTTTCAATTCCATTTCATTCATTTCCCTTCCATTCCTTTCCATTCCATTCCATTCCATTCCATTCCATTCCATTCCATTCCTTTCCATTCCGTTCCATTCCATTCCATTCCATTCCATTCCATTCTTTTGCTCTAGAATCCACTCCACTCCACTCCATTCCAATCAATTCCTTTCTGTTACATTCTATTCAAGTTCACACTTTGCCACTCCATTCTGTCCACTCCACTGCATTCCATTCCTTTTCATTAGCCTCCATTCGAGTCAACTCCTTTCCTTTCCATTCCATTCCATTTCATACCATTCCATTCCCTTCCACTTCTTTCCACTCCACTTCACTCCCTTCTTTCCTTCTCCATTCCACTCCACTAAACTCCACTGCACTTTTTTACATTCCATTCCATTCCATTGCATTCAAATCCACTCTTCTCCACTCCACACCTCTCCACTCCACTGCATTCCTTTCCTTCCTATTTTCCTCCATTCCAATCAACTCCATTCCATTCCATTCCATTTCAGTCCATTCCACTCCATTCCATTCCACTCCACTCCAATGCATTCCCTTCCATTTTTGTCCATTCCACTCCTTTCCACTCCACTGCATTCCAATCCTTCCCATTGACCTCCATTCCAGGCAACCCCAGTCCATTCCATTCCATTTCTTTCCATTCCATTCTTTTCCATTACATTCCATTCCATTCCACTCCATTCCAATCCACTACACTCACTTCCTTCCTTCTCCATTCCATTCCACTCCATTCCACTCCACTACACTCACTTCCTTCTTTCTCCATTCCATTCCACTACACTCCACTTTTTTTCATTCCATTCCATTCCATTCCATTCCATTCCATTCCATTCCATTCCATTCCATTCCATTCCATTCCAGTCTATTACAGTAGAATCCACTCCACTCCACTCCACTCCATTCCATTCCTTTCCATTCCATTCAAATCCACTCTTCTCCACTCCACTCCTCTCCACTCCACTGCATTCCATTCCTTCCCTTTCGCCTCCATTTCATTCCATTCCATTCCATTCCATTCCACTCCACTCCATTCCATTCCATTCCATTCCTTTTCATTCATTTTCATTGTATTCAATTCAATTCCATTATTTCCATTCCATTCCATTCCACTCCAAACCACTCCACTCCTATCCACTGCATTCCATTTGATTCCATTTCGTTCCAATACACTCCATTCCACTCCACTCCCTTCCTTTCTTTTCAATTCCACTCCACTGCACTGCACTGCTTTGCACTTTTTTCCATTCCATTCCATTCCATTTCTTTCCCTTCCGCCTGAACCGACTCTATTACCTTCCGTTCCACTCCATTCCATGCTATTGCATTCCATTCCATTACACTCCTTTCCATTCCTTCCCATTCCAGTCCACTCCACTCCAATCCTCTCCATTCCATTCATTTCCAATACACTGCGCTCCACTGTACTCCATTCCATTCCATTCTGTTACTTTTCATTCCCTTCCATTGTATTCCATTCCATTCCATTATATTCCAATCTACTCCCGTCCACTCCACTCCGATCCAATGCGTTCCATTACATTCTGGTCCATTGCATTCCATTCCATTCAGTTCAAACCCACTGTTCTCCAATGCACTCCTCTCCAATCCACTGCATTCTATTCCTTCCTATGCGCCTCCATTCCAGTCCACTCCATTCCATTCCATGCCATTCCATTCCATTCCATTCCATTCCATTCCATTCCATTCCATTCCATTCCATTCTTTTACATTTGAATCCACTCCACTCCAATCAAATCCATTGTATTGCATTCCATTCAATTCAAATCCACTATTCTCCACTCCACTCCTCTCCATTCTACTGCATTCAATTCCTTCCTGTACACTTTTATTCCCGTCCACTCCATTCCATTTTATCCCATTCCACACCATTCCACTCCTCCCCACTCCCTTCCTTTCTTCTCCATTTCACTCCACTGCACTCCAGTGCACTGTTTTCCATTGCATTCCATTGCATTCCACTCCATTCTTTTTCATTCTGTTCCGTTGTATTCCATTCCATTCCATTATTCCCATTCCATTCCATTCTACACCAAATCACTCCACTCCAATCCACTGCATTCAGTTCCATTCCATTCTGTTCCATTCCACACCTTTCCACTCCACTACACTACCTTCCTTTCTTCTCCATTCCACTCCACTGCACTGCACTGCACTATTTTCCATTCCATTCCATTCCTTTCCGTTCCATTCCATTCCTTTCCATTCCAATTGAATCCACTCTACTGCCCTCCGTTGCACTCCATTCCACTCCATTCCATTTCATTCCACTCCTCTCCATTCCATTCCTACCGATTCCAGTGCACTCCACTCCACTCCTCTCCATTCCATTCATTAGCAATACACTGCACTCCAATCTGCTCCATTGCATTCCATTCCATTCCTTTTCATTCCCTTCCATTGTATTCCATTTCATTCCATTACTTTCCCTTCCATTTTTTCTACTCCAGTACACTCCACTCCAATTCATTGTGTTCCATTCCATTCTGTTCCATTGCATTCCATTCCATTCGTTTCTAATCGACTCTTCTCCACTGCACTCCTCTCTTCTCCACTGCATTCCATTCCTTCCCATTCGCATCCATTCCATTTCCCTCCATTCCATTCCACTCCATGCCATTCCATTGCATTCCATTCCATTCCATTCCATTCCATTCATTTCCATTCCACTCCTTTCCACTGCACTCCACGCCCTTCCTTTCTTCTGCATTCCTCTCCACTCCACTCCAATGCACTTTTTTCCATTCCATTCCATTCCATTCCATTCCATTCCATTCCATTCCAGTCCATTACATTACATTCTTTGCCGCTAGAATCCACTTCACTCCACTAAAATCCATTCCATTCCATTTCATTCAATTGAAATCCACTCTTCTCCACCCCACTCCTCTCCAATCTTCTTCTTTCAATTCCTTGCCATCAGCCTGCATTCCAGTCCAATCCATTCCATACCATTCCATTGCACAACTTTCCATTCCATTCCATTCCATTACACTCCTTGCCATTCCTTCCCATTCCAGTCCACTCCAATCTAATCCTCTCCATTCCATTCATTTCCAATACACTGCGCTCCACTGTACTCCATTCCATTCCATTCTGTTACTTTTCATTCCTTTCCATTGTATTCCCATTCAACTCCCTTCCAGTCCTCTACATTCCATTCCAATCCATTCCATTCGATTTCATTCTACTCATGTAAATTCCTTCCTTTCTTCTCCATTCCACTCCACTGCAATTTTTTCCATTCCATTCCATTCCATTCCATTGCATTCCATTCCATTCCATTCCATTCCATTGCTTTCCATTCCATTCCCATTTATTCAATTCCATTCCATTCCATTCCATTCCATTCCATTCCATTCCCATTCATTCCATTCCATTGCATTCCATTCCCAATCATTCCATTCCTTTGCATTCCATTCCATTGCATTCCATTCAATTCCATTCCATTCCCAATCATTCCATTCCATTCCATTCCATTCCATTCCATTCCATTCCATTCCATTCCCCTGCACGCAACTCCACTCCAATCCACTGTATTCCATTCTATTCCATTCCATTCTATTCCATTCCATTAAAATTGAATCGACTCTACTACCCTCTATTCCACTCCATTCCATTCCACTCCATTCCATTCCTTCCCATTCCACTCTACTCATCTTCACTCCTCTCCATTCCATTCATTTCCAATTATCTGCACTTGACTCCACACCATTCCATTCCATTCCATTCCATTCCATTCCATTCCATTCCATTCCATTCCACTCCATTCCATTGCATTCCATTGGCCTCCACGCAACTAATTTCCAATCCACTGCATTCCATTCCATTCCATTCTATTCCATTCCTTTCCATTCCACATGAATCCACTCTACTCCCCTCCGTTCCACTCCACTCCAATGCGTTCCATTCCTTTCCATTCCATTCAAATCCACTCTTCTCCACTCCACTCCTCTCCACTCCTTCCCATTCCATTCATTTCAAATACATTGCACTCCACTCCACTCCATTCCAATTCACTTCATTCCTTTTCATTCATTTCCATTGTATTGCATTGCATTCCATTACTTTCCATTCCATTCCATTCTACTAAAGTCCACTCCACTCCAATCCACTTTTTCCATTCCATTCCATACCATACCATTCCATTCCATTCCATTCCTTTCCATTCTTTTCCCCTGGAATCCACTCGACTCCACTCCAATCAATTCCATTCCATTCCATTCCATTCCTTTCCATTCTTTTCCCCTGGAATCCACTCGACTCCACTCCAATCCATTCCATTCCATTCCATTCCATTCCATTCAAATCCACTGTTCTCCACTCCACTCCTCTCCACTCCACTGTATTCCATTCCTACCCATTCGCCTCCATTCCTGTCCACTCTATTCCATTCCATTCCATCCCAATCCATTCCATTCGATCCCATTCCATTCCATTCCACCCAATCCCATTCCATTCCATCCAATCCCATTCCATTCCATTCCATTCCATTCCATTCCATATTTTTCCATTCCATTCCATTCCATTACTTTCCACTAGAATCCACTCCACTTCAATCCATTCCATTCCATTCAGTTCAAATCCACTCTTCTCCACTCCACTCCTCTCAACTCCACTGCGTTCCATTCCTTCCCATTGGCCTCCATTCCATTCCATTCCATTCCATTCCATTCCATTCCATTCCATTCCACACCAGTCCATGACTCCCCATTCCATTTCACTACTTTCCTTTCTTCTGCGTTCCATTCCACTGGACTCCACTGCAATTTTTTCCATTCCTTTCAATTAAATTTCATTCATTTCCCTTCCATTCCTTTCCATTCCATTCCATTCCATTCCATTCCATTCCTTTCCATTCCGTTCCATTCCATTCCATTCCATTCCATTCCATTCCATTCCATTCCATTCCATTCCATTCTTTTGCTCTAGAATCCACTCCACTCCACTCCATTCCAATCCATTCCTTTCTGTTACATTCTATTCAAGTTCACACTTTGCCACTCCATTCTGTCCACTCCACTGCATTCCATTCCTTTTCATTAGCCTCCATTCGAGTCAACTCCTTTCCTTTCCATTCCATTCCATTTCATACCATTCCATTCCCTTCCACTTCTTTCCACTCCACTTCACTCCCTTCTTTTCTTCTCCATTCCACTCCACTAAACTCCACTGCACTTTTTTACATTCCATTCCATTCCATTCCATTCCATTCCATTCCATTCCATTCCATTCCATTCCATTACATTCTTTGCCGCTAGAATCCACTTCACTCCACTAAAATCCATTCCATTCCATTCCATTCAATTGAAATCCACTCTTCTCCACCCCACTCCTCTCCAATCTTCTTCTTTCAATTCCTTTCCATCAGCCTGCATTCCAGTCCAATCCATTCCATACCATTCCATTGCACAACATTCCATTCCATTCCATTCCATTCCACTCCAATCCTCTCCACTAAACTCCCTTCCTTTCTTCTCCATTCCACTCCACTGCACTCCACTGCTCTTTTTTCCATTCCATTCCATTCCATTCAATTCCATTGCATTCCATTCCATTCCTATTTATTCCATTCCATTCCAATCCATTCCATTCCACTGCATTCCATTCCATTCCATTCCATTCCATTCCATTCCATTCCATTCCATTCCATTCCCATTCATTCCATTCCACTGCATTCCATTCCATTCCATTCCATTCCTTTCCCAATCTTTCCATTCCATTCCATTCTGCTGCATGCATCTCCACTCCAATCCACTGTATTCCATTCTATTTCACTCCACTCCATTCCATTCCATTAAAACTGAATCTACTCTACTCCCCTCTATTCCACTCCACTCCATTCCACTCCATTCCATTCCTTTGCATTCCACTCCACTCAACTACACTCCTCTCCATTCCGTTCATTTCCAATTCACTGCACTCGACTCCACACCATTCCATTCCATTCCACTCAATTCCTCTCCACTCCACTCTGTTCTTTTTTTCTCCATTCGACTTCCCTGCATTCCACTGCACTTTGTTCCATTCCCTTCCTTTGCATTCCATTCCATTCCATTTCATTCCAATCCGTTCCATTGCATTCCACCCCATTCCACTCCATTCTACTCCCTTCCATTCTTCTCCATTCCAGTGCACTACACTCTACTTTACTTTTTTCCATTGCATTTCATTCCATTCCATTCCATTCCATTCCATTCCATTCCATTCCATTCCATTTCATCCCATTCCATTCAAATTCTGTTGCATTCCATTCCATTCCATTCAATTCCATTCCTTTCTTTTCAACAAGAATCCACTCCATTCCACTACAATCCTTTCCATTCCATTGCATTCATTTCAACTCCACTCTTCTCCACTCCAATCCTTCCGACTCCACTGCAATCCAATCCTTCCCATTCAACTCCCTTCCAGTCCTCTACATTCCATTCCAATCCATTCCATTCGATTTCATTCTACTCATCTAAATTCCTTCCTTTCTTCTCCATTCCACTCCACTGCAATTTTTTCCATTCCATTCCATTCCATTCCATTCCACTCCATTCCATTCCATTCCATTCCATTGCATTCCATTCCATTCCATTCCATTCCATTGCTTTCCATTCCATTCCCATTTATTCCATTCCATGCCATTCCATTCCATTCCTTTCCATTCCATTCCATTCCATTCCAATACATTCCATTCCATTCCATTCCATTCCGTTCCATTCTTTTACATTTGAATCCACTCCACTCCAATCAAATCCATTGTATTGCATTCCATTCAATTCAAATCCACTATTCTCCACTCCACTCCTCTCCATTCTACTGCATTCAATTCCTTCCCGTACACTTTTATTCCCGTCCACTCCATTCCATTTTATCCCATTCCACACCATTCCACTCCTTCCCATTCCCTTCCTTTCTTCTCCATTTCACTACACTGCACTCCAGTGCACTGTTTTCCATTGCATTCCATTGCATTCCACTCCATTCTTTTTCATTCTGTTCCGTTGTATTCCTTTCCATTCCATTATTCCCATTCCATTCCATTCTACACCAAATCACTCCACTCCAATCCACTGCATTCAGTTCCATTCCATTCTGTTCCATTCCACACCTTTCCACTCCACTACACTACCTTCCTTTCTTCTCCATTCCACTCCACTGCACTGCACTGCACTATTTTCCATTCCATTCCATTCCTTTCCGTTCCATTCCATTCCTTTCCATTCCAATTGAATCCACTCTACTGCCCTCCGTTGCACTCCATTCCACTCCATTCCATTTCATTCCACTCCTCTCCATTCCATTCCTACCGATTCCAGTGCACTCCACTCCACTCCTCTCCACTCCATTCATTAGCAATACACTGCACTCCAATCTGCTCCATTGCATTCCATTCCATTCCTTTTCATTCCCTTCCATTGTATTCCATTTCATTCCATTACTTTCCATTCCATTTTTTCTACTCCAGTACACTCCACTCCAATTCATTGTGTTCCATTCCATTCTGTTCCATTGCATTCCATTCCATTCCATTCGTTTCTAATCGACTCTTCTCCACTGCACTCCTCTCTTCTCCACTGCATTCCATTCCTTCCCATTCGCATCCATTCCATTTCCCTCCATTCCATTCCACTCCATGCCATTCCATTGCATTCCATTCCATTCCATTTCATTCATTTCCATTCCACTCCTTTCCACCGCACTCCACGCCCTTCCTTTCTGCTGCATTCCTCTCCACTCCACTCCAATGCACTTTTTTCCATTCCATTCCATTCCATTCCATTCCATTCCATTCCATTCCATTCCATTCCATTGCATTCCATTACATTACATTCTTTGCCGCTAGAATCCACTTCACTCCACTAAAATCCATTCCATTCCATTCCATTCAATTGAAATCCACTCTTCTCCACCCCACTCCTCTCCAATCATCTTCTTTCAATTCCTTGCCATCAGCCTGCATTCCAGTCCAATCCATTCCATACCATTCCATTGCACAACATTCCATTCCATTCCATTCCATTCCACTCCAATCCTCTCCACTAAACTCCCTTCCTTTCTTCTCCATTCCACTTCACTGCACTCCATTGCTCTTTTTTCCATTCCATTCCATTCCATTCAATTCCATTGCATTCCATTCCATTCCTATTTGTTCCATTCCATTCCAATCCATTCCATTCCACTGCATTCCATTCCATTCCATTCAATTCCATTCCATTCCATTCCATTCCATTCCATTCCATTCCCATTCATTCCATTCCATTGCATTCCATTCCACTGCATTCCATTCCATTCCATTCCATTCCTTTCCCAATCATTCCATTCCATTCCATTCCATTCCATTCCATTCCATTCCATTGCATTCCATTCCATTCCATTGCATTCCATTCCATTCCATTCCATTCAATTCCATTCCATTCTGCTGCATGCATCTCCACTCCAATCCACTGTATTCCATTCTATTTCATTCCACTCCATTCCATTCCATTAAAACTGAATCTACTCTACTCCCCTCTATTCCACTCCACTCCATTCCACTCCATTCCATTCCTTTGCATTCCACTCCACACAACTACACTACTCTCCATTCCGTTCATTTCCAATTCACTGCACTCGACTCCACACCATTCCATTGCATTCCACTCAATTCCTCTCTACTCCACTCTGTTCTTTTTTTCTCCATTCGACTTCCCTGCATTCCACTGCACTTTGTTCCATTCCGTTCCTTTGCATTCCATTCCATTCCATTTCATTCCAATCCGTTCCGTTGCATTCCTCCCCATTCCACTCCATTCTACTCCCTTCCATTCTTCTCCATTCCAGTGCACTACACTCTACTTTACTTTTTTCCATTGCATTTCATTCCATTCCATTCCATTCCATTCCATTCCATTCCATTCCATTCCATTCCATTCCATTCCATTACATTCCATTTCATCCCAATCCATTCAAATTCTGTTGCATTCCATTCCATTCCATTCAATTCCATTCCTTTCTTTTCAACAAGAATCCACTCCATTCCACTCCAATCCTTTCCATTCCATTGCATTCATTTCAACTCCACTCTTCTCCACTCCAATCCTTCCGACTCCACTGCAATCCAATCCTTCCCATTCAACTCCCTTCCAGTCCTCTACATTCCATTCCAATCCATTCCATTCGATTTCATTCTACTCATGTAAATTCCTTCCTTTCTTCTCCATTCCACTCCACTGCAATTTTTTCCATACAATTCCATTCCATTCCATTGCATTCCATTCCATTCCATTCCATTCCATTCCTTTGCTTTCCATTCCATTCCCATTTATTCCATTCCATTCCATTCCATTCCATTCCCATTCTTTCCATTCCATTGCATTCCATTCCCCATCATTCCATTCCTTTGCATTCCATTCCATTGCATTCCATTCAATTCCATTCAATTCCCAATCATTCCATTCCATTCCATTCCATTCCATTCCATTCCATTCCATTCCATTCCCCTGCACGCAACTCCACTCCAATCCACTGTATTCCATTCTATTCCATTCCATTCTATTCCATTCCATTAAAACTGAATCGACTCTACTACCCTCTATTCCACTCCATTCCATTCCACTCCATTCCATTCCTTCCCATTCCACTCTACTCATCTACACTCCTCTCCATTCCATTCATTTCCAATTATCTGCACTTGACTCCACACCATTCCATTCCATTCCATTCCATTCCATTCCACTCCATTCCATTGCATTCCATTCGCCTCCACGCAACTAATTTCCAATCCACTGCATTCAATTCCATTCCATTCTATTCCATTCCTTTCCATTCCACATGAATCCACTCTACTCCCCTCCGTTCCACTCCACTCCAATGCATTCCGTTCCTTTCCATTCCATTCAAATCCACTCTTATCCACTCCACTCCTCTCCACTCCTTCCCATTCCATTCATTTCAAATACACTGCACTCCACTCCACTCCATTCCAATTCACTTCATTCCTTTTCATTCATTTCCATTGTATTGCATTGCATTCCATTACTTTCCATTCCATTCCATTCTACTAAAATCCACTCCACTCCAATCCACTTTTTCCATTCCATTCCATACCATTCCATTCCATTCCATTCCATTCCATTCCTTTCCATTCTTTTCCCCTGGAATCCACTCGACTCCACTCCAATCCATTCCATTCCATTCCATTCCATTCAAATCCACTGTTCTCCACTCCACTCCTCTCCACTCCACTGTATTCCATTCCTACCCATTCGCCTCCATTCCAGTCCACTCTATTCCATTCCATTCCATCCAAATCCATTCCATTCAATCCCATTCCATTCCATTCCATCCAATCCCATTCCATTCCATTCCATTCCATTCCATTCCATTCCATTCCATTCCATATTTTTCCATTCCATTCCATTCCATTCCATTACTTTCCACTAGATTCCACTCCACTTCAATCCATTCCATTCCATTCAGTTCAAATCCACTCTTCTCCACTCCACTCCTCTCAACTCCACTGCGTTCCATTCCTTCCCATTGGCCTCCATTCCATTCCATTCCATTCCATTCCATTCAATTCCATTCCATTCCACACCAGTCCATGACTCTCCATTCCATTTCACTACTTTCCTTTCTTCTGCGTTCCACTCCACTGGACTCCACTGCACTTTTTTCCATTCCTTTCAATTCCATTTCATTCATTTCCCTTAAATTCCTTTCCATTCCATTCCATTCCATTCCATTCCATTCCATTCCATTCCATTCCATTCTTTTGCTCTAGAATCCACTCCACTCCACTCCATTCCAATCAATTCCTTTCTCTTTCATTCTATTCAAGTTCACACTTTGCCACTCGATTCTGTCCACTCCACTGCATTCCATTCCTTTTCATTAGCCTCCATTCGAGTCAACTCCTTTCCTTTCCATTCCATTCCATTTCATACCATTCCATTCCCTTCCACTTCTTTCCAATCCACTTCACTCCTTTCTTTTCTTCTCCATTCCACTCCACTAAACTCCACTGCACTTTTTTCCATTCCATTCCATTCCATTCCATTCCATTCCATTCCATTCCTTTCCGTTCCATTCCATTCCATTCCATTCCATTCCATTCCATTCTTTTGCTCTAGAATCCACTCCACTCCTCTCCATTCCAATCAATTCCTTTCTGTTACATTCTATTCAAGTTCACACTTTGCCACTCCATTCTGTCCACTCCACTGCATTCCATTCCTTTTCATTAGCCTCCATTCGAGTCAACTCCTTTCCTTTCCATTCCATTCCATTTCATACCATTCCATTCCCTTCCACTTCTTTCCACTCCACTTCACTCCCTTCTTTTCTTCTACATTCCACTCCACTAAACTCCACTGCACTTTTTTCCATTCCATTCCATTCCATTGCATTCAAATCCACTCTTCTCCACTCCACACCTCTCCACTCCACTGCATTCCTTTCCTTCCTATTTTCCTCCATTCCAATCAACACCATTCCATTCCATTCCATTTCAGTCCATTCCATTCCATTCCATTCCACTCCACTCCACTGCATTCCCTTCCATTTTTGTCCATTCCACTCCTTTCCACTCCACTGCATTCCAATCCTTCCCATTCACCTCCATTCCAGTCAACCCCAGTCCATTCCATTCCATTTCTTTCCATTCCATTCCTTTCCATTACATTCCATTCCATTCCACTCCATTCCAATCCACTACACTCCCTTCCTTCCTTCTCCATTCCATTCCACTCCATTCCACTCCACTACACTCACTTCCTTCTTTCTCCATTCCATTCCACTACACTCCACTTTTTTTCATTCCATTCCATTCCATTCCATTCCATTCCATTCCATTCCATTCCATTAAATTCCATTCTCTTACAGTAGAATCCACTCCACTCCACTCCACTCCATTCCATTCCTTTCCATTCCATTCAAATCCACTCTTCTCCACTCCACTCCTCTCCACTCCACTGCATTCCATTCCTTCCCTTTCGCCTCCATTTCATTCCATTCCATTCCATTCCATTCCACTCCACTCCACTCCATTCCATTCCATTCCATTCCTTTTCATTCATTTTCATTGTATTCAATTCAATTCCATTATTTCCATTCCATTCCATTCCACTCCAAACCACTCCACTCCTATCCACTGCATTCCATTTGATTCCATTTCGTTCCAATACACTCCATTCCACTCCACTCCCTTCCTTTCTTTTCAATTCCACTCCACTGCACTGCACTGCTTTGCACTTTTTTCCATTCCATTCCATTCCATTTCTTTCCCTTCCGCCTGAACCGACTCTATTACTTTCCGTTCCACTCCATTCCATGCTATTCCATTCCATCCCATTACACTCCTTTCCATTCCTTCCCATTCCAGTCCACTCCACTCCAATCCTCTCCATTCCATTCATTTCCAATACACTGCGCTCCACTGTACTCCATTCCATTCCATTCTGTTACTTTTCATTCCCTTCCATTGTATTCCATTCCATTCCATTATATTCCAATCTACTCCCGTCCACTCCACTCCGATCCAATGCGTTCCATTACATTCTGTTCCATTGCATTCCATTCCATTCAGTTCAAACCCACTGTTCTCCAATGCACTCCTCTCCAATCCACTGCATTCTATTCCTTCCTATGCGCCTCCATTCCAGTCCACTCCATTCCATTCCATGCCATTCCATTCCATTCCATTCCATTCCATTCCATTCCATTCTTTTACATTTGAATCCACTCCACTCCAATCAAATCCATTGTATTGCATTCCATTCAATTCAAATCCACTATTCTCCACTCCACTCCTCTCCATTCTACTGCATTCAATTCCTTCCCGTACACTTTTATTCCCGTCCACTCCATTCCATTTTATCCCATTCCACACCATTCCACTCCTCCCCACTCCCTTCCTTTCTTCTCCATTTCACTCCACTGCACTCCAGTGCACTGTTTTCCATTGCATTCCATTGCATTCCACTCCATTCTTTTTCATTCTGTTCCGTTGTATTCCATTCCATTCCATTATTCCCATTCCATTCCATTCTACACCAAATCACTCCACTCCAATCCACTGCATTCAGTTCCATTCCATTCTGTTCCATTCCACACCTTTCCACTCCACTACACTACCTTCCTTTCTTCTCCATTCCACTCCACTGCACTGCACTGCACTATTTTCCATTCCATTCCATTCCTTTCCATTCCATTCCATTCCTTTCCATTCCAATTGAATCCACTCTACTGCCCTCCGTTGCACTCCATTCCACTCCATTCCATTTCATTCCACTCCTCTCCATTCCATTCCTACCGATTCCAGTGCACTCCACTCCACTCCTCTCCATTCCATTCATTAGCAATACACTGCACTCCAATCTGCTCCATTGCATTCCATTCCATTCCTTTTCATTCCCTTCCATTGTATTCCATTTCATTCCATTACTTTCCATTCCATTTTTTCTACTCCAGTACACTCCACTCCAATTCATTGTGTTCCATTCCATTCTGTTCCATTGCATTCCATTGCATTCGTTTCTAATCGACTCTTCTCCACTGCACTCCTCTCTTCTCCACTGCATTCCATTCCTTCCCATTCGCATCCATTCCATTTCCCTCCATTCCATTCCACTCCATGCCATTCCATTGCATTCCATTCCATTCCATTCATTTCCATTCCACTCCTTTCCACTGCACTCCACGCCCTTCCTTTCTTCTGCATTCCTCTCCACTCCACTCCAATGCACTTTTTTCCATTCCATTCCATTCCATTCCATTCCATTCCATTCCATTCCATTCCATTACATTACATTCTTTGCCGCTAGAATCCACTTCACTCCACTAAAATCCATTCCATTCCATTTCATTCAATTGAAATCCACTCTTCTCCACCCCACTCCTCTCCAATCTTCTTCTTTCAATTCCTTGCCATCAGCCTGCATTCCAGTCCAATCCATTCCATACCATTCCATTGCACAACATTCCATTCCATTCCATTCCATTCCACTCCAATCCTCTCCACTAAACGCCCTTCCTTTCTTCTCCATTCCACTCCACTGCACTCCACTGCTCTTTTTTCCATTCCATTCCATTCCATTCAATTCCATTGCATTCCATTCCATTCCTATTTATTCCATTCCATTCCAATCCATTCCATTCAACTGCATTCCATTCCATCCCATTCCATTCCATTCCATTCCATTCCCATTCATTCCATTCCATTGCATTCCATTCCACTGCATTCCATTCCATTCCATTTCATTCCTTTCCCAATCATTCCATTCCATTCCATTCCATTCCATTCCATTCCATTCCATTCCATTCCATTCCATTGCATTCCATTCCATTCCATTCCATTCCTTTCCATTCCATTCCATTCCATTCTGCAGCATGCATCTCCACTCCAGTCCACTGTATTCCATTCTATTTCATTCCACTCCATTCCATTCCATTAAAACTGAATCTACTCTACTCCCCTCTATTCCACTCCACTCCATTCCACTCCATTCCATTCCTTTGCATTCCACTCCACTCAACTACACTCCTCTCCATTCCGTTCATTTCCAATTCACTGCACTCGACTCCACACCATTCCATTCCATTCCACTCAATTCCTCTCCACTCCACTCTGTTCTTTTTTTCTCCATTCGACTTCCCTGCATTCCACTGCACTTTGTTCCATTCCGTTCCTTTGCATTCCATTCCATTCCATTTCATTCCAGTCCGTTCCATTGCATTCCACCCCATTCCACTCCATTCTACTCCCTTCCATTCTTCTCCATTCCAGTGCACTACACTCTACTCTACTTTTTTCCATTGCATTTCATTCCATTCCATTCCATTCCATTCCATTCCATTCCATTCCATTCCATTCCATTTCATCCCATTCCATTCAAATTCTGTTGCATTCCATTCCATTCCATTCAATTCCATTCCTTTCTTTTCAACAAGAATCCACTCCATTCCACTCCAATCCTTTCCATTCCATTGCATTCATTTCAACTCCACTCTTCTCCACTCCAATCCTTCCGACTCCACTGCAATCCAATCCTTCCCATTCAACTCCCTTCCAGTCCTCTACATTCCATTCCAATCCATTCCATTCGATTTCATTCTACTCATCTAAATTCCTTCCTTTCTTCTCCATTCCAGTCCACTGCAATTTTTTCCATTCCATTCCATTCCATTCCATTCCATTCCATTCCATTCCATTCCATTGCTTTCCATTCCATTCCCATTTATTCCATTCCATTCCATTCTATTCCATTCCATTCCCATTCATTCCATTCCATTGCATTCCATTCCCAATCATTCCATTCCTTTGCATTCCATTCCATTGCATTCCATTCAATTCCATTCCATTCCCAATCATTCCATTCCATTCCATTCCATTCCATTCCATTCCATTCCATTCCATTCCATTCCATTCCCCTGCACGCAACTCCACTCCAATACACTGTATTCCATTCTATTCCATTCCATTCTATTCCATTCCATTAAAACTGAATCGACTCTACTACCCTCTATTCCACTCCATTCCATTCCACTCCATTCCATTCCTTCCCATTCCACTCTACTCATCTACACTCCTCTCCATTCCATTCATTTCCAATTATCTGCACTTGACTCCACACCATTCCATTCCATTCCATTCCATTCCATTCCATTCCATTCCATTCCATTCCACTCCATTCCATTGCATTCCATTCGCCTCCACGCAACTAATTTCCAATCTACTGCATTCCATTCCATTCCATTCCATTCTATTTCATTCCTTTCCATTCCACATGAATCCACTCTACTCCCCTCCGTTCCACTCCACTCCAATGCATTCCATTCCTTTCCATTCCATTCAAATCCACTCTTCTCCACTCCACTCCTCTCCACTCCTTCCCATTCCATTCATTTCAAATACACTGCACTCCACTCCACTCCATTCCTATTCACATCATTCCTTTTCATTCATTTCCATTGTATTGCATTGCATTCCATTACTTTCCATTCCATTCCATTCTACTAAAATCCACTCCACTCCAATCCACTTTTTCCATTCCATTCCATACCATTCCATTCCATTCCATTCCATTACTTTCCATTCTTTTACCCTGGAATCCACTTGACTCCACTCCAATCCATTCCATTCCATTCCATTCCATTCAAATCCACTGTTCTCCACTCCACTCCTCTCCACTCCACTGTATTCCATTCCTACCCATTCGCCTCAATTCCAGTCCACTCTATTCCATTCCATTCCATCCCAATCCATTCCATTCGATCCCATTCCATTCCATTCCACCCAATCCCATTCCATTCCATCCAATCCCATTCCATTCCATTCCATTCCATTCCATTCCATTCCCTATTTTTCCATTCCATTCCATTCCATTACTTTCCACTAGAATCCACTCCACTTCAATCCATTCCATTCCATTCAGTTCAAATCCACACTTCTCCACTCCACTCCTCTCAACTCCACTGCGTTCCATTCCTTCCCATTGTCCTCCGTTCCATTCCGTTCCATTCCATTCCATTCCACACCAGTCCATGACTCTCCATTCCATTTCACTACTTTCCTTTCTTCTGCGTTCCACTCCACTGGACTCCACTGCACTTATTTCCATTCCTTTCAATTCCATTTCATTCATTTCCCTTCCATTCCTTTCCATTCCATTCCATTCCATTCCATTCCATTCCATTCCATTCCATTCCATTCCATTCCATTCCTTTCCGTTCCGTTCCATTCCATTCCATTCCATTCCATTCCATTCCATTCCATTCTTTTGCTCTAGAATCCACTCCACTCCACTCCATTCCAATCAATTCCTTTCTGTTACATTCTATTCAAGTTCACACTTTGCCACTCCATTCTGTCCACTCCACTGCATTCCATTCCTTTTCATTAGCCTCCATTCGAGTCAACTCCTTTCCTTTCCATTCCATTCCATTTCATACCATTCCATTCCCTTCCACTTCTTTCCACTCCACTTCACTCCCTTTTTTTCTTCTACATTCCACTCCACTAAACTCCACTGCACTTTTTTCCATTCCATTCCATTCCATTGCATTCAAATCCACTCTTCTCCACTCCAAACCTCTCCACTCCACTGCATTCCTTTCCTTCCTATTTTCCTCCATTCCAATCAACACCATTCCATTCCATTCCATTTCAGTCCATTCCATTCCATTCCATTCCACTCCACTCCACTGCATTCCCTTCCATTTTTGTCCATTCCACTCCTTTCCACTCCACTGCATTCCAATCCTTCCCATTCACCTCCATTCCAGTCAACCCCAGTCCATTCCATTCCATTTCTTTCCATTCCATTCCTTTCCATTACATTCCATTCCATTCCACTCCATTCCAATCCACTACACTCCCTTCCTTCCTTCTCCATTCCATTCCACTCCATTCCACTCCACTACACTCACTTCCTTCTTTCTCCATTCCATTCCACTACACTCCACTTTTTTTCATTCCATTCCATTCCATTCCATTCCATTCCATTCCATTCCATTCCATTCTCTTACAGTAGAATCCACTCCACTCCACTCCACTCCATTCCATTCCTTTCCATTCCATTCAAATCCACTCTTCTCCACTCCACTCCTCTCCACTCCACTGCATTCCATTCTTTCCCTTTCGAATCCATTTCATTCCATTCCATTCCATTCCATTCCACTCCACTCCATTCCATTCCATTCCATTCCTTTTCGTTCATTTTCATTGTATTCAATTCAATTCCATTATTTCCATTCCATTCCATTCCACTCCAAACCACTCCACTCCTATCCACTGCATTCCATTTGATTCCATTTCGTTCCAATACACTCCATTCCGCTCCACTCCCTTCCTTTCTTTTCAATTCCACTCCACTGCACTGCACTGCTTTGCACTTTTTTCCATTCCATTCCATTCCGTTTCTTTCCCTTCCGCCTGAACCGACTCTATTACCTTCCGTTCCACTCCATTCCATGCTATTCCATTCCATTCCATTACACTCCTTTCCATTCCTTCCCATTCCAGTCCACTCCACTCCAATCCTCTCCATTCCATTCATTTCCAATACACTGCGCTCCACTGTACTCCATTCCATTCCATTCTGTTACTTTTCATTCCCTTCCATTGTATTCCATTCCATTCCATTATATTCCAATCTACTCCCGTCCACTCCACTCCGATCCAATGCGTTCCATTACATTCTGTTCCATTGCATTCCATTCCATTCAGTTCAAACCCACTGTTCTCCAATGCACTCCTCTCCAATCCACTGCATTCTATTCCTTCCTATGCGCCTCCATTCCAGTCCACTCCATTCCATTCCATGCCATTCCATTCCATTCCATTCCATTCCATTCCATTCCATTCTTTTACATTTGAATCCACTCCACTCCAATCAAATCCATTGTATTGCATTCCATTCAATTCAAATCCACTATTGTCCACTCCACTCCTCTCCATTCTACTGCATTCAATTCCTTCCCGTACACTTTTATTCCCGTCCACTCCATTCCATTTTATCCCATTCCACACCATTCCACTCCTCCCCACTCCCTTCCTTTCTTCTCCATTTCACTCCACTGCACTCCAGTGCACTGTTTTCCATTGCATTCCACTCCATTCTTTTTCATTCTGTTCCGTTGTATTCCATTCCATTCCATTATTCCCATTCCATTCCATTCTACACCAAATCACTCCACTCCAATCCACTGCATTCAGTTCCATTCCATTCTGTTCCATTCCACACCTTTCCACTCCACTACACTACCTTCCTTTCTTCTCCATTCCACTCCACTGCACTGCACTGCACTATTTTCCATTCCATTCCATTCCTTTCCGTTCCATTCCATTCCTTTCCATTCCAATTGAATCCACTCTACTGCCCTCCTTTGCACTCCATTCCACTCCATTCCATTTCATTCCACTCCTCTCCATTCCATTCCTACCGATTCCAGTGCACTCCACTCCACTCCTCTCCATTCCATTCATTAGCAATACACTGCACTCCAATCTGCTCCATTGCATTCCATTCCATTCCTTTTCATTCCCTTCCATTGTATTCCATTTCATTCCATTACTTTCCATTCCATTTTTTCTACTCCAGTACACTCCACTCCAATTCATTGTGTTCCATTCCATTCTGTTCCATTGCATTCCATTCCATTCGTTTCTAATCGACTCTTCTCCACTGCACTCCTCTCTTCTCCACTGCATTCCATTCCTTCCCATTCGCATCCATTCCATTTCCCTCCATTCCATTCCACTCCATGCCATTCCATTGCATTCCATTCCATTCCATTCCATTCCATTCATTTCCATTCCACTCCTTTCCACTGCACTCCACGCCCTTCCTTTCTTCTGCATTCCTCTCCACTCCACTCCAATGCACTTTTTTCCATTCCATTCCATTCCATTCCATTCCATTCCATTCCATTCCATTCCATTACATTCTTTGCCGCTAGAATCCACTTCACTCCACTAAAATCCATTCCATTCCATTTCATTCAATTGAAATCCACTCTTCTCCACCCCACTCCTCTCCAATCTTCTTCTTTCAATTCCTTGCCATCAGCCTGCATTCCAGTCCAATCCATTCCATACCATTCCATTGCACAACATTCCATTCCATTCCATTCCATTCCACTCCAATCCTCTCCACTAAACTCCCTTCCTTTCTTCTCCATTCAACTCCACTGCACTCCACTGCTCTTTTTTCCATTCCATTCCATTCCATTCAATTCCATTGCATTCGATTCCATTCCTATTTTTTCCATTCCATTCCAATCCATTCCATTCAACTGCATTGCATTCCATTCCATTCCATTCCATTCCATTCCATTCCATTCCATTCCATTCCCATTCATTCCATTCCATTGCATTCCATTCCACTGCATTCCATTCCATTCCATTCCATTCCTTTCCCAATCATTCCATTCCATTCCATTCCATTCCATTCCATTCCATTCCATTCCATTGCATTCCATTCCATTCCATTCCATTCCATTCTGCTGCATGCATCTCCACTCCAGTCCACTGTATTACATTCTATTTCATTCCACTCCATTCCATTCCATTAAAACTGAATCTACTCTACTCCCCTCTATTCCACTCCACTCCATTCCACTCCATTCCATTCCTTTGCATTCCACTCCACTCAACTACACTCCTCTCCATTCCGTTCATTTCCAATTCACTGCACTCGACTCCACACCATTCCATTCCATTCCACTCAATTCCTCTCCACTCCACTCTGTTCTTTTTTTCTCCATTCGACTTCCCTGCATTCCACTGCACTTTGTTCCATTCCGTTCCTTTGCATTCCATTCCATTCCATTTCATTCCAATCCGTTCCATTGCATTCCACCCCATTCCACTCCATTCTACTCCCTTCCATTCTTCTCCATTCCAGTGCACTACACTCTACTCTACTTTTTTCCATTGCATTTCATTCCATTCCATTCCATTCCATTCCATTCCATTCCATTCCATTCCATTCCATTTCATCCCATTCCATTCAAATTCTGTTGCATTCCATTCCATTCCATTCAATTCCATTCCTTTCTTTTCAACAAGAATCCACTCCATTCCACTCCAATCCTTTCCATTCCATTGCATTCATTTCAACTCCACTCTTCTCCACTCCAATCCTTCCAACTCCACTGCAATCCAATCCTTCCCATATAACTCCCTTCCAGTCCTCTACATTCCATTCCAATCCATTCCATTCGATTTCATTCTACTCATCTAAATTCCTTCCTTTCTTCTCCATTCCAGTCCACTGCAATTTTTTACATTCCATTCCATTCAATTCCATTCCATTCCATTCCATTCCATTCCATTCCATTCCATTCCATTGCATTCCATTCCATTCCATTCCATTGCATTCCATTACATTCCATTCCATTCCATTCCATTGCTTTCCATTCCATTCCCATTTATTCCATTCCATTCCATTCTATTCCATTCCATTCCCATTCATTCCATTCCATTGCATTCCATTCCCAATCATTCCATTCCTTTGCATTCCATTCCATTGCATTCCATTCAATTCCATTCCATTCCCAATCATTCCATTCCATTCCATTCCATTCCATTCCATTCCATTCCATTCCATTCCATTCCCCTGCACGCAACTCCACTCCAATACACTGTATTCCATTCTATTCCGTTCCATTCTATTCCATTCCATTAAAACTGAATGGACTCTACTACCCTCTATTCCACTCCATTCCATTCCACTCCATTCCATTCCTTCCCATTCCACTCTACTCATCTACACTCCTCTCCATTCCATTCATTTCCAATTATCTGCACTTGACTCGACACCATTCCATTCCATTCCATTCCATTCCATTCCATTCCATTCCATTCCATTCCACTCCATTCCATTGCATTCCATTCGCCTCCACGCAACTAATTTCCAATCTACTGCATTCCATTCCATTCCATTCCATTCTATTTCATTCCTTTCCATTCCACATGAATCCACTCTACTCCCCTCCGTTCCACTCCACTCCAATGCATTGCATTCCTTTCCATTCCATTCAAATCCACTCTTCTCCACTCCACTCCTCTCCACTCCTTCCCATTCCATTCATTTCAAATACACTGCACTCCACTCCACTCCATTCCTATTCACATCATTACTTTTCATTCATTTCCATTGTATTGCATTGCATTCCATTACTTTCCATTCCATTCCATTCTATTAAAATCCACTCCACTCCAATCCACTTTTTCCATTCCATTCCATACAATTCCATTCCATTCCATTCCATTCCTTTCCATTCTTTTACCCTGGAATCCACTTGACTCCACTCCAATCCATTCCATTCCATTCCATTCCATTCAAATCCACTGTTCTCCACTCCACTCCTCTCCACTCCACTGTATTCCATTCCTACCCATTCGCCTCAATTCCAGTCCACTCTATTCCATTCCATTCCATCCCAATCCATTCCATTCGATCCCATTCCATTCCATTCCACCCAATCCCATTCCATTCCATCCAATCCCATTCCATTCCATTCCATTCCATTCCATTCCATTCCCTATTTTTCCATTCCATTCCATTCCATTACTTTCCACTAGAATCCACTCCACTTCAATCCATTCCATTCCATTCAGTTCAAATCCACACTTCTCCACTCCACTCCTCTCAACTCCACTGCGTTCCATTCCTTCCCATTGTCCTCCGTTCCATTCCGTTCCATTCCATTCCATTCCACACCAGTCCATGACTCTCCATTCCATTTCACTACTTTCCTTTCTTCTGCGTTCCACTCCACTGGACTCCACTGCACTTTTTTCCATTCCTTTCAATTCCATTTCATTCATTTCCCTTCCATTCCTTTCCATTCCATTCCATTCCATTCCATTCCATTCCATTCCATTCCATTCCGTTCCGTTCCGTTCCATTCCATTCCATTCCATTCCATTCCATTCCATTCCATTCCATTCTTTTGCTCTAGAATCCACTCCACTCCTCTCCATTCCAATCAATTCCTTTCTGTTACATTCTATTCAAGTTCACACTTTGCCACTCCATTCTGTCCACTCCACTGCATTCCATTCCTTTTCATTAGCCTCCATTCGAGTCAACTCCTTTCCTTTCCATTCCATTCCATTTCATACCATTCCATTCCCTTCCACTTCTTTCCACTCCACTTCACTCCCTTCTTTTCTTCTACATTCCACTCCACTAAACTCCACTGCACTTTTTTCCATTCCATTCCATTCCATTGCATTCAAATCCACTCTTCTCCACTCCACACCTCTCCACTCCACTGCATTCCTTTCCTTCCTATTTTCCTCCATTCCAATCAACACCATTCCATTCCATTCCATTTCAGTCCATTCCATTCCATTCCATTCCACTCCACTCCACTGCATTCCCTTCCATTTTTGTCCATTCCACTCCTTTCCACTCCACTGCATTCCAATCCTTCCCATTCACCTCCATTCCAGTCAACCCCAGTCCATTCCATTCCATTTCTTTCCATTCCATTCCTTTCCATTACATTCCATTCCGTTCCACTCCATTCCAATCCACTACACTCCCTTCCTTCCTTCTCCATTCCATTCCACTCCATTCCACTCCACTACACTCACTTCCTTCTTTCTCCATTCCATTCCACTACACTCCACTTTTTTTCATTCCATTCCATTCCATTCCATTCCATTCCATTCCATTCCATTCCATTCCATTCCATTCTCTTACAGTAGAATCCACTCCACTCCACTCCACTCCATTCCATTCCTTTCCATTCCATTCAAATCCACTCTTCTCCACTCCACTCCTCTCCACTCCACTGCATTCCATTCCTTCCCTTTCGCCTCCATTTCATTCCATTCCATTCCATTCCATTCCACTCCACTCCACTCCATTCCATTCCATTCCATTCCTTTTCATTCATTTTCATTGTATTCAATTCAATTCCATTATTTCCATTCCATTCCATTCCACTCCAAACCACTCCACTCCTATCCACTGCATTCCATTTGATTCCATTTTGTTCCAATACACTCCATTCCACTCCACTCCCTTCCTTTCTTTTCAATTCCAATCCACTGCACTGCACTGCTTTGCACTTTTTTCCATTCCATTCCATTCCATTTCTTTCCCTTCCGCCTGAACCGACTCTATTACCTTCCGTTCCACTCCATTCCATGCTATTCCATTCCATTCCATTACACTCCTTTCCATTCCTTCCCATTCCAGTCCACTCCACTCCAATCCTCTCCATTCCATTCATTTCCAATACACTGCACTCCACTGTACTCCATTCCATTCCATTCTGTTACTTTTCATTCCCTTCCATTGTATTCCATTCCATTCCATTATATTCCAATCTACTCCCGTCCACTCCACTCCGATCCAATGCGTTCCATTACATTCTGTTCCATTGCATTCCATTCCATTCAGTTCAAACCCACTGTTCTCCAATGCACTCCTCTCCAATCCACTGCATTCTATTCCTTCCTATGCGCCTCCATTCCAGTCCACTCCATTCCATTCCATGCCATTCCATTCCATTCCATTCCATTCCATTCCATTCCATTCCATTCTTTTACATTTGAATCCACTCCACTCCAATCAAATCCATTGTATTGCATTCCATTCAATTCAAATCCACTATTCTCCACTCCACTCCTCTCCATTCTACTGCATTCAATTCCTTCCCGTACACTTTTATTCCCGTCCACTCCATTCCATTTTATCCCATTCCACACCATTCCACTCCTCCCCACTCCCTTCCTTTCTTCTCCATTTCACTCCACTGCACTCCAGTGCACTGTTTTCCATTGCATTCCATTGCATTCCACTCCATTCTTTTTCATTCTGTTCCGTTGTATTCCATTCCATTCCATTATTCCCATTCCATTCCATTCTACACCAAATCACTCCACTCCAATCCACTGCATTCAGTTCCATTCCATTCTGTTCCATTCCACACCTTTCCACTCCACTACACTACCTTCCTTTCTTCTCCATTCCACTCCACTGCACTGCACTGCACTATTTTCCATTCCATTCCATTCCTTTCCGTTCCATTCCATTCCTTTCCATTCCAATTGAATCCACTCTACTGCCCTCCGTTGCACTCCATTCCACTCCATTCCATTTCATTCCACTCCTCTCCATTCCATTCCTACCGATTCCAGTGCACTCCACTCCACTCCTCTCCATTCCATTCATTAGCAATACACTGCACTCCAATCTGCTCCATTGCATTCCATTCCATTCCTTTTCATTCCCTTCCATTGTATTCCATTTCATTCCATTACTTTCCATTCCATTTTTTCTACTCCAGTACACTCCACTCCAATTCATTGTGTTCCATTCCATTCTGTTCCATTGCATTCCATTCCATTCGTTTCTAATCGACTCTTCTCCACTGCACTCCTCTCTTCTCCACTGCATTCCATTCCTTCCCATTCGCATCCATTCCATTTCCCTCCATTCCATTCCACTCCATGCCATTCCATTGCATTCCATTCCATTCCATTCCATTCCATTCATTTCCATTCCACTCCTTTCCACTGCACTCCACGCCCTTCCTTTCTTCTGCATTCCTCTCCACTCCACTCCAATGCACTTTTTTCCATTCCATTCCATTCCATTCCATTCCATTCCATTCCATTCCATTCCATTCCATTCCATTACATTCTTTGCCGCTAGAATCCACTTCACTCCACTAAAATCCATTCCATTCCATTTCATTCAATTGAAATCCACTCTTCTCCACCCCACTCCTCTCCAATCTTCTTCTTTCAATTCCTTGCCATCAGCCTGCATTCCAGTCCAATCCATTCCATACCATTCCATTGCACAACATTCCATTCCATTCCATTCCATTCCACTCCAATCCTCTCCACTAAACTCCCTTCCTTTCTTCTCCATTCCACTCCACTGCACTCCACTGCTCTTTTTTCCATTCCATTCCACTCCATTCAATTCCATTGCATTCCATTCCATTCCTATTTATTCCATTCCATTCCAATCCATTCCATTCAACTGCATTCCATTCCATTCCATTCCATTCCATTCCATTCCCATTCATTCCATTCCATTGCATTCCATTCCACTGCATTCCATTCCATTCCATTCCATTCCTTTCCCAATCATTCCTTTCCATTCCATTCCATTCCATTCCATTCCATTCCATTGCATTCCATTCCATTCCATTCCATTCCATTCCATTCCATTCCATTCTGCTGCATGCATCTCCATTCCAGTCCACTGTATTCCATTCTATTTCATTCCACTCCATTCCATTCCATTAAAACTGAATCTACTCTACTCCCCTCTATTCCACTCCACTCCATTCCACTCCATTCCATTCCTTTGCATTCCACTCCACTCAACTACACTCCTCTCCATTCCGTTCATTTCCAATTCACTGCACTCGACTCCACACCATTCCATTCCATTCCACTCAATTCCTCTCCACTCCACTCTGTTCTTTTTTTCTCCATTCGACTTCCTGCATTCCACTGCACTTTGTTCCATTCCGTTACTTTGCATTCCATTCCATTCCATTTCATTAAAATCCGTTCCATTGCATTCCACCCCATTCCACTCCATTCTACTCCCTTCCATTCTTCTCCATTACTGTGCACTACACTCTACTCTACTTTTTTCCATTGCATTTCATTCCATTCCATTCCATTCCATTACATTCCATTCCATTCCATTCCATTCCATTCCATTCCATTCCATTCCATTTCATCCCATTCCATTCAAATTCTGTTGCATTCCATTCCATTCCATTCAATTCCATTCCTTTCTTTTCAACAAGAATCCACTCCATTCCACTCCAATCCTTTCCATTCCATTGCATTCATTTCAACTCCATTCTTCTCCACTCCAATCCTTCCGACTCCACTGCAATCCAATCCTTCCCATTCAACTCCCTTCCTGTCCTCTACATTCCATTCCAATCCATTCCATTCGATTTCATTCTACTCATCTAAATTCCTTCCTTTCTTCTCCATTCCAGTCCACTGCAATTTTTTCCATTCCATTCCATTCCATTCCATTCCATTCCATTCCATTCCATTCCATTCCATTCCATTGCATTCCATCCCATTCCATTCCATTCCATTGCTTTCCATTCCATTCCCATTTATTCCATTCCATTCCATTCTATTCCATTCCATTCCCATTCATTCCATTCCATTGCATTCCATTCCCAATCACTCCATTCCTTTGCATTCCATTCCATTGCATTCCATTCAATTCCATTCCATTCCCAATCCTTCCATTCCATTCCATTCCATTCCATTCCATTCCATTCCATTCCATACCATTCCATTCCCCTGCACGCAACTCCACTCCAATACACTGTATTCCATTCTATTCCATTCCATTCTATTCCATTCCATTAAAACTGAATCGACTCTACTACCCTCTATTCCACTCCATTCCATTCCACTCCATTCCATTCCTTCCCATTCCACTCTACTCATCTTCACTCCTCTCCATTCCATTCATTTCCAATTATCTGCACTTGACTCCACACCATTCCATTCCATTCCGTTCCATTCCATTCCATTCCATTGCATTCCATTCGCCTCCATGCAACTAATTTCCAATCTACTGCATTCCATTCCATTCCATTCCATTCTATTTCATTCCTTTCCGTTCCACATGAATCCACTCTACTCCCCTCCGTTCCACTCCACTCCAATGCATTCCATTCCTTTCCATTCCATTCAAATCCACTCTTCTCCACTCCACTCCTCTCCACTCCTTCCCATTCCATTCATTTCAAATACACTGCACTCCACTCCACTCCATTCCTATTCACATCATTCCTTTTCATTCATTTCCATTGTATTGCATTGCATTCCATTACTTTCCATTCCATTCCATTCTACTAAAATCCACTCCACTCCAATCCACTTTTTCCATTCCATTCCATACCATTCCATTCCATTCCATTCCATTCCTTTCCATTCTTTTACCCTGGAATCCACTTGACTCCACTCCAATCCATTCCATTCCATTCCATTCCATTCAAATCCACTGTTCTCCACTCCACTCCTCTCCACTCCACTGTATTCCATTCCTACCCATTCGCCTCAATTCCAGTCCACTCTATTCCATTCCATTCCATCCCAATCCATTCCATTCGATCCCATTCCATTCCATTCCACCCAATCCCATTCCATTCCATCCAATCCCATTCCATTCCATTCCATTCCATTCCATTCCATTCCCTATTTTTCCATTCCATTCCATTCCATTACTTTCCACTAGAATCCACTCCACTTCAATCCATTCCATTCCATTCAGTTCAAATCCACACTTCTCCACTCCACTCCTCTCAACTCCACTGCGTTCCATTCCTTCCCATTGTCCTCCGTTCCATTCCGTTCCATTCCATTCCATTCCACACCAGTCCATGACTCTCCATTCCATTTCACTACTTTCCTTTCTTCTGCGTTCCACTCCACTGGACTCCACTGCACTTATTTCCATTCCTTTCAATTCCATTTCATTCATTTCCCTTCCATTCCTTTCCATTCCATTCCATTCCATTCCATTCCATTCCATTCCATTCCATTCCATTCCATTCCATTCCTTTCCGTTCCGTTCCATTCCATTCCATTCCATTCCATTCCATTCCATTCCATTCCATTCCATTCCATTCTTTTGCTCTAGAATCCACTCCACTCCACTCCATTCCAATCAATTCCTTTCTGTTACATTCTATTCAAGTTCACACTTTGCCACTCCATTCTGTCCACTCCACTGCATTCCATTCCTTTTCATTAGCCTCCATTCGAGTCAACTCCTTTCCTTTCCATTCCATTCCATTTCACACCATTCCATTCCCTTCCACTTCTTTCCACTCCACTTCACTCCCTTTTTTTCTTCTACATTCCACTCCACTAAACTCCACTGCACTTTTTTCCATTCCATTCCATTCCATTGCATTCAAATCCACTCTTCTCCACTCCAAACCTCTCCACTCCACTGCATTCCTTTCCTTCCTATTTTCCTCCATTCCAATCAACACCATTCCATTCCATTCCATTTCAGTCCATTCCATTCCATTCCATTCCACTCCACTCCACTGCATTCCCTTCCATTTTTGTCCATTCCACTCCTTTCCACTCCACTGCATTCCAATCCTTCCCATTCACCTCCATTCCAGTCAACCCCAGTCCATTCCATTCCATTTCTTTCCATTCCATTCCTTTCCATTACATTCCATTCCATTCCACTCCATTCCAATCCACTACACTCCCTTCCTTCCTTCTCCATTCCATTCCACTCCATTCCACTCCACTACACTCACTTCCTTCTTTCTCCATTCCATTCCACTACATTCCACTTTTTTTCATTCCATTCCATTCCATTCCCTTCCATTCCATTCCATTCCATTCTCTTACAGTAGAATCCACTCCACTCCACTCCACTCCATTCCATTCCTTTCCATTCCATTCAAATCCACTCTTCTCCACTCCACTCCTCTCCACTCCACTGCATTCCATTCTTTCCCTTTCGAATCCATTTCATTCCATTCCATTCCATTCCATTCCACTCCACTCCATTCCATTCCATTCCATTCCTTTTCGTTCATTTTCATTGTATTCAATTCAATTCCATTATTTCCATTCCATTCCATTCCACTCCAAACCACTCCACTCCTATCCACTGCATTCCATTTGATTCCATTTCGTTCCAATACACTCCATTCCGCTCCACTCCCTTCCTTTCTTTTCAATTCCACTCCACTGCACTGCACTGCTTTGCACTTTTTTCCATTCCATTCCATTCCGTTTCTTTCCCTTCCGCCTGAACCGACTCTATTACCTTCCGTTCCACTCCATTCCATGCTATTCCATTCCATTCCATTACACTCCTTTCCATTCCTTCCCATTCCAGTCCACTCCACTCCAATCCTCTCCATTCCATTCATTTCCAATACACTGCGCTCCACTGTACTCCATTCCATTCCATTCTGTTACTTTTCATTCCCTTCCATTGTATTCCATTCCATTCCATTATATTCCAATCTACTCCCGTCCACTCCACTCCGATCCAATGCGTTCCATTACATTCTGTTCCATTGCATTCCATTCCATTCAGTTCAAACCCACTGTTCTCCAATGCACTCCTCTCCAATCCACTGCATTCTATTCCTTCCTATGCGCCTCCATTCCAGTCCACTCCATTCCATTCCATGCCATTCCATTCCATTCCATTCCATTCCATTCCATTCCATTCCATTCTTTTACATTTGAATCCACTCCACTCCAATCAAATCCATTGTATTGCATTCCATTCAATTCAAATCCACTATTGTCCACTCCACTCCTCTCCATTCTACTGCATTCAATTCCTTCCCGTACACTTTTATTCCCGTCCACTCCATTCCATTTTATCCCATTCCACACCATTCCACTCCTCCCCACTCCCTTCCTTTCTTCTCCATTTCACTCCACTGCACTCCAGTGCACTGTTTTCCATTGCATTCCATTGCATTCCACTCCATTCTTTTTCATTCTGTTCCGTTGTATTCCATTCCATTCCATTATTCCCATTCCATTCCATTCTACACCAAATCACTCCACTCCAATCCACTGCATTCAGTTCCATTCCATTCTGTTCCATTCCACACCTTTCCACTCCACTACACTACCTTCCTTTCTTCTCCATTCCACTCCACTGCACTGCACTGCACTATTTTCCATTCCATTCCATTCCTTTCCGTTCCATTCCATTCCTTTCCATTCCAATTGAATCCACTCTACTGCCCTCCGTTGCACTCCATTCCACTCCATTCCATTTCATTCCACTCCTCTCCATTCCATTCCTACCGATTCCTGTGCACTCCACTCCACTCCTCTCCATTCCATTCATTAGCAATACACTGCACTCCAATCTGCTCCATTGCATTCCATTCCATTCCTTTTCATTCCCTTCCATTGTATTCCATTTCATTCCATTACTTTCCATTCCATTTTTTCTACTCCAGTACACTCCACTCCAATTCATTGTGTTCCATTCCATTCTGTTCCATTGCATTCCATTCCATTCGTTTCTAATCGACTCTTCTCCACTGCACTCCTCTCTTCTCCACTGCATTCCATTCCTTCCCATTCGCATCCATTCCATTTCCCTCCATTCCATTCCACTCCATGCCATTCCATTGCATTCCATTCCATTCCATTCCATTCCATTCATTTCCATTCCACTCCTTTCCACTGCACTCCACGCCCTTCCTTTCTTCTGCATTCCTCTCCACTCCACTCCAATGCACTTTTTTCCATTCCATTCCATTCCATTCCATTCCATTCCATTCCAGTCCATTACATTACATTCTTTGCCGCTAGAATCCACTTCACTCCACTAAAATCCATTCCATTCCATTTCATTCAATTGAAATCCACTCTTCTCCACCCCACTCCTCTCCAATCTTCTTCTTTCAATTCCTTGCCATCAGCCTGCATTCCAGTCCAATCCATTCCATACCATTCCATTGCACAACTTTCCATTCCATTCCATTCCATTACACTCCTTTCCATTCCTTCCCATTCCAGTCCACTCCAATCTAATCCTCTCCATTCCATTCATTTCCAATACACTGCGCTCCACTGTACTCCATTCCATTCCATTCTGTTACTTTTCATTCCTTTCCATTGTATTCCCATTCAACTCCCTTCCAGTCCTCTACATTCCATTCCAATCCATTCCATTCGATTTCATTCTACTCATCTAAATTCCTTCCTTTCTTCTCCATTCCACTACACTGCAATTTTTTCCATTCCATTCCATTACATTCCATTGCATTCCAATACATTCCATTCCATTCCATTGCTTTCCATTCCATTCCCATTTATTCCATTCCATTCCATTCCATTCCATTCCCATTCATTCCATTCCATTCCATTCCATTCCCATTCATTCCATTCCATTGCATTCCATTCCCAATCATTCCATTCCTTTGCATTCCATTCCATTGCATTCCATTCAATTCCATTTGATTCCCAATCATTCCATTCCATTCCATTCCATTCCATTCCATTCCATTCCATTCCATTCCCCTGCACGCAACTCCACTCCAATCCACTGTATTCCATTCTATTCCATTCCATTCTATTCCATTCCATTAAAACTGAATCGACTCTACTACCCTCTATTCCACTCCATTCCATTCCACTCCATTCCATTCCTTCCCATTCCACTCTATTCATCTTCACTCCTCTCCATTCCATTCATTTCCAATTATCTGCACTTGACTCCACACCATTCCATTCCATTCCATTCCATTCCATTCCATTCCATTCCATTCCACTCCATTCCATTGCATTCCATTCGCCTCCACGCAACTAATTTCCAATCCACTGCATTCCATTCCATTCCATTCTATTCCATTCCTTTCCATTCCACATGAATCCACTCTACTCCCCTCCGTTCCACTCCACTCCAATGCGTTCCATTCCTTTCCATTCCATTCAAATCCACTCTTCTCCACTCCACTCCTCTCCACTCCTTCCCATTCCATTCATTTCAAATACACTGCACTCCACTCCACTCCATTCCAATTCACTTCATTCCTTTTCATTCATTTCCATTGTATTGCATTGCCTTCCATTACTTTCCATTCCATTCCATTCTACTAAAGTCCACTCCACTCCAATCCACTTTTTCCATTCCATTCCATACCATACCATTCCATTCCATTCCATTCCATTCCTTTCCATTCTTTTCCCCTGGAATCCACTCGACTCCATTCCAATCAATTCCATTCCATTCCATTCCATTCCTTTCCATTCTTTTCCCCTGGAATCCACTCGACTCCACTCCAATCCATTCCATTCCATTCCATTCCATTCAAATCCACTGTTCTCCACTCCACTCCTCTCCACTCCACTGTATTCCATTCCTACCCATTCGCCTCCATTCAAGTCCACTCTATTCCATTCCATTCCATCCCAATCCATTCCATTCGATCCCATTCCATTCCATTCCACCCAATCCCATTCCATTCCATCCAATCCCATTCCATTCCATTACATTCCATTCTATTCCATTCCATTCCATATTTTTCCATTCCATTCCATTCCATTACTTTCCACTAGAATCCACTCCACTTCAATCCATTCCATTCCATTCAGTTCAAATCCACTCTTCTCCACTCCACTCCTCTCAACTCCACTGCGTTCCATTCCTTCCCATTGGCCTCCATTCCATTCCATTCCATTCCATTCCATTCCATTCCACACCAGTCCATGACTCCCCATTCCATTTCACTACTTTCCTTTCTTCTGCGTTCCATTCCACTGGACTCCACTGCAATTTTTTCCATTTCTTTCAATTCCATTTCATTCATTTCCCTTCCATTCCTTTCCATTCCATTCCATTCCATTCCTTTCCATTCCGTTCCATTCCATTCCATTCCATTCCATTCCATTCCATTCCATTCCATTCCATTCTTTTGCTCTAGAATCCACTCCACTCCACTCCATTCCAATCAATTCCTTTCTGTTACATTCTATTCAAGTTCACACTTTGCCACTCCATTCTGTCCACTCCACTGCATTCCATTCCTTTTCATTAGCCTCCATTCGAGTCAACTCCTTTCCTTTCCATTCCATTCCATTTCATACCATTCCATTCCCTTCCACTTCTTTCCACTCCACTTCACTCCCTTCCTTTCTTCTCCATTCCACTCCACTAAACTCCACTGCACTTTTTTACATTCCATTCCATTCCATTGCATTCAAATCCACTCTTCTCCACTCCACACCTCTCCACTCCACTGCATTCCTTTCCTTCCTATTTTCCTCCATTCCAATCAACTCCATTCCATTCCATTCCATTTCAGTCCATTCCACTCCATTCCATTCCACTCCACTCCACTGCATTCCCTTCCATTTTTGTCCATTCCACTCCTTTCCACTCCACTGCATTCCAATCCTTCCCATTCACCTCCATTCCAGTAAACCCCAGTCCATTCCATTCCATTTCTTTCCATTCCATTCTTTTCCATTACATTCCATTCCATTCCACTCCATTCCAATCCACTACACTCCCTTCCTTCCTTCTCCATTCCATTCCACTCCATTCCACTCCACTACACTCACTTCCTTCTTTCTCCATTCCATTCCACTACACTCCACTTTTTTTCATTCCATTCCATTCCATTCCATTCCATTCCATTCCATTCCATTCTATTACAGTAGAATCCACTCCACTCCACTCCACTCCATTCCATTCCTTTCCATTCCATTCAAATCCACTCTTCCCCACTCCACTCCTCTCCACTCCACTGCATTCCATTCCTTCCCTTTCGCCTCCATTTCATTCCATTCCATTCCATTCCATTCCACTCCACTCCATTCCATTCCATTCCATTCCTTTTCATTCATTTTCATTGTATTCAATTCAATTCCATTATTTCCATTATATTCCATTCCACTCCAAACCACTCCACTCCTATCCACTGCATTCCATTTGATTCCATTTCGTTCCAATACACTCCATTCCACTCCACTCCCTTCCTTTCTTTTCAATTCCACTCCACTGCACTGCACTGCTTTGCACTTTTTTCCATTCCATTCCATTCCATTTCTTTCCCTTCCGCCTGAACCGACTCTATTACCTTCCGTTCCACTCCATTCCATGCTATTCCATTCCATTCCATTACACTCCTTTCCATTCCTTCCCATTCCAGTCCACTCCACTCCAATCCTCTCCATTCCATTCATTTCCAATACACTGCGCTCCACTGTACTCCATTCCATTCCATTCTGTTACTTTTCATTCCCTTCCATTGTATTCCATTCCATTCCATTATATTCCAATCTACTCCCATCCACTCCACTCCGATCCAATGCGTTCCATTACATTCTGGTCCATTGCATTCCATTCCATTCAGTTCAAACCCACTGTTCTCCAATGCACTCCTCTCCAATCCACTGCATTCTATTCCTTCCTATGCGCCTCCATTCCAGTCCACTCCATTCCATTCCATGCCATTCCATTCCATTCCATTCCATTCCATTCCATTCCATTCCATTCTTTTACATTTGAATCCACTCCACTCCAATCAAATCCATTGTATTGCATTCCATTCAATTCAAATCCACTATTCTCCACTCCACTCCTCTCCATTCTACTGCATTCAATTCCTTCCTGTACACTTTTATTCCCGTCCACTCCATTCCATTTTATCCCATTCCACACCATTCCACTCCTCCCCACTCCCTTCCTTTCTTCTCCATTTCACTCCACTGCACTCCAGTGCACTGTTTTCCATTGCATTCCATTGCATTCCACTCCATTCTTTTTCATTCTGTTCCGTTGTATTCCATTCCATTCCATTATTCCCATTCCATTCCATTCTACACCAAATCACTCCACTCCAATCCACTGCATTCAGTTCCATTCCATTCTGTTCCATTCCACACCTTTCCACTCCACTACACTACCTTCCTTTCTTCTCCATTCCACTCCACTGCACTGCACTGCACTATTTTCCATTCCATTCCATTCCTTTCCGTTCCATTCCATTCCTTTCCATTCCAATTGAATCCACTCTACTGCCCTCCTTTGCACTCCATTCCACTCCATTCCATTTCATTCCACTCCTCTCCATTCCATTCCTACCGATTCCAGTGCACTCCACTCCACTCCTCTCCATTCCATTCATTAGCAATACACTGCACTCCAATCTGCTCCATTGCATTCCATTCCATTCCTTTTCATTCCCTTCCATTGTATTCCATTTCATTCCATTACTTTCCATTCCATTTTTTCTACTCCAGTACACTCCACTCCAATTCATTGTGTTCCATTCCATTCTGTTCCATTGCATTCCATTCCATTCGTTTCTAATCGACTCTTCTCCACTGCACTCCTCTCTTCTCCACTGCATTCCATTCCTTCCCATTCGCATCCATTCCATTTCCCTCCATTCCATTCCACTCCATGCCATTCCATTGCATTCCATTCCATTCCATTCCATTCCATTCATTTCCATTCCACTCCTTTCCACTGCACTCCACGCCCTTCCTTTCTTCTGCATTCCTCTCCACTCCACTCCAATGCACTTTTTTCCATTCAATTCCATTCCATTCCATTCCATTCCATTCCATTCCATTCCAGTCCATTACATTACATTCTTTGCCGCTAGAATCCACTTCACTCCACTAAAATCCATTCCATTCCATTTCATTCAATTGAAATCCACTCTTCTCCACCCCACTCCTCTCAAATCTTCTTCTTTCAATTCCTTGCCATCAGCCTGCATTCCAGTCCAATCCATTCCATACCATTCCATTGCACAACTTTCCATTCCATTCCATTCCATTACACTCCTTTCCATTCCTTCCCATTCCAGTCCACTCCAATCTAATCCCCTCCATTCCATTCATTTCCAATACACTGCGCTCCACTGTACTCCATTCCATTCCATTCTGTTACTTTTCATTCCTTTCCATTGTATTCCCATTCAACTCCCTTCCAGTCCTCTACATTCCATTCCAATCCATTCCATTCGATTTCATTCTACTCATGTAAATTCCTTCCTTTCTTCTCCATTCCACTCCACTGCAATTTTTTCCATTCCATTCCATTCCATTCCATTCCATTGCATTCCATTCCATTCCATTCCATTCCATTGCTTTCCATTCCATTCCCATTTATTCCATTCCATTCCATTCTATTCCATTCCATTCCCATTCATTCCATTCCATTGCATTCCATTCCCAATCATTCCATTCCTTTGCATTCCATTCCATTGCATTCCATTCAATTCCATTTCATTCCCAATCATTCCATTCCATTCCATTCCATTCCATTCCATTCCCCTGCACGCAACTCCACTCCAATCCACTGTATTCCATTCTATTCCATTCCATTCTATTCCATTCCATTAAAACTGAATCGACTCTACTACCCTCTATTCCACTCCATTCCATTCCACTCCATTCCATTCCTTCCCATTCCACTCTACTCATCTTCACTCCTCTCCATTCCATTCATTTCCAATTATCTGCACTTGACTCCACACCATTCCATTCCATTCCATTCCATTCCATTCCATTCCATTCCATTCCACTCCATTCCATTGCATTCCATTCGCCTCCACGCAACTAATTTCCAATCCACTGCATTCCATTCCATTCCATTCTATTCCATTCCTTTCCATTCCACATGAATCCACTCTACTCCCCTCCGTTCCACTCCACTCCAATGCATTCCATTCCTTTCCATTCCATTCAAATCCACTCTTCTCCACTCCACTCCTCTCCACTCCTTCCCATTCCATTCATTTCAAATACACTGCACTCCACTCCACTCCATTCCAATTCACTTCATTCCTTTTCATTCATTTCCATTGTATTGCATTGCATTCCATTACTTTCCATTCCATTCCATTCTACTAAAATCCACTCCACTCCAATCCACTTTTTCCATTCCATTCCATACCATTCCATTCCATTCCATTCCATTACTTTCCATTCTTTTCCCCTGGAATCCACTCGACTCCACTCCAATCCATTCCATTCCATTCCATTCCATTCAAATCCACTGTTCTCCACTCCACTCCTCTCCACTCCACTCTATTCCATTCCTACCCATTCGCCTCCATTCCAGTACACTCTATTCCATTCCATTCCATCCCAATCCATTCCATTCGATCCCATTCCATTCCATTCCACCCAATCCCATTCCATTCCATCCAATCCCATTCCATTCCATTCCATTCCATTCCATTCCATTCCATTCCATTCCATATTTTTCCATTCCATTCCATTCCATTACTTTGCACTAGAATCCACTCCACTTCAATCCATTCCATTCCATTCAGTTCAAATCCACTCTTCTCCACTCCACTCCTCTCAAATCCACTGCGTTCCATTCCTTCCCATTGGCCTCCATTCCATTCCATTCCATTCCATTCCATTCCACACCAGTCCATGACTCCGCATTCCATTTCACTACTTTCCTTTCTTCTGCGTTCCATTCCACTGGACTCCACTGCACTTTTTTCCATTCCTTTCAATTCCATTTCATTCATTTCCCTTCCATTCCTTTCCATTCCATTCCATTCCATTCCATTCCATTCCATTCCATTCCTTTCCATTCCGTTCCATTCCATTCCATTCCATTCCATTCCATTCCATTCCATTCCATTCTTTTGCTCTAGAATCCACTCCACTCCACTCCATTCCAATCAATTCCTTTCTGTTACATTCTATTCAAGTTCACACTTTGCCAATCCATTCTGTCCACTCCACTGCATTCCATTCCTTTTCATTAGCCTCCATTCGAGTCAAATCCTTTCCTTTCCATTCCATTCCATTTCATACCATTCCATTCCCTTCCACTTCTTTCCACTCCACTTCACTCCCTTCTTTTCTTCTCCATTCCACTCCACTAAACTCCACTGCACTTTTTTCCATTCCATTCCATTCCATTGCACTCAAATCCACTCTTCTCCACTCCACACCTCTCCACTCCACTGCATTCCTTTCCTTCCTATTTTCCTCCATTCCAATCAACTCCATTCCATTCCATTCCATTTCAGTCCATTCCACTCCATTCCATTCCACTCCACTCCACTGCATTCCCTTCCATTTTTGTCCATTCCACTCCTTTCCACTCCACTGCATTCCAATCCTTCCCATTCACCTCCATTCCAGTCAACCCCAGTCCATTCCATTCCATTTCTTTCCATTCCATTCTTTTCCATTACATTCCATTCCATTCCACTCCATTCCAATCCACTACACTCCCTTCCTTCCTTCTCCATTCCATTCCACTCCATTCCACTCCACTACACTCACTTCCTTCTTTCTCCATTCCATTCCACTACACTCCACTTTTTTTCATTCCATTCCATTCCATTCCATTCCATTCCATTCCATTCCATTCCATTCCATTCTATTACAATAGAATCCACTCCACTCCACTCCACTCCATTCCATTCCTTTCCATTCCATTCAAATCCACTCTTCTCCACTCCACTCCTCTCCACTCCACTGCATTCCATTCCTTCCCTTTCACCTCCATTTCATTCCATTCCATTCCATTCCATTCCACTCCACTCCATTCCATTACATTCCATTCCATTCCTTTTCATTCATTTTCATTGTGTTCAATTCAATTCCATTATTTCCATTCCATTCCATTCCACTCCAAACCACTCCACTCCTATCCACTGCATTCCATTTGATTCCATTTCGTTCCAATACACTCCATTCCACTCCACTCCCTTCCTTTCTTTTCAATTCCACTCCACTGCACTGCACTGCTTTGCACTTTTTTCCATTCCATTCCATTCCATTTCTTTCCCTTCCGCCTGAACCGACTCTATTACCTTCCGTTCCACTCCATTCCATGCTATTCCATTCCATTCCATTACACTCCTTTCCATTCCTTCCCATTCCAGTCCACTCCACTCCAATCCTCTCCATTCCATTCATTTCCAATACACTGCGCTCCACTGTACTCCATTCCATTCCATTCTGTTACTTTTCATTCCCTTCCATTGTATTCCATTCCATTCCATTATATTCCAATCTACTCCCGTCCACTCCACTCCGATCCAATGCGTTCCATTACATTCTGTTCCATTGCATTCCATTCCATTCAGTTCAAACCCACTGTTCTCCAATGCACTCCTCTCCAATCCACTGCATTCTATTCCTTCCTATGCGCCTCCATTCCAGTCCACTCCATTCCATTCCATGCCATTCCATTCCATTCCATTCCATTCCATTCCATTCCATTCCATTCCATTCTTTTACATTTGAATCCACTCCACTCCAATCAAATCCATTGTATTGCATTCCATTCAATTCAAATCCACTATTGTCCACTCCACTCCTCTCCATTCTACTGCATTCAATTCCTTCCCGTACACTTTTATTCCCGTCCACTCCATTCCATTTTATCCCATTCCACACCATTCCACTCCTCCCCACTCCCTTCCTTTCTTCTCCATTTCACTCCACTGCACTCCAGTGCACTGTTTTCCATTGCATTCCACTCCATTCTTTTTCATTCTGTTCCGTTGTATTCCATTCCATTCCATTATTCCCATTCCATTCCATTCTACACCAAATCACTCCACTCCAATCCACTGCATTCAGTTCCATTCCATTCTGTTCCATTCCACACCTTTCCACTCCACTACACTACCTTCCTTTCTTCTCCATTCCACTCCACTGCACTGCACTGCACTATTTTCCATTCCATTCCATTCCTTTCCGTTCCATTCCATTCCTTCCCATTCCAATTGAATCCACTCTACTGCCCTCCGTTGCACTCCATTCCACTCCATTCCATTTCATTCCACTCCTCTCCATTCCATTCCTACCGATTCCAGTGCACTCCACTCCACTCCTCTCCATTCCATTCATTAGCAATACACTGCACTCCAATCTGCTCCATTGCATTCCATTCCATTCCTTTTCATTCCCTTCCATTGTATTCCATTTCATTCCATTACTTTCCATTCCATTTTTTCTACTCCAGTACACTCCACTCCAATTCATTGTGTTCCATTCCATTCTGTTCCATTGCATTCCATTCCATTCGTTTCTAATCGACTCTTCTCCACTGCACTCCTCTCTTCTCCACTGCATTCCATTCCTTCCCATTCGCATCCATTCCATTTCCCTCCATTCCATTCCACTCCATGCCATTCCATTGCATTCCATTCCATTCCATTCCATTCCATTCATTTCCATTCCACTCCTTTCCACTGCACTCCACGCCCTTCCTTTCTTCTGCATTCCTCTCCACTCCACTCCAATGCACTTTTTTCCATTCCATTCCATTCCATTCCATTCCATTCCATTCCAGTCCATTACATTACATTCTTTGCCGCTAGAATCCACTTCACTCCACTAAAATCCATTCCATTCCATTTCATTCAATTGAAATCCACTCTTCTCCACCCCACTCCTCTCCAATCTTCTTCTTTCAATTCCTTGCCATCAGCCTGCATTCCAGTCCAATCCATTCCATACCATTCCATTGCACAACTTTCCATTCCATTCCATTCCATTACACTCCTTTCCATTCCTTCCCATTCCAGTCCACTCCAATCTAATCCTCTCCATTCCATTCATTTCCAATACACTGCGCTCCACTGTACTCCATTCCATTCCATTCTGTTACTTTTCATTCCTTTCCATTGTATTCCCATTCAACTCCCTTCCAGTCCTCTACATTCCATTCCAATCCATTCCATTCGATTTCATTCTACTCATCTAAATTCCTTCCTTTCTTCTCCATTCCACTACACTGCAATTTTTTCCATTCCATTCCATTACATTCCATTGCATTCCAATACATTCCATTCCATTCCATTGCTTTCCATTCCATTCCCATTTATTCCATTCCATTCCATTCCATTCCATTCCCATTCATTCCATTCCATTCCATTCCATTTCCATTCATTCCATTCCATTGCATTCCATTCCCAATCATTCCATTCCTTTGCATTCCATTCCATTGCATTCCATTCAATTCCATTTGATTCCCAATCATTCCATTCCATTCCATTCCATTCCATTCCATTCCATTCCATTCCATTCCATTCCCCTGCACGCAACTCCACTCCAATCCACTGTATTCCATTCTATTCCATTCCATTCTATTCCATTCCATTAAAACTGAATCGACTCTACTACCCTCTATTCCACTCCATTCCATTCCACTCCATTCCATTCCTTCCCATTCCACTCTATTCATCTTCACTCCTCTCCATTCCATTCATTTCCAATTATCTGCACTTGACTCCACACCATTCCATTCCATTCCATTCCATTCCATTCCATTCCATTCCACTCCATTCCATTGCATTCCATTCGCCTCCACGCAACTAATTTCCAATCCACTGCATTCCATTCCATTACATTCTATTCCATTCCTTTCCATTCCACATGAATCCACTCTACTCCCCTCCGTTCCACTCCACTCCAATGCGTTCCATTCCTTTCCATTCCATTCAAATCCACTCTTCTCCACTCCACTCCTCTCCACTCCTTCCCATTCCATTCATTTCAAATACACTGCACTCCACTCCACTCCATTCCAATTCACTTCATTCCTTTTCATTCATTTCCATTGTATTGCATTGCCTTCCATTACTTTCCATTCCATTCCATTCTACTAAAGTCCACTCCACTCCAATCCACTTTTTCCATTCCATTCCATACCATACCATTCCATTCCATTCCATTCCATTCCTTTCCATTCTTTTCCCCTGGAATCCACTCGACTCCATTCCAATCAATTCCATTCCATTCCATTCCATTCCTTTCCATTCTTTTCCCCTGGAATCCACTCGACTCCACTCCAATCCATTCCATTCCATTTCATTCCATTCAAATCCACTGTTCTCCACTCCACTCCTCTCCACTCCACTGTATTCCATTCCTACCCATTCGCCTCCATTCCAGTCCACTCTATTCCATTCCATTCCATCCCAATCCATTCCATTCGATCCCATTCCATTCCATTCCACCCAATCCCATTCCATTCCATCCAATCCCATTCCATTCCATTACATTCCATTCTATTCCATTCCATTCCATATTTTTCCATTCCATTCCATTCCATTACTTTCCACTAGAATCCACTCCACTTCAATCCATTCCATTCCATTCAGTTCAAATCCACTCTTCTCCACTCCACTCCTCTCAACTCCACTGCGTTCCATTCCTTCCCATTGGCCTCCATTCCATTCCATTCCATTCCATTCCATTCCATTCCACACCAGTCCATGACTCCCCATTCCATTTCACTACTTTCCTTTCTTCTGCGTTCCATTCCACTGGACTCCACTGCAATTTTTTCCATTTCTTTCAATTCCATTTCATTCATTTCCCTTCCATTCCTTTCCACTCCATTCCATTCCATTCCTTTCCATTCCGTTCCATTCCATTCCATTCCATTCCATTCCATTCCATTCCATTCCATTCCATTCCATTCCATTCTTTTGCTCTAGAATCCACTCCACTCCACTCCATTCCAATCAATTCCTTTCTGTTACATTCTATTCAAGTTCACACTTTGCCACTCCATTCTGTCCACTCCACTGCATTCCATTCCTTTTCATTAGCCTCCATTCGAGTCAACTCCTTTCCTTTCCATTCCATTCCATTTCATACCATTCCATTCCCTTCCACTTCTTTCCACTCCACTTCACTCCCTTCCTTTCTTCTCCATTCCACTCCACTAAACTCCACTGCACTTTTTTACATTCCATTCCATTCCATTGCATTCAAATCCACTCTTCTCCACTCCACACCTCTCCACTCCACTGCATTCCTTTCCTTCCTATTTTCCTCCATTCCAATCAACTCCATTCCATTCCATTCCATTTCAGTCCATTCCACTCCATTCCATTCCACTCCACTCCACTGCATTCCCTTCCATTTTTGTCCATTCCACTCCTTTCCACTCCACTGCATTCCAATCCTTCCCATTCACCTCCATTCCAGTAAACCCCAGTCCATTCCATTCCATTTCTTTCCATTCCATTCTTTTCCATTCCATTCCATTCCATTCCACTCCATTCCAATCCACTACACTCCCTTCCTTCCTTCTCCATTCCATTCCACTCCATTCCACTCCACTACACTCACTTCCTTCTTTCTCCATTCCATTCCACTACACTCCACTTTTTTTCATTCCATTCCATTCCATTCCATTCCATTCCATTCCATTCCATTCTATTACAGTAGAATCCACTCCACTCCACTCCACTCCATTCCATTCCTTTCCATTCCATTCAAATCCACTCTTCCCCACTCCACTCCTCTCCACTCCACTGCATTCCATTCCTTCCCTTTCGCCTCCATTTCATTCCATTCCATTCCATTCCATTCCACTCCACTCCATTCCATTCCATTCCATTCCTTTTCATTCATTTTCATTGTATTCAATTCAATTCCATTATTTCCATTATATTCCATTCCACTCCAAACCACTCCACTCCTATCCACTGCATTCCATTTGATTCCATTTCGTTCCAATACACTCCATTCCACTCCACTCCCTTCCTTTCTTTTCAATTCCACTCCACTGCACTGCACTGCTTTGCACTTTTTTCCATTCCATTCCATTCCATTTCTTTCCCTTCCGCCTGAACCGACTCTATTACCTTCCGTTCCACTCCATTCCATGCTATTCCATTCCATTCCATTACACTCCTTTCCATTCCTTCCCATTCCAGTCCACTCCACTCCAATCCTCTCCATTCCATTCATTTCCAATACACTGCGCTCCACTGTACTCCATTCCATTCCATTCTGTTACTTTTCATTCCCTTCCATTGTATTCCATTCCATTCCATTATATTCCAATCTACTCCCATCCACTCCACTCCGATCCAATGCGTTCCATTACATTCTGGTCCATTGCATTCCATTCCATTCAGTTCAAACCCACTGTTCTCCAATGCACTCCTCTCCAATCCACTGCATTCTATTCCTTCCTATGCGCCTCCATTCCAGTCCACTCCATTCCATTCCATGCCATTCCATTCCATTCCATTCCATTCCATTCCATTCCATTCCATTCTTTTACATTTGAATCCACTCCACTCCAATCAAATCCATTGTATTGCATTCCATTCAATTCAAATCCACTATTCTCCACTCCACTCCTCTCCATTCTACTGCATTCAATTCCTTCCTGTACACTTTTATTCCCGTCCACTCCATTCCATTTTATCCCATTCCACACCATTCCACTCCTCCCCACTCCCTTCCTTTCTTCTCCATTTCACTCCACTGCACTCCAGTGCACTGTTTTCCATTGCATTCCATTGCATTCCACTCCATTCTTTTTCATTCTGTTCCGTTGTATTCCATTCCATTCCATTATTCCCATTCCATTCCATTCTACACCAAATCACTCCACTCCAATCCACTGCATTCAGTTCCATTCCATTCTGTTCCATTCCACACCTTTCCACTCCACTACACTACCTTCCTTTCTTCTCCATTCCACTCCACTGCACTGCACTGCACTATTTTCCATTCCATTCCATTCCTTTCCGTTCCATTCCATTCCTTTCCATTCCAATTGAATCCACTCTACTGCCCTCCTTTGCACTCCATTCCACTCCATTCCATTTCATTCCACTCCTCTCCATTCCATTCCTACCGATTCCAGTGCACTCCACTCCACTCCTCTCCATTCCATTCATTAGCAATACACTGCACTCCAATCTGCTCCATTGCATTCCATTCCATTCCTTTTCATTCCCTTCCATTGTATTCCATTTCATTCCATTACTTTCCATTCCATTTTTTCTACTCCAGTACACTCCACTCCAATTCATTGTGTTCCATTCCATTCTGTTCCATTGCATTCCATTCCATTCGTTTCTAATCGACTCTTCTCCACTGCACTCCTCTCTTCTCCACTGCATTCCATTCCTTCCCATTCGCATCCATTCCATTTCCCTCCATTCCATTCCACTCCATGCCATTCCATTGCATTCCATTCCATTCCATTCCATTCCATTCATTTCCATTCCACTCCTTTCCACTGCACTCCACGCCCTTCCTTTCTTCTGCATTCCTCTCCACTCCACTCCAATGCACTTTTTTCCATTCAATTCCATTCCATTCCATTCCATTCCATTCCATTCCATTCCAGTCCATTACATTACATTCTTTGCCGCTAGAATCCACTTCACTCCACTAAAATCCATTCCATTCCATTTCATTCAATTGAAATCCACTCTTCTCCACCCCACTCCTCTCAAATCTTCTTCTTTCAATTCCTTGCCATCAGCCTGCATTCCAGTCCAATCCATTCCATACCATTCCATTGCACAACTTTCCATTCCATTCCATTCCATTACACTCCTTTCCATTCCTTCCCATTCCAGTCCACTCCAATCTAATCCCCTCCATTCCATTCATTTCCAATACACTGCGCTCCACTGTACTCCATTCCATTCCATTCTGTTACTTTTCATTCCTTTCCATTGTATTCCCATTCAACTCCCTTCCAGTCCTCTACATTCCATTCCAATCCATTCCATTCGATTTCATTCTACTCATGTAAATTCCTTCCTTTCTTCTCCATTCCACTCCACTGCAATTTTTTCCATTCCATTCCATTCCATTCCATTCCATTGCATTCCATTCCATTCCATTCCATTCCATTGCTTTCCATTCCATTCCCATTTATTCCATTCCATTCCATTCCATTCCATTCCCATTCATTCCATTCCATTGCATTCCATTCCCAATCATTCCATTCCTTTGCATTCCATTCCATTGCATTCCATTCAATTCCATTTCATTCCCAATCATTCCATTCCATTCCATTCCATTCCATTCCCCTGCACGCAACTCCACTCCAATCCACTGTATTCCATTCTATTCCATTCCATTCTATTCCATTCCATTAAAACTGAATCGACTCTACTACCCTCTATTCCACTCCATTCCATTCCACTCCATTCCATTCCTTCCCATTCCACTCTACTCATCTTCACTCCTCTCCATTCCATTCATTTCCAATTATCTGCACTTGACTCCACACCATTCCATTCCATTCCATTCCATTCCATTCCATTCCACTCCATTCCATTGCATTCCATTCGCCTCCACGCAACTAATTTCCAATCCACTGCATTCCATTCCATTCCATTCTATTCCATTCCTTTCCATTCCACATGAATCCACTCTACTCCCCTCCGTTCCACTCCACTCCGATGCATTCCATTCCTTTCCATTCCATTCAAATCCACTCTTCTCCACTCCACTCCTCTCCACTCCTTCCCATTCCATTCATTTCAAATACACTGCACTCCACTCCACTCCATTCCAATTCACTTCATTCCTTTTCATTCATTTCCATTGTATTGCATTGCATTCCATTACTTTCCATTCCATTCCATTATACTAAAATCCACTCCACTCCAATCCACTTTTTCCATTCCATTCCATACCATTCCATTCCATTCCATTCCATTACTTTCCATTCTTTTCCCCTGGAATCCACTCGACTCCACTCCAATCCATTCCATTCCATTCCATTCCATTCAAATCCACTGTTCTCCACTCCACTCCTCTCCACTCCACTCTATTCCATTCCTACCCATTCGCCTCCATTCCAGTACACTCTATTCCATTCCATTCCATCCCAATCCATTCCATTCGATCCCATTCCATTCCATTCCACCCAATCCCATTCCATTCCATCCAATCCCATTCCATTCCATTCCATTCCATTCCATTCCATTCCATTCCATATTTTTCCATTCCATTCCATTCCATTACTTTGCACTAGAATCCACTCCACTTCAATCCATTCCATTCCATTCAGTTCAAATCCACTCTTCTCCACTCCACTCCTCTCAAATCCACTGCGTTCCATTCCTTCCCATTGGCCTCCATTCCATTCCATTCCATTCCATTCCATTCCATTCCATTCCACACCAGTCCATGACTCCGCATTCCATTTCACTACTTTCCTTTCTTCTGCGTTCCATTCCACTGGACTCCACTGCACTTTTTTCCATTCCTTTCAATTCCATTTCATTCATTTCCCTTCCATTCCTTTCCATTCCATTCCATTCCATTCCATTCCATTCCATTCCTTTCCATTCCGTTCCATTCCATTCCATTCCATTCCATTCCATTCCATTCCATTCCATTCCATTCCATTCCATTCCATTCTTTTGCTCTAGAATCCACTCCACTCCACTCCATTCCAATCAATTCCTTTCTGTTACATTCTATTCAAGTTCACACTTTGCCAATCCATTCTGTCCACTCCACTGCATTCCATTCCTTTTCATTAGCCTCCATTCGAGTCAAATCCTTTCCTTTCCATTCCATTCCATTTCATACCATTCCATTCCCTTCCACTTCTTTCCACTCCACTTCACTCCCTTCTTTTCTTCTCCATTCCACTCCACTAAACTCCACTGCACTTTTTTCCATTCCATTCCATTCCATTGCACTCAAATCCACTCTTCTCCACTCCACACCTCTCCACTCCACTGCATTCCTTTCCTTCCTATTTTCCTCCATTCCAATCAACTCCATTCCATTCCATTCCATTTCAGTCCATTCCACTCCATTCCATTCCACTCCACTCCACTGCATTCCCTTCCATTTTTGTCCATTCCACTCCTTTCCACTCCACTGCATTCCAATCCTTCCCATTCACCTCCATTCCAGTCAACCCCAGTCCATTCCATTCCATTTCTTTCCACTCCATTCTTTTCCATTACATTCCATTCCATTCCACTCCATTCCAATCCACTACACTCCCTTCCTTCCTTCTCCATTCCATTCCACTCCATTCCACTCCACTACACTCACTTCCTTCTTTCTCCATTCCATTCCACTACACTCCACTTTTTTTCATTCCATTCCATTCCATTCCATTCCATTCCATTCCATTCCATTCCATTCTATTACAATAGAATCCACTCCACTCCACTCCACTCCATTCCATTCCTTTCCATTCCATTCAAATCCACTCTTCTCCACTCCACTCCTCTCCACTCCACTGCATTCCATTCCTTCCCTTTCGCCTCCATTTCATTCCATTCCATTCCATTCCATTCCATTCCACTCCACTCCATTCCATTACATTCCATTCCATTCCTTTTCATTCATTTTCATTGTGTTCAATTCAATTCCATTATTTCCATTCCATTCCATTCCACTCCAAACCACTCCACTCCTATCCACTGCATTCCATTTGATTCCATTTCGTTCCAATACACTCCATTCCACTCCACTCCCTTCCTTTCTTTTCAATTCCACTCCACTGCACTGCACTGCTTTGCACTTTTTTCCATTCCATTCCATTCCATTTCTTTCCCTTCCGCCTGAACCGACTCTATTACCTTCCGTTCCACTCCATTCCATGCTATTCCATTCCATTCCATTACACTCCTTTCCATTCCTTCCCATTCCAGTCCACTCCACTCCAATCCTCTCCATTCCATTCATTTCCAATACACTGCGCTCCACTGTACTCCATTCCATTCCATTCTGTTACTTTTCATTCCCTTCCATTGTATTCCATTCCATTCCATTATATTCCAATCTACTCCCGTCCACTCCACTCCGATCCAATGCGTTCCATTACATTCTGTTCCATTGCATTCCATTCCATTCAGTTCAAACCCACTGTTCTCCAATGCACTCCTCTCCAATCCACTGCATTCTATTCCTTCCTATGCGCCTCCATTCCAGTCCACTCCATTCCATTCCATGCCATTCCATTCCATTCCATTCCATTCCATTCCATTCCATTCCATTCCATTCTTTTACATTTGAATCCACTCCACTCCAATCAAATCCATTGTATTGCATTCCATTCAATTCAAATCCACTATTGTCCACTCCACTCCTCTCCATTCTACTGCATTCAATTCCTTCCCGTACACTTTTATTCCCGTCCACTCCATTCCATTTTATCCCATTCCACACCATTCCACTCCTCCCCACTCCCTTCCTTTCTTCTCCATTTCACTCCACTGCACTCCAGTGCACTGTTTTCCATTGCATTCCACTCCATTCTTTTTCATTCTGTTCCGTTGTATTCCATTCCATTCCATTATTCCCATTCCATTCCATTCTACACCAAATCACTCCACTCCAATCCACTGCATTCAGTTCCATTCCATTCTGTTCCATTCCACACCTTTCCACTCCACTACACTACCTTCCTTTCTTCTCCATTCCACTCCACTGCACTGCACTGCACTATTTTCCATTCCATTCCATTCCTTTCCGTTCCATTCCATTCCTTCCCATTCCAATTGAATCCACTCTACTGCCCTCCGTTGCACTCCATTCCACTCCATTCCATTTCATTCCACTCCTCTCCATTCCATTCCTACCGATTCCAGTGCACTCCACTCCACTCCTCTCCATTCCATTCATTAGCAATACACTGCACTCCAATCTGCTCCATTGCATTCCATTCCATTCCTTTTCATTCCCTTCCATTGTATTCCATTTCATTCCATTACTTTCCATTCCATTTTTTCTACTCCAGTACACTCCACTCCAATTCATTGTGTTCCATTCCATTCTGTTCCATTGCATTCCATTCCATTCGTTTCTAATCGACTCTTCTCCACTGCACTCCTCTCTTCTCCACTGCATTCCATTCCTTCCCATTCGCATCCATTCCATTTCCCTCCATTCCATTCCACTCCATGCCATTCCATTGCATTCCATTCCATTCCATTCCATTCCATTCATTTCCATTCCACTCCTTTCCACTGCACTCCACGCCCTTCCTTTCTTCTGCATTCCTCTCCAATCCACTCCAATGCACTTTTTTCCATTCCATTCCATTCCATTCCATTCCATTCCATTACATTACATTACATTCCAGTCCATTACATTACATTCTTTGCCGCTAGAATCCACTTCACTCCACTAAAATCCATTCCATTCCATTTCATTCAATTGAAATCCACTCTTCTCCACCCCACTCCTCTCCAATCTTCTTCTTTCAATTCCTTGCCATCAGCCTGCATTCCAGTCCAATCCATTCCATACCATTCCATTGCACAACTTTCCATTCCATTCCATTCCATTACACTCCTTTCCATTCCTTCCCATTCCAGTCCACTCCAATCTAATCCTCTCCATTCCATTCATTTCCAATACACTGCGCTCCACTCTACTCCATTCCATTCCATTCTGTTACTTTTCATTCCTTTCCATTGTATTCCCATTCAACTCCCTTCCAGTCCTCTACATTCCATTCCAATCCATTCCATTCGATTTCATTCTACTCATGTAAATTCCTTCCTTTCTTCTCCATTCCACTCCACTGCAATTTTTTCCATTCCATTCCATTCCATTCCATTGCATTCCATTCCATTCCATTCCATTCCATTGCTTTCCATTCCATTCCCATTTATTCCATTCCATTCCATTCCATTCCATTCCCATTCATTCCATTCCATTGCATTCCATTCCCAATCATTCCATTCCTTTGCATTCCATTCCATTGCATTCCATTCAATTCCATTTCATTCCCAATCATTCCATTCCATTCCATTCCATTCCATTCCATTCCATTCCATTCCATTCCATTCCCCTGCACGCAACTCCACTCCAATCCACTGTATTCCATTCTATTCCATTCCATCTATTCCATTCCATTAAAACTGAATCGACTCTCCTACCCTCTATTCCACTCCATTCCATTCCACTCCATTCCATTCCTTCCCATTCCACTCTACTCATCTTCACTCCTCTCCATTCCATTCATTTCCAATTATCTGCACTTGACTCCACACCATTCCATTCCATTCCATTCCATTCCATTCCACTCCATTCCATTGCATTCCATTCGCCTCCACGCAACTAATTTCCAATCCACTGCATTCCATTCCATTCCATTCTATTCCATTCCTTTCCATTCCACATGAATCCACTCTACTCCCCTCCGTTCCACTCCACTCCAATGCGTTCCATTCCTTTCCATTCCATTCAAATCCACTCTTCTCCACTCCACTCCTCTCCACTCCTTCCCATTCCATTCATTTCAAATACACTGCACTCCACTCCACTCCATTCCAATTCACTTCATTCCTTTTCATTCATTTCCATTGTATTGCATTGCATTCCATTACTTTCCATTCCATTCCATTCTACTAAAGTCCACTCCACTCCAATCCACTTTTTCCATTCCATTCCATACCATACCATTCCATTCCATTCCATTCCATTCCTTTCCATTCTTTTCCCCTGGAATCCACTCGACTCCACTCCAATCAATTCCATTCCATTCCATTCCATTCCTTTCCATTCTTTTCCCCTGGAATCCACTCGACTCCACTCCAATCCATTCCATTCCATTCCATTCCATTCAAATCCAATGTTCTCCACTCCACTCCTCTCCACTCCACTCTATTCCATTCCTACCCATTCGCCTCCATTCCAGTCCACTCTATTCCATTCCATTCCATCCCAATCCATTCCATTCGATCCCATTCCATTCCATTCCACCCAATCCCATTCCATTCCATCCAATCCCATTCCATTCCATTGCATTCCATTCCATTCCATTCCATTCCATATTTTTCCATTCCATTCCATTCCATTACTTTCCACTAGAATCCACTCCATTTCAATCCATTCCATTCCATTCAGTTCAAATCCACTCTTCTCCACTCCACTCCTCTCAACTCCACTGCGTTCCATTCCTTCCCATTGGCCTCCATTCCATTCCATTCCATTCCATTCCATTCCATTCCATTCCACACCAGTCCATGACTCCCCATTCCATTTCACTACTTTCCTTTCTTCTGCGTTCCATTCCACTGGACTCCACTGCAATTTTTTCCATTCCTTTCAATTCCATTTCATTCATTTCCCTTCCATTCCTTTCCATTCCATTCCATTCCATTCCATTCCATTCCATTCCTTTCCGTTCCGTTGCATTCCATTCCATTCCATTCCATTCCATTCCATTCCATTCCATTCTTTTGCTCTAGAATCCACTCCACTCCACTCCATTCCGATCAATTCCTTTCTGTTACATTCTATTCAAGTTCACACTTTGCCACTCCATTCTGTCCACTCCACTGCATTCCATTCCTTTTCATTAGCCTCCATTCGAGTTCAACTCCTTTCCTTTCCATTCCATTCCATTTCATACCATTCCATTCCCTTCCACTTCTTTCCACTCCACTTCACTCCCTTCTTTTCTTCTCCATTCCACTCCACTAAACTCCACTGCACTTTTTTACATTCCATTCCATTCCATTGCATTCAAATCCACTCTTCTCCACTCCACACCTCTCCACTCCACTGCATTCCTTTCCTTCCTATTTTCCTCCATTCCAATCAACTCCATTCCATTCCATTCCATTTCAGTCCATTCCACTCCATTCCATTCCACTCCACTCCACTGCATTCCCTTCCATTTTTGTCCATTCCACTCCTTTCCACTCCACTGCATTCCAATCCTTCCCATTCACCTCCATTCCAGTCAACCCCAGTCCATTCCATTCCATTTCTTTCCATTCCATTCTTTTCCATTACATTCCATTCCATTCCACTCCATTCCAATCCACTACACTCCCTTCCTTCCTTCTCCATTCCATTCCACTCCATTCCACTCCACTACACTCACTTCCTTCTTTCTCCATTCCATTCCACTACACTCCACTTTTTTTCATTCCATTCCATTCCATTCCATTCCATTCCATTCCATTCCATTCCATTCCATTCTATTACAGTAGAATCCACTCCACTCCACTCCACTCCATTCCATTCCTTTCCATTCCATTCAAATCCACTCTTCTCCACTCCACTCCTCTCCACTCCACTGCATTCCATTCCTTCCCTTTCGCCTCCATTTCATTCCATTCCATTCCATTCCATTCCACTCCACTCCATTCCATTACATTCCATTCCATTCCTTTTCATTCATTTTCATTGTGTTCAATTCAATTCCATTATTTCCATTCCATTCCATTCCACTCCAAACCACTCCACTCCTATCCACTGCATTCCATTTGATTCCATTTCGTTCCAATACACTCCATTCCACTCCACTCCCTTCCTTTCTTTTCAATTCCACTCCACTGCACTGCACTGCTTTGCACTTTTTTCCATTCCATTCCATTCCATTTCTTTCCCTTCCGCCTGAACCGACTCTATTACCTTCCGTTCCACTCCATTCCATGCTATTGCATTCCATTCCATTACACTCCTTTCCATTCCTTCCCATTCCAGTCCACTCCACTCCAATCCTCTCCATTCCATTCATTTCCAATACACTGCGCTCCACTGTACTCCATTCCATTCCATTCTGTTACTTTTCATTCCCTTCCATTGTATTCCATTCCATTCCATTATATTCCAATCTACTCCCGTCCACTCCACTCCGATCCAATGCGTTCCATTACATTCTGTTCCATTGCATTCCATTCCATTCAGTTCAAACCCACTGTTCTCCAATGCACTCCTCTCCAATCCACTGCATTCTATTCCTTCCTATGCGCCTCCATTCCAGTCCACTCCATTCCATTCCATGCCATTCCATTCCATTCCATTCCATTCCATTCCATTCCATTCCATTCTTTTACATTTGAATCCACTCCACTCCAATCAAATCCATTGTATTGCATTCCGTTCAATTCAAATCCACTATTCTCCACTCCACTCCTCTCCATTCTACTGCATTCAATTCCTTCCCGTACACTTTTATTCCCGTCCACTCCATTCCATTTTATCCCATTCCACACCATTCCACTCCTCCCCACTCCCTTCCTTTCTTCTCCATTTCACTCCACTGCACTCCAGTGCACTGTTTTCCATTGCATTCCATTGCATTCCACTCCATTCTTTTTCATTCTGTTCCGTTGTATTCCATTCCATTCCATTATTCCCATTCCATTCCATTCTACACCAAATCACTCCACTCCAATCCACTGCATTCAGTTCCATTCCATTCTGTTCCATTCCACACCTTTCCACTCCACTACACTACCTTCCTTTCTTCTCCATTCCACTCCACTGCACTGCACTGCACTATTTTCCATTCCATTCCATTCCTTTCCGTTCCATTCCATTCCTTTCCATTCCAATTGAATCCACTCTACTGCCCTCCGTTGCACTCCATTCCACTCCATTCCATTTCATTCCACTCCTCTCCATTCCATTCCTACCGATTCCAGTGCACTCCACTCCACTCCTCTCCATTCCATTCATTAGCAATACACTGCACTCCAATCTGCTCCATTGCATTCCATTCCATTCCTTTTCATTCCCTTCCATTGTATTCCATTTCATTCCATTACTTTCCATTCCATTTTTTCTACTCCAGTACACTCCACTCCAATTCATTGTGTTCCATTCCATTCTGTTCCATTGCATTCCATTCCATTCGTTTCTAATCGACTCTTCTCCACTGCACTCCTCTCTTCTCCACTGCATTCCATTCCTTCCCATTCGCATCCATTCCATTTCCCTCCATTCCATTCCACTCCATGCCATTCCATTGCATTCCATTCCATTCCATTCCATTCCATTCATTTCCATTCCACTCCTTTCCACTGCACTCCACGCCCTTCCTTTCTTCTGCATTCCTCTCCACTCCACTCCAATGCACTTTTATCCATTCCATTCCATTCCATTCCATTCCATTACATTACATTACATTACATTCTTTGCCGCTAGAATCCACTTCACTCCACTAAAATCCATTCCATTCCAATCCATTCAATTGAAATCCACTCTTCTCCACCCCACTCCTCTCCAATCTTCTTCTTTCAATTCCTTGCCATCAGCCTGCATTCCAGTCCAATCCATTCCATACCATTCCATTGCACAACATTCCATTCCATTCCATTCCATTCCACTCCAATCCTCTCCACTAAACTCCCTTACTTTCTTCTCCATTCCACTCCACTGCACTCCACTGCTCTTTTTTCCATTCCATTCCATTCCATTCAATTCCATTGCATTCCATTCCATTCCTATTTGTTCCATTCCATTCCAATCCATTCCATTACACTGCATTCCATTCCATTCCATTCCATTCCATTCCATTCCCATTCATTCCATTCCATTGCATTCCATTCCACTGCATTCCATTCCATTCCATTCCTTTCCCAATCATTCCATTCCATTCCATTCCATTCCATTCTGCTGCATGCATCTCCACTCCAATCCACTCTATTCCATTCTATTTCATTCCACTCCATTCCATTCCATTAAAACTGAATCTACTCTACTCCCCTCTATTCCACTCCACTCCATTCCACTCCATTCCATTCCTTTGCATTCCACTCCACTCAACTACACTCCTCTCCATTCCGTTCATTTCCATTTCACTGCACTCGACTCCACACCATTCCATTCCATTCCACTCAATTCCTCTCCACTCCACTCTGTTCTTTTTTTCTCCATTCGACTTCCCTGCATTCCACTGCACTTTGTTCCATTCCGTTCCTTTGCATTCCATTCCATTCCATTCATTCCAATCCGTTCCATTGCATTCCACCCCATTCCACTCCATTCTACTCCCTTCCATTCTTCTCCATTCCAGTGCACTACACTCTACTTTACTTTTTTCCATTGCATTTCATTCCATTCCATTCCATTCCATTCCATTCCATTCCATTCCATTCCATTCCATTCCATTTCATCCCATTCCATTCAAATTCTGTTGCATTCCATTCCATTCCATTCAATTCCATTCCTTTCTTTTCAACAAGAATCCACTCCATTCCACTCCAATCCTTTCCATTCCATTGCATTCATTTCAAATCCACTCTTCTCCACTCCAATCCTTCCCACTCCACTGCAATCCAATCCTTCCCATTCACCTCACTTCCAGTCCTCTACATTCGATTCCAATCCATTCCATTCGATTTCATTGCATTCATCTAAATTCCCTTCCTTTCTTCTCCATTCCACTCCACTGCACTTTTTTCCATTCCATTCCATTCCATTGTATTCCTTTCAATTACCATTTATTCCATTCCATTCCATTCCATTCCATTCCATTCCATTCCATTCCATTGCATTGCATTCCATTCCATTCCCATTTATTCCATTCCACTCCATTCCATTCCATTCCATTCCATTCAATTCCATTCCATTCCATTCCCATTCATTCCATTCCATTGCATTCCATTCCATTGCATTCCATTCCCTTCCGTTCCATTCCCAATCATTCCATTCCATTGCATTCCATTCAATTCCATTCTACTCCGAATCATTCCATTCCATTCCATTCCATTCCATTCCATTCCATTCCATTCCATTAAATTCCATTCCATTCCATTCCATTCCCCTGCACGCAACTCCACTCCCGTCCACTGTATTCTATTCTATTCCATTCCATTCTATTCCATTCCATTAAAACTGAATTGACTCTACTACTCTCTATTCCACTCTATTCCACTCCATTCCATGCCTTCCCATTCCACTCCACTCATCTACGCTCCTCTCCATTCCATTCATTTGGAATTAACTGCACTTGACTCCACATCATTCCATTCCATTCCATTCCATTCCATTCCATTCCATTCCATTCCATTCCGTTCCATTCCATTCCATTCCACCCCATTCCTCTCCACTCCACTCCACTCCTTTCTTTTCCTCTCCATCCGACTTCCCTGCATTCCACTGCACGTTTTTCCATTCCATTTCTTTGCATTCCATCCATTCCATTCCATTTCATTCGAATCTGTTCCATTGCATTCCACCCCATTCCGCTGCACTCCACTCCCTTCCATTCTTTTCCATTCCAGTCCACTGCACTCCACTGTATTTTTTTTCCATTTTATTCCATTCCATTCCATTCCATTCCATTCCATTCCATTCCATTCCATTCCATTCCATTCCATTCCATTCCATTCCATTCCTTTTCATTCCATTCCATTTCATTCCATACTGTTCAAATTCCATTGCATTCCATTCCATTCAGTTCCATTCCTTTCTTTTCAACAAGAATCCCTTCCAGTCCACTCCTATTCTTTCCATTCCATTCGGTTCATTTGAAATCCACTCTTCTTCCCTCCAATCCTCTCCACTCCATTGCAATCCAATCCTTCCTATTCACCTCCCTTCCCGTCCTCTACATTCCATCCAATCCATTCCATTCGATTTCATTCTACTCATCTAAACTTTCTTCCTTTCTTCTCCTTTCCACTCTACTGCACTCCACTGCACTTTTTTCCATTCCATTCCTTTCCATTCCATTGCATTCTCTTCCATTCCATTTCAGTACATTACATTCTTTTGCACTTGAATCCACGCGACTCCAATGCAATCCATTGCCTTGCATTCCATTCAATTCAAATCTACTAATCTCCACTCCACTCCTCTCCACTCCACTCCCTTCCATTCCTTCCCATACACTTTCATTCCTGTCGACTCCATTCCATTACATCCCTTTCCACACCATTCCACTCCACTCCATTTCCTTCCATTCTTCTCCATTCCACTTCACTGCACTCCACTGCACTTTTTACCTTTGCATTCCATTGTATTCCATTCCATTCCTTTTCATTCCGTCCACTGTATTCTATTCCATTCCATTATTTCCACTCCATGCCATCGTACTCCCAATCACTCCACTCCAATCCACTGCATTCTATTCCATTCCATTGTCTTCCATTCCACAACATTCCACTCCACTCCACTCCCTTCCTTTCTTCTCCATTCCACTCCAGTCCACTGCTCTGCACTATTTTCCATTCTATTCCATTTCATTCCACCCGAATCCACTCTACTCTCCTCCGTTCAACTCCATTCCAATCCATTCCACTCCTCTACAATCCACTCCTACTTTTTCCAGTCCACTCCACTCCACTCCTCTCCATTCCATTCATTTCCAATATGGTGCACTCTAATCTACTGCATTCCATTCCATTCCATTCCTTTTGAGTCCCTTCCATTGTATTCCATTCCATTCCATTACTTTCCATTCCATTCCTTTCTACTCCAGTACACTCGACTCCAACTCAATGTGTTCCATTACATTCCATTCCATTGCATTCCATTCCATTCAATTCAAATGCACTCTTTCCCACTGCTCTCCTCTCCACTCCACTGCATTCCATTCCTTCCCCTTCACATCCATTCCATTTCACTCCATTCCATTACACTCCATTCCATTCCATTCCATTCCATTCCATTCCATTCCATTCCATTCAAATCCACTGTTCTCCACTCCACTCCTCTCCACTCCACTGTATTCCATTCCTACCCATTCGCCTCCATTCCAGTCCACTCTATTCCGTTCCATTCCATCCCAATCCATTCCATTCGATCCCATTCCATTCCATTCCACCCAATCCCATTCCATTCCATCCAATCCCATTCCATTCCATTCCATTCCATTCCATTCCATTCCATTCCATTCCATTCCATTCCATATTTTTCCATTCCATTCCATTCCATTACTTTCCACTAGAATCCACTCCACTTCAATCCATTCCATTCCATTCAGTTCAAATCCACTCTTCTCCACTCCACTCCTCTCAACTCCACTGCGTTCCATTCCTTCCCATTGGCCTCCATTCCATTCCATTCCATTCCATTCCATTCCATTCCATTCCACACCAGTCCATGACTCCCCATTCCATTTCACTACTTTCCTTTCTTCTGCGTTCCATTCCACTGGACTCCACTGCAATTTTTTCCATTCCTTTCAATTCCATTTCATTCATTTCCCTTCCATTCCTTTCCATTCCATTCCATTCCATTCCATTCCATTCCATTCCATTCCTTTCCATTCCGTTCCATTCCATTCCATTCCATTCCATTCCATTCCATTCCATTCCATTCCATTCCATTCCATTCCATTCTTTTGCTCTAGAATCCACTCCACTCCATTCCATTCCAATCAATTCCTTTCTGTTACATTCTATTCAAGTTCACACTTTGCCACTCCATTCTGTCCACTCCACTGCATTCCATTCCTTTTCATTAGCCTCCATTCGAGTCAACTCCTTTCCTTTCCATTCCATTCCATTTCATACCATTCCATTCCCTTCCACTTCTTTCCACTCCACTTCACTCCCTTCTTTTCTTCTCCATTCCACTCCACTAAACTCCACTGCACTTTTTTACATTCCATTCCATTCCATTGCATTCAAATCCACTCTTCTCCACTCCACACCTCTCCACTCCACTGCATTCCTTTCCTTCCTATTTTCCTCCATTCCAATCAACTCCATTCCATTCCATTCCATTTCAGTCCATTCCACTCCATTCCATTCCACTCCACTCCACTGCATTCCCTTCCATTTTTGTCCATTCCACTCCTTTCCACTCCACTGCATTCCAATCCTTCCCATTCACCTCCATTCCAGTCAACCCCAGTCCATTCCATTCCATTTCTTTCCATTCCATTCTTTTCCATTACATTCCATTCCATTCCACTCCATTCCAATCCACTACACTCCCTTCCTTCCTTCTCCATTCCATTCCACTCCATTCCACTCCACTACACTCACTTCCTTCTTTCTCCATTCCATTCCACTACACTCCACTTTTTTTCATTCCATTCCATTCCATTCCATTCCATTCCATTCCATTCCATTCTATTACAGTAGAATCCACTCCACTCCACTCCACTCCATTCCATTCCTTTCCATTCCATTCAAATCCACTCTTCTCCACTCCACTCCTCTCCACTCCACTGCATTCCATTCCTTCCCTTTCGCCTCCATTTCATTCCATTCCATTCCATTCCATTCCACTCCACTCCATTCCATTCCATTCCATTCCTTTTCATTCATTTTCATTGTATTCAATTCAATTCCATTATTTCCATTCCATTCCATTCCACTCCAAACCACTCCACTCCTATCCACTGCATTCCATTTGATTCCATTTCGTTCCAATACACTCCATTCCACTCCACTCCCTTCCTTTCTTTTCAATTCCACTCCACTGCACTGCACTGCTTTGCACTTTTTTCCATTCCATTCCATTCCATTTCTTTCCCTTCCGCCTGAACCGACTCTATTACCTTCCGTTCCACTCCATTCCATGCTATTCCATTCCATTCCATTACACTCCTTTCCATTCCTTCCCATTCCAGTCCACTCCACTCCAATCCTCTCCATTCCATTCATTTCCAATACACTGCGCTCCACTGTACTCCATTCCATTCCATTCTGTTACTTTTCATTCCCTTCCATTGTATTCCATTCCATTCCATTATATTCCAATCTACTCCCGTCCACTCCACTCCGATCCAATGCGTTCCATTACATTCTGTTCCATTGCATTCCATTCCATTCAGTTCAAACCCACTGTTCTCCAATGCACTCCTCTCCAATCCACTGCATTCTATTCCTTCCTATGCGCCTCCATTCCAGTCCACTCCATTCCATTCCATGCCATTCCATTCCATTCCATTCCATTCCATTCCATTCCATTCCATTCCATTCTTTTACATTTGAATCCACTCCACTCCAATCAAATCCATTGTATTGCATTCCATTCAATTCAAATCCACTATTCTCCACTCCACTCCTCTCCATTCTACTGCATTCAATTCCTTCCCGTACACTTTTATTCCCGTCCACTCCATTCCATTTTATCCCATTCCACACCATTCCACTCCTCCCCATTCCCTTCCTTTCTTCTCCATTTCACTCCACTGCACTCCAGTGCACTGTTTTCCATTGCATTCCATTGCATTCCACTCCATTCTTTTTCATTCTGTTCCGTTGTATTCCATTCCATTCCATTATTCCCATTCCATTCCATTCTACACCAAATCACTCCACTCCAATCCACTGCATTCAGTTCCATTCCATTCTGTTCCATTCCACACCTTTCCACTCCACTACACTACCTTCCTTTCTTCTCCATTCCACTCTACTGCACTGCACTGCACTATTTTCCATTCCATTCCATTCCTTTCCGTTCCATTCCATTCCTTTCCATTCCAATTGAATCCACTCTACTGCCCTCCGTTGCACTCCATTCCACTCCATTCCATTTCATTCCACTCCTCTCCATTCCATTCCTACCGATTCCAGTGCACTCCACTCCACTCCTCTCCATTCCATTCATTAGCAATACACTGCACTCCAATCTGCTCCATTGCATTCCATTCCATTCCTTTTCATTCCCTTCCATTGTATTCCATTTCATTCCATTACTTTCCATTCCATTTTTTCTACTCCAGTACACTCCACTCCAATTCATTGTGTTCCATTCCATTCTGTTCCATTGCATTCCATTCCATTCGTTTCTAATCGACTCTTCTCCACTGCACTCCTCTCTTCTCCACTGCATTCCATTCCTTCCCATTCGCATCCATTCCATTTCCCTCCATTCCATTCCACTCCATGCCATTCCATTGCATTCCATTCCATTCCATTCCATTCCATTCATTTCCATTCCACTCCTTTCCACTGCACTCCACGCCCTTCCTTTCTTCTGCATTCCTCTCCACTCCACTCCAATGCACTTTTTTCCATTCCATTCAATTCCATTCCATTCCATTCCATTCCATTCCATTACATTACATTACATTACATTACATTCTTTGCCGCTAGAATCCACTTCACTCCACTAAAATCCATTCCATTCCAGTTCATTCAATTGAAATCCACTCTTCTCCACCCCACTCCTCTCCAATCTTCTTCTTTCAATTCCTTGCCATCAGCCTGCATTCCAATCCAATCCATTCCATACCATTCCATTGCACAACTTTCCATTCCATTCCATTCCATTACACTCCTTTCCATTCCTTCCCATTCCAGTCCACTCCAATCTAATCCTCTCCATTCCATTCATTTCCAATACACTGCGCTCCACTGTACTCCATTCCATTCCATCCTGTTACTTTTCATTCCTTTCCATTGTATTCCCATTCAACTCCCTTCCAGTCCTCTACATTCCATTCCAATCCATTCCATTGGATTTCATTCTACTCATGTAAATTCCTTCCTTTCTTCTCCATTCCACTCCACTGCAATTTTTTCCTTTCCATTCCATTCCATTCCATTGCATTCCATTCCATTCCATTCCATTCCATTGCTTTCCATTCCATTCCCATTTATTCCATTCCATTCCATTCCATTCCATTCCCATTCATTCCATTCCATTGCATTCCATTCCCAATCATTCCATTCATTTGCATTCCATTCCATTGCATTCCATTCAATTCCATTTCATTCCCAATCATTCCATTCCATTCCATTCCATTCCATTCCATTCCATTCCATTCCATTCCATTCCCCTGCACGCAACTCCACTCCAATCCACTGTATTCCATTCTATTCCATTCCATTCTATTCCATTCCATTAAAACTGAATCGACTCTACTACCCTCTATTCCACTCCATTCCATTCCACTCCATTCCATTCCTTCCCATTCCACTCTACTCATCTTCACTCCTCTCCATTCCATTCATTTCCAATTATCTGCACTTGACTCCACACCATTCCATTCCATTCCATTCCATTTCATTCCATTCCATTCCATTCCACTCCATTCCATTGCATTCCATTCCCCTCCACGCAACTAATTTCCAATCCACTGCATTCCATTCCATTCCATTCTATTCCATTCCTTTCCATTCCACATGAATCCACTCTACTCCCCTACGTTCCACTCCACTCCAATGCATTCCATTCCTTTCCATTCCATTCAAATCCACTCTTCTCCACTCCACTCCTCTCCACTCCTTCCCATTCCATTCATTTCAAATACACTGCACTCCACTCCACTCCATTCCAATTCACTTCATTCCTTTTCATTCATTTCCATTGTATTGCATTGCATTCCATTACTTTCCATTCCATTCCATTCTACTAAAGTCCACTCCACTCCAATCCACTTTTTCCATTCCATTCCCTACCATACCATTCCATTCCATTCCATTCCATTCCTTTCCATTCTTTTCCCCTGGAATCCACTCGACTCCACTCCAATCCATTCCATTCCATTCCATTCCATTCAAATCCACTGTTCTCCACTCCACTCCTCTCCACTCCACTGTATTCCATTCCTACCCATTCGCCTCCATTTCAGTACACTCTATTCCATTCCATTCCATCCCAATCCATTCCATTCGATCCCATTCCATTCCATTCCACCCAATCCCATTCCATTCCATCCAATCCCATTCCATTCCATTCCATTCCATTTCATTCCATTCCATATTTTTCCATTCCATTCCATTCCATTACTTTCCACTAGAATCCACTCCACTTCAATCCATTCCATTCCATTCAGTTCAAATCCACTCTTCTCCACTCCACTCCTCTCAACTCCACTGCGTTCCATTCCTTCCCATTGGCCTCCATTCCATTCCATTCCATTCCACACCAGTCCATGACTCCCCATTCCATTTCACTACTTTCCTTTCTTCTGCGTTCCATTCCACTGGACTCCACTGCAATTTTTTCCATTCCTTTCAATTCCATTTCATTCATTTCCCTTCCATTCCTTTCCATTCCATTCCATTCCATTCCATTCCATTCCATTCCATTCCATTCCTTTCCATTCCATTCCATTCCATTCCATTCCATTCCATTCCATTCTTTTGCTCTAGAATCCACTCCACTCCACTCCATTCCAATCAATTCCTTTCTGTTACATTCTATTCAAGTTCACACTTTGCCACTCCATTCTGTCCACTCCACTGCATTCCATTCCTTTTCATTAGCCTCCATTCGAGTCAACTCCTTTCCTTTCCATTCCATTCCATTTCATACCATTCCATTCCCTTCCACTTCTTTCCACTCCACTTCACTCCCTTCTTTTCTTCTCCATTCCACTCCACTAAACTCCACTGCACTTTTTTACATTCCATTCCAATCCATTGCATTCAAATCCACTCTTCTCCACTCCACACCTCTCCACTCCACTGCATTCCTTTCCTTCCTATTTGCCTCCATTCCAATCAACTCCATTCCATTCCATTCCATTTCAGTCCATTCCACTCCATTCCATTCCACTCCACTCCACTGCATTCCCTTCCATTTTTCTCCATTCCACTCCTTTCCACTCCACTGCCTTCCAATCCTTCCCATTCACCTCCATTCCAGTCAACCCCAGTCCATTCCATTCCATTTCTTTCCATTCCATTCCTTTCCATTACATTCCATTCCATTCCACTCCATTCCAATCCACTACACTCCCTTCCTTCCTTCTCCATTCCATTCCACTCCATTCCACTCCACTACACTCACTTCCTTCTTTCTCCATTCCATTCCACTACACTCCACTTTTTTTCATTCCATTCCATTCCATTCCATTCCATTCCATTCCATTCCATTCCATTCCATTCCATTCCATTCCATTCCATTCCATTCTATTACAGTAGAATCCACTCCACTCCACTCCACTCCATTCCATTCCTTTCCATTCCATTCAAATCCACTCTTCTCCACTCCACTCCTCTCCACTCCACTGCATTCCATTCCTTCCCTTTCGCCTCCATTTCATTCCATTCCATTCCATTCCATTCCACTCCACTCCATTCCATTCCATTCCATTCCTTTTCATTCATTTTCATTGTATTCAATTCAATTCCATTATTTCCATTCCATTCCATTCCACTCCAAACCAGTCCACTCCTATCCACTGCATTCCATTTGATTCCATTTCGTTCCAATACACTCCATTCCACTCCACTCCCTTCCTTTCTTTTCAATTCCACTCCACTGCACTGCACTGCTTTGCACTTTTTTCCATTCCATTCCATTCCATTTCTTTCCCTTCCGCCTGAACCGACTCTATTACCTTCCGTTCCACTCCATTCCATGCTATTCCATTCCATTCCATTACACTCCTTTCCATTCCTTCCCATTCCAGTCCACTCCACTCCAATCCTCTCCATTCCATTCATTTCCAATACACTGCGCTCCACTGTACTCCATTCCATTCCATTCTGTTACTTTTCATTCCCTTCCATTGTATTCCATTCCATTCCATTATATTCCAATCTACTCCCGTCCACTCCACTCCGATCCAATGCGTTCCATTACATTCTGTTCCATTGCATTCCATTCCATTCAGTTCAAACCCACTGTTCTCCAATGCACTCCTCTCCAATCCACTGCATTCTATTCCTTCCTATGCGCCTCCATTCCAGTCCACTCCATTCCATTCCATGCCATTCCATTCCATTCCATTCCATTCCATTCCATTCCATTCCATTCCATTCTTTTACATTTGAATCCACTCCACTCCAATCAAATCCATTGTATTGCATTCCATTCAATTCAAATCCACTATTCTCCACTCCACTCCTCTCCATTCTACTGCATTCAATTCCTTCCCGTACACTTTTATTCCCGTCCACTCCATTCCATTTTATCCCATTCCACACCATTCCACTCCTCCCCACTCCCTTCCTTTCTTCTCCATTTCACTCCACTGCACTCCAGTGCACTGTTTTCCATTGCATTCCATTGCATTCCACTCCATTCTTTTTCATTCTGTTCCGTTGTATTCCATTCCATTCCATTATTCCCATTCCATTCCATTCTACACCAAATCACTCCACTCCAATCCACTGCATTCAGTTCCATTCCATTCTGTTCCATTCCACACCTTTCCACTCCACTACACTACCTTCCTTTCTTCTCCATTCCACTCCACTGCACTGCACTGCACTATTTTCCATTCCATTCCATTCCTTTCCGTTCCATTCCATTCCTTTCCATTCCAATTGAATCCACTCTACTGCCCTCCGTTGCACTCCATTCCACTCCATTCCATTTCATTCCACTCCTCTCCATTCCATTCCTACCGATTCCAGTGCACTCCACTCCACTCCTCTCCATTCCATTCATTAGCAATACACTGCACTCCAATCTGCTCCATTGCATTCCATTCCATTCCTTTTCATTCCCTTCCATTGTATTCCATTTCATTCCATTACTTTCCATTCCATTTTTTCTACTCCAGTACACTCCACTCCAATTCATTGTGTTCCATTCCATTCTGTTCCATTGCATTCCATTCCATTCGTTTCTAATCGACTCTTCTCCACTGCACTCCTCTCTTCTCCACTGCATTCCATTCCTTCCCATTCGCATCCATTCCATTTCCCTCCATTCCATTCCACTCCATGCCATTCCATTGCATTCCATTCCATTCCATTCCATTCCATTCCATTCATTTCCATTCCACTCCTTTCCACTGCACTCCACGCCCTTCCTTTCTTCTGCATTCCTCTCCACTCCACTCCAATGCACTTTTTTCCATTCCATTCCATTCCATTCCATTCCATTCCATTCCATTCCATTCCATTCCATTCCATTCCATTACATTACATTACATTCTTTGCCGCTAGAATCCACTTCACTCCACTAAAATCCATTCCATTCCATTCCATTCAATTGAAATCCACTCTTCTCCACCCCACTCCTCTCCAATCTTCTTCTTTCAATTCCTTGCCATCAGCCTGCATTCCAGTCCAATCCATTCCATACCATTCCATTGCACAACATTCCATTCCATTCCATTCCATTCCACTCCAATCCTCTCCACTAAACTCCCTTCCTTTCTTCTCCATTCCACTCCACTGCACTCCACTGCTCTTTTTTCCATTCCATTCCATTCCATTCAATTCCATTGCATTCCATTCCATTCCTATTTGTTCCATTCCATTCCAATCCATTCCATTCCACTGCATTCCATTCCATTCCATTCCATTCCATTCCATTCCATTCCATTCCATTCCATTCCATTCCATTCCCATTCATTCCATTCCATTGCATTCCATTCCACTGCATTCCATTCCATTCCATTCCTTTCCCAATCATTCCATTCCATTCCATTCTATTCCATTCTGCTGCATGCATCTCCACTCCAATCCACTGTATTCCATTCTATTTCATTCCACTCCATTCCATTCCATTAAAACTGAATCTACTCTACTCCCCTCTATTCCACTCCACTCCATTCCACTCCATTCCATTCCTTTGCATTCCACTCCACTCAACTACACTCCTCTCCATTCCGTTCATTTCCATTTCACTGCACTCGACTCCACACCATTCCATTCCATTCCACTCAATTCCTCTCCACTCCACTCTGTTCTTTTTTTCTCCATTCGACTTCCCTGCATTCCACTGCACTTTGTTCCATTCCGTTCCTTTGCATTCCATTCCATTCCATTCATTCCAATCCGTTCCATTGCATTCCACCCCATTCCACTCCATTCTACTCCCTTCCATTCTTCTCCATTCCAGTGCACTACACTCTACTTTACTTTTTTCCATTGCATTTCATTCCATTCCATTCCATTCCATTCCATTCCATTTCATCCCATTCCATTCAAATTCTGTTGCATTCCATTCCATTCCATTCAATTCCATTCCTTTCTTTTCAACAAGAATCCACTCCATTCCACTCCAATCCTTTCCATTCCATTGCATTCATTTCAAATCCACTCTTCTCCACTCCAATCCTTCCCACTCCACTGCAATCCAATCCTTCCCATTCACCTCACTTCCAGTCCTCTACATTCGATTCCAATCCATTCCATTCGATTTCATTGCATTCATCTAAATTCCCTTCCTTTCTTCTCCATTCCACTCCACTGCACTTTTTTTCCATTCCATTCCATTCCATTGTATTCCTTTCAATTACCATTTATTCCATTCCATTCCATTCCATTCCATTCCATTCCATTCCATTCCATTGCATTGCATTCCATTCCATTCCCATTTATTCCATTCCACTCCATTCCATTCCATTCCATTCCATTCAATTCCATTCCATTCCATTCCCATTCATTTCATTCCATTGCATTCCATTCCATTGCATTCCATTCCCTTCCGTTCCATTCCCAATCATTCCATTCCATTGCATTCCATTCAATTCCATTCTACTCCGAATCATTCCATTCCATTCCATTCCATTCCTTTCCATTCCATTCCATTAAATTCCATTCCATTCCATTCCATTCACCTGCACGCAACTCCACTCCCGTCCACTGTATTCTATTCTATTCCATTCCATTCTATTCCATTCCATTAAAACTGAATTGACTCTACTACTCTCTATTCCACTCTATTCCACTCCATTCCATGCCTTCCCATTCCACTCCACTCATCTACGCTCCTCTCCATTCCATTCATTTGGAATTAACTGCACTTGACTCCACATCATTCCATTCCATTCCATTCCATTCCATTCCATTCCATTCCATTCCATTCCACCCCATTCCTCTCCACTCCACTCCACTCCTTTCTTTTCTTCTCCATCCGACTTCCCTGCATTCCACTGCACGTTTTTCCATTCCATTTCTTTGCATTCCATCCATTCCATTCCATTTCATTCGAATCTGTTCCATTGCATTCCACCCCATTCCGCTGCACTCCACTCCCTTCCATTCTTTTCCATTCCAGTCCACTGCACTCCACTGTATTTTTTTTCCATTCTATTCCATTCCATTCCATTCCATTCCATTCCATTCCATTCCATTCCATTCCATTCCATTCCTTTGCATTCCATTCCATTTCATTCCATACTGTTCAAATTCCATTGCATTCCATTCCATTCAGTTCCATTCCTTTCTTTTCAACAAGAATCCCTTCCAGTCCACTCCTATTCTTTCCATTCCATTCGGTTCATTTGAAATCCACTCTTCTTCCCTCCAATCCTCTCCACTCCATTGCAATCCAATCCTTCCTATTCACCTCCCTTCCCGTCCTCTACATTCCATCCAATCCATTCCATTCGATTTCATTCTACTCATCTAAACTTTCTTCCTTTCTTCTCCTTTCCACTCTACTGCACTCCACTGCACTTTTTTCCATTCCATTCCTTTCCATTCCATTGCATTCTCTTCCATTCCATTCCAGTACATTACATTCTTTTGCACTTGAATCCACGCGACTCCAATGCAATCCATTGCCTTGCATTCCATTCAATTCAAATCTACTAATCTCCACTCCACTCCTCTCCACTCCACTCCCTTCCATTCCTTCCCATACACTTTCATTCCTGTCGACTCCATTCCATTACATCCCTTTCCACACCATTCCACTCCACTCCATTTCCTTCCATTCTTCTCCATTCCACTTCACTGCACTCCACTGCACTTTTTACCTTTGCATTCCATTGTATTCCATTCCATTCCTTTTCATTCCGTCCACTGTATTCTATTCCATTCCATTATTTCCACTCCATGCCATCGTACTCCCAATCACTCCACTCCAATCCACTGCATTCTATTCCATTCCATTGTCTTCCATTCCACAACATTCCACTCCACTCCACTCCCTTCCTTTCTTCTCCATTCCACTCCAGTCCACTGCTCTGCACTATTTTCCATTCTATTCCATTTCATTCCACCCGAATCCACTCTACTCTCCTCCGTTCCACTCCATTCCAATCCATTCCACTCCTCTACAATCCACTCCTACTTTTTCCAGTCCACTCCACTCCACTCCTCTCCATTCCATTCATTTCCAATATGGTGCACTCTAATCTACTGCATTCCATTCCATTCCATTCCTTTTGATTCCCTTCCATTGTATTCCATTCCATTCCATTACTTTCCATTCCATTCCTTTCTACTCCAGTACACTCGACTCCAACTCAATGTGTTCCATTACATTCCATTCCATTGCATTCCATTCCATTCAATTCAAATGCACTCTTTCCCACTGCTCTCCTCTCCACTCCACTGCATTCCATTCCTTCCCCTTCACATCCATTCCATTTCACTCCATTCCATTACACTCCATTCCATTCCATTCCATTCCATTCCATTCCATTCCATTCCATTAAATAACATTCTTTTCCACTAGAATCCACTTCACTCCACAAAAATCCACTCCACTCCGTTCCATTGATTCCATTCCATTCCATTCAATTGAAATCCACTCTTTTCCACCCGACTCCTCTCCAATCCTCTTCTTTCCATTCCTTGCCATTATCCTGCTTTCCAGTCCACTCCATTCCTTTCCGTTCCATTCCATTCCTTTCCATTCCATTTCATTCTATCCCATTCAATTGAAGTACACTCTTCTCCACCCCACTCCTCTCAAATCCTCTTCTTTCCATTCCTTGCCATTAAACTGCTTTCCAGTCCACTCCATTCCTTTCCATTTCATTCCATTCCACTCCTTTCCACTCCATTCCTCTCGACTACACTCCCTAGCTTTCTTCTCCATTCCACTCCACTGCACTCCACTGCACTTTCATCCATTCCATTCCATTCCATTCCATTCCATTCCATTCCATTCCCATGCATTCCTTTCCATTTCATTCCATTCCATTCCCATTCATTCCATTCCATTCCATTCCATTCCATTCCATTCCATTCCCATTCATTCCTTTCCATTTCATTCCATTCCATTCCCATTCATTCCATTCCATTCCATTCCATTCCATTCCATTCCATTCCATTCCATTCCATTCCATTCCATTCCCCTGCACGCAACTCCACTCCAATCCACTGTATTCCATTCTATTCCATTGCATTCCATTCCATTCCATTCCATTCCATTAAAACTGAATCCATTTTACTCCCTTCTATACCACTCCACTCCCTTCCAGTCCATTCCATTCCTTCCCATTCCACTCCAATCCACTAAACTCCTCTCTATTCCATTCATTTCCAACTCACTGCACTCATCTCCACACCATTCCATTCCATTCCATTCCATTCCATTCCATTCCACTCCATTCCTTTCCAGTCCACTCTATTCTTTTCTTATCCATTCGCCTTCCCTCAGTTCCACTGCAATTTGTTCCATTCCATTCGTTTATATTCCATTCCAATCCATTCCAGTCTAATCCGTTCCATTGCATTCCACCACATTCCACTCCACTCCACTCCCTTCCATTCCTCTCCTTTCCAGTCCACTGCACTCCACTGCACTTTTTTCCATTCCATTCCTTTCCATTCCATTCCATTCTATTCAAATTCCATTGCATTCCATTCAATTCCATTCCATTCTTTTCAACAAGAATCCACTCCAGTCCACTCCAATCCTTTCCATTCCATTGCATTCCATTCATATCCACTCTTCTCCACTCCAATCCTCTCCACTCCACTGCAATCCAATCCTTCCCATTAACTCCCTTCCAGTCCTCTACATTCCATTCCAATCCATTCCATTTGATTTCATTCTACTCATCTAAACTCTCTTCTTTTCTCCTCCATTCCACTCCACTGCACTCCACTGCACTTTCTTCCATTCCGTTCCCTTCCATTCCATTCCATTCCATTCCATTCCATTCCATTCCATTGCTTTCTATTCCATTCCATTCCATTCTATTACATTCTTTTACATTTGAATCCACACCACTCCCATCCAATCCAATGCGTTGCATTCCATTCAATTCAAATCCACTATTCTGCACTCCACTCCTCTCCACTCCACTGCATTCCATTCCTTCCCATACACTTTCATTCCAGTCTACTCCATTCTATTCCATCCCTTTCCACATCATTCCACTCCACTCCACTCCCTTACTTTATTCTCCATTCCACTCAACTGCACTCCACTGCACTTTTTTCCATTGAATTCTCTTGCATTCCATTCGTTTTCATTCCATTCCATTGTATTCCATTCCATTCCATTATTTTCATTCCATTCCATTCTACTCCAAATCACTCCACTCCAATCCACTGCATTCCATTCCATTCCATTCTACTAAATTCCATGCAATTCCACTCCACTACTCTCCCTTCCTTTCTTCTCCATTCCACTCCACTGCACTGCACTGCTCTGTTTTCCATTCCATTCCATTCCTTTCCATTCCATTCCATTCCACCCGAATCCACTCTACTCGCTTCCATTCCACTCCATTCCACTCCATTCCATTCTATTCCATTCCATTCCATTCCATTCCATTCCATTCCATTCCATTCCATTCCTCTCCATTCCATTCCTACCCATTCCAGTCCACTCCTCTCCACTCCTCTCCATTCCATTCATTTCCAATACACTGTGATCCAGTCTACCCCATTCCATTCCATTTCTTTTCATTCCCTTCCATTGTATTCCATTACATTCCATTACTTTCCAATGCATTCCTTTCTACTCCAGTACACTCCACTCCAATTCAATGCATTCCATTCCATTCCGTTCCATTGCATTCCATTCCATTCATTTCAAATCCATTCTTCTCCTCTGCACTCCTCTCCTCACCACTGCATTCCGTTCCTTCCCATTCGCACCCATTCCATTTCACTCCATTCCATTCCATTCCATTCCATTCCATTCCATTCCATTCCATTCCATTCCTTTCCATTCCATTCCATTCCATTCCATTCCATTGCATTCCACTCCATTACACTCCCTTCCTTTCTTCTCCATTCCACGCCACTGCACTCCATTACACCATTTTCTATTCCATTCCTCTCCATTAAATTCCACTCCATTCCATTCCATTCCATTCCATTCTTTCTATTCCATGCTATTCCCTCCACGTAACTCCACTCCTATCCAATGCATTCCTTTCAATTGCAACTCATTCCATTAAACCTGAATCCACTCTACTCCCTTCCATTCCACTACACTCCATTCCCCCCCTTACATTCCTTCCCATTCCACTCCACTCTACTACACTCTTCTACATTCCATTCATTTCCAATACACTGCAATCCACTCCACTCCATTCCATTTCATTCCATTCCATTCCATTTCATTCCATTCCATTCCTTTTCATGATGTTCCATTGTATTCCATTCCATTCCATTACTTTCCTTTACATTCCATTCTACTCCAATCCACTGCAATCCAATCCCCTGCATTCCATTCCATTCAAATCCACTCTTCTCCACTCCAACCCTCTCCACTCCACTGCATTCCATTCACTCCAATTCGCCTGTATTCCAGTCCATTCCATTCCATTCCATTCCATTCCATTCCATTCCATTCCATTCCATTGCACTCCATTCCATTCCACTCCATTTCACTCCACTACACTCCCTTTCTTCTCCATTCCACTCCACTGCCCTCCACTACACTTTTCTCCATTCCATTCCATTCCATTCCATTCCATTCCATTCCATTCCATTCCATTCCATTCCATTCTATTCTCTTCCACTAGAATCCACTCCACTGCACTCCAATCCATTCCATTCCATTCTATTCAAATCCACTCTTTGGCACTCCAGTCCTCTCCACTATACTGCATTCCATTCCTTCCCATTCGTCTCCATTCCAATACTCCATTCCTTTCCATTCCATCCCATTCCATTCCACTCCATTCCACTGCACTCCACTCACTTCTTTACTTCTCCATTCCACTTCACCGCATTCCACTTCACTTTGTTCCATTCCATTCCTTTCCATTCTATTCCATGCCATTCCATTCCATTCTATTCCATTCCATTCCAATCCGTTTCATTGCATCCCACACCATTCCACTCCACTAGAATCCCTTCCATTCTTTTCCATTCCACTCCACTGCACTCGACTGCACTTTTTTGACTTCCATTCCATTCCCCTCCACATAACTCCACTCCAAATCATTGATTTCCATTCCATTCCATTCCATTCCATTCCTTTTCTTTCCTTTCCATTCCACCTGAATCCACTTTACTCCCCTCCACTCCAGTACACTCCATTCCATTCCGTCACATTCCATTCCACTCCACTCCTCTCCTCTCCATTCCATTCCATTCCATTCCATTCCATTCCATTCCATTCCATTCCATTCCACTCCATTCCACTCCATTCCATTCCATTAAATTCCATTCCATTCCCTTCCATTTCATTCCATTCCATTCCACCTGAATTCACTCTTCTCCCCTCCATTCCACTCCACTCCCCTTCAGTCCATTCGATTCCTTCCCATTCCACTCCATTCCACTACATTCCATTCCATTCCACTCCATTCCATTCATTTCCAATAAAATGCACTCCACTACACTCCATCCCATTCCATTCCATACCATTCCTTTTCATTCCATTGTATTCCATTCCCTTCCATTACTTTCCATTCCATTCCATTCTACTCCAGTTCACTCCTTTGCAATCCACTTCACTCCATTCCATTCCATTCTAATTTATTGCATTTCATTCCATTCCATTCAATTCCTTTCCATTCCACTCCATTCCACTCCACTCCACTGTTTTCCTTTCTTCTGCATTCCAGTCCACTGCACTCCAAGGCATTTTTCCATTCCACTCCATTCCATTTCACTCCATTCCATTCCATTCCATTCCATCCCGTTCCGTTCCGTTCCGTTCCGTTCCATTCCGTTCCGTTCCATTCCATTCCATTCCATTCTTTCAATTCCGTTCCATTCCATTCCATTCCTTTCCATTCCCTTTCATTAAACACCATTCCATTCAATTGCATTCTTTTAGACTAGAATCCACTCCACCCTATTACCATCCATTCCCTTCCATTGCATTCCATTCAAATCCACTCTTCTCCACTTCACTCCTCTCTACTCCACTGCATTCCAGGCCTTTCCATTAGACTTCATTCAGTTCGAATCCATTCCATTCCACTACTTTCCACTCCATTCCACTCTACTCCTATCCCTTACTTTCTTCACCATTGCACTCAACTGCACTCCACTGCACTTTTTTCCATTGCATTCCATTCCATTGCATTGCATTGCATTCCATTCCATTCCATTGCATTGCATTCCATTCCATTCCATTCCATTCCCCTCCATGCTACTGCACTCCAATTCTCTGTATTCCATCTATTCCATTCTATTCCATTCCTTTCCATTCCACCTGAATACACTCTCCTCCCCTCCATTCCACTCCAGTCCACTCCACTCATTCCACTGCATTCCATTCCACTCCACTCCACTCCATCCCATTCCACTCCACTCTACTACACTCCTCTGCATTCCATTCATTTCAAACACACTGCACTGCACTCCATTCCATTGCATTCCTTTTCATTCCGTTCCATTGTATTCCATTCCATTCCATTATTTTCCATTCCATTCCATTCTACCCCAATCCACTCCACTCCAACCCACTGCATTCCATTCCTTTCCATTCCATTCCATTCCATTGCATTCCAATCACTACAAATCCACTCTTTTGCACTCCACTCCTCTCCACTCCACTGCATTCCATTACTTCCGATTCGCCTCAATTCAAGTACACTCCATTCCATTCCATTTCATTAAATTCCTTTGCATTCCATTCCATTCCATTCCATTCCATGCCTTTCCGTTCCATTCTATTACTTTCCATTCCATTCTATTACTTTCCATTCCATTTCATTCCATATCATTCCATTCCATTGCATTATTTTCCACTAGAATCCACTCCACTCCACTCCAATCCATTCCTTTCCTTTCCATTCAATTCAAATCCACTCTTTTTCACTCCACTCCTCTCTACTCCACTGCATTCCATTTCTTTCCATTCGCCTCCTTTCCCTTCCAATCCATTCCATTCAATTTCATTCCCTTCCGTTCCATTCCAGTCCATTCTACTCCACTACACTCACTTTCTTTCTCCTCCATTCCACTCCACTGAAATCTGCTGCACTTTTTTCCATTCCATTTCATTCCATTGCGTTTCATTCAATTCCATTCCATTCGATTCCCTTCCATTCCATTCCATTCCTTTCCATTCCATTTCCCTCCACACAACTCCACTCCAATCCGCTGCATTCCATTCTATTCGATGATATTCCATTCCTTTGCATTCCACATGAATCCACTCTACTCCCCTCCATTCCACTCCACTCCACTCCATTCCATTCCTTCCCATTCCAATCCACACCACTACACTCCTCTCCTTTCCATTCGTTTCAAATACACTGTGCTCCACTCCATTCCATTCCATTTCTTTTCGTTCCAATCCATTGTTTTGCATTCTATTCCATTACTTTTCATTCCATTTCATTCTACTCCAGTCCACTCTACTCCAATCCACTGCATTCCATTCCATTCCATTCCATTCCATTCCATTCCCCTGCATTGCATTCCAATCAATACAAATCCACGCATCTCCAATCCACTCCCCTCCACTCCACTGTGTTCCATTCTCTCCCATTCACCTCCATTTCAGTCGAATTCATTGCATTCCATTCCATTCCATTATATTTTATTCCATTAATTTCCATTCCATTCCTTCCTTTTCCACTAGAATCCACTCCACTCCAATCTATTCCATTGAATTCCATTACATTCCATTCCACTCATTTCCACTCCACTCCACTCCCTTCCTTTCTTCTCCATTCCACTCCACTGTACTCCACTGCACTTTTTTCCATTCCATTCCATTCCAGTCTTTTCCACTAGAATCCACTCCACTCCCCTCCAATCCATTCCTTTCCATTCCATTCAATTCAAATCCCCTCTTCTTTACTCTACTCCTCTCCACTCCACTGCATTCTATTCCTTCTCATTCGCCTCTATTGCAGTCCACTCCCTTCCATTCCGTTCCATTCCATTCCATTCCATTCCATTCCATTCCATTCCATTCCAATCCCCTTCACTCCCTTCCTTTCTTCTCCATTCCACTCCACTGAGCTCCACTGCACTTTTTTCCATTCCATTCCATTCCATTCCATTCCATTTTTTCCCTTGAATCCTCTCCACTCCACTCCAATCCATTCCATTCCATTCCATTCCATTCCATTCCATTCCATTCCATTCCATTCCATTCCATTCTTTTCATCTATAATGCACTCCACTCCACTCCAATCCAATCCATTCTATTCCATTCAATTCAAATCCACTATTCTCCAGTCCACTCCTCTCCACTCCACTGCATTCCATTCCTTCCCATTCGCCTCCATTCTAGTCCAATCCATTTCATTCCGTTCCATTCCACTCCATTCTATTACATTCCACTGCATTCCACTCCACTCCACTGCCTTCCTTTCTTCTCCATTCCGCTGCACTACACTCCAGTACACTTTTTTCCATTCTATTCCTTTGTATTCCATAGCATTCCATTCCATTCCATTCCCTTCCATTCAATTTCATTGCATTCCTTTGCATTCTATTCTGTGCCATTCCATTCCTTTCCATTTCATTCCATTCCATTCCATTCCATTCCATTCCATTCCATTCCATTCCATTCCATTCCATACTTTTCCACAAGAATCATCTCTACTCTACTCCAATCCATTCCATTCCATTCTATTCAAATCCACTCTTTGGCACTCCAGTCCTCTCCACTATACTGCATTCCATTCCTTCCCATTCGTCTCCATTCCAATACTCCATTCCTTTCCATTCCATCCCATTCCATTCCACTCCATTCCACTGCACTCCACTCACTTCTTTACTTCTCCATTCCACTTCACCGCATTCCACTTCACTTTGTTCCATTCCATTCCTTTCCATTCTATTCCATGCCATTCCATTCCATTCTATTCCATTCCATTCCAATCCGTTTCATTGCATCCCACACCATTCCACTCCACTAGAATCCCTTCCATTCTTTTCCATTCCACTCCACTGCACTCGACTGCACTTTTTTGACTTCCATTCCATTCCCCTCCACATAACTCCACTCCAAATCATTGATTTCCATTCCATTCCATTCCATTCCATTCCTTTTCTTTCCTTTCCATTCCACCTGAATCCACTTTACTCCCCTCCACTCCAGTACACTCCATTCCATTCCGTCACATTCCATTCCACTCCACTCCTCTCCTCTCCATTCCATTCCATTCCATTCCATTCCATTCCATTCCATTCCATTCCATTCCATTCCATTCCATTCAGTTCCATTACATTAAATTCCATTCAATTCAAATCCACTCTTCTCCACTCCACTTCTCTCCACTCTCAACTGCATTCCATTCCTTTGCAATCCCCTACATCCCAGTCCGTTCCATTCCATTCAATTCCATTCCCTTCTACTCCATTCCACAGCACTCCACTCCCTTCCTTTCTTCTCCATTCCACTCCACTACACTCTACTGCACTTTTCCCTTTGCATTCCGTTCGATTCCATTCGATTTGATTCCATTCCATTCCATTCCATTTAATTCTTTTCCACTACAATCCACTCCACTACTCTCCAATCCATGACATTCCTTTCCTTTCTGTTGAATTCAAATCCACTCGTCTCCACTGCACTCCTCACCACTCCACTGTATTCCATTCATTCCCATTCGCCTCCATGCCAGTCCTCTCCATTGCATTCCATTTCATTCCATTTCATCCCTTTCCTTTCCACTCTATTCCACTCCTCTGCACTCCCTTCCTTTCTTCTCCATTCCACTCCACTACACTCCACTGCACTTTTTTCCGTTCCAGTCTATTCCATTGCATTGCATTCCATTCCATTCCATTCCATTCCATTCTTTTCCACAATGCTCCACTACAATCCACTCCAATCAATTCCATTCCATTCCATTCAAATCAAATCCACTCATCTCCACTGCAATCCTCTCCACTCCACTGCAATCCAATCATTCCCATTCGCCTCCATTCCAGTCCACACCTTTCCATTCCATTCCATTCGATTTCATTCCGCTCCATTCCACTCCCTTCCTTTCGTCTCCATTGCACTCCACTGCACTCCACTGAAATTTTTTCTATTCGATTCTCTTCCATTCTTTTCCATTCCAATGCATTCTATTCCATCCCTTCTATTCAATTCCATTCCATTCTTTTCCACTAGAATCCAATCCAATCCACTGCACTCCAATCCATTCTATTCCATTCCATTCCACTCCATTAAAATACACTCTTTTCCACTCCACTCCTCTCCACTCCACTGCATTCCACTCCATTCCACTCGCCTCCTTTCCAATCCACTCCATTCCATTATGTTCTATTCCATTGCGTTGAATTCTATTCCATTCCATTCCCTTCAATTCCATTCGGTTTCTCTCCACTCCACTCCAATCTACTGCATTCCGTTCCATTCCATTCCATTCCATTGCATTACATTACATTCCGTTTCATTCTATTCCACAGCATTCCACTCCACTTCACTCATTTCCTTCCTTCTCCATTCCGCACCACTGCACTCCACTTCACCTTTTTCCATTTCATTCCATTCCATTCCATTTCATTCCATTCCATTCCATGCCATTTCATTCCATTCCATTCCATTCCATTTCATTCCATACCATTCCATGCCATTTCATTCCATTCCATTCTATTTCATTCCATACCATTCCATTCCATTCCATTCCATTCCATTCCATTCCATTCCATTCCACTCCATTCCATTCCATGCCATGCCATTCCATTCCCCTCCAATCCACTGCAATCAACTCCATTCTATCTTCTGCATTCCACTACAATGAACTCCACTGCACTTTTTTCCATTCCATTCCATTTCATTCCATTGCATTACATTGCATTCCATTCCATTCCATAACATTCCATCCCATTCCATTCCATAACATTCCATCCCATTCCATTCCATTCCATTCCATCCCATTCCATTCTTTTCCCTTAGAATCCACTGTACTCCATTCCAATCCATTCCATTTCTATGCATTCCTTTCCATTCCATTCAATTCAAATCCGCTCATCTCCACTCCAGTCCACTCCACTCCACTCTGTTCCATTGCTTCCCATTCGCCTCCATTCCAGTCCACTCCATTCCATTCCATTCCCTTCCTTTCCATTCTGCTAAATTCCCTTCCATTCCATTCCTCTCCACACCACTCCCTTCCTTTCTTTTCCATTACAAGCCACTGCACTCCACTGCACTTTTTTCCATTCCATTCCATTCCATTCCATTCCATTCCATTCCATTCCTTTCCATTCCTCTCCACTCCACTCCAATCCATTCCATTCCATTCAATTGAAATCCTCTCTTCTAGAATCCACTCCAGTCCACTGCACTGTATTCCATTCCTTACCATTCACCTCCATTCCAGTCCACTCCATTCCATTAAAATCCATTGCATTCCATTCCATTCCATTCCATTCCATTCCTTTCCCCTCCACGCAACTACAATCCAATCCACTGCATTCCATTCCATTCCATTCCATTCCATTCCACTCCATTCCACCTGGATCAAATCTGGTCCACTCCATTCCAGTCCTCCTCACTCCACTCCATTCCATTCCTTCCCATTCCACTCCACTACACTACACTTGCCTCAATTCCATTCAATTGCAGTACACTGCACTCCACTCCACTCCATTCCATTCCATTCCTTTACATTCCCTTCCATTTTATCCATTCCATTCCATTACTTTCCATTCTACTCCAATCCACTCCACTCGAATCCACTGCATTCCATTCCATTTCTTTCCATTGCATTGCATTCCATTCCATTCAATTCAAATCCACTCTTCTCCACTCCACTCCTCTCCACTGCATTCCATTCCTTCCAATTCGCCTCCTTTCCAATCCACTCCATTCCAATCCATTCCATTCCATTCCATTCCACTCCATTCTTTTCCACTCCACTCCCTTTTGTTCTTCTCCTTTCCACTCCACTACAGTCCACTGCACTATTTTCTTTTCCATTTCATTCCTTTCCATTCCTTTCCATTCCATTACATTCCAGTCCTTTCCTTTCCATTCCATTCCAATCCATTCCATTCCATTCTTTTCCACTATAATCCACTACACTCCCCTACAATCCATTCCATTCCATTGCATTTCATTCACAACCACTCTTCGGCACTCCACTCCTCTCCACTCCACTGCATTCCATTCCTTCCCATACATCTCCATTACAATCCACTCCATTCCATTCCTTTCCATTCCATCCCATTCGTTTCCTCTCCATTCCACTGCACTCCACTCTCTTCTTTACTTCTCCATTCAACTTCACCACATTCCACTTCACTTTGGTCCATTCCATTCCTTTCCATTCCATTCAATTCCATTGCATTCCATTCCATTCCATTCTATTCCATTCCATTCCACTCCATTCCAATCCATTCCATTGCATTCCACACCATTCCACTCCACTAAAATCTCTTCCATTCTTTTCAATTCCACTCCACTGCACTCCACTGCCCTTTTTTGACTTCTATTCCATTCCATTCCATTCCATTCCATTCCGTTCCATTTCATTCCATTCCATTCCCCTCCATGCAACTCCACTCCAATCCATTACTTTCCATTCCATTCCATTCCATTTCTTTCCATTCCATTTCACCTGAATCCACTCTACTCCCTTCCATTCCACTCCACTCCACTACACCCCATTCCATTCCTTAACCTTCCACTCCACTCCACTCCTCTCCATTCCATTCATTTCCTATACACTGCTCTCCACTGCACTCCATCCCATCCACTGCATTCCATTCCATTCCATTATATTCCATTGCACGTCATTCCACCTGAATCAACTCTGGTCCACTCCATTCCAGTCCACCCCACTTCACTGAATTCCATTCCTTCCCATTCCTCTCCACTCCACTACGCTTTTCTCAATTCCATTCAGTTCTAGTACACTGCATTCCACTCCACTCAATTCCATTCCATTCCTTTACATTCCGTTCCATTGTATTCTATTCTATTCAATTACTTTCCATTCTACTCCATTCCACTCCACTCGAATCCACTGCATTCCATTCCATTTCATTCCATTCCTTTGCATTCCATTCCATTCAATTCAAATCCACTCTTCTCCACTCCACTCCTCTCCACTCTACTGCGTTCCATTCCTACCCATTCACCTCCATTCCAATCCATTCCATTCCATTCCATTCCATTCCATTCCATTCCATTACATTCCGCTCTTCTCCACTCCACTACCTTCCTTTCTTCTCCTTTCCACTCCACTACACTCCACTGCATTATTTTCCTTTCCATTCCATTCCATTCATTCCTTTCCATTCCATTCCATTCCAATACATTCCATTAAATTCCTTTCCACTATAACCAACTACACTCCTCTGCAATCCATTCCATAACATTTCATTCAATTCAAATCCACTCTTCTTCATTCCACTGCTCTCCACTTCACTGCGTTCCATTCCTTCCCATTCACCTCCCTACCAGTCCACTCCCTTCCGTTCTATTCCATTCCATTCCATTCCATTCCATTCCATTCCATTCCATTCCATCCCATTCCATTCCATTTTATTTCATTCCATTCCATTCCATTCCATTCCATTCCATTCCATCCCATTCCATTCCATTCCATTCCATTCCATTCCATTCCATTCCATCCCATTCCATTCCATTCCATTCCATTCCATTCCATTCCATCCCATTCCATTCCATTTTATTTCATTCCATTCCATTCCATTCCATTCCATTCCATTCCATTCCATCCCATTCCATTCCATTCCATTCCATTCCATCCCATTCCATTCCATCCCATTCCATTCCATTCCATCCCATTCCATCCCATTCCATCCCATTCCATTCCATTCCATCCCATTCCATCCCATTCCATTCCATTCCATTCCATTCCATTCCATTCTTTTCCCCTAGAATCCACTCCCTTCCACTCCAGTCCATTCCATTAAACTCTATTCAATTCAAATCTATTCTTCCCCACTCCACTCCTCTCCACTCCACTGCCTTCCATTCCCTCCCATTTACCTCCATTCCAGTCCACTCCGTTTCATTACTTTCCATTCCATTGCATTCTATTCCATTCCATTCCACTCCATTAAACTGCACTCCACTCCCTTCCTTTCTTCTCCATTCCACTCCACTGCACTCCACTGCTCGTTTTTCCATTCCGTCGTATTTGATTGCATTGCATTTCATTCCATTCAATTCCATTCTATTCGATTCCATTCCATTCCAATCCTTACCATTCCATTCCATGCCATTCCTTTCCATTCCATTACACTCCATTCCATTACCCTCCACGCAACTGCACTACAATCTAGTACATTCCATTATTTTCCATTCTATTCCATTCCATTCCCTTCCACCTGAGTCCACTCTACTCCACTCCATTCCACTCCACTCTACTCCACTCCTTTCCCTTCATTCCCTTTCAACTCCACTTCACTACTGTCCTTCATTTCATTTTTTTCAAATACACTGCAATCCACTCCAGTCCATTTCATTCCATTCCAGTCCATTTCATTCCATTCCATTCCCTTTCCCTCCCATTGTATTCCATTCCATTCCATTACTTTCCATTCCATTCAATTCTACTCTAATCCACTCCACTCCAATCCTCTGCATTCCATTCCATTGCATTCCATTCCATTCAATTCAAATCCATTCATCTCCAGTCCCCTAGTCTCAACTCCACTGAATTCCATTCCTTCCCTTTCGCCTCCATTCCTATCCACTCCATTCCATTCCATTCTATTGCATTCCATTCCATTCCACTCCATTACATTCCACTATACTCCCTTCCCTTATTCTCCATTCCACTCCACTGTACTCCACTGCACTTTTTTCCTTTCCATTCTATTCCATTCTTTTCCTCTAGAATCCACTCCACTCGACTCCAATCTATTCCATTCTATTCCATTCAATTCAAAGTCACTCTTCGGCACTCCCCTCCGCTCCACTCCACTGCATTCCTTTTCTTCCTATTCGCCTCCATTCCAATCCCCTCCTTTCCATTCCATTCCATTCCATTCCATTCCATTCCTTTCCTTTCAATTCCATTCTATTGCACTCCATTCCACTGCACTGCACTCTGGATTTTCTCCATTCCATTCCATTCCATTCCATTAAATTCCATTCCTTCCCATTCAAATCCATACCAGTACTCTCCCTTCCATTCCATGACATTCCATTCCATTCCATTCCATTCCTTTCCATTCCATTTCATTCGATTACTTTACATTGCACTACTCGCAACTCTACTCCAATCCACTTCATTCCATTCCATTCCATTCTATTCCATTCCATTGCCTTCCACCTGAATCCACTCTTCTCACCTCCATTCTCCTCAACTAGCCTCCACTCCACTCCATTCCTTCCCATTCCACTACACTCCTCTCCATTCCATTCAACTCCAAGCACAGCTTTCCTCTCCATTCCGTTCCATTCCATTCCTTTTCATTCCGTTCCTTTGTATCCCATTCCATTCCATTACTTTCCATTGAATTGTTCTCCGATCCACTCCATTCCAATCCACTAAATTCCATTCCATTCCATTCCATTCCATTCCATTCCATTCCATTCCATTCCATTCCATTCCAATGAATTCCATTCCATACAATACAAGTCCACTCTTCTCTGCTCCACTAGTCTCCACTCCACTGAATTACGTTCCTTCCCATTTGCCTCCATTCCAATCCACTGCATTCCTTTCCATTGCATTCCATTGCATTGCATTCCATTCCACTCCATTTCACTCCATTACTCTCCTTTCCTTTCTTCAACATTCCACTCCGCTGCACTCCACTGCACTTTTATCCATTTAATTCCATTCCATTCTTTTACACCAGTATCCACTCAACTCCACTCCAATCCTTTCCATTCCATTCCATTCAAAGTGACTCTTCTGCACTCCACTCCTCTCCACTCCACTGCTTTGCATTCCTTACTATTTGCCTCCATTCCAATCCACTCCATTCCATTCCATTTCTTTCCATTCCATTCCATTCCATTCCACTCCATTCCAATGCACTCCACTCTTTTCTTTACTTCTCCATTCCAATTCAGTTAATTCCACTTCAGTTTCCTCCATTCCATTCCTTTCCATTCCATTCAATTCCATTGCTTTCCGTTCCATTCCATTAAATTCCATTCCATTCCTTTCCAATCTGTTCCATTGCATTCCTCACCATTCCACTCCTTTCCTTTCTTCTCCATTCCATTCTTCTACACTCCACGACACTTTTTTCCATTGCATTCCATTCCATTCTGTTCCATTCCATTCCATTCCATTAAATTTTTTTCCACTGGAATCCACTCCACTCCTCTCCAATCCATGCCATTCCATTCCACTCCATTCCATTAAATTCAAATCCACTCTTCTCCACTCAACTCCTCTCCACTCTACTGTGTTCCATTCCTTCCCATTAATCTCCATTCCAGTCCACTCCATTCCAATCCATTCCATATCATTCCATTCCATTCCATTCCATTCCATACTTTTCCACAAGAATCATCTCTACTCTACTCCAATCCATTCCATTCCATTCCATTCAAATCCACTCTTCTCCCGTCCACTCCTCTCTACTCCACTGCATTCCATTCCTTTCCATTCGCCTCCTTTCCTTTCCATTCCATTCCATTCCCTTCCATTCCAATCCATTCCATTCCAATCCACTCCACTCTCTTCCTTTTTTCCCCCTTCCACTCCACTGAAATCCACTGCAATTTTTTCCATTCCATTCCATTCCATTGCATTGCATTCCATTCTATTCCATTCCATTCGATTTCATTCCATTCCAATCTAGTCCATTTTATTCCTTTCCATTTCTCTCCACGCAACTGCACTCCAATCCACTGCATTCCATTCTAATCCATTCTGTTCTATTTCATTACATTCCACATGAGTTCACTTTAATTCCCTCCATTCCATTCCACTCCACTCCACTCCATTCCATTCCTTCCCATTCCAATCCACTCCACTACACTCCTCTCCTTTCCATTCATTTCAAATACACTGCACTCCACTCCACTCCATTCCATTCCATTCCTTTTCATTCCGATCCATTGTATGACATTCTATTCCATTACTTTCCATTCCATTCCATTCTACTCCAATCCACTCCACTCCAATCCACTACATTCCATTCCATTCCATTCCATTTCATTGCATTGCATTCCAATCAATTCAAATCCTCTCTTCTCCACTCCACTTCTCTCCACACCAATGCATTCCATTCCTTCCCATTCACCTACATTCTTGGCCACTCCATTGTATTCCATTTCATTCCATTCCATTGCATTGCGGTCCATTCAATTTCATTCAATTCCGTTCCATTCCATTCCTTTCCATTCTATTTCATTCTTTTCCACTGTAATCCACTCCACTCCAATCCAGTCTATTCCATTGCATTCCTTTCCATTCCATTCCATTCCATTCCACTCCATTCCACTCCACTCCACGCCCTTAATTTCTTCTCCATTCCACTCCACTGCACTCCACTGCACTTTTTTCCTTTCCATTCCATTCCATTCCAGTCTTTTGCACTAGAATCCACTCCACTCCACTCCAATACATTCCATTCCATTCTATTCAATTCAAATCCACTCTCCCCCACTCCACTTCTCTCCACTCCACTGCATACCATTCCTTCCCATTTGCCCTCATTCTAGTCCACTCCATTCCATTCCATTCCACTCCATTGAAATCGGTTCCATTCCATTCCATTCCACACCGTTTAACTCTGCTACACTCCCTTCCTTTCTTCTCCATTCCACTCCACTACACTCCATTGCACTTTTTTCCATTCCATTCCATTCCATTCCATTCCATTTTTTCCACTAGAATCCACTCCACTCCACTCCAATCCATTCCTTTCCATTCCATTCCATTCCATTCCATGCCATTCGAAACCACTCTTCTCCACTCCTCTCCTCTCCACTCCTCTGCATTCCATTCCTTCTCATTCGCCTCTATTCGAGTGTACTCCAATACATTCCATTCCATTCCACTCCATTGCATTCCATTCGACTCCATGCCATTCCCTTCCCTTCCATTTCATTCCATTCCATTCCATTCCAATCCACTGCGTTCCGCAGCACTCCACTCCCTTTCTTTCTTCTCAATTCCACTCCACTGCACACCACAGCACTTTTTTCCATTCCCTTTCATTCCATTGAGTTCAAATTCACTCTTCTCCACTCCACTCCCCTCCAATCCACTGCATTCCTTTCCTTCCCATTCGCCTGCTTTCCACTCCACTCCATTCCATCCCATTCCACTCCCTTCTTTTCCACTGCTTTCCACTCCACTCCACTCCCTTCCTTTATTCTCCATTCCATTGCACTACACTCCACTGCATTTTTATCCATTCCATTACATTCCATTACCATACTTTCCATTCGATTCCATTCCATTCCATTCCATTCCGTTCCATTCCATTCCATGCCATGCCATGCCATTCCATTTATTGCCATTCCATTCTTTTACACTAGAAATCACTCCACTCTACTCCAATCCATTCGATTCCATTCATTTCCATTCAAATCCACACTTCTCCACTCCACTCCTCTCAAGTCCACTGCATTCCATTCCTTCCCATTCGCCTCCATTCCATTCCATTCCATTCCTTTCCATTCCATTCCATTCTATTCGATTCTATTCCATTTTTTCCGTTATATTCCCCTCCATTCCATTCTACTCCATTCCACTCCTCTCCCTTCCTTTCTTTTGCATTCCACTCCATTGCACTTCACCTCACTTTTTTCCTTTCCATTTCATTCCATTCCATTACTCTCCAATTTCATTCTACTCCAATCCACTCCACTCTAATCCACTGCATTCCATTCCATTCCATTCCATTTCATTGCATTCCAATCAGTACAAATCCACTCTTCTGCACTCCACTCCCCTCCACTGCATTCCATGCCTTCCCATTCTCCGCCATTCCAGTGCACACCATTCCAATCCATTCCATTCCATTCCATTCCATTCCATTCCATTCCATTCCTTTCCATTGCATTCCAGTCCATTCCATTCCAGTCCATTCCATTCAATTCCATTCCATTTCACTCCATTCTGCTCCACTCCACTCCATTCCTTTCTCTTCCATTCCACTTCACTACACTCCACTGCACTTTTTTCCATTCCGTTCCTTCCATTCCATTCCATTCCATTCCATTCCATTCCATTCCATTCCATTCCATTCAATTCCAATCTTTTCCCCTTGAATCCACTCCACTCCACTCCACTCCAATCCATTCAATTCCATTCTGAGCAATTCATATCCACTCTTCTCCACTCTACTATTCTCCACTAAACTACAATCGATTCCTTCCCATTAGCCTCCATTCCAGTCCTTTCCATTCCATGCCACTCCATTCCCTTCCAATCCACTCCTTTTCTTTCTTCTCCATTCCAGCCCACTGCACTCCACTGTAATTTATTCCATTCCATTCCACTCCATTCATATGCATTCCATTCCATTCCATTACATTCTATTCTTTTAAATGAAAATCCACTCCACTCTACTCCAATCCATTCCATTCCATTCCATTCACTTCAAATCCACTCTTATCCACTAAATTCCTCTCCACTCCACTGCATTTCATTCCTTCCCATTCTCCTCCACTCCTGTCCACTCCATTCCATTCCACTCCATTCCATTCCATTCCATTCCATTCCATTCCATTCCATTCCACTCCACTCCACTCCACTCCATTCCATTCCATTCCATCCCATTCCATTCCATTCCATTCCATACCATTGCATTCCATTCCATTCCATTGAATTCCATTCCACTCCACTCCCATCATTTCTTCTCCATTCCACTGCACAGCACTCCACTGCACTTTTTTCCATTTCATTCCATTCCATTCCATTCCATTCCATTCCATTCCAATCCATTCCGTTCCATTGCATTCCATTCCACTCTTTACCATTCCCTTCCATTCCGTTCCTTTCCATTCCATTCCATTCCCCTTCCCACAACTACAGTCCAATCCACTGCATTCCATTCCATTCCATTAAATTGTGTTCCATTCCATTACTTTCCATTCCATTCCATTCTACTCCAATCCACTCCACTCCAATCCACTGCATTCCATTCCATTCCATTCCATTCCATTCCATTCCATTCCATTCCATTCCATTCCATTCCATTCCATTCTATTAAATTGCATTCAATTCAGATCCCGTCTCTCCACTCCAATCCTCTCCACTCCACTACATTTCATTCCTTGCCATTTACCTGCGTTCCATTCCACTCCAATCCATTCCATTGCATCCCATTCCATTACAGTCCATTCCACTCCATTCCAGTCCATTCCACTCCACTCCACTCCCTTCCTTTCTTCTCCATTACACTCCACTACACTCCACAGCAATTTTTTCCATACCCTTCCATTCCATTCCATTCAAATCCACTCTTCTCCACTCCACTCCTCTCCATTCCACTGCATTTCATTCCTTCCCATTCTCCTGCATTCCACTCCACACCATTCCTTTCTATTCCATTCCATTCCAGCCCATTGCATTCCACTTCATTTCAGTGCATTCCACTGCACTCCACTCCCTTCCTTTCTGCTCCCTTCCACTCCACTAAACTTCAATGCACATTTTTCCTTACCATTCCATTCCATTCCGTTCCATTCTTTTCCAATAGAATCCACTCCACTACACTGCAATCCATTCCATTCCATTCCATGCAATAGAAATCCACTCTTCTACACTCCACTCCTCTCCACTGCATTCTATTAATTCCCGTTCCCCTCCATTCCCATCCCCACCTTTCCATTTCATACCATTCCATTTCATTCCACACCATTCCACTCCACTCCATTCCCTTCTTTTCTTCTCCATTCCACCCCGCTGCACTCCACTGCACTTTTTTCCATTCCATTCCATTCCATTGCATTCCGTTCAATTCCATTCCTTTCCATACCATTCCATTCTTCTCCTTTCCATTCCATTCCATTCCATTCCCTTCTTTTCCAATATAATCCACTGCACTCCACTCCAATCTGTTCCATTCCATTGAAATACACCTTTCTCCTCTCCATTCCTCTCCACTACAATGCATTCCATTCCTCCCCATTCCCCTCCATTCCAGTCCATTCCATTCTATTCCATTCCATTCCATTCCATTCCATTCCATTCCATTCCATTCCATTCCATTCCATTTCATTCCACTCCTCTCCCTTCTTTTCTTCTCCTTTTCAATCCACTACAATCCACTGCACCTTTTTCCATTCCATTCCATTCCATTCCGTTCCATTCCATTCCATTCCCTTCCATTGCATTCCATTCCCTTCTCTTCCAGTAGAATCCACTCCACTCCACTCCAATCCATTCCATTCCATTCCATTCGAATCCACTCTTATCCACTCCACTCCTCTCATCTCCACTGCATTCCATTCGTTCGCATTCACCTCCATTCTAGTCCACTCCAATCTATTCCAATCCATTCCTTTCCGTTCCAATTCACTCCATTCCACTGCACTCCACTCCCTTCCTTTCTTCTGCATTCCACTCCACTGCACTCGACTGCACCTTTTTCCATTCCCTTCCCTTTCATTATATCCAAATCCACTCTTCTCCACTCCTCCTCTCCACTCCACTGCATTCTTTCCTTCCCATTTGCCTTCATTCCTATCCACTCCTTTCAATTCCATGCCTTTCTATTTCATTGTAATCCATTCCACACCATTCCATTTCATTCCATTCCATTCCCTTCCATTCCATTTTATTCCATTCTATCCCATTCGTTTCCAATCAATTCATTCCTTTCCATTCCTTCAATTCCATTCCACTCCGTTCCATTCTACTCCGTTCCACTCCACTCTAATCCAATCCATTCCTTTTCATTCTATTCAAATCCACTCATCTCCACTCCACTCCTCTCCACTCCACTGCATTCCATTCCTTCCTATTCGCCTCCATTCCAGTGCACTACTTTCCTTTCCCTTCCTTTCCAATCCATTCCATTCCATTCTCTTCCACTAGAATCTACTCCACTCCTGCCCAACCCATTCCATTCCATTCCATTGAATTCAAATCCACACTTCTCCCATTCACTCCTCTCCACTACACTGCATTCCATTCCTTCCCATTCACCACCATTCCAGTGCACTCCCTTCCATTCCATTCCATTCCATTCCATTCCATTCCATTCCATTCCATTCCAAACTCCACTCCATTCCTCTCCAATCCAATCCCTTTCTTTCCTCTCCCTTCCACTCCACTACACTCCACTGCAATTACTGCCATTCCATTCCTTCCATTGCATTGCATTCCATTCCAATCTTTTCCATTCCAATCCATTCCATTCCATTCCATTCCCCTGCACGTAACTCCACTCCAAACCACTGAATTCCATTCTTTTCCATTCTATTCCATTCCACCTGAATCCAGTCTACTCCACACAATTCCACTCCACTCCACTCCACTCCACTCCATTCCATTCCTTCTCATTCCAGTCAACTCCAGTACTCTACTCTCCATTCCATTCATTTCATATACACTGCTCTCCACTCCAGTCCGTTTCATTTCATTCCATTCTTTTTCATTCATTTCCGTTGTATTCCATTACATTCAATTAATTTCCATTCCATTCCATTCTATTCCAATCCACTCCACTCCAATCCACTGCATTCCATTCCATTCCATTCCATTCCACTGCTTTCCTTTCCATTAAATTCAAATCCACTCTTCTCCACTCTACTCCTCTCCACTCCTCTGCATTCCATTCCTTCCCATTCACCTTCATTCTCATCTACTCCATTCCTTTCCATTCCATTCAATTCCACTCCACTCCAGTCCCTTCCTTTATTCTCCATTAAACTCCTATCCACTCCACTGCATTCCCTTCCAACCCATTGGCTTCTATTCCAGTGCACTCCACTCCACTCCATTTCATTCCATTCTGTTTGATTCCTTTCCATTCCATTGCATTCCGTTCCAACCCATTCTCTTCTATTCCAGTCAACTACACTCCACTCCATTCCATTCCATTCCATTCCATTCTATTCGATTCCTTTCCAATCCATTGCATTCCATTCCATTACACTCCATTGCATTCCATTCCATTACACTCCATTCCACTCCACTACACTCTCTTCCTTTCTACTCCATTCCATTGCACTACAATCCACTTTTTTCCATTGCATTCCATTCCATTCCTTTCCATTGCATTCCATTCCATTCCCTTCTTTTCCACTAATATACATTCCATTCCATTGCATTCCATTCCCTTCTTTTCCACTAATATACATTCCACTCCAGTAGAATCCATTCCATTCCATTACATTCTATTCACTTTCACACTTCTGCACTCTTCTTCTCCTCAATCCACTACATTCAATTCCTTCCCATTCGACTCCATTCCCTTCCAATCCATTCTACTCCATTCATTTCCATTCAATTCCATTCCATTCCTTTCCATTCTTTTCATTTCCATTCCAGTCCTTTCCACTCCACACCTCTCGCTTACTTCTCCATTCTATTCCACTGCACACCACTGCACTTTTTTCCATTCCCTTCCATTCCATTCTATTTCAGTGCATTCCATTCCATTCCAATCCTTTCCATTCCATTCCGTTCCAATCCATTCCATTCCATTCCGTTCCAATCCATTCCATTCCATTCCATTCCCCTCCACGAATCTCCACTCCAATCCACTTCATACCATTCTATTCCATTCTATTCCATTCCATTCCATTCCATTCCATTCCATCTGAATCCACTCTAATCCCCTCCATTCCACTCCACTCCACTCCACTCAATTCCATTCCTTCCCATTCCACTCCATACCGCTGCACTCCTCTCCATTCAATTCATTTCTAATACACTGCACTGCTCTCCACCTGACTCCATTCCATTCCATTCCATTCCTTTTCATTCCTTTCCGTTGTAATCCATTTCTTTCCATTATTTCCATTCCATTCCATTGTTCTCCAATCCACTCCACTCCAATCCACTGCATTCCATTCCACTCTATTCCATTCCATTGCAGTTCATTCCAATCCGTTCAATTCCACTTTTCTCCACTCCACTCCGCTCTACTCCACTGCATTCCATTCCTTCCTATTCGATTCCATTTCAGTCCACTCCATTCCATTCCATTCCATTCAATTCCTATTCATTGCATTCCATTGTATTCCATTCCATTCCATTACTTTCCATTCCATTCCATTCTGCTCCAATCCACTCTTCTCCAATCCACAACATTCCATTCCATTCCATTCCATTCCATTCCATTCCATTCCATTCCATTCCATTCCATTCCATTCCATTTCATTGCATTTCAATCAATAGAAATCCACTCTTCTCCACTCCACTCCTCTCCACTCTACTGCATTCCATTCCTTCCCGTTTGCCTCCATTCCTGTGCACACCATTCCGTTCCATTCCATTCCATTCCATTACATTTCATTCTATTCCACTCCATTCCAGTCCATTCTTTTCCACTAGAATCCACTCTACTCCACTCCCATCTATTCCATTCCATTCCTTTCAAAACCACTGTACTCCACTCCACTCCACTTCACTCCACTGCATTCCAGTCCTTCCCGTTCCCCTGCATTCCAGTCCACTCCATTCCATTCCATTCAGTTCAATTCCATTCCATTCCTTTCCATTCCATTCCATAACATTCCCTTCCATTCCATACCTTTCCCCTCCATTCCATTGCATTTCATTCCATTCCATTCCATTCCACTCCATTCAATCCTACTACTGTCCACTCACTTCCTTTCTTCTGCATCCCACAATGCTGCACTCCACTACCCTCTTTTCCATCCCATTTCATTTCATTTCATTCCATTCCATTCCTTTCCATTCCATCCCATTCTTTTCCCTTCCATCACATTCTTTTCCCCAGGAATCCACTCAAATCCACTCCAATCCATTCCTCTACATACCATTCCATTCCATTCAAGTCCACTCTTCACCTCTCCACTCCTCTCCAATCCACTGCATTCCATTCCTTCCAATTCGCCTCAATCCCAGTCCACTCCATTCTTTCCATTACATTCAATTCCATTCCTTTCCATTCCATTCCATTCCATTACTATCCATTCCATTCCTCTTCATTCCTTTCTACTCCACTCAATTCTATTTCACTCCACTCCACTCCCTTCCTTTCCTCTCCATTCCACTCCACAGCACTCCACTACAATTTTTTTCCATTCCATTCCATTCCATTGCATTGTATTCCGTTCCATTGCATTCCATTGCATTCCATTGCATTCCGATCCATTCCATTGCATTCCACTCCATTCCAATCCATTCCATTGTTTTCCATTCCAATCCATTCCATTGTTTTCCATTCCATTCCATTCCATTCCACTCCATTCCATTCCATTCCATTCCATTCCATTCTCTTCTTTTAAACTAGAATCAACTCCACTCCACTACAATACTTTCCATTCCATTCCATTCAGTTCAAATCCACTCTTCTCCACTCCACTCCTCTGCACTCCACTGCATTCCATTCCTTCCCATTTGCCTCCATTTCAGACCACTCCATTCCATTCCATTCCATTCATTATTTTCCACTAGTATCCACCCCACTCCACTCCAATCCTTTTCACTCCATTCCATTCCATTCAACTCCATTCCAGTCGACTCCACTCACTTCCTTTCTTCTCCATTCCACTCCAATGTCCTCTACTGCTTTTATCCACTCCGTTCCACTCCTTTTCATTCCATTCCATTCACTTCTTTTCCAGTATAATCCTCTCCCCTCCAATGCATTCTATTCCATTCAAGTCCACCCTTCTCCACTCCACTCCTCTCCACTTAACTGCATTTCATTCCTTCCCATTCGTCTCCATTCCATTTCACTCCATTCCTTTCCATTCCATTCCACTCCATTCCTTTCCATACCATTCCACTCCATTCCATTCCCTTCCATTCCATTCCACTCCATTCCACTACACTCCACTCCCTTCCTTTCTTCTCCATTCTAGTCCACTGCACTCCACTGCACTTTTTTCTATTCCATTCCATTCCATTCCATTCCATTCCATTCCATTCCATTCCATTCCATTCTTTTCCACTAGAATCAACTCCACTCCACTCTTATCCATTCCATTCCATTCCATTCCATTCCATTCCATTCAAATTCAGTCTTCTCCACTCCACTCCTGTCCACTACACGGCTTCCCATTCCTTCCCATTTGCTTCCATTTCAGTGCACTCCATTCCATTCCAATGCATTCCATTCCATTCCATTCATTATTTTCCAATAGAATCCACTCCACTCCCCTCCAGTCCATTGCATTGCATTCCATAAAATTCAAATCCGCTCTTCTCCACTCGACTGCTCTGCACTCTACTGCATTCCATTCCATCCCATTCGCTTCCACTGCAATCCACTCCATTCCCTTCCATTCTATTCCATTGCATTCCGCTCCATTCCACTCCAGTCCATTGCCTTCCTTTCTTCTCCTGTCCACTCCACTGGACTCCACAGCGCTTTTTCCACTCCATTCCATTCCATCGCATTTCATTCCATTCCATTCCAGTCGATTCCATTCCATTCCATTCCATTCCATCCCATTCCATTGCCCTCCATACAACTCCACTACAATCCACTGCATTCAATTCTAATCCATTACACTCAATTCGACTCCATTCCACATGAATCCACTCTACTCCCCCCCATTCCACTCGATTGCACTCCACTCCATTCCATTCCTTCCCCTTCCAGTCCACTCCACTACACCCCTCTCAATTCCATTCATTTCAAATACACTGCACTCCACTCCATTCCATTCCATTGCATTCCTTTTCATTCGATTCCATTGTATTCCATTCCAATCCAGTACTTTCCATTCCATTCCTTCTAATCCAATCCACTCCATTCCAATCCACTGCATTACATTCCCTTCTCTTCCATTCCATTCCATTCCTTTGCATTCCAATCAATACAAATACACTCTTCTCCACTCCACTCCTCTCCACTCCACTGCATTCCATTCCTTCACTTTCGATTACAGTCCAGTGCACTCCATTGCATTCGATTCCATTCCATGTCATTGCATTCCTGTCCATTCCATTCCATTCCATTCCATTCTTTTCCAGTAGAATCCACTCCACTCCTCTCCATTCTATTCCATTCCATTCCATTCCATTCCATTCCATGCCATTCCCTTCCTTTCCATTTCATTCCATTCGAATCCATTACAATTCACTAATTTCCACTCCACTCCACTTCACTTTTTCCCATTCCATTCCATTCTTTTCCATTCCATTCCATTCCATTCCATTCCATTCCATTCCATTCTCTTCCATTCCATTCCACTCTATTCTTTCCATTCCATTCCATTCCTCTCCCTTCCATTCCTTTCCTTTCCATTTCATTATTTTCTCCTAGAATCCACTCCACTCCACTCCAATCCATTCCTTTCCATTCCATTCCTTTCAATTCAAATCTACTCTTCTCCACTCCACTCCTCTAAACTCCACTGCATTCCAATCCTTCCTATTCGCTTCCATTCCTGTCAACTACTTTCCATTCCATTCCATTCCATTGCATTCCATTCCATTGCATTCCTTTCCATTCCATTCCACTCCATTCCCCTGCTTCCTTTCTTCTCCATGCCACTCCACTACACTCCGTTCCACTTTTTTCCATTCATTCCATTCCATTGCACTCCATTCCATTCCATTCCTTACCATTCCTTTCCATTCCATTATTTGAGACCAGAATCCACTCTATTCCACCCCAATCAATTCCATTCCATTCCATTCAATTCAAATCCACTCTTCTCCACTCCAATCCTCTCCACTCCACTGCAATTCATTCCTTCCCATTTGCATGCATTCCAGTCCACTCCATTCTTTTCCATACCATTCCATTCCATTGCATTCCAATTCATTCCATTCAATTCCATGCCATTCCATTCCACTGCCTTCCATTCCAGTCCTTTCCACTCCATTCCACTCCACTCCACGCCCTTCTTTTCTTCTCCATTCCACTCCAATACTCTCCAATGAACTTTTTTCCATTCCATTCCATTCGATTCCATTTGATTCGATTCCGTTATATTCCATTCCATTCCATTCCATTCCATTCCATTCCATTCTCTTCCACTAGAATCCACTTCATTAAACTCCATTCCATTCCATTCCATTCAGTTGAAATCCACTCTTCTCCACTCCACTTTTCTCCACTCCTCTGCATTCCATTCCTTGCCATTCGCCTCCACTTTATTCCACTCCTTTCCATTCCATTCAACTCTATTCCACTCCACTCCACTCCCTTCTTGTCATCTCGATTCCACTCCACTGCACACTACTGCAGTTTTTTTCCATTCTATTCCATTCCATTCCATTCCATTCCATTCCATTGCATTCCCTTACTTTCATTTCCGTTCTGTTCTGTTGTGTTCCATTCCCTTCCGTTCCGTATCGTTCCATTCCATTCCCCTCCACACAACTCCACTCCTATCCACTGCATTCCATTCCGTTCCATTTCATTCCATTCTATTCCAACGGAATCCACACTACTCACCTCCATTCGATTCCAGTCGAGTTCACTCCATTCCATTCCTTCAAATTCCACTCCACAGCAGTACAGTCCACTTCTTTCCTTTTCATTCCGTTGCATTGTATTACATTACATTCTGTTACTTTCCCTTCCATTCCATTCTACTCCAATCCACTCCACCCCAATCCACTGCATTCTATTCCTTTCTAATCCATTGCATTGCATTACATTAAATCCAAATAAACTCTTGTCCACTCCACTCTTCTCCACTCCACTGCATACCATTCCATCCCATTCGCCTCCATTCAAATCATTCCATTCCATTTGATTCCATTCCATTCCACTCCGTTTACCTCCACTCTACTCCATTCCTTTCTTCTCCATTCCACTCCACTACCCTCCACTGCACTTTTTTTCATTCCATTCCATTGCATTCCATTCCATTCCATTCCATTCCATTGCATTCAATTTCATTCCTCTAGAATCCTCTCCACTCCACATCAATCCATTCCATTCCATTCAAATCCACTCTTCTTCACTCCACTCTTCTCCACTCCACTGCATTCCATACCTTCCCATTCGTCTCCATTACAATACACTCCATTCCATTCCATTTCACTCCTATCCCCTGCCTCCTTTCTTCTCCATGCCACTCCACTACACTCCACTGCACTTTTTTCATTCATTCCATTCCATTCCATTCCATTGCATTCCATTCCATTCCACTCCATTCCATTCCTTTCGCTTCCATTCCATTTCATTCCCATATTTTCCACTAGAATCCACTTCCCTCCACTACAATCCATTCTATTCCATTCAATTCAAATCCACTCTTCTCCTCTCCACTCCTCTCCACTCCACTACATTTCATTCCTTCCCATTCGCATCCATTCCAGTCCACTCCATTCCGTTCCAATCCATTCCATTCCGTTCCATTCATCTCCACTGCACTGCACTGCACTTTTTCCATTCCATTCCATTCCATTCCATTGCATTAAATTCCATTTAATTCTAATCCACTCTTCTCCACTCCACTGCATTCCATTCCTTCCCATTCGCCTGCATTCCTATCCACTCCATTCCATACCATTCCATTCCATTGCACTCCATTCCACTCCACTCAACTCCCACCCTTTGTTCTCCATTCCAATCCACTACACTCCACTGCAATTTTATCCATTCCATTCCATGCCATTCTATTAAATTCCGTTCCATTCTATTCAACTCCGTTCCATTCCACTCCACTCCATTCCATTCTTTTCCACTAGAATCCAGTCTCACTCCACTCCAATCCATTCCATTCCATTGAATTCAAATCCACTCTTCTCCACTAAATTCCTCTCCTCTTCACTGTACTCCATTCCTTCCCAATTGCCTCCAATCCATTCTGCTCCATTCCATTCCATTCAATTCCATTCCATTCCATTGCGTTCCACTACATTCCATTCCACTCTACTTTCATCCTTTCTTATCCATTCCACTCCACTGCAATCCCCTGCACTTTTTTCCGTTTCATTCCATTCCATTCCATTCTTTTCCATTCCATTCCATTACACTCAATTCCATTCCACTCCATTCAAGTCCACTCCTCTCCATTCCTTCTCCATTCTACTCCACTGCACTCCACTGCACATTTTCCATTCCATTCAATTCCATTCCATTCCATTCTATTCAATTCCATTCAATTCCATTCTATTCCATTCTTTTACATTCCATTCCATTCCATTCCATTCTATTCCATTCCATTCCATTCCATTCCATACCATTCCATTTCACTCCATTCCACTCCACTCCACTCCCTTCATTTCTTCTCCATTCGACTCCCCTGCACTGCACTGCACTTTTTAGATTCCATTCCATTCCATTCCATTCCATACCATTCCACTCCACTCCATTCCACTCCACTCCACCCCCTTCATTTCTTGTTCATTCGACTCCACTTCATTCCACTGCACTTTTTCCATTCCATTCCATTCCATTCCATTCCAATGCATTAAATTCCATTCAACCCTTATCCACTCTTCTCCACTCAACTGCATTCCATTCCTTCCCATTCGTCTGCATTCCACTCCACTCCATTCCATACCATTCCATTGCACTCCATTCCACTCCACTCAACTCCCACCCTTTGTCATCCTTTCCAATCCACTACACTCCACTGTAATTTTATCCATTCCATTCCATTCCATTCAATGCCATTCTATTAAAGTCCATTCCATTCTATTCTACTCCTTTCCATTCCACTCCTTTGCATTGTATTCTTTTTCACTAGAATCCACTCTCACTCTACTCCAATCCATTCGATTCCTTTCCATTCCATTCAAATCCTCTCTTCTCCACTAAATTCCTCTCCACTCCACTGTACTCCATTCCTTCCCATTTACATCCACTGCAGTCCCCTCCATTCCATTCCATTCGATTCCATTCCATTCCATTGCATTCCACTGCATTCTACTCCACTCCACTTTCATCCTTTCTTCTCCCTTCCACTCCACTGCAATCCCCTGCAATTTTTTCCGTTTCATTCCATTCCACTCCATTCCATTCTTTTCCATACCATTCCATTCTATGCCATTGCATTAAATTCCATTCAATTCAAATCCACTCTTCCCTACTACACTGCATTCCATTCCTTCCCATTCACCTGCCTTCCACTCCACTCCATTCCACAAAACTGTATTCCATTCCATTGCACTCCATTCCACTCCCTTCTTTCTTCTCCATTCCACACCACTACACTCCACGGTACTTTTTTTCCATTCCATTCCATTCCATTCTAGGCCATTCCATGAAGTTCCATTCCATTCCGTTTGATTCCATTCCAAGCCATTCCATTGCACTCCATTGTATTCCATTCCATTCCATTCCATTTCATTCCATTCTATTCCATTCCATTCCATTCTATGCCCCTAGATTCCACTCCACTGCACTCCAATCCTTTCCATTCCATTCCATTCCATGTCAATCCACTCTTCTCCATTCCAGTCCTCTCCACAACACTGCATTACATTCCTTCCCATTCGCCTCCATTCCAGTCCACTCCATTCCATTCCACTTTATTGCATTCCACTCCGTTCCACTCCATTCCTCTCTCTTCCTTTCTTCTGCATTCCACTACACTGCACTCCATTGCACTATTTTTCCATTCCATTCCGTTCCATTCCACTCCATTCCACTCCACTCGACTCCCTTCCTTTCTTCTCCATTCCACTCCAGTATACTCCTATGCACTGTTTTCCGTTCCATTCCATTCCATTCCAGTCTATGCCATTCCATTCCCTTCTTTTCCACTAGAATCTTCTCCACTCTAATCCAGTCCATTCCATTCCATTCCATTGAAATCCACTCTTCTCCACTCCACTCCTCTCCACTCCACTGCATTCCATTCTTTCCAATTCGCCTCAATTATATTCCTTTCCATTCCATTCCATTCCATTCCATTCCATTCCACTCCACTCCCTTCATTTCTTCTCCAATCTACACCATTGCACTTCACTGCACTTTTTACATTCCATTCCATTCCATTCCATTCCATTCCATTCCTTTCTATACCATTGCATTGCATAGCATTCAGATCAATTCAAATCCACTCTTCTCCACTCCAGTCCTCTATACTCCACTGCATTCCATTTCTTCCCATTCACCTCCCTTCTAGTCCATTCCATTCCATTCCGTTCCATTCCATTCCATTAAATTGCATTCTGGTCCATTCCATTCCATTCAATTCCATTCCATTCCATTCCACTCCATTCCAGTCCAATCCATTCCACACAATTTTACTCAATTCCTTTCTTCTCCACTGCACTCCACTGCACTTTTTCCTTTCCATTCCATTCCATTCCATTCTATTAACCTGGAATCCACTTTACTCCATTCCAATCCATTCCATTTTTTTCCAATCCATTTCAATCCACTCTTCTCCACTCCTGTCCTCTCCACTCCACTGCATTATATTCCTTCCCATTGGCCTCCATTCCAGTTCAATCCGTTCCATTCCATTCCATTGCATTCCACTCCATTCCTCTCCCTTCCTTTTTTCTCCATTCCACTCCACTGCCCCCCACTCTAGTTTTTTCCATTCCATTCCATGCCATTCCACTCCATTGCACTCCACTCCACTCCCTTCCTTTCTTCTCCATTGCACTAAAATACACTCCAATGCACTGTCTTCCATTCCATTCCATTCCATTCCTTTCTATTCCATTCTATTCAATGCCATACCATTCCCTTCTTTTCCAATAGAATCTTGTGCACTCCACTCCAACACATTCCACTCCATTCCATTCACCTCGACGCAAATCCATTCCAATCCATATCATTCCATTCTATTCCATTCCGTTGCATTGCATTCCAATCAATTCAAATCCACTCTTCTCCACTACACTCCTCTGAACTCCTCTGTATTCCATTCATTGCCATTCTTCTCCATTCCAGTATACTCCATTCCATTCCATTGCATTCCATTCCATTTCATTCCATTCTGTTCCGTTCCGTTCCTTTCAGTTCCATTCCATTGCATTCCATTCCATTGCATTCTGGTCCATTCCATTCCATTCCTTTCCATTCGATTCATTTCTGCTAGAATCCACCCCACTACACTCCAATCCATTCCATTCCTTTACATTCTATTCAAATCCACTCTTCTCCACTCCACTCCTCTCCACTTCAATGCATTCCATTTCTTCCCATTTGCCTCCATTCCAGTATAATCCATTCCTTTCCATTCCATTCCAATCCATTCCATTGCATTCCCATCCATTCCCTTCCATTCCATTCCATTCCATTCCATTCCATTCCATTCCATTCCATTCCTCTCCATTCCATTCCACTCCACTCAACTCCAATGCACTCCCTTCATTTCTTCTCTATTCCACTCCTCTGCACTCAACTGCACTTTTTCCATTCCATTCCATTCCATTCTATTCCATTCCATTCCATTGCATTCCATTATTTTCCCCTGCAATCGACTCCACTCCACTCCAATACATTCCATTCTATTCCATTCCATTCAATTAAAACAGACTCTTCTCCACTCCACTTTTCTCCACTCAACTGCATTCCATTCCTTCCCATTCGCCTCCATTCCTGTTCAGTGCATTTCATGCCATTTCATTCCATTCCATTCCATTCCACTCCATTCCACTCCACTCTACTCCCTTCCTTTCTTTTTTTTTTTATTATAGTTTAGGTTTTAGGGTACATGTGCACAATGTGAAGGTTTGTTACATATGTATCCATGTGCCATGTTGATTTCCTGCACCCATTAACTCGTCATTTAACATTAGGTACATCTCCTAATGCTGTCCCCCCCTCCCCCACCCCACAACAGTCCCCGGAATGTGATGTTCCCCTTCCTGTGTCCATGAGTTCTCATTTTTCAATTCCCACCTATGAGTGAGAACATGCGGTGTTTGGTTTTTTGTCCTTGCGATAGTTTACTGAGAATGATGTTTTCCAGTTTCATCCATGTCCCTACAAAGGACACGAACTCATCATTTTTTATGGCTGCATAGTATTCCATGGTGTATATGTGCCACATTATCTTAATCCAGTCTATCCTTGTTGGACATTTGGGTTGGTTCCAACTCTTTGCTATTGTGAATAGTGCCACAATAAACATACGTGTGCATGTGTCTTTATAGCAGCATGATTTATAGTCCTTTGGGTATATACCCAGTAATGGGATGGCTGGGTCAAATAGTATTTCTAGTACTAGATCCCTGAGGAATCGCCACACTGACTTCCACAATGGTTGAACTAGTTTCCAGTCCCACCAACAGTGTAAAAGTGTTCCTATTTCTCCTCATCCTCTCCAGCACCTGTTGTTTCCTGCTTTTTTATTGATGGCTATTCTAACTGGTGTGAGATGGTATCTCACTGTGGTTTTGATTTGCATTTCTCTGATGGCCAGTGATGATGAGCATTTCTTCATGTGTTTTTTGGCTGCATAAATGTCTTCTTTTGAGAAGTGTCTGTTCATGTCCTTTGCCCACTTTTTGATGGGGTTGTTTGTTTTTTTCTTGTAAATTTGTTTGAGTTCATTGTAGATTCTGGATATTAGCCCTTTGTCAGATGAGTAGGTTGCAAAAATTTTCTCCCATTCTGTAGGTTGCCTGTTCACTCTGATGGTAGTTTCTTTTGCTGTGCAGAAGCTCTTGAGTTTAATTAGATCCCATTTGTCAATTTTGGCTTTTGTTGACATTGCTTTTGGTGTTTTAGACATGAAGTCCTTGCCCACGCCTATGGCCTGAATGGTATTGCCTAGGTTTTATTGTAGGATTTTAATGGTTTTAGGTCTAACATTTTAGTCTTTAATCCATCTTGAATTAATTTTTGTATAAGGTGTAAGGAAGGGATCCAGTTTCATCTTTCTACATATGGCTAGCCAGTTTTCCCAGCACCATTTATTAAATAGGGAATCCTTTCCCCATTTCTTGTTTTTGTCAGGTTTGTCAAAGATCAGATAGTTGTAGATATGTGGCATTATTTCTGAGGGCTCTGTTCTGTTCCATTGATCTATATCTCTGTTGTGGTACCAGTACCATGCTGTTTTGTTTACTGTAGGCTTGTAGTATAGTTTGAAGTCAGGTAGCATGATGCCTCCAGCTTTGTTCTTTTGGCTTAGGATTGACTTGGCAATGTGGGCTCTTTTTTGGTTCCATATGAACTTTAAAGTAGTTTTTTCCAATTCTGTGAAGAAAGTCATTGGTAGCTTGATGGGGATGGCATTGAATCTGTAAATTACCTTGGGCAGTATGGCCATTTTCAGGATATTGATTCTTCCAACCCATGAGCATGGAATGTTCTTCCATTTGTTTGTATCCTCTTTTATTTCATTGAGCAGTGGTTTGTAGTTCTCCTTGAAGAGGTCCTTCACATCCCTCGTAAGTTGGATTCCTAGGTATTTTATTCTCTTTGAAGCAATTGTGAATGGGAGTTCACTCATGATTTGGCTCTCTGTTTGTCTGTGATTGGTGTACAAGAATGCTTGTGATTTTTGTACATTGATTTTGTATCCTGAGACTTTGCTGAAGTTGCTAATCAGCTTAAGAAGATTTTGGGCTGAGACAATGGGATTTTCTAGATATACAATCATGTCATCTGCAAACAGGGACAGTTTGACTTCCTCTTTTCCTAATTGAATACCCTTTATTTCCTTCTCCTGCCTGATTGCTCTGGAAAGAACTTCCAGCTCTATGTTGAATAGGAGCGGTGAGAGAGGGGATCCCTTTCTTGTGCCAGTTTTCAGAGGGAATGCTTCCAGTTTTTGCCCATTCAGTATGATACTGGCTGTGGGTGTGTCGTATATAGCTCTTATTATTTTGAGTTACATCCCATCAATACCTAATTTATTGAGAGTTTTTAGCATGCAGGTTTGTTGAATTTTGTCAAAAGCCTTTTCTGCATCTATTAAGATAATCATGTGGTTTTTGTCTTTGGTTCTGTTTATATGCTGGATTACATTTATTGATTTGCGTATGTTGAACCAGCCTTGCATCCCAGGGATGAAGCCCACTTGATCATGGTGTATAAGCTTTTTGATGTGCTGCTGGATTCGGTTTGCCAGTATCTTATTGAGGATGTTTGCATCAATGTTCATCAAGGATATTGGTCTAAAATTCTCTTTTCTACTCCATTTCAGTACACTGCATTAATCTCCACTCCATTCCATTTCATTCCATTCCATTCCATTCCATTCCATTCCATTCCATTCCATTACATTCCATTACATTGTAATCCATTCCCTTCCATTCCATTCCTCTCCTCTCCACTCCACTCCAATCAAGTGCTTTCCATTTCATTCTATGTCATTTCATTCTATTCCATTTCATTCCATTGCATGCACTGAAGTAGAGTGGTTTCGACTGGAGTGCAGTGTAGTGAAATAGAGTGGTTTCCGGTGCAATGGAATACAGTGGAATGGAATGGATTAGAATGTAGTAGAATGGAATGGAATGGAATGGAATATAATGGATTGGAATGTAGTGGATGGGAATGGAGTGGATTGGAATTGAATGGAATGGAAGGGAATTTAAAGGAATGAAATGCATTGGCAAATAATGGAATGCAATATAAACGAATGAGGTCGAGTGCAGTGTATTGGAACGGCATAGAAAGAAATGGAATGGAGAGGATTGGATTGGGGTCGAATGGAATGGAATGGAATGGAATGGAATGGAATGGAATGAAATGGAGTGGAGTGGAGTGGAAATGTATGGGAAGTAATGGAATGGAGTCGAGTGGATTGGAATGATTTTGAGAGGAAAGGAATGGAACGGAATGGATTAGAATTGAATGGAATGGAATGGTAGGGAATGGAGTGGATTGGGGTGGAGTGGAGTGGAATGGAATGGAATGGAATGGAAAGGAATGGAATGGAATGGAATGGAATTAAACAGATTGGAATGGAGTGAAATGGAACGGAAAGAAATGGAATGGAATTGAAAGGAATTGAAAGGAATTGAGAGGAGTGGAATGCAGGGTGGTGGAATGCATTAGAAAGGATATGAATGGAGTGGAATGGAATGGAATGGAGTGGAGTGGGATGTGAAGGAATGGAATGGAGTTGTGTGCAGTGGACTAGAGTGGATTCGAGTGGAAGGGAATTGAATGGAGTAGAAAGGAATGGAAAGGAATGGAGTCCAGTTGGATGGAATGCAGTGGATTGGAGTGGGGTGGAATGGAGTGGAGAGGAGTGGAATGGAAGGGCTTGGAATACAATGAATTCAATGAAAAAGAATGGAATGGAATGGAATGGAATGGAATGGAATGGAATGGAATGGAGTGCAGTGTAGTGGAAAGAAGTAGAAACAAGTGAGGTGGAGTGCATTGGAGTGGAGTGGAATTGAGTGGAATGGAATGGAATGGAGTAGAATGCAGTGGACTGGAGGGAAGTGGACTGGATTGGAATGGAATGGAATGGAAGAGAATGGAAAGGAAAGGAATGCAGTGCACTGGAGTGGAATGGAGTGGAGTGGAATGGAATGGAAGGGACAGGAATGGAATGGGATGCAATGGACAGAAATGGAACGGAATGGAATGGAATGGAATGGAGCGGAGAGGAGTGCAGTGTAGTGGAATGGAGTAAAAAGGATTCTACTGCAGTGGAGTGGAGTGGAGTTGAGTGGAATGGAATGGAGTGGAGAGGAGTGGAGTGTAATGAGAAGTAATGGAATGGATTGGAGTGGAGTGAAGTGAAGTGGAGTGGTTTCAGTTGGAATGGAATGGAATGGAAAGGAATGCATTGTTATTGAATGCAGTGGATTGGAGTGAAGTGGAGTGGAGTGGAACAGAATGGAATCGAAAGGAATGGAAAGGAATGGAATGCACTGGAATGGTATGGAAAGGAATGCAATGGAATGAACAGAAGTGTGGTGGCATTCAGTAGAAAGGAATGGAGTGGAGTGGAGTGGAATATTAAGGAATAGAAGGGAATCGAAGGGAAAGGAATGAAATGGAACAGAATGAAATGGAATAGAGTGGAGTGGAGTGGAGTTCAGTGGATTCGAGTGGAATGGAACGAAATGGAATGCAGTGGAAGGGAGTGGAGTGTAGTGGAGTTGAATGGAATTGAAGGGAATGGAATGGAATGCAATGAAATGGATTGGAATGGAATGCAATGAAATGGATTGGAATGGAATGAAATGGAATGGAAAGGAATGTAATGGAAAGGAATTGAGAAGAGTGGAGTGCAGTGTGGTGGAATGGAGTAGAAAGGAAAGGAGTGGACTGGAGTTGAGTGGAATGGAATGGAATGGAATGGAATGGAGTAGAGTGGAGTGGAATGTGAAGGAATGCAATTGAGTGGTGTGGAGTGGAGTAGAGTCGATTCGAGTGGAATGGAATGGAATGGAATGAGATGGAAAGTTATGGAATCGAATTGAATGAAATGGAATGCAGTGGATTGGAATGGAGTGGAATGGAGTGGAGTGGTCTGGAATGGAATGGAATGGAATGGAATGGAATGAAAAGGAATGAAATGAAAAGGAGTGGAAAGGAATGGAAGATAGTGCAGTGGAGTGGAATGAATTAGAAAACAGTGAGGTGGATTGAATAGGAGTGGACTGGAATTGAGTGGAATGGAAAGGAATGGAATGGATTGCATTGGATTGAAGTGGAATGGAATGAAATGGAAGGGAAAGGATTGGAATGGAATGCAGTGCTTTGGAAGGGAGTGGAGTGAGTGGAATGGAAGGGAATGGAAGGGACAGGAAGGGAATGGACAGGAATGCAAAAGAGTGGAATGGAATTGAACAGAATGGATTAGGGTGGAGTGGAATGAAGTGGAGTGCAGTGCAGTGGAAAGAAGTAGAAAGAGTGGAGTGGCATGGAGTCGAGCTGTTCTGAATGGAATGGAATGGAATGGAATGGAATGGAAAGGAATGGAATGGAATGGAATGGAATGGAAAGGAATGGAATGGAATGGAATTAAATGGATTGGAGTTGAGTGAACTGGATTGGAATGGAATGGAATGGAGTGAGTGGGGTGGAATAGGATGGAATGGAATGGAGTGGAGAGGAATGGAATGGAGTAGAATGGATTCGAGAGGAAAGGAATGGAATGAAATGGAAATGAATGAAATGGAATGGAATGGAATGGAATGGAATGGAATGGAATGGAATCGAATGCAGTGTATTGGAGTGGAGTGGAGTGGAGTGGAGTGGAGTGGTGTGCAATGGAATGGAATGGAATGGAGTGGAGTGGAGTGCAGTGCAGGGCGCTGAAATGTACTAGAAAGAGTAGAGTGGCTTGGAGAGGAAAGGAATGGAATGGAATGGGTTGCAGTGGAGTGGGGTGGAATGGGAAGGAATGGAATGGAGAAGAGTGGAGTGGATTGCAGTGTATTCGAGTGGAAAGGAATGGAATGGAATAGAATGGAATGCAGTGGACTGGAGTGAAGTTGAGTGGAGTAAAATGGAGTGGAATGCAATGCAACAGAAAGGAATGGAATGGAATGATATGGAAAGGAGTGGAGTGGAGGACAATGTAGTGGAATGGAGTAGAAAGGAATGCCATGGAGTAGAGTGGAGGGGAAAGCAGTGGAGTGGAAAGGAATGGTATGGAGTAGAATTTAAAGGAATGGAATAGAATGCAATGGAATGGAATGGAATGGAATGGAATGGAATGGAATGGAATGGAATGTAGTGGAATGGGAAGGAAATGAATGGAGTGAAGTGTAGTGGAATGTAATTGAATGGAAAGGAATGGAACAGAATGTAATGCGATGGAACGGAATGAAATGGAATGAAATGGAGTGGAGTGGAGTGGTGAGGATTCCAGTGTAATTGAATGGAAAGGAATGGAGTGCAGTGCATGGGAGTGGAGTGGAGTAGAATGGAGTGCAATGGAAGGGAATGGAATGTAAGGCAATGGAATAGAACAGAATGGAATAGAATGGAATGGAAAGGAATGGAGTGGAGTGGAATGCGTTGTAGTGGAATGGAATAGAAAGGAATGGAGTGGGGTAGAATGAAGAGGACTGGTGTGTAGTAAAATGCAGTGGAATGTAAGGGAATTGAATGGACTGTGGTGCAGTGGAGTGGAATCGGAAGGAATGGAGTGGAGTGGAGAGGAGTGGATACGAGTGGAATGGAACGGAATGGAATGGAATGCAATGGATTTCAGTGCAGTGGAATAAAGTGGAATTTAAAGGAATTGAAGGGAATGGAATGGAATGGAATGTAGTGGAGGGGAGTGCAGTGTAGATCAATGGAGTGGAAAGGAATGCAGTGGAGTGGAGTGGTGTGGAGTGGAATGAAGTGGAATGGAATGGAGTGGAGTGGAGTGGAGTGGAATGGGAAAGAATGGAATGGAGTGGTGTGGAATGTAGTGTAGTGGAGTAGAGTGGATTCGAGTTAAATGGAATGGAATAGAATGGAATGGAATGCAATGTAAAGGAGTGTAGTGGAGTGGAATGCAATGGAAAGGAAGGGAATGGTAAGTAAGGTAATGCAATGCAAAGGAATGGATTGGAATGGAATGGAATGGAATGGAATGGAATGGAATGGAATGGAATTAAGTGTAGTTGAGTGGAGTGGAATGGAATATAAAGGAATGGAGTGGAGAGGCCTGTAATGGAAAGGATTGGAATGGAATGCATTGGAATGGAGTGGAGTGGAGAGGACTCGAATGGAATGAAATGGAATGGAATGCAGTGGAATGGAATGGAACGGAATGGAATCGAATGGCATGGAATTCAGTAGATTGGAGTGAAGTGGAGTGGAGTGGAACGGAATGGAAAGCTAGGTAATGGAAAGGAATGGAATGCAGTGGAACAGAATGGAATGGAATGGAATGGAATGGAAGGGAGTGGAGTGGAGTGCAGTGTATTGGAATGGAGTAGAAAGGAGTGGAGTGGAGTGGAATGGACTGGTGTTGAGAAGAATGGAATGGAATGGAATGGAATGGAATGGAATGGAATGGAATGGAGGGGAGTCGATTGGAGATTAATGTGAGAAATATAAAGGATTGGAGAGGAGAGGAGATAACTGGAATGACTTCGAGTGGAATGGAATGGAAAGAAATGGAATGTAATTGAATTCATTGGATTGGAGTGGAGTGGAGTAGAGTGGAAAAGAATGGAATGGAACGAAATGGAAAGGAATGAATGCAATGAATTGGTATGGAAGGGAATGCAATGGAATGGAGTGGAAAGGATAGCAGTGTGGTGGAATTTAGTAGATAGGAATGGAGAGGATTGGAGTGGAATGTTATGGAATAGAAGGGAAAGGAAGGGAATGGAATGCAATGAAACGGAATTAAATGGAATGGATTGGAGTGTAGTGGAGTGGGTTGGAGTGGACTCGAGTGGAATGGAATGGAATGGTAAGAAATAATGGAATGGAATGGAATGGAATGGAATGGAATGGAATGGAATGGAATGCAGTGGAAGGGAGTGGAGTGGTGAGGAGTGGAATGGAATGGAATGGAAGGGAATGGAATGGAATGCAATGCAATGGATTGGAAAGGAATGAAATTGAATGGAAAGGAATGGAATGCAAAAGAATGGAGAAGAGTGGAGTGCAGTGTGGTGGAATGGAGTAGAATGGAAAGGACTGGAGTATAGTGGAATAGAATAGAATGCAATGGAAGGGAGTAGTACGGAGTGAAATGTGAAGGAATGGAATGGAGTGGAGTGGAGTAGAGTGGATACGAGTGGAATTGAATTGAATGGAATGGAATGGAATGGAATGGAATGGAATGGAATGGAATGGAAAGAAATGGAATGAAATCAAGTGCAATGCAGTGGATTGGAGTGGAGTGGAATGGAGTGGAGTTGAGTGGAATGGAATGGAATGGAATGGAAGGGAATGGAATTGAAAGGAATGCAATGAAAATTAATGAAATGGAATGGAATGGAATGGAATGGAATGGAATGGAATGGAATGGAATGGAATGTAGTGGAGTGGAGTGTACTGTAGTGGAATGAAGTAGAAACGAGAGAGATGGAGTGCATTGGAGTGGAGTGGAATGGACTGGAATGGAATGGAATGGAATACCAGGGACTGAAGTGGATTGGAGTGGAATCGAATGGAATGGAAAGCAATGGAATGGAATGGAATGGAGGTGACTGGAGTGGAGAAAAATGGAGTGGAATGGAATGAAATGGAATGGAAGGGACAACAATGGAATGGAACAGAATGAAATGGAACCTAATGGAATGCAATGGAACCGAATGGAAGGGAATGGAATGGAATGGAGTGGAGTGGAGTGGAATGGAATAAAAAGGAGTAGAGTGGAGTGGAGAGGAGTTGAGTGGAATGGAATTAAATGGGATGGAGAGAGCGGAGTGGAGTTTAATGTGAAGAAATGGAATGGATTGGAGTGGAATGGAGTGAAGTGGAGTGGTTTCGAGTGTAATGGAATGGAAAGGAAAGGAATGGAATATAAATGAATGCAGTGGATTGGAGTGGATTGCAGTGGAATAGAATGGAAAGGAACCAAATGGAATGGAAGGGAATGCAATGGATTTGTATGGAATGGAATGCAAAGGAATGGAGTGGAGTGAAGAGCAGTGTGGTGGAATAGAGTATAAAGGAATGGAGTGGAGTGGAGTGGAATGTTATTGAATGGAAGGAAATGGAATGCAATTGAAAGGAATGAAATGGAATGGAATGGAGTGGATTGGAGTTTAATGTAGTGGATTCGTGTGGAATGGAATGGAATGGAATGCAGTCGATGGGAGTAGACTGGAGTGGAGTTGAATGGAATGCAAAGGAAGGGAATGGAATGGAATGCAATGCAATGCAATGGAAAGGAATTCAATAGAATGGAATGGAATGGAAAGGAGTGCAGTGCAGTGTAGGGGAATGCAGTAGAAAGGAATGGAGTGGAGAATAGTGTAGAGGAGAAGAGTGCAGAGGAGAGGAGTGTGGAGAAATGCAGTGGAATGGAATGGAATTGAATGCAGAGCGGTGGAGCGGAGTGGAAGGGGAAGGAATGGAATTGAGTCGAGTGGAGTGGAGTGGATTCCAGTGGAATGCAATGGAATGGAATGGAATGGAATGGAATGGAATGGAATGGAATGGAATGGAATGGAGTATAGAGGAGTGGAGAGGAATCGGAATGAATGGAATAGAGTGGAGCTGACTGGAGTGGAGTAGAGTGGATTTGGACGGAATGCAATATAATGGAATGGAATGGAATGGAATGGAATGGAATGGAATCAAATGGAGTGGAAAGGAAAGGAATGGAATCTACTGGATTAGAATGTAGTGGATTGGAATGAAGTGGACTTCAATGGAATGGAATGGAAGGGAATGGAATGGCATGGAAAGGAATGAAGTGGAGTGGAGTGCAGTGTAGTGGAATGGCATAGAAAGGAATGGAATGGAGTGGATAGGATTGGAGTGGAATGGAATGGAATGGAATGCAATGGATTGGGGTGGACTTGTATGGTAAGGAATGGAATGAATTCGAATGTAATGGAGTGGTTTCGACTGGAATGGAATGGAATGGAATGGAATGGAATGGAATGGAATGGAATGGAATGGAAAAGAGTTGAATGGAATGGAACGGAAAGAAATGAAATGGAATGGAATGCAGTGAATTCAGGTGGAGAGGAATAGAGTGGAATGGAATGGAAGAGAAGGGAATGGAATGAAATGCAATGCAATGGATAGGAATCAAAAGAAACGGAATGGAAAGGAATGGAATGGAGTGGAGTGGAAAGGAATTGAGAGGAGTGGAGTGCAGTGTGGTGGAATGGAGTAGAAAAGAAAGGAGGGGAGTGGAGTTGAGTGGAATGGAATGGAATGGAATAGAATTACATGGAATGGAATGGAGTAGAGTGGAGTGGAAAGTGAAGGAATGGAACGGGGTGGTGTGGAGTGGAGAAGAAAGGATTCGAGTGGAATGGAATGGAATGGAAGTTAAAGGAATTGAATGGAGTTGAAACGAATCAAATGGAAAGCAGTGGATTGGAGTGGAGTGGAATGGAGTGGAGTGGAGTGGAATGGAAAGGAATGGAATGGAATGGAATGGAATGGAATGGAATGGAATGGAATGGAAGGGAAGGGAAAGGAATGCAATGAAAGGGAATGGAATGGAATGGAATTTAATGTAGTGGAGTGGAGTACAGTGAAGTTGAAAGAAGTAGAAACGAGTGAGGTGGAGTGGATTTTAGTGGAGTGGAAAGGAATGAAATGGAATGGAATGCAGTGCACTGGAGAGAAGTGGATTGGAGTGGAATGGAATGGAATGCAAGGGCATGGATTGAAATGAAAAGGAATGCACTGGATTGAAGTGGAGTGGAGTGGGGTGGAATGGAATGGAGTGGAAGGGACAGGAAAGGTATGGAATGGAATGCAATGAACCGGAATGGAATGGAATGGAATGGAATGGAATGGAATGGAATAGAATGGAGTGGAGTGGAGTGGAGTGAAGTGTAGTCCAATGTAGTAGAACAGAGGGGATTGTAGTGGTGTGGATTGGAGTTGAGTGGAAAGGAATGGAGTGGAGTAGAGTGGAGTTTAATGGGAAGTAATGAAATACATTGGAGTGGAGTGGAGTGAAGTGGAATGGTTTCAGGTTAACTGGAATGCAATGGAAAAGAATGGAATGTAATTGAATGCAGGGGATTGGAGTGAAGTAGAGTGGGGTGGAATAGAATGGAACGGAACGCAATGGAAAGGAAAGGAAAACAATGGAATGGTATGGAATGGAATGCAATGAAATGCACTGGAGTGGACAGTAGTGTGCTGGAATGGAGTAGAAAGGAATGGATGCAGTGGAGTGGAATGTTAAGGAATGGATGGGAATGGAAGGGAATGGAATGCAATGGAATGGAATGAAATGGAATGGAATGCAGTGGAGCCATGGGGATGGGAGTGGAGAGGAATCGAGTGGAATGGACTGGAATGGAATGGAATGGAATGCAGCGGATGTGAGTGGAGTGGAATGGAATGGAATGCAATGGAATGTATTGGAGTGGAGTGGAGTTGAATGAGGAGGAATGGAATGGATTGGAGTGGAGTGGTGTGGAGTGAAGTGGAGCAGTTACGAGTGTAATGGTATGGAACGGAATGGAATGGAATGAAATGAATGGAATGGAATGGAATGGAAAGGATAGGAGTGCAGAAAACTGTGGTGGAATGACATAGAAAGCAGTGGAGTGGAGTGGAGTGGAATGGACTGGAATAAAAAGGAATGGAAGGGAATGCAGTGGAGGGGACTGTAGAGGAATGGCAATGAATGGACTGCAGTGGAGTGGAGTGGTGTAGTGTGGATTCGAGTGGAATATAATGTAATGGAATGGAATGAACTGGACTTGAGTGGAGTTAATTGGAATGGAATCAAATGGAGGGAATGGAATGCAATGCAACACAATGGAATGGAATGGAATGGAACGGAACAGAACGAAACGGAACGGAATGGAACGGAATGGAACGGAATGGAATGGAATGGAATGGAATGGAATGGAATGAAGTTCAGTGTAGTGGAATGCAGGAGAAAGGAGTGGAGTGGAGTGGAGTGGAATGGAATGGAATGGAGTTGAGTGGAGTGGAGTGGTGTGGGGTTAACTGGACTGGAATGGAATGGGATGGAATCAAATGGAGTGGAGTACAGGGGAATGAAGTGGAGTGACATGGTGTAGAACAGAATGGGATGGAATGGAAAGGAGTGGAGTGGAATGGATTGGAATGGGAATATATAGAGTGCAGTGGAGTGGAGTGGAATAGAGTATATTAGAGTAGAATGGAATGGAAGTGAATGGAATGAAACGCAAAGGAATGGAATGAAACGCAATGGAATGGAATGCGGTGGATTGGAGTGGAGTGGAGTGGAATAGAATGGAATGGAAGGGAATGGAAAGGAATGGATTGCAATGGAAGGAAACGGAGTGCTATGGAATGGGAGTGCAGTGCAGTGCAGTGCAGTGGAATGGAATAGAAAGTAATGGTGTGGAGTGGAGAGAACTGGAATGGAATGGAAAGGAATGGATTGGAGAGGAGTGGAGTGGAGTTGATTGGAGTGGATTAGAGAGGATTTGAGTAGAATGGAAGGGAATAGAATGGAATGAAATGCAGTGCATTTTAGTGGAGGGTAGTGCAGTGGAATGGAAAGGAACGGAAGAGAATGGATTGACAAGGAATGCAATGGAATGGAATGGAGTGGAATGGAATGGAATTAAATGGAGTGAAGTGAAGTGGAGTGCAGTGTAGTGAAATGGAGTAGAAAGGATGGAGTGTAGTAGAGAGTAGAGGAATGGGAATGAATGGAGTGGAGTGGAGTGGACAGGAGTAGAGATGATTCCATTGGAATGGAATGGATTGGATTGGAATATAGTGATTTGGAATGGAGTGGACCAGAATAAAATGGAATGGAATGGTTTGCTGTGGACTGCAGTGTAGTGGAATGGAGTAGAAAGGAATGGAGAGTAATGGAGAGGAGTTGAGTGGAATGGAATGGAAAGGAATGGACTGGATAGGAGAGGATTGGTGTACACTGTAGTGGATTTGAGTGGAATGGAAAGGAATGGAATGGAATGCAGTGGATGGGAGTGGAATGGAGTGGATTGGAATTGAAAGGAAGGTAATGGAATGTAGTGGAAAACAATGGAACAGAATGGAATGGAATGGAATGGAATGGAATGGAATGGAACGGAACGGAATGGAACAGAATGGAACGGAAAGGAACGGCATGGAATGGAATGGAACGGAATGGAATGGAATTCCATGGAATGGAAAGGAATGGAATGGAGTGGAATGGAAAGGAATGGAATGGACGGGAGAGGAGTGCAGTGTAGTGAAATGGAGTTGAAAGCAATGGAGTCGAGTGGAATGGAATGTAGTGTACAGGAGTGGAATGGAATGGAGTGGAGTGGAGTGGTGTGTTATGGAATAGAGTGCAGAGGAGTGTAGTGTAGTGGAATGGAATGGAACGGAAGGGAATGGATAGGAATGGAATGCAACGGAGGGAATGTAACAGAAGTCAATGGAATGCAGTGGAGTGGAGTACAGTGTAGTGGAAAGAAATGGAAAGGAAATGGAGTGGAGAGGACTTGAGAGGACGAGATTGGAGTGGAATGGAGTGGAGAATAGTGGAGTGGAGTGGAGTGGCGTAGACTGGATTCAAGTGGTATGGAATGGAATCGAATGGAATTGGAATTGGATGGAATGGAATGGAATGGAATGGAATGGAATGGAATGGAATGGAATGGAATGGAATGGAAAGGAATGCAGTGGACTGGCAGGTGTTGGATTGGAATGGTATGGACTGGAAGGAAATGAAAAGAAATGCAAAGCAATAGAACGGAATGGAATGGAATGGAACGGAGTGGACTGGATTGCAGGGTAGTGGAATGGAGTAGAAAGGAATTGTGTGGAGTGGAGTAGAGTGGAATGGAATGGAATGGAATGCAGTGGAGTGGAGTAGAATGGAAAGGAATGGAATGTCATGAACCGCAGTGGAGTGAAGTGGATCCGAGTGGAATGGAATGGAATGGAATGGAATGGAATGGAATGGAATGGAATGGAAAACAGTGGATTGCAATGTAGTGGAGTGGAGTGAAATGGAACGGAATAGAATGGAATGGAGTGAAGTGGATTGGAGTGGAGTGGAGGGGATCACGATGGAATTGAATGGGAGGGATTGGAATGGAATGCAATGCAATGAAAGGGAATGGAATGGAATTGAGTAAAGTGGAGTGCAGTGTAGTGGGATGCAGTAGAAAGTAATGGCGTGGAGTGGAGTGGAAAGGAATGGAATGGAATGAAAGGCAGTGGACCGGAGTGGAGTTGAATGGGAATGAATTGAATTGAGTAGAGAGGAGTGCATTGGATTGGACAGGAGTGGAGGGATTCGAGTGGAATGGAATGGAATGGAATGGAATTCAGTGTATAGGAGTGAAGCACAGTGGAGTCGAATGGAATGCAATGGAAGGGAATGGAATGGAATGGAATGCAATGGAATGGAATGCAATGGAATGGAATGGAATGGATTGGTGTGGAGGGGTCAGCAGTGTGGTGGAATGGAGTAGAAAGGAATGGAGTGAAGTGGGGTGTTGTGGAATGCAATGGAATGAAATGGAGTGGCGTGGAGTAGAGTGGAGTAGAGTGGATGAGATTCGAATGGAATGTAATGGAAGGGAAGGGAATGGAGTGGAATGGAGTGGTGTGCAGTGTAGTGGAAAAGAGTAGAAAACAATGGAATGGAATGGAGTGGAGTGGAGTGAAATTAAATGGAATGGTAGGGGGTGGAGTGGACTGAAGTAGAATGGAAAGGAATGGAATGGATTACACTGGAATGGAGTAGAGTGGCATGGTTTCGAGTGGAATGGAATGGAATGGAATGGGAAGGAAAGGAGAGAAATGTAGTGCAACGGATTGCAGTGGAATGCAGTGGATGGAATGTAATCAAATGGTAGCTAAAGGAATGTAAAGGAATGCAATGGAATGGAATAAAATGGAATGGGATGGATTGAAGTGAAGTGGAGTGCAGCAGAATGGAGTAGAAAGGAATGGAACGGAGTGGAATATAGTGATGTGAAGTTTAGTGGAATTCAGTGGATTGGAATGGAGTGAAGTGCAGTGGAGAGGAGGGGAATGGGAAGGAATGGAAAGGAGTGGAGTGGAGTAGAGAGGAGTGAAATGGAAGGGAATGGAATGCATTGGAATTCAATGGAATGGAATGCAGTGGACTGCAGTGGAGTGGAGTGGATTAGAGTGGATTCGAGTGGAATGGAATGGAATGGAGAATAACAAAATGGAATGGAACACAATGCAGTAGATTAGAGTAGCTTAGAGTGGAATGGAGTGGAGTGAAATGGAATGTAATGGAATGGAAAGTGGCGGATTGGAGGGGAGTGGAGTGGAATGGAATGGAATGGAAAGGGATGGAATGGAAGGAAATGCAATGGAATGGAATGGAAGGAAATGGAATGGAATGGAATAGAATGGAATGGAATGGAATGGAATGGAATGGAATGGAATGGAATGGAATGGAATGGAATGGAATGGAATGCAATGGAAAGGAATGGAATGGAATGGAATGGAATGGAATGGAATGGAATGGAATGGAATGCAATGGAATGGAATGGAATGCAATGGAATGGAATGCAATGGAATGGAATGGAATGGAATGGAATGGAATGGAATGGAATGGAATGGAAAGCAATGGAATGGAATGGAATGGAATGGAATGGAATGGAATGGAATGGAATGCAATGCAATGGAATCGAATGGAATGGAATGGAATGGAATGGAATGGAATGGAATGGAATGGAATCGCACTGAATGCAATGGAATGGAATCCCATGGAATGGAATGGAATGGAATGGAATGGAATGGAATGGAATGGAATGGCATGGATTGGAGTGCAGTGTAGTGGAATGGAGTAGAAAGGAATGGAGTGGAGAGGAGTGGAAAGCAATGGAATGGAATGGAATGGAATGGAATGGAATGCAATGCAATGGAATCGAATGAAATGGAATGGAATGGAATGGAATGGAATGGAATGGAATGGAATGGAATGGAATGGAATGGAATCGCTCTGAATGCACTGGAATGGAATCCCATGGAATGAAATGGAATGGAATGGAATGGAATGGAATGGAATGGAATGGAATGGCATGGATTGGAGTGCAGTGTAGTGGAATGGAGTAGAAAGGAATGGAGTGGAGAGGAGTGGAATGGAATGGAAGGGAATGGAATGAAATGCAATGCAATAGAAAGGAATGGTATGGAATGGAATGTTATGGAATGAAGTGGAATAGTGGAGTGCAGTGTAGTGGAATGGATTAGAAAGGAATGGAGTGGAGTGGAGTGGAAAGGACTGGACTGGACTGGAATGGAGTTTAATGGGAAGGAATGGAATGAAGTAGATTGCAGTGAATTGGAATGGAGTGGAGAGGAGTGGATTCGAGTGGAATTGAATTTAATGGAATGGAACAGAGTGGAATGGAATTCAGTAGATTCGAGTGGAGTGGAGTTCAGTGGAATGCAAAGGAACAGAAGGGAATGGAAAGGAATGGAATGAAAGGGAACAGAATGGAATGGAATGGAATGGAATGGAATGGAAGGGAAGGGAATGGAATGGAATGCAATGCAATGCAATGGAATCGAATGGAAAAGTATGGAATGGATGGGAGTGTAGTGGAGTGCAGTGGAGTGAAGAAGATTGGAATGGAATGGAATGCAGTGGGTTGGAGTTGAGTGGTGTGTAGCGGAATTGTATGGAATGGAAGGGAATGGAATGGAATGGAGTGCAATGGAATGTAATATAATGGAATGGAATGGATTGGAATGGAATGCAATGGAATGGAGAGGGGTGGAGTGCAGTATACTTGAATATGGTAGAAAAGATTGGAGTTGAGTGGAGTGGAAGAGAGTCGATTCGAGTGAAAAGGACTGGAATGGAATGGAATGGAAAGCACTGGATTGCAGTGTAGTCGAGTGGACAGGAATGCCATGGAATGGAAGAGAATACAATGGAATGGAACGGAATGGTATGGAATGGAATGGAATGGAATGGAATCCAGCATAGTGGAATGCAGTAGAAAGAATAGAGTGGAGTGGAGAGGAATGCCTTGGAATAGAAGAGAATACAATGGAATGGAACGGAATGGTATGGAATGGAATGGAATGGAATGCAGCCTAGTGGAATGCAGTAGAAAGAATAGAGTGGAGTGGAGAGGAGTGGAGTGGAATGGAATGGAATGGAATGGAGTGGAATAGAATGGGAAGGAAAGGAATGGAGTGGAGTGGAGAGGAGAGAAATGGAATGGAACAGAATGGAATGGAATGGAATGGAATGCAGTGGATTGGAGTGGAATGGAATGGAATGGAATGCAGTGGATTGGAGTGGAATGGAATGGAATGGAATGCAGTGGATTGGAGTGGAGTGGAGTGTAGTGGACTGGAGTAGAGTAGATTCAATTGGAATGGAATGGGATGGAATGGGATGGAAGGGAATGGAATGCTGAAATGAAATCTCTGCTGTCATTCTGCCTCTGCAATATAGCCAGGGTGCCAATGTGAGATGATGTCAATAGAAAGGAATGGAATGCAATGAAGTGGAATGGAATGGAATGAACTGCTATGGAGTGGACTGGAGTGGAGAAGAGTGGAGTGGATGGGAACGTAGTGCAATGGAGTGGAATGGAGAGGAAATGAACTGGATGGAATGGAATTGGGTGTAGTGAAGTGTAGTGGAGTGGTGTTCAGTGGAATGGAATGGAATGGAATACAACAGAACAGCATGGAATTCAGTGGAATGGAATGGAATGCAATGGTATGGAAAGGGATGGAATGGAAAGCAATGGAGTGGAGTGGAGTTGAGCGAAGTTTAGAGGAATAGAGTGGAATGTAATGGGTTGGAATGTAATGGAGTGGAATGGAGTGGAGGGTGGTGGAGGGGAATGAAATTGATTACAGTTGAGTGCCATGGAGGGGAATATAATGTGATAGAATGGAATGGTGTGGAATTGAGTGGAGGGCATTGGAGTGGAGAGGAATGAATTGGAATGGAATGAAATGGAATAGAATGGATTATAATGGAATGGATTATAATGGTATGCAATTGAATGGAATGCTGAAATGTAATGTGAGCTGAGATTGAGCCACTAAACTCCAGCCTGGGTGACAGTGTGAGAACGTGTTGGAAGAAAGAAATGGATTAGAATGGAGTGGGGTGAAATAGGGTGGTGTGGAGTGGAGTGGAATGAAGTGTAGTGGAGTAGAGTGGATTGAAGTGGAAAGAAATGAAATGGAATGGAAAAGTGAAATAAAATGTGAGCTGAGATTGTACCACTGCGTTCCAGTCTGGTTGACAGACTATGAGCCTGTTGAAAGAAGAGAATTTAGTGGACTATAGTGGAATGGAATGGAAAGGAATGGAATGGAATGGAACGGAATGGAATGGAATGGAGTTGAGTAGAGTGGTGTTTTGTGTGGTGGAATGGAGAGGAATAGAATGGGATGGAATCTAATGGAATGGAACGGAATAGAATGGGATGGAATCTAAAGGAATAGAATGGAATGGAATGGTTGGAATGGAATGGAATGGAATACAGTGGATTGCAGTGGGGTTGAGTGGAGAGGAATGGAATGGAAAGGAAGGGAAGGGAATGGAATACAATGCAATGGAACCGAACAGAATGGAATGGAACGGAATGGAATGGAATGCAATGGAATGGAATGGAATGGAATGGAATGGAATGGAATGGAATGGAATGGGAGGAATGGTTAGGAATGGAATGGAGTAGAGCGGAGTGGACTACAGTGGATTCGAGTGGAATGGAAGGGAATGGAATGGAATGGAATGGAATGCAATGCAGCGGATTGGAGTGGAGAGGAGTGGAATAGAGTGGACTAGAGTGGATTCGAGTGGAATGGAATGGAATGGAATGGAATGCAATGGAACAGAGGGGAATGGAATGGAATGCAATGGATTGGGGTGGAGTGCAGTGAAGTTGAAAGGAGTAGAAAAGAATGGAGAGGAATGGAGTGGAGCGGAGTGGAGTTTAGTGGAGTGGAGTGGAATGGAGTGAAATGTAAAGGAATGGAATGGAATGGAATGGAATGGAATGGAATGGAATGGAGTGGAAAGGAGTGGAATGTGAAGGAATTGAATGGACAGGAGAGGAGTCGAGTGGAGTGGAGTAGAGTGGATTTGAATAGAAGGGAATGGAATGGAATGGGGTGTAGTGGAATCAAACGGGAAGTAATGGAATGGAGTGAAGTAGAGTGGAGTCTAGTGGAGACGAAAGGAGTGCAATAGATTGGACAGAATTGAATGGAGTGGATTGGAGTGGAGTGGATAGTAGTGGAATGTAACGTACATTAATGGAATGGAATGGAATGCAGGGGATTGAAGTGCAGTGGAGTGGAGTCCAATGTAGTGCAATGATGTAGAAAGGGATGGGGTGGAGAGGAGTTTATTGGAGTGGAATGGATTGGAATAGAATTAAATGCAATGGAATGGAATGGAATGCAGTGGATTGGACTGGAGTGATGTGCAGGGGAATGAAATGGAATGGAAGGGAGTGGAATGGAAAGAAATGCAGTGGATAGGATTGGAGAGAAGTAGATTGGAATGGAATGGAAAGGGAGGGAATGGAATGCAATGGAACAGTATGCAAACGACTGGAATGGAATGGAGTGAAGGGGAGTGCAGACTATTGGAATGCAATAGAAAAGAATGGAGTGGATTAACATGAAATGGAGGGGAATGGAATGGAATGTAGTGGAGTGCATTGCAGAGGAACAGGAAGGAAGGGAATGGAGTGGAGAGGAGTGGAGTGCAGTGGAGTGGGATGGCATGAAGTGGATTCAAGTGGAATAGAATGGAATAGAGTGGAGTAGACTGGAATGAGAAGGAAGGAAATGGAGAGGAATGGAGTTGTGTGTAGTGGGGTGGAGTGTACTAGGCTTGATTTCAGGGGAATAAAATGATATGGAAAGGAATGGAATGGAACAGAATGCATTAGATTGAATTGGAGTGGAGTGGAGTGGAATGGAATGCAAAGGAAAGGAATGGAATACAGTGGAAGGAATTTAATAGAATTGAATGGAATAGAGTGGAGTGGTGTACAGTGTAGTGGAATGGAGTAGAAAGGAATGCAGTGGAGTGGAGTGGAGGGGAGGATAGGGGAGTGGAATGGAGTGGAATGGAAAGGAATGGAATGGAATGGGATTTAATGGAGTGGAGTGGAGTCGAAAGGGAATGAATGGGATGGAGATGAATGATATGGTGGGGATTGTAGTAGAGTGGATTCGAGTGGAATGGAATGGATTGGTATGGAATAGAATGCAGTGATATAGAGTGGAGTGGAGAGGAGTGGAATGGAAGAAAACATGGAATGGAATGGAATGGAATGGAATGGAATGGAATGGAATGGAATGGAATGGAATGCAGGGATTTGGAGAGGAGTGTAGTGGCATGGAATGGAATGGAGTGGAGCGGAGTCGAGTGGAGTGGATACGTGTGGAATGGAAGAGAATTCAGTGGCAAAGAATGGAATGGAATTTAAAGAAGTGAATGGAGTGCAGTGCAGTGCACTGGAGTATAAAGGAAAGGGGTGATGTGGAGTGGAGCGGAGTGGAGTGGAGTGGAGTGGAGTGGAGTGGAATGGAGTGTAGTGGAATGGAATGGAGTGGAGTGGAATGGAATGGAATGGAATGGAATGGTATGAATGGAATGGAATGGAGTGTAATGGAGTGCAACGTAGTGTAGTGCAATGGAGTAGAAAGGTATGGAGTGCAGTGGAGAGGAGTGTAGTGGAATAGAATGGAACGGAATGGAATGGAGTGGAGTGGAGTGGAGTTGAATGGGAACGAATGGAATGAAGTGGAGTGGGGTGGACTGGAGTGGCTCCGAGTGGAATGGAATGGAATGGAGTGGAATTGAATGGAATGCAGTGGATTGGAGTGGAGTGGAGTGGAGTGAAAAGGAATGGAATGGAATGGAATGAAATGCAATTGAATGGAACGGAATGGAATGGCATGTTATGGAATGGAATGGAATGGAATGGAATGGAATGGAATGGAATGGAATGGAATGGAATGGAATGGAATGGAAAGAATGGAATGGAACGGAATGGAGTGGAGTGAGTTGAGTGGAATGGAAAGGAATGGAATGGATAGGAGTGGAGTTGAGTGTACTAGAGTGGATTCTAGTGGAATGGAATGGAATGAATGCTTTGTATACGAGTGGAGTGGAATGGAAAGCAATGGACTGGATTGGAGTGGACAGGAGTGCAATGGGAAGGAATGAAGTGGAGTGGAGTGGAATAGAGTGGATTCGAATGGAATGGAATGGAATGCTGTGAATTGGAGTGGATTGTTATGGAGTGGAGTGCAATGGAATGGAAAGGAAGGCAATGGAATGGAAAGAAATCCAACGGAATGGAATGGAATTGAATGGAGTGCAGTGCAGTGTAGTGGAATGGAGAAGAAAGGAATGGAGTGGAGTGGAGTGGAATGGAATGGGTTGGAAAGGAAAGGAGAGGATTGGAGTGAAGTATAATGGGAAGGAATAAAATGGAGTGGATTTCAGTGGAGAGAAGGGGAATGGAGTGGAATGGAAAGGAATGGAATGGAATGCCATGGATTGGAGTGGACAAGAGAGGAATGGAATGGAATGGAAAGGAGAGGAGTGGAATGAAATGGAATGAAAGGGACAGAACGGAATGGAATGAAATGGAAAGGAAATGAATGGAATGGAATGAAATGGAGTGGAGAGGAGTGTAGTGTAGAGGTAATGGCACAGAAAGGAATGGAGTGGAGTGGTGTGGAAAGGAATGGAATGGAGTGGTTAGGGGTGCAGTTCAATGGGAAGGAATTGAGTGGAGTTATGTAGAGTGACATAGAGTGGATTTGAGTGGAACGGAAAGGAATGGAATGGAATGGAATGGAATGGAATGAAATTGAATGGAGTGGAGCGGAGTTGAGTGTAGTGGAGTGGAATGGGAATGAATGCAACGGAGTGGAGTGGAGTGGAGTACAGTGAATTTTAGTGGAATGAAATTGAAAAGAATGGAATGAATGCTGTGGATTGGAGTGGAGTAGAATTGAGTGCAAACAGAATGGAAGGGAATGGAATGGAATGGAATGAAATGGAATGGAAAGGAATGTAATGGAATGGTGTGGAGTGGAGTGCAGTGTAGTGGAAAGGTGCAGAAAAGAATGGAATGGATTAGAGTGGAGTGGAGTGAAATGGGAAGGAATGGAATTAAGTGGAGAGGAATGGAGTGAAATGGGAAGGAATGGAATGAAGTGGAGTGGAGTGGTGTGAAGTAGAGTGGATTCGAATGGAATGGAAAGGAATGGAATAGAATGGAATGGAATGGAATGGAATAGAATGCAATGCAGTGGATTAGAGTGGAGTTGAGTGCAGTGGAATAGAATGGAATGGAGGGGAATGGAATGGAATGGAATGCAATGGAACGGAAAGGAAAGGAAGGGAATGGAGTGGACGAGTGCAGTGCTGTGGAAAGGAGTAGAAAGGAATGGAGTGGAGTGGAGTTTAGTGGAGTTGAGTGAAGTGGAATGGAATGGAGAGGAATGGAATGGGAAGGAATGGAACGCAATGGAATGGAATGGAATGGAATGGAATGGAATGGAATGGAATGGAATGGAATGGAATAGAGTGGAGTTGAGTTCAGTGTTGCGGAAAGTTGGAATGGAAAGGAATTTAATGAAATGGAGTGGAGTGTAGTGGAGTGGAAGGGGAAGGAAGGGAATGGCGTGGAGTGGAGAGGAGTGGAGTATACTGGATTCGAGTGGAAAGGAAAGGAATGGAATGCAATAGAGTGGATTGGAGTAGAGTGGAGTGGAGCGGAATGGAATAAAAGGAAGGCAATGGAATGGAATGCAATGCAATGGAGCGGAATGGAATTGACAGGAATGGAGTGGAGGGCAATGGAGGGGAATGGCAAAGAATGGAGTGCAGTGGAGTGGAGATGACTGGAGTAAAGTATAGTGGATTTGAGATGAATGGAATGGATTGAAATTGAATTGAATGGAATGGAATGCAGTGCATTGGTATGCAGTGGAGTGGAGTGGAATGGAATGGAATGGAATGGAAAGGAATGTAATGGAATGCAATGCAATAGAATGGAATGGAAATGAATGGAATGGAGTGGAGTGGAGTACAGTGTAGTGGAATGGAGTGGAGTGGAGTACAGTGTAGTGGAATGGAGTAGAAAGGAATGGAGAGGAGTGGACTGGAGCAGAGTGGAATGCAGTGGAATAGAATGGAATGGAATGGAATGCAATGGAATGGAGTGGAATCGAATCTAATGGAATGGGAAGGAATTGGGAGGAGAGGAATGCAGGGCAGTGGAACGGTCTAGAAAGGAATGGAGTAGAGTGGACTGGAGTGGAATGAAATGGAGAGGGGTGTAGTGGAGTGAAGCAGAATCAGAAGGAATGGAATGGAGTGGAATGGAGCAGAATGGAGTGGAATATATTGGATTTGCATGCAATGGAGTGGAATGGAATAGAATAGAATGGAATGGAAAGGAATGGAATGGAATGCAGTGGGTTACAGTGGGAGTAGAGGGTAATGGGATGGAATCAAAAGGAATGGAATGGAATACAAAAGGAACGGAATGGAAAGGAATTGAATTGAATGGAAAGGAGTGGAGTGGAGAGCACTCTACAAGACTGGAGGAGAACACAATGGAGTGGAGAGGGGTGGAAAGGAATTGAATGGAATGGAATGGAAATAAAGGCAGTGGCATGCAGGGAAGTGCAGTGGAGTGGAGTGGAGTTGAGTGGAATGGAATAGAAGGGAATGGAATGCAATGTCATGCAATGGAACGGAATGGAATGGAATGCAATGTAGTGGAGTGGAGTGCAGTGTAGTGGAAGGGATTAGAATGGAATGGCGTGGAGTAGAGTGGATTGAAGTGGAATGCAGTAGACTGGAATGGAAAGGAATGTAGTGGAGTGAAGTGGAGTGGAATAGGAAGAAATGAAATGGACTGGACTGGAGTTGAGTAGAGTGGAGTAGAATGGATTCGAGTGGAATAGAATGTAACGGAATGGAATGAAATGCAGTGGATAAGAGTGGAGTGGAGTACAAAGGAATTGAATGGAATGCAAAACAATGAAATGGAATGGAATGGAATAGGAAGGATTGGAGTGGAAGGGAGTGCAGTGTAGTGTAATGAAGTAGAACGGAATGGAGAGGAGTGGAGTGGGGTGGAGTGGAATGGAATGTAATGGAGTGGAGTGAAGTGGAGTTGAATGGGGAGGAATGGAATGAAATGGAGTGGAGTGGAGTGGAGTGGAGTGGAATGGAATGGCATGGAGTAGAGTGAAGTGGAGCTGAATGGAATGGAATGGGTGGAGTGAAGTGGAGTTGAACGGGAAGGAATGGAATGAATTGGAGTGGAGTGGAGTGGAGAGGAGTGGAATGGGGTGGAATGGAATGGAATGGAATGGAATGGAATGGAATGGAATGGAATGGAATGTAGTGGAGTGGACTGGAATGGAATGGCAAGAATGGAATGGAGTGTAGTGGAGTGAAGTAGAGTGGATTTGAGAGGAATTGAATGGAATGGAATAAAACGGAATGGAATGCAATAGAATCGAATAGAATAGAATGGAATGCAGTGGAATGGAGTGGATTTGAGTGGAATTGTATGGAACGAGAGGGAATGGAATATAATGCAATGGAATGGAATGAAATGGAATGGAATGGAATGGAGCGGGGTGCAGGGCAGTGTAGTGGAATAGAGGAGAAAAGAATGGAGTGGAGTGGAGAGGAATGGCATGGAATTTAATGGAATGGAGTGGAGGTGAGTGGAGTGGAAGAGGAAGGAATGGAATGGAGCAGAGTGGAGTGTATAGAAATGGAATGGAATTTAATGGAATAGAGTGGAGTGTAGGGGAGTGGAAGAGGAAGGAATGGAATGGAGCGGAGTTGAGTGGAGAGAAATGGAATGGAATTTAATGGAATAGAGTGGAGTGTAGTGGAGTGCAAGGGGAAGGAATGGAATGGAGTGGAGTGGAGTGGAGAGGAGTGGAGTATAGTGGATTCAAGTGGAAAGGAAATGAATGGAATGGAATAGAGTGGATTGGAGTAGAGTGGAGTGGAGTGTAATAGAATCAAAGGAAGGCAATGGAATGGAACACAATGCAAAGGAATGGAATGGAATGGACTGGAATGGAGTGGAGTGGAATGGAGAGGAATGGGAAGGAATGGAATGCAGTGGAGTGGAGATGAGTGGAGTGGTTTAAAATGGAGTTTAGATGAATGGAATGGATTGCAATGGAATGGAATGGAATGCAGTGCATTGGCATTCAGTGGAGTGGAGTGGAAAGGTATGGAATGGAATGGAATGGAATGGAATGGAATGCAACACAATGGAATGGAATGGAATGTAACACAATAGAACGGAATGGAAAGGAATGGAATGAAATGGAGTGGAGCACAGTGTAGTGGAGTGGAGGAGAAAGGAATGGAGTGGAGTAGACAGGAGTGGCGGGGAATGCAGTGGAATACAATGGAATGGAATGGAATGCAATGGAATGGAATGGAATGGAATGGAATGGAATGGAATGGAATGGAATGCAATGGAATGGAGTGGAGTGGAGTGAAGTGGAGTAGAATAGAAAGGAATGAAATGGAGTGGAATGGAGTTGAGTAGAGTGGAATAGAATAATTCGAGTGGAATAGAATGGAATGGAATGGAATGAAATGCAGTAGACTGGAGTGGAGTGGGGTATAATGGAATGGAAAGGAAAGCAAAGCAAAGGAACGGAATGGAATAAAATGGGAAGGATTGGAGTGTAGTGGAGTGAAGTGTAGTGCACTGCAGTAGAAAGGAATGGAGTGGAGTGGAATGGAGTGGAGTGCAGTGGAATGGAATGGAATGGAGTTAAGTGAAGAAGAGTTGTATGGGAATGAACAGAATGAATTGGAGTGGAGTGGAATGGATTGGAATGGAGTGGAGTGCAGTGGAATGGAATGGAATGGAGTTAAGTGAAGTGGAGTTGTATGGGAAGGAATGGAATGAATTGGAGTGGATTGGAGTGGAGTGGAATGGGGGGGAATGCAATGGAATGGAGTGGAATGGAATGGAATGGAAAGGAATGGAATGGAATGGAATATTGTGGAGTGGAGTGAAGTGAAATGGAAAAGAATAGAATGGAGTCGAGTGGAGTGAAGTAGAGTGGATTCGAGTGGAATGGAATGAAATGGAATTGAACAGAATGGAATGGTATGGAATGGAATGTTATGCAGTGGATTGGAGTGGATTTGAGTGGAATGATATGGAATGGAAGGGAATGGAATATAATGCAATGCAATGGAAAGGAATGGAATGGAAAGGAGTGAAGTGGAGTGCAGTGTAGTGGAACAGAGCAGAAAGGAATGGAGTTGAGTGTAGTGGAATGGAATGTAATGGAATGGAGTGGAGTGGAGTTGAATGGGAAGGAATTAAATGTTATGGAGCGGAGGGGAGTGGATTCGATTGGATTCGAGTGGAATGGAATGGTACAGAAAGTAATGGAATGCAGTGGGTTGGAGCAGAGAGGCGTGGAGTCGAATGGAATGGAAGGGAATGGAATGGACTAAAATGGATCAGAATGGAATGGGGGGGAGTGGAGTAGAATGCAGAGTAGTGGAATGGAATAGAAAGGAATGGAGTGGAGTGGAATAGAATGGAAGAGAATGGAATGGAATGGAAAGTAGTGGAGTGCAGTGGAATTGGAAGAAATAGAATGCAGTGGAGTGGAGCACATTGGATTCGAGTGGAATGGAATGTAATGGAATGGAAAGGAATGGAATGGAATGGAATGAAATTCTGTGGATTGGAATGCACTGGAGAGGAGTCGAGTTGAGTGGAGTGGAGTGAATTCTAGTGGAATGGAATGGAATCAAAAGGAATGGACTGCAATGGATTGGAGTGGAGTGCAGTGGAGTGGAATGGAATGGAATGGACGCGAATGGAATTGAATGAATTGGAGTGGAATGCAATGGAACAGAATGCAATGGAATGAAAAGAAATAAAATGGAGTGGAGTGGAATGCAGTATTGTTGAATGGAGTAGAAAGGAGTGGACTGGAGTGGAGTGGAATGGAATGGAATGGAGTGGAATGGAATGGAATGGAGTGAAATGGAATGGAATGGAGTGGAATGGAATGGAATGGAATGGAATGGAATGGAATGGAATGGAATGGAATAGAGTTGAGTTGAATGGGAAGTAATGGAATGGAGAAGATTGGAGTGAATTGGAGTGGAGTGCAGTGGATTCTAGTGGAATGGAATGGAATGGAATGGATTGGAAATCAGTGGATTGTAGTGGAGTGGAGTGGAGTGGAATGGAATGAAATGGAAGAGAAACGAATCAAATGCAACAGAACGGAAGGGAATAGAATGGAATGGAATGGAATGCAGTGGAGTGGAGTGGAGAGCAGTGTGAGGGAATGCAGTGGAGTGGAGTGAAATGAAGTGGAGTGGAGTGGAGTGAAATGAAGTGGAATGGAATGGAATGGATTGGGATAGAATGGAGTGAAGTGGAGTTCAGTGTAGTGGAATGGAGTAGAAAGTAAGGGAGTGTATTGGAGGGTAGTGGAATGGAATGGAATGGAATGGAATGGAATGGAATGGAATGGAATGATGTTGAGCGGAGTGGAGTTCAATGGGAAAGAATGGAAAGGAATGAAGTGGAGTGGAGAGGACTTTTTTCCAGTGAAATGGAATGAAATGGAATGGAATGGAACGGAATGGAATGGAATGGAGAGGAGTGGAGTGCAGTGGATTGGAATGGAATGGAATGGAGAGGAGTGGAGTGCAGTGGATTGGAATGGAGTGGAGTGGAATGTTATGGAATAGAAGGGAAAGGAAAGGAATGGAGTGCAATGGAATAAAATGAAGTTGAATGGAATGGAATGGAGTGCAGTAGAGTGCAATGTAGTGGAATGGAGTAAAAAGGAATGCAACAGAGTGGAGTGTAGCTGAGTGAAGTTGAATGGAATGGAGTGGAATAGAATGGAGCGGAGTGAAGAGGAGTGCAGTTGAATGGAAGGGAGTCGAGTGGTGTGGAGTGGTGTGCAGAGGAGAAGATTGGATTCGAGTGGAATGTAATGCAATGGAATGGAATGCACTGTATTGGAGTAGAGCAGAGTGGAGTGGAATGGAATGGAATGGAAGGGAATTGAATGGAGAAAAGTGGAGTGCATTGTGGTGGAATGGAGAACAAAGAATGGAGTGGGGTTTAGTGGAGTGGAGTGGAATGGAATGGAATGGAATGGAATGGAATGGAATAGAATAGAATGGAGTGGAGTGGACTGGAATGGGAAGGAAAGGAATGAAGTGGAGTGTAGTGGAGTGGAGAAGACTGGAATTGAGTGGAATTGAATGGAAAGGAATGGAGTGGAAAGAATGCACTGGATTGGAGTGGAGTGGAATGGAGTGGAGTTGAGTGGAATGGAATGGAATGGAAGGGAATGGAGTGCAAAGGAATGCAATGAAACGGAAAGTAATGGAATGTAATGGAGTGGAGTGGAATGGAGTGGACTGGACTGGAATGGGAAGGAATGGAAGGGAGTACAGTGGAGTGGAGTACAGTGGATTCGAGTGGAATGGAATTGAATGGAATGGAATCGAATGGAATGCACTGGATTGGAGTGGAGGGGAATGGACTGGAGTTGATTGGAATGGAATGGAACATAAGGGAATGCAATGGAACGGAATGCTAAGATATATAATGGAATGGAATGGAATGCTATGAAATGCAATGGAATGGAATGGAATGGAATGGAATGGAATGGAATGGAATGGAATGGAATGTTATGGAATGGAATGGAATTTAATGGAATGGAATGCAATGGAATCGGATGGAATGGAATGGAGTGGACTGGAGTGGAAGGGGAAGGAATGGAATGAAGAGGAGTGGAGTGGAGTGGAGTAGAGTGGATTAGAGTGGAATGCAACGGAATGGAATGGAATGAAATAGAATGGAATGCACTGGATTGGAGTGGAGTGGATTTGAGTGGAAAGCAGTGGAATGGAGTGGAATGGAAGGGAATGGAGTGGAATGGAATGCAATGGAATGGAACGGAAAAGGATGGAATGGAATGGAATGGAAGAGAGTGGAGTGGACTGGAAAGGGAAGGAATGGAATGGAAACGAGTGGAGTGGAGAGGAGTGGAGTAGAGGGGATTCGAGTGGAATGCAATGGAATGTAATAGAATGGAATGGAATCGAATGGAATGCACGGGATTGGAATGGAAGGGAATGCAGTGGAGTGGAGTGGAGTGGAATGGAATGGAGTGTAGTGGAGTGGAATGGAATGGAATGGAAGGGAATGGAATGGAATGGAATGGAATGCAATGAAATGGAATGGAATGGAATGAAATGGAGTTGAGTGGAGTGCAGTGTAGTGGAATGATGTAGAAAGGAAAAGAGTGGAGCGCAGCAGAATGGAGTGGAATGGAGTGGAATGGTACGCAATGTAATCAAATACAGTGGACTGGAGTGGAATGGAAGAGAAAGGAAAGGAATGGAATGGAAATGATTGCACTGGACAGGAGTGGAGGGGAGAGGAGTGGAATAGAATGGAATGGAAGGGAATGGAATGGAAGGGAATGGAATACAATGCAATGGAAAAGAATGGAAAGGAATGGAATGGACTGGATTAGAGTGCATTGTAGTATAATGGAGTAGAAGGGAATGTAGTGGAGTGGCACGGAGGGGAATACAATGGAATGGATTGGAGTAGAGTGGAGAGTAGTGGAATGGGAAGGAATGGAATCGAAAGGAGTGGCGGGGAGTGGAGTGGATCGAGTGGAATGGAATGGAATGCAATGGAATGGAATGGAATGGAATGGAATAGAAGGGACTGGAATGGATTGGAGTGGATTGTAGTGGAATGTGAAGGAATAAAATGGATTGGAGTGGAATGGGCTGGAGTGGATTCGTGTGGAATGGAATGGAATGGAATAGAATGAAATAGAATGGAATGGGATGAAGTGGATTTTACTGGAGTGGAGCGGATTGGAAGGGAATGGAAAGGAATGAAATGAAAGGGAAGGAATGGAATGGAATTGAATGGAATGGAGTGGGGTTGAGTACAGTATAGTGGAACGGAGTAGAAATAAATGCAGTTGAGTTCAGTGGAGTACATTATAGTGGAATGGAGAAGAAATTAATGGAGTTGAGAGGAGTGGAGTTCAGTAGAGTGGGGTGGAATGGAGTGGAGTGGAATGGAATGGAATGGAATTGAATGGAATTGAACTAAATGCAATGGAATGGAATGGATTAGAATGGAATGGAATGGAATGATGTGGAGTGGAGTGGAGTGGAATGGGAATCAATGGAATGTAGTGGAGTGGAGTGACATCGAGTAGATTATAGTGGATTCCAGTAGAATGGAATGGAATGGAATGGAATGGAATGGAATGGAATGGAATGGAATGGAATGGAATGATGTGGAGTGGAGTGGAGTGGAGTGGAATGGCAATCAATGGAATGTAGTGGAGTGGAGTGAAATAGAGTAGATTATAGTGGATTCAAGCAGAATGGAATGGAATGGAATGCATTGGGTTGGAGTGTATTGGAGTGGAAAGGTATGGAATGGAGGGACTGGAATGGAATGCAATGCAAAGGAACAGAATGAAATGTAACGGAGTGGAGTGGAGTACTCGGTAGTGAAAAGCAGTAGAAGGGAATGGAGTGGAATGGAGTGGAATGGAGTGGAATGGAGTGGAATGGAATGGAATGGAATGGAATGCAATGTAGTGGCGTGGAATGGACTGGAATGAGAAGGAATGGAATGCAGTTGAGTGGAGATGAGTAGACTGCAGTAGAGTGGATTTGAGTTGAAAGGAATGGAATGGATAGCAGTGGAATGGAATCCAGTGGATTGGAGTGCAGTGGAGTGGAATGGAAGGGAATAGAATGGAGAGCAATGGAATGGAATGGAATGAAGTCGAGTGGAGTTTAGAGTATTGGAATGGAGTAAAGGGACTGGAATACACTGGAGTGGAGTGGAACACAATGCAGTGGAATGAAATGGAATGGAATGGATTGGAATGCAGTGGATTCGACTGGAGTGTAGTGGAAAGGAATGGAAAGGAATGGAATTGAATGGAATGGAGTGGAGTGGAGTAGAGTGTAGGAGAATGGAGTAGAAAGGAATGGAGTGGTGCGGACTGGAGTGGAATAGAGTGGAATGGAATGGAAGGGAATTTAATGGAATTTAATGGAATGAAATGGAATGGAAAGATGTGGAGTGCAATGGGAATGAATGGAATGTAGTGGAGTGGAGTGGAGTAGAGTCGATTATAGTGGATTCGAGTTGAATGGAATGGAAAGGAATGGAATGGAATGCATTGCATTGGAGTGGATTGGATTGGAAATGTAAGAAATGGAGGGAATGGAATGCAATGCAATGCAATGGAACAGACTGGAATTTAATGGAGAGGAGTGGAGTGCTGGGTGGTGGAATGGAGTAGAAAGGAATGGAGTGGACTGGAGTGGAATGGAGTGGAATAGAATGGAATGGAAGGGAATGTAGTGGAGTAGAATGGTGTGGAATGAGAAGGAATGGAATGCAGAGGAGTGAAGATGAGTGGAGTGCAGTAGAGTGGATTTGAGTTGAGTGGAGTGGAGAGGAATGGAATGGAATGGAAAGCAATGGAATGGAATGGAAGGAAGTCGAGTGGAGTTTAGTGTATCGGAATGGAGTAAAGGGAAATGAGTGGAGTGGAGTGGTGTGGAACGGAATGCAGTGGAATGGAATGAAATGGATTGGAATTCAGTGGATTGGAGTGGAGCGAAGTGGAAAGGAATGGAAAGGAATGGAATGGAATGGACTGGAATGGAATGGAATGCAATGGAGCGGAATTGAGTGGATTGAAATGGAATGGAGTGGAGTGGAGTGCAGTGCAGTGCAATCTAGTAGAAAGGAATGGTGTGGAATGGATTGGAGAGGTGTGGAATGGAATGGAAGGGTAAGGAATGGAGTGGAGTGAGGAGGGGTGGAATGAGACGGAACAGAATGCAGTGGATTGGAGTGGAGAGCACATTAGAGGAATGGAGTAGAATGGAATGGAATGGAAGGTTATGGAATGGAGAGGAGTGTGGAGGGGTGGAATGGGAAGGAATAGAATGCAGTGGAGTGGAGTGGAGTGTAGAGTAGAGGAATAGAGTAGAATGGAATGGATTGGAGAGGAGGAGAGTAGAATTGAAAGGAGTGGAAGGGAGAGTAATGGAATGGATTGGAATGGAGTGCAGTGGAGTGGAAACGGAAGGGATAGAATGGATTGGAGTGAAGTGGAGAAGATTGCATTTTAGTGGAAAGTAATGGAATAAAAAGGAATGAAATGGAATGCTGTGGATTGGAGTGGAGTGGAGTGGACTGGAATGCAATTAAATGGAAGGGAATGGAATGGAATGGAATGCAATGGAACAGAATGGAATGGAATGGAATGAAATGGAGTGGAGAGGATTGGAGTGGAAAGGGAAGGAATGGAATGGAGTGGAGAGGAATGGAGTGGGGTGGAGAAGAGTGGATTCGAGTGGAAAAGAATGGAATGGAATGGAATGGAAAGCAGGCCATTGGAGTGCAGTGGAGTGGAGTGGAAAGGAATGGAATGGAATGGAATGGAATGGAATGGAATGGAATGGAATGGAATGGAATGGAATGGAATGGAATGGAATGGAAAGGATTGGAGAGTAATGTAGAGAAGTGGAACGGAGTAGAAAGAAATGGAGTGGAGTAGAGTGCAGTTCAGTGGAGCAGAGTGGAATGTAGTGGAAAGGAATGCATTGGAGTGGAGGGCAGTGGATTGTTAAATAATGGAGAGGAGTGGAGTGGACTGGACTGGAGTGGAGTGGAGTGGAGTAGAGTAGATACGAGTGGAATTGAATGGAATTGAATAGAATGGAATGGAAACGAATGGAATGGAATGGAATGGAATGGAATGGAATGGAATGGAACGGAATGGAATACAGTGAATTGGAGTGGATTATAGTGGAGTGGAAGGGAAAGGAAAGGAAGGGAATGGCATGGAATGGATTGCAATGGAACGGAACGGAATGGAATGGAGTGGATTTGAGTCCAGTGTAATGGAATGGAGTAGAAAGCAATGGAGTGGAGTTGAGTGGAATGCAGTGGAATGGAATAGATGGAATTGAATCGAGTGGGTTGGAGAAGAGTGAAATGGGAAGGAATGGAAAGGAGTGAAGTGCATTGTAATGTAGTGGAGTGGAATAGAGAGGATTTGAGTGGAATGAAATGGAATGGAAAGGAATGGAATGGAATGGAATGGAATGTTGTAGACTGCAGTGGAGTGGAGTGGAGTGGAATGGAATGGATTGGAATTGAATGGAATGCAATGGAACGGACTGGAATGGAATGGAATGGAATGGAATGGAATAAATTGGAGTGGAGTGAACTGTAGAGGAATGCAGTAGATAGGAGTGGAATGGAGTGCTGTGGAACGGAATAGAATGTAATGGATTGCAATGTATTGCAGTGCAGTGAAGTGGAAGGGGAAGGAATGGAATGGAGAGGACTGAAGTGGCATGGAATGGAGTGGAATGGAAAGGAAGGGAATGGAATGGAATTGAATGCAACGGAATGGAATGGAGTAGAAAGGAATGGAGTGGAGTGGATGGAAAGGAATGGAAAGGAAAATAATAGAGTGGAGTGGGGTGTAATATGAGGAGTCGAATGGAGTGGAGTGGAGTTGAGTGAATTGGAGTGGAGTAGAGTGGATTTGACTGCAATGGAATGGAATGGGATAGAATGAAATGGGATGGAAAAGAATGGAATGGAATGGAATGCAGTTTAATGGAGTGGAGTGGAGTAGAGTGGAGTGGAGTGGAATGGAATGGAATAGAAGGAAACGGAATGGATTGCAATGGAAGGGAAAAGAATGGAATGGAATGGAATGGGGTGGAGTGGAGTGCAGTGTAGAGGAATGGAGAAGAAAGCAATGGAGTTGAGTGGAATGGAATGGAATGGAATGGAGAGGGATGGAGGGCACTGTAGTGGAAAGAGAAGACATGGAATGGAGTGGAGTGCATTGGAGTGGAGTGGAATGGAGTCGAGTGGAAGAGAATGGAATGGAATGAAATGGAATGGGAATGGAATGGAATGCACTGGATCGGAGTGGAGTGGAGTGGAAGGGAATGGAAGAGAATGGATTGCAATGGCATCAATGGAAGTGAATGGAATGGAATGGAATGAAATGGAATGGAATGGAATGGAATGGAATGCAGTGCAGTGTAGTAGAATGGAGTAGAAAGGATTGGAGTGGAGTGGAGAGGAGTGGAATGGAGTGGAATGGAATGGAAAGCAATGGAGTCCAGTGAAGTGGAATGGGAAGGAATGGAATGGAATGGATTGGAGTGGAGTGCAGTTGAGTGGATTCAAGTGGAATGGAAGGAATGGGAAGTGAATGGAATGGAATGGAATGGCATGAAATGGAAATAATGCTGCGGATTGGAGTGGAATGGAATGAAAAGGGACAGAATGGAAGATAATAGAATGGAGTGGAGTGGAGTGGAGTGCAGTGTAATGTAATGGAGTAGAAAGGAATGGCGTGGAGTGGAATGGAATGGAGTTGAATGGAATGGAATGGAATGGAGTGCAGTGCAGTGGAATTGAAAGGAATGCAATGGAATGGAATGGAGTGGAATGGAATGGAATGGAGTGGAGTACAGTGCTGTGTAGTGGAATGGAGTAGAAAGGAATGGACTGGAGACTAGTGGAGTGGAGGGGAATGGAGTGATATGGAATGGAATGGAATGGAATGGACTGGCGTGGAGTAGAGTGGTTTGGATTGGAAAAGAAAAGAAAGTAATCGAATAGTATGGAATGGAATGGAATGGAATGGAATGCAGTGGATTGGACTGGAGTGGAGTGGAGTGCAATGAAATGCAAGGGAAGCGAATGGAATGGAATGAAATGCAGTGGCACTGAATGGAATGCAATGAAATGGAATGCAATGGAATGGAATAGAATTGAATGGAGTAGAGTGGACTGCAGTTTACTGGAATGGATTAGAAAGGAATGGAGTATAATGGAGTGGAGTGGAATGGAATGGAATGGAATGAGTGGAGTACAGTGGAGTGGAATGGAAAAGAATTGAATGTAGTGGAGTGCTTTGGAATGGAGAGAAATTGACTAGAGTGGATTCGAGTGGAATGGATAGGAATGGAATGGAATAGTATGGAATGGAATGCAGTGGATTGGATTGGAGAGGAGTGGAGTTTTATGGAATCAATGCAAGGGAATGGAATGGAATGGAATGGAATAGAATGGAATGGAATGGAATGGAATGGAATGGAATGGAATGGAATGGAATGGAATGGAATGGAATGTAACGGAATGGAATTAAATGGAGTGGAGTGGAGCACACTGTAGTGGAATGGAGTAGAAAGGAATGGAGTGGAGTCTAGTGGAGTGGAGCGGAATGGAATGGAATGGAATGGAATGGAATGGAATGGAGAGGAATGTAGTGCAGTGGAATGTCAAAGAATGTAATAGAGTGGAGTGTAGTGGTGTAGAGTGGATTCGAGTTCAATGGAATAGAATGGAATATAACAAAATGGAATGGAATGGGATTCAGTGGATTGTAGTGGAGTGGAGAGGATAGCAATGGAAATGAATGGAAGTGAATGAAGTGCAGTGGAGTGCATTGTAGTGGAATGGACTATAAAGGAATGGAGTGGAATGGAGTGGAATGCAATGGAAGGCAATGGAGTGGAATGTAGTGGAGTGGAGTGGAGTGGAGTGGAAAAGAGGGAATGGAATATAGTAGACTGGAGTGTAGTGGAATCGAATGGAATATTATGGGATGTAATTGAGTGGAGTGGAGAGGAGTCAAATGGAATGGAATAGCACTGAATGGACTGAAATGCAGTTGATTGGACTGGAGTGGATTGGTGTGAAATTGAATGGAATGCAATTGAATGGAATGGAATGGAATGAATGGAATGGAATGAATGGAATGGAATGGAAATGAGCGGAGAGGAAATCAGTGTAGTTGAATGAAGTAGAAAGGAATGGAGTGTAATGGAATTGAGTGGAGTGGGGTTGTATGGAATGGAGTGGATAGGAGTGGAGTGGAGTGTAATGGAATTGAATAGAACGGAAGGGGAGGTAATGGAATGGTGAAATTAAATGTGGGCTGTGATTCACCCATTGCAATATTGTCAGGGTGACAGAGTGACGTAATGTCGTCAGAAAAATTGGAATGGAAAGGAATGGCATGGACTGGAATGGATTGCAATGGAGTGGACAGAAACGGAGAGGATTGGAGAGGATTCGAGTGTAGTGGAATCGAGTAGAATGGAGAGGAAAGGAAGGGGATGGAACGGAATTCAGTGGAGTGGAGTGGATTTTAGTGGAGTGGAGTGGCATGGAATGCAATGGAATGGAAAGGAATGCAATGGAATGGAATGGAATGCAATGGTATGGAATGCCGTGAACTGACGTGGAGTGGAGTGGAATTGAATGGAAAGGAATGGAAGGCAATGTAATGGAATGCAATGGAACGGAATGGAATGGAATGGAGTGGAGTGGAGTGCAGTGTAGTGGAATGGAGTAGAATGGAATGTGATGAAACAAAATTCAATGGAGTGGAGTGGAGTGGATTGGAGTGGAATGGAATAGATGGGAATGGAAAGGAATGGAATGCAGTGGAGCAGAATGGAATGGAATGGGATTCAATGGAATGGATGGGCTGGAGTAGAATGTAGTGTAGTGGAATGGAGTACAAAGGAATGGATTGGAGTGGGGTGGAGTAGAGAAGAGAGGAATGGAGTGAAATGGAAAGATGTAGAGTGGAATGGAGAGGAGTGGAGTGCAATGGAGTGGATTCGAATGGAATGGAATGGAATGGAATGGAATGGTAGGGAATGGAGTGGAATTGAATGGAATGGAGTGTAATGGAACAGAATGGAATGCAGTGGATTGGAGTGGAGTGGAATTGAATGGAAAGGAATGGAAGGGAATGGAATGCAATGCAATGGAAAGGGATGAAATGGAATGCAATAGAGTGGAGTGGAACGTAGAGTAGTGGAATGGAGTAAAAAGGAATGGAGTGGAATGGGGTGGATTGGAATGGAATATAATGCAATGGAATGGAATGGAGTAGAATGGAGTGGAATGGGAAGGAATGGAATGTAGTGGAGTGGAGTGAAATGTAATGGAATGGGATGGAACGCAGTGGATTGGAGTGGAGTACAGTGGAGTGAAATGGAATGGAATGCAGTGGAATGGAATGGAATGGAATGGAATGGAAAGGAATGTAGAGGAATGTATAGTAGTGGAATGGAGTAGAAAGCAATGGAGTAGAGTAGAGTGTAGTGCAGAGGAATGGAGAGGAATGTAGTGGAAAGGAATGCATTGGAGTGGAGTGGAATAGAATGTTAAAAAATGGAGAGGAGTGGAGTGGACTGGAGAGGATTGGAGTGGAGTAGAGTGGATTCGAGTGGAATTGAATGGTATTGAATAGACTGGAAAGGAATGGAATGGAATACAGTGAATTGGAGGGGATTATAGTGGAGTGGAAGTGAATGGAAAGGAAGGGAATGGTATGGAATGGAATGCAATGGAACGGAATGGAATGGAATGGAGTGGAGTGGAGTCCAGTGTAATGGAATGGAGTAGAAAGCAATTGAGTGGAGGTAAGTGGAATGGAGTGGAATGGAATAGATGGAATTGAACGGAGTGGATTGGAGTGGAGTGGAATGTGAAGGAATGGATAGCAGTGGAGTGCATTGGAGTGGAGTTGAGTGGAGTAGAGAGGATTCGAGTGGAATGCAACGGAATGGAATGGTATGGTATGGAATGGAATGGAATGCTGTTGACTGCAGTGGAGTGGAGTGGAGTGGAATGCAATGGATTGGAAGGGAATGGAATGCAATGGAACAGAATGGAATGGGATGGAATAGACTTTAATGAAGTGGATTGGAGTGAAGTGAAGTGGAATGCAGTAGAAAGGAAAGGAATGGAATGCTGTGGAATAGAATGGAATGGAATGGATTGCAATGTAGTGCAGTGGAGTGAAGTAGAAGGGGAAAGAATGGAATGGAGAGGACTGAAGTGGAGTGGAATGGAGTGGGATGGAAAGGAAGGGAATGGAATGAAATTGAATGCAACGGAATGGAATGAAGTAGTTCAGTGGAGTAGAAAGGAATGTAGTAGAAAGGAATGGAGTATAGTGGAGTGGAGTGGAAAGGGATGGAAAGGAAAATAATCGAGTGGAGTGGAGTATAATATGAGGAGTGGAATGGAGTGGAGTGGAGTTGAGTGAATTGGAGAGGAGTAGAGTGGATTCGATTGGAATGGAATGGAATGAGATAGAATGAAATGGAAGGGAATGCAATGGAATGGAATGGAATGAAGTTTATTGGGGTGGAGTGGAGTGGAGTGGAATGGAATGGAATAGAAGGAAATGGAATGGAATGGAATAGAAGGAAATGGAATGGAATGGAATGCAATGGAAGGGAAAGGAATGGAATGGAATGGAAAGGAGTGGAGTGGAGTGCAGTGTAGAGGAACAGAGAAGAAAGCAAAGGGGTGGAGTGGAATGGAATGAAATGGAATGGAGTGGGATGGAGTGGACTTGAGTGGAATGAGAAGGCATGGAATGGAGTGGAGTGGATTGGAGTGGAGTGGACTGGAGTCGAGTGGAAGAGAATGGAATGGAATGGAATGGAATGGAATGGAATAGAAAAGAAAAGAATGGAACAGAACGTAATGCTGTGGATCGGAATGGAGTGGAGTGGAAAGAAATGGAATGGAATGGATTACAATGGCATCAATGGAAGTGAAGGGAATGGAGTGGAATGCAGTGCAGTGTAGTAGAATGTAGTAGAAGGGATTGGAGTGGAGTGGAGTGGAGAAGAGTGGCATGGAGAGTAATGGAATTTAATGGAAGGGAATGGAATGGAATAGAATGGAGTGCAGTGAAGTGGAATGGGAAGGAATGGAATGGAATGGACTGGAGTGGAGTGCAGTTGAGTGGATTCAAGTGGAATGGAACGGAAGGAAAGGGAATGGTATGGAATGGAATGGAATGGAATGGAATGAAATGTAATGGAATGGAAATAATGCTGTGGATTGGAGTGGAGTGGTATGCAAAGGAACGGAATGGAAGAGAATAGAATGGAGTGGAGTGGAGTGGAATGCAGTGTAGTGTAATGAAATAGAAAGGAACGGAGTGGAGTGGAATGGAATGGAGTGCAGTGGAGTGGAATGGAAAGGAATGCAATGGAAGGGAATGGAATGGAATGGAATGGAATGGAATGGAATGGAATGGAATGGAATGGAATGGAATGGATTGGTGTGGAGTGGAGTAGAGTGGTTTGGATTTGAAAAGAAAGGAAAGTAATTGCATAGTAGGGAGTGGAATGGAATGCAGTAGTTTGGAGTGGAGTGGAGTGGAGTGCAATGGAATGGAATGAAATGCAGTGGCACGGAATAGAATGCAATGAAATGGAATGCCATGGAAGGGAATGGAATTGAATGGAGTGGAGAGGACTGCAGTGTACAGGAATGGATTAGAAAGGAATGGAGTATCGTGGAGTGGAGTGGAGTGGAATGGAATGGAATGGAATGAAATGGAATGGAATTGAATGGAATGAGTGGAGTGGAGTGGAATGGGAAAGAATTGAATGTAGTGGAGTGCTTTGGAGTGGAGAGAAGTGGAATAGAGAGGATTCGAGTGGAATGGATAGGAATGGAAAGGAATGGTATGGAATGGAATGCAGTGGATTGGATAGGAGAGGAGTGGAGTTGAATGGAATGGAATGTAAGGGAATGGAATGGAATGGAATGAAATGGAGTGGAGTGGAGCGCATTGTAGTGGAATGGAGTAGAAAGGAATGGAGTGGAGAAGGGTGGAGGGGAGTGCAATGGAATGGAATTGAATGGAATGGAGAGGAGTGTAGTGTAGTGGAATGTTAAGGAGTGGAATAGAGTGGAGTGGAGTGGTGTAGAGTTCATTCAAGTGCAATGGAATGGAATGGAATATAACAGAATGGAATGGAATGGTAATCAGGGGATTGTAGTGGAGTGGAGAGGATAGGAAAGGAAATGAATGGAATCAAATGGAGTGGAGTGGAGTGCATTGTAGTGGAATGGACTATAAAGGAATGGAGTGGACTGGAGTGGAATGGAATGGAATGGAATGGAATGGAATGGAATGGAATGGAATCGAGTGGCAAATAGTGGAGTGGAGTGCAGTGGAAAGGAGGGAATGGAAAATAGTGGACTGGAGTGAAGTGGAATTGAATGGAATAGAATGGGATGTAATTGAGTGGAGTGGAGAGGAGTGGAATGGAATGGAATAGCACTGAATGGAATGAAATGCAGTTGATTGGAGTGGAGTGGATTAGTGCCAAATTGAATGGAATGCAATTGAATGGAATGGAATGGAATGCAATTTAATGGAATGGAATGGAATGAATGCAATGGAATGGAATTGAGTGGAGAGGAAATCAGTGTAGTTGAATGGAGTAAAATGGAATGGAGTGGAGAGGAAATCAGTGTAGTTGAATGGAGTAAAATGGAATGGAGTGGAATGGAATGGAGTGGAGGGGAGTGGAGTGGAGAAGGGTGGTATGGAATGGAGTGGAGAGGAGTGGAGAGGTGTGTAATGGAATGGAGTGGAATGGAATGGGATGGTACGAAATTCAATGGAGTGGAGTGGAGCGGATTGGAGTGGAATGGCATAGATGGGAATGGAAAGCAATGGAATGCAGAAGAACGGAATGGAATGGAATGGGATGCAATGGAACGGAATAGAATGGGCTGGAGTAGAGTGCAGTGTAGTGGAATAAAGTACAAAGGAATGGAGTGGAGTGGGGTGGAGTGGACAGGAGAGGAATGGTGGGGAATGGAATGAAGTGGAGTGGAGAGGAGAGGAATGGTGGGGAATGGAATGAAGTGGAGTGGAGTGGAGAGGAGTGGAGTGAAAAGGAGTGGAGTGCAATGGAGTGGATTGGAATGGAATGGAATGGAATGGAACGGAATGGAACAGAACGTAATGGAATGGAATGGAAAGCAGTGGATTGGATTGGAGTGGAATGGAATGGAATGGAATGGAATGGAATGGAATGGAATGGAATGCAATGGAATGGAATGGAATGCAATGGAATGGAATGGAATGGAATGCAAAGGAGTGTAGTGGGACACAGAGTAGTGGAACAGAGCAGAAAGGAATGGAGTGGAGTGGAGTGGGATGGATTGGAATGGAATATAATGGAATGGAATGGAATGGAGTAGAATGCAGTGGAATGGGAAAGAATGGAATGGAGTGGAGTGGAGTGCAGTGAAATGTAATGGAATGGGATGGAATGCAGTGTATTGGAGTGGAGTACAGTGGAATGGAATGGAATGGAATGCAGTGGAATGTAACGGATTGGAAACGAATGGAGAGGAATGTAGAGTAGTGGAATGGAGTAGAAAGCAATGGAGTGCAGTAGAGTGTAGTGCAGTGGAGTGGAATGTAGTGGAAAGGAATGCATTGGAGTGGAGTGGAATGGAATGTTAATAAATGGAGAAAACTGGAGTGGACTAGAGTGGAGTGGAGTTGAGTGGATTCGAGTGGAATTGAATGGAATTGAATAGAATGTAATTCAATGGAATGGAATGGAAAGGATTGGAGAGGAATGTAGAGTAGTGGAATGGAGTAGAAAGCAATGGAGTGGAGAAGAGTGTAGTGTAGAGGAAAGGAGTGGAATGTAGTGGAAAAGAATGCATTTGAGTGGAGTGGAATGGAATGTTAATAAATGGAGTGGAGTGGAGTGAACTGGAGTGGAGTGGTGTGGAGTAGAATGGATTCGAGTGGAATTGAATGGAATTGAATAGAATAGAATGGAAGGGAATGTAGTGAATTGGAGTGGATTATGGTGGAGTGGAATTGAATGTAAAGGAAGGGAATGGTATGGAATGGAATGCAATGGAACGGAATGGAACGGAATGGAGTGGAGTAGAGTCCAGTGTAATGGAATGGAGTAGAAAGCAATTGAGTGTAGGTGAGTGGAATGGAGTCGAATGGAATAGAAGGAATTGAATGGAGTGGATTTCAGTAGAGTGGAATGGGAAGGAATGGAAAGGAGTGGAGTGCATTGGAGTGGAGTGGAGGAGAGAGGATTCGAGTGGAATGGAATGGAATGGAACGGAATGGAATGGAACGGAACGGAATGGAATGGAATGGAATGGAATGGAATGCAGTGGACTGCAGTGGAGTGGAGTGCAATGGAATGGATTGGAAGGGAATGGAATGGAATGCAATGGAAGGAAATGGAATGGAATGGAATGGAATGGAAAGTGGAGTGGAGTGCAATGTAGTGGAATGCAATAGAATGGAATGGTGTGCTGTGGAATGGAATAGAATGTAATGCATTGCAATATAGTTCAGTGGATTGAAGTGGAAGAGGAAGAAATGGAATCGAAAGGACTGAAGTGGAATGGAATGGAATTGAATGCAATGGAATGGAATGGAGTAGTTCAATGGAGTAGAAAGGAATGGAGTGGAGTGGAGTGGAGTGGAGTGGAAAGGAATGGAAAGGAAAATAGTGGAGTGGAGTGGAGTGTAATATGAGGAGTTGAATGGAGTGGAGTGGAGTTGAGTGGATTGGAGTGGAGTGGAGTGGAAGGGAATGGAAAGGAAAATAATGGAGTGGAGTGGAGTGTAATATGAGGAATTGAATGGAGGGGAGTGGAGTTGAGTGGATTGGAGTGGAGTAGAGTGGATTGGAGTGGAGTAGAGTGGATTTGACTGGAATGGAATGGGATAGAATGAAATGGATTGGAATGGAATTGAATGAAATGGAATGGAATGGAATCCAATGGAATGGAATGGAATGCAGCTGGTTGGAGTGGAGTGGAGTGAAGCTGATTGGAATGGAATGGAATGGAAAGAAATGGAATGCAGTGGAATGCCATGGAAGGGAAAAGAAAGGAATGGAATTGAATGGAATGGAATGGAGTGGAGTGGAGTGCAGTGTAGTGCAATGGAGAAGAAAACAATGGAGTGGAGTGGAGTGGAATTGAATGGAATGCAATGGAGTGGAATGATGTGGACTTGAGTGGCATTGGAAGGCATGGAAGGGAGTGGAGTGTATTGGAGTGTAGGGGAATGGCGTCGAGGGGAATAGAATGGAACGGAATGGAATGCAGTGGAACAGAATGCAGTGGATCGGAGTGGAGTGAAATGGAATGGCAGGGAATGGATTGCAATGGCTTCAATGGAAGTGAATGGAATTGAATAGAGTGGAAGGCAGTGCAGTGTAGTGGAATGGAGTAGGAAGGACTGGAGTGGAGTGGAGTGGAGAGGAGTGGAATGGAGTGGAATGGAATTTAATGAAGGGAATGGAATGGAATGCAATGGAATAGGATGGAATGCAATGGAATGGAATTGAAATAATGCTGTGGATTGGAGTGGAGTTGAGTGCAAAGGAATACAATGAAAGAGAATGGAATGGAGTGGAGTGGAGTGGAAAGGAGTAGGAAGTAATGGAGTGGAGTGGAATGGAACGGAATGGAATGGAGTGCAGTGGAGTGGAATGGAAAAGAATGCAATGGAACGGAATGAAATGGAAGGGAATGGCATGGAATGGAACGGAATGCAGTGGATCAGAGTGGAGCGGAATGGAATGGCAGGGAATGGATTGCAATGGCTTCAATGGAAGTGAATGGAATTGAATGGAGTGGAAGGCAGTGCAGTGTAGTGAAATGGAGTAGAAAGGACTGGAGTGGAGTGGAGTGGAGAGGAGTGGAATTTAATGAAGGGAATGGAATGGAATGCAATGGAATAGGATGGAATGCAATGGAATAGAATTGAAATAATGCTGCGGATTGGAGTGGAGTTGAGTGCAAAGGAATAGAATGAAAGAGAATGGAATGGAGTGGAGTGGAGTGGAAAGGAGTAGAAAGTAATGGAGTGGAGTGGAATGGAATGGAATGGAATGGAGTGCAGTGGAGTGGAATGGAAAGGAATGCAATGGAAGGGAATGGAGTGGAATGGAATGGAATGGAATGGAATGGAATGGAATGGAATGGAATGGAATGGAATGGAATGGAACGGAATGGAGTGGAGTGCAGTGCGGTGTAGTGGAATGGAGTAGAAAGGAATGGAGTGGAGTCTAGTGGAAAGGAGTGGAAAGGAATGGAATGGATTGGCATGGAGTGGAATAGAGTGGTTTGGATTGGAAAAGAAAGGAATGTAAAAGAATAGTATGGAATGGAATGGAATGCAGTGACTGGATAGGAGTGGAGTGCAATGGAATGCAAGGGAAGGGAATCGAATGGAATGAAATGCAGTGGCACGGAATGGAATGCTATGAAATGGAATGCAATGGAAGGGAATGGAATTGAATGGAGTGGAGTGAACTACAGTGTAGTGGAATGGATTAGAAAGGAATGGAGTTTAGTGGACTAGAGTGGAGTGTAGTGGAATGGAATGGAATGGAATGGAATGGAATGGAATGGAATGGAATGGAATGGAATGAGTGGAGTGAAGTAGAGTGGAATGGGAAAGAATTGAATGTAGTGGAGTGGTTTGAGGTGGAGAGAAGTGGAGTAGAGTGTATTCAAGTGGAATGGATAACTATGGGATGGAATAGTATGTAATGGATTGCAGTGGACTGGATTGGAGAGGAGTGGAGTTTAATGGAATGGAATGTAACGGAATGGAATGGAATGGAATGTAACGGAATGGAATGGAATGGAGTGGAGTGGAGCTCACTGTAGAGGAATGGAGTAGAAAGGAATGGAGTGGAGTCAAATGGAGTGGAGTGGAATGGAATGGAATGGAATGGAGAGGAGTGTAGTGCAGAGGAATATTAAGGAATGGAATAGAGTGGAGGAGAGTGGTGTAGAGTGGATTCGAATGCAATGGAATGGAATGGAATATAACAGAATTCAATAGAATGGGATATAATGGATTGTAGTGAAGTGGAGTGGAAAGGAATGGAAATGAATGGAATCAAATGGGGAGGAGTGGAGTGCATTGTAGTGGAATGGACTATAAAGGAATCGTGTGGAGTGGAGTGGAATGGAATGGAATGGAATCGAGTGGAATATAGTGGAGTGGACTGCAGTGGAAAGGAGGGAAAACAATGTAGTGGACTGGAGTTGAGTAGAATTGAATGGAATACAATGGGATGTAATTGAGTGGAGTGAAGAGGAGTGGAATGGAATGGAATAGCACTGAATTGAATGAAATGCAGTGGTTTGGAGTGGAGTGGATCAGTGTGAAATTGAGTGAAATGCAATTGAATGGAATGGAATGGAATGAATGCAATGAAATGGAATGGAGTGGAATGCAATTGAGTGGAGAGGAAAGCAGTGTAGTTGAATGGAGTAGAAATGAATGGAGTGGAATGGAATGGAGTGGAGTGGAGTGGATTGGGGTGGAGTGGAGTGGAATGGAATGAGATGGAATGAAATTCAGTGGAGTGGAGTGGCTTGGAGTGGAATGGAATACATGGGAATGGAAAGGAATGGAATGCGGTGGAACAGAATGGAAAGGAATGGGATGCAATGGAATGGAATGGAAAGGGCTGGAGTAGAGTGCATTGTAGTGGAATGGAGTACAAAGGAATGGAGTGGAGTGGGGTGGAGTGGAGAGGAGAGGAATGGAGTGGAATGGAATGAAGTGGAGTGGAGTGGAGAGGATTGGAGTGCAATGGAGTGGATTTGAATGGAGTGGAATGGAATGGAATGGAATGGAATGGAATGGAATGGAATGGAATGGAATGGAAAGGAATGGAAAGTAATGGAAAGGAACGTCATGGAATACAATGGAACGGAATGAAATGCAACACAAAGGAGTGGAGTGGAACACAGAGTAGTGGAACGGAGTAGAAAGGAATGGAGTGGAGTGGAGTGGGGTGGATTGGAATGGAGTATAATGGAATGGAATGGACTGGACTAGAATGGAGTGCAATGGGAATGAATGGAATGTAGTGGAGTGCAGTGTAGTGAAATGTAATGGAATGGGATGGAATGCTGTAGATTGGAGTGGAGTATAGTGGCATGGAATGGAATCGAATAGAATGCAGTGGAATGGAATGAAATGGAAAGGATTGGAGAGGAATGTAGAGTAGCGGAATGCAGTAGAAAGCAACGGAGTGGAGTAGAATGTAGTGCAGTGGAGTGGAGTGGAATATAGTTAAAATGAATGCATTGGAGTGGAGTGGAATGGAATGTTAATAAATGGAGAAGAGTGGAGTTGACTGGAGTGGAGTGGAGTAGAGTGGATTCTAATGGAATTGAATGGAATTGAATAGAATGGAATGGAATGGAATGCAGTGAGTTGGAGCGGACTATAGTGGAGTGGAAGTGAATAGAAAGGACGGGAATGGTATGGAATGGAATGCAATGGAACGGAATGGAATGGAATGGAGTGGAGTCCAGTGTAATGGAATGGAGTAGAAAACAATGGAGTGGAGTTGAGTGGAAGGGAGTGAAATGGAATAGATGGAATTAAATGGAGCGGATTGGAGTAGAGCGGAATGGGAAGGAATGGAAAGGAGTGGAGTGCATTGGAGTGGAGTGGAGTGGAGTAGAGAGGACTCGAGTGGAAGGGAATGCAATGTAACGGAATGGAATGGAATGGAATGGAATGGAATGGAATGCTGTTGACTGCAGTGGAGTGGAGTGGTGTGGAATGGAATAGAATGGATTGGAAGGGAATGGAATGCAATGGATGAAATGGAATGGAATGGAATGGAATGGAATGGAATGAAGTGGATTGGAGAGCATTGTAGTGGAATGCAGAAGAAAGGAATGGAGTCGAGTGCTGTGGAATAGAATAGAATGTAATGCATTGCAATGTAGCGAAGTCGAGCGAAGTGGAAGGGGAAGGAATGGAATGGAGCGGACAGAAGTGGAGTGGAATGGAGTGGAACGGAAAGGAAGGGAATGGAATGGAATTGAATGCAACGGAATGGAATGGAGTGGAAAGGAATGGAGTGGAGTGGAATGGAAAGGAATGGAAAGAAAAATAATGGAGTGGAGTGGAGTGTAATGTTAGGAGTAGAATAGAGTGGAGTGGAGTTGAGGGGATTGGGGTGGAGTTGAGTGGATTTGATTGGAATGGAATGGAATGGGATAGAAAGAAATGGAATGGAATGGAATGGACTGGAATGAAGTTTATTAGAGTGGAGTGGGGTGGAAAGGAATGGAATAGAAGGAAATGGAATGGAATGGAATGCCATTGAAGGGAATGGAATGGAATGGAATGGAATGGAATGGAATGGAATGGAATGGAATGGAATGGAGTGGAGTGGAATGGAGTGGAGTGGAGTGGAGTGGAGTGGAGTGGAGTGGAATGGAGAAGAAAGCAATGGAGTGGAGTGGAATGGAATGGAATGGAGTGGGACGGAGTGGACCTGAGTAGAATGGGAAGGCATGGAATTGAGTGGAGTGGATTCTAGTGGAGTGGAAAGGAGTCGAGTGGAATAGAAAGGAATGGAATGGAATGGAAATGAATGGAATGGAATGGAATGTGGTGGATCAGAGTGGAGTGGAGAGGAATGGAATGGAAAGGAATGGATTGCAATGGCATCAATGGAAGTGAATGGAATGGAATGGAATGGAATGGAGTGGAATGCAGTGCAGTGTAGTGGAATGGAGTAGAAAGGATTGGAGTCGAGTGGAGTGGAGAGGAGTGAAATGGAGTGGAATGGAATTTGATGGATTGGAATGGATTAGAAAGGATTGGAGTTGAGTGGAGTGGAGAGGAGTGGAATGGAGTGGAATGGAATTTAATGGAATGGAATGGAATTTAATGGAAGGGAATGGAATGGAATGGAATGGAGTGGATTGCAATGGAGTGCAATGGAGTGGAATGGGAAGGAATGGAACGCAATGGATTGGAGTGGAGTGCAGTTGAGTGAATTCAAGTTTAATGCAACAGAATGGAATGGAATCGAATGGAGTGGAATGGAATGGAATGGAATGGAAATAATGCTTTGAATTAGAGTGGAGTGGAATGCAAAGGAATGGAATGGAAGAGAATGGAATGGAATGGAAGGGAGTGGAGTGGAGTGGAATGGAGTAGAAAGGAATGGAGTGGAGTAGAATGGAATGGAGTGCAGTGGATTGGAATAAAAAGGAATGCAATGGAACGGAATGGAATTGAATGGAATGGAATGGAGTGGAGTACAGTGCAGTGTAGTGGAAGGGAGTAGAAACGAATTGAGTGGAGTCTAGCGGAGTGGAGTGGAATGGAGGAGAGTGGAACGGAATAGAATGGAATGGTATGGAATGGAACGGAATGGAATGGAATGCAATGGAATGGAATGGAATAGAATGGAATAGAATGGATTGCAATGTAGTGCAGTGGAGTGGAATGGGAAGGAATGGAATGGAATGGATTGGAGTGGAGTGCAGTTAAGTGGATTCAAGTGGAATGCAACAGAACGGAATGGAATCGAATGGAGCGGAATGGAATGGAATGGAATGGAAATAATGCTGTGAATTGGAGTGGAGTGGAATGCAAAGGACTGGAATGGAAGAGAATGGAGTGGAGTGGAGTGGACTGGAGTGGAGTGGAATAGAGTAGAAAGGAATGGAATGGAGTAGAATGGAATGAGTGCGGTGGAGTGGAATAGAAAGGAATGCAATGGAACGGAATGGAATTGAATGGAATGGAATGGAGTGGAGTACAGTGCAGTGTAGTGGAATGGAGTAGAAACGAATGGAGTGGAGTCTAGCGGAGTGGAGTGTAATGGAGGGGAATGGAGGGGAATGGAATGGAATGGAATGGAATGGAATGGAAACGAATGGAATGGAATAGAATGGATTGGCAGGAAGTGGAGTAGAGTGGTTTGAATTGGAAAAGAAAGGAATGTAATCGAATAGTATGGAATGGAAAGGAATGCAGCGTAAGGGAGTGGAGTGGAGTGCAATGCACAAAGGGAAGGGAAAGGAATTGAATGAAAAGCAGTGGCAAGTAATGGAATGCAATGAAATGGAATGCAAAGCAAGGGAATGGAATTGAAGGGAGTGGAGTGGACTGCAGTATAGTGGAATGGATTGGAAAGGAATGGATTATAGTGGAGTAGAGTGGAAAGGAGTGGAATGAAGAGGAATGAAATGGAATGGAATGGAATAAGTGGGGTGGAGTGGATTGGAATGGGAAAGAATTGAACATAGTGGAGGGTTTCGAGTGGAGAGAAGTGGAGTAGAGTGTATTCGAGTGGCTTGGATAGGAATGGAATGGAATAGTATGGAATGGAGTGCTTTGGATTGGATTGGAGAAGAGTGGAGTTTAGTGGAATGGAATGGAATGGAATGGAATAGAATGGAAAGGAATTTAACGGAACGGAAAGACATGGAGTGGAGTGGAGCGCCTTTTAGTGGAATGGAGTGGAAAGGAATGGAGTGGAGTCTAGTGGAGTGGAGTGGAATGGAATGGAGAGGAGTGTAGTGCAGTGGAATGTTAAGGAACGGAATAGAGTGGATTGGAGTGGTTTAGAGTGGATTCGAGTGCAGTGGAATGGAATGGAATATAACGGAATGGAATGAATTGGTACTCAGTGGACAGTAGTGGAGTGGAGAGGATAGAAATGGAAATGAACGGAATCAAATGGAGTGGAGTGGAGTGCATTGTAGTGGAATGGACTATAAAGGAATGGTGTGGAATGGAGTGGAATGGAATGGAATGGAATGCAATGGAACGGAATGGAATGGAATGGAATGGAGTGGAATGTATTGGAGTGGACTGGAGTGGAAAGGAGGGAATGCAATGTAGCGGAATGGAGTGTAGTGGAATCGAATGGAATAGAAAGTGATGTAATTGAGTGGAGTGGAGGGGAGTGGAATGGAATGGAATAGCACTGAATGGAATGAAATGCAGTCGATTGGAGTGGGGTGGATTGGTGTGAAATTGAGTGGAATGCAATTGAATGGAATGGAATGGAATGGAATGGAATGGAATGGAATGGAAAGGAATGGAATGGAATGAAATGCAATACAATTGAGTGGAGAGGAAAGCAGTGTAGTTGAATGGAGTAGAAAGGAATGGAGTGGAATGAATGTAGTGGAGTGGAGTGGTGTGGTATGGAATGGACTGGAGAGGAGTGGAGTGGAGTGGAATGGAATTGAATGGAACGGGAGGGGAGGTAATGGAATGGTGAAATTAAATGTGGGCTGTGATTCTCCCACTGCAATATTGCCAGGGTGACAGAGTGACATGATGTCGTCAGAAAAATTGGAATGGAATGGACTGGAATGGACTGCAGTGGAATGAACTGAAGTGGAGAGGATTGGAGTGGATTTGAGTGTAGTGGAATCGAATAGAATGGAGAGGAAAGGAATGGGATGGAACGGAATTCAGTGGACTGGAGTGGAGTGGATTTCAGTGGAGTGGATTGGAATGGAATGCAACGGAATGGAAAGGAATGCAATGGAATGGAATGGAATGGAATGCAATGGCATGGAGTCCAGTGAACTGGCGTGGAGTGGAGTGGAATTGAATGGAAGGGAATGGAAGGCAATGGAATGGAATGCAATGGAACGAAATGGAATGGAATGGAATGGAGTGGAGTGGAGTGCAGTGTGGTGGAATGGAGTAGAACGGAATGAGTGGATTGGAGTGGAATGGGGTGGAATGGAGTGGAATGGAATGTGATGGAACGAAATTCAGTGGAGTGGAGTGAAGTGGATTGGAGTTGAATGGAATAGATGGGAATGTAAAGGAATGGAATGTAGTGGAACAGAATGGAATGAAATGGAATACAATGGAATGGGGTGGAATGCAGAGTAGTGGAATGGAGTAGAAAGGAATGGAGTGGATTTGAGTGAAGTGGAGTGACGTGGAATGGATGGGAATGGAAAGTAACAGAATGGAATGGAAAGGAGTCCAATGGGAAGGAATGGAATGGAGGGTATTGGAGTCGAGTAGAGTGGAGTAGAGTGGATTCGAGGGGAAAGGAATGGAAAGGAATGAAATGGCGTGTCAATGAGTGGAATTGGAAGGAATGGAATGGAGTGGGAGTAGAATGGAGTGTAGTGTGGTGGAATAGAGTGGAGCAGAAAGGGATGGAATGGAATGGAGTGGACTGGAGAGCAGTGGAGAGTAGTGGCATGGAATTTAATGGAATGGAATGGAATGGAATGGAACGGAATGGAATGGAATGGAATGCAGGGGATTGGAGTAGAGTTGAGTGGAGTGCAATGTCATGGAATGGAATGAAATGGAATGGAATGAAATGGAATGGAAGGAAACGGAATGGAAAGGAAAGGAGTGCAGTGGAGTGCAGTTTAGGGGAACGGAGTAGAAAACAAAGGAGTGCAGTGCAGTGCAGTGGAACGAACAGCATGGGAATGGAACAGAAGGGAAGAGTGGAGTGGAGTGCAGTGGAATCTTAAGATATTTAATAGAGTGGAGAGGAGTGCTGTAAAGTGGATTCGAGTGCAATGGAATGGAATACAATATAACGGAATTGAATGGAATGTTATACAGAGGATGGGAGTGGAGTGGAGTGGATTGGAATGGAAATGAATGCAATGGAACGGAGTGGAGTAGAGTGTATTGTAGTGGAATGTACTAGAAAGGAGTGGAGTGGAGTGGAGGGGAATGGAATGGAATGGAATATAGCGGAGTGGAGTAGAGTTTACTGTAGTGGAATGTACTAGAAAGGAATGCAGTGGAGTGGAGGGGAATAGAATGGAATGGAATGGAATGGAATGGAATGGAATGGAATGGAATGGAATGGAATGGAATGGAATGGAATGGAATATAGTGGAGTGGAGTGGAATGGAGGGAATGGAATATACTGGACAGGAGTGGAGCGGAAAAGAATGGAATAGAATGGAATGTAATTGAAAGGAGTGGTCTGGAGGGGAGAGGAGCGGAATGCAATGTAATTGAATTGAATGGAATAGAATGCAGTGGATTGGAGTGGAAGGAAGTGGTGTGGAATTGAATGGAGTGCAACTGAATGCAAAGGAATGGAATGGAATGGAATGGAATGGAATGGAATGGAATGGAATGGAATGGAATGGAATGGAATAGAATGGAATGGGAGTGGAGAGGAAAGCAGTGTAGTTGAATGGAGTAAAAGCAATGGAGTGGAACGGAATGGAGTGGAGTGAAGTGGAGTGGAGTAGGGTGGTATGGAATGGAGTGGAGAGGAGCGGAGTGAAGTGGAATGGAATTCAATGGAATGGAATGGGAGGTAATGGAATGGTGAAATTAAATGTGGGCTGTGATTCTCCCACTGCAATATTGACAGTTTGACAGAGTGATATAATTTCGTCAGAAAAATTGGAAAGGAAAGGAATGGCATGGACTGGAATGGACTGCAATGGAATGGAATGAAGTGGAGAGGATTGGAGTGGATTTGAGTGTAGTGGAAGTGAGTAGTATAGAGAGGAAAGGAATGGGAAGGAACGGAATTCAGTGGAGTGGAGTTGAGTAGATTTTAGTGGAGTGGAGTGGAATGAAATGCAACGGAATGGAGGAATGAAATGAAATGCAATGGAATGCAATGCTATGGACTGCAGTGAACTGGGGTGGAGTGGAGTGGAATTGAATGGAAGGGAATGGAAGGCAATGGAATGCAATGCAATGGAACGGAATGGAATGGAACGGAATGGAGTGGAGTGGAGTTCAGTGGAGTGGAGTGGAGTGCAGTGCATTGGAATGGAGTGCAACGGAATGAGTGGAGTGGAGTGGAGTGGGGTGGAATGGAGTGGAATGGAATGGGAAGGAAAGAAATTCAATGGAGTAGAGTGGAGTGGACTGGAGTAGAATGGAACAGATGGGAAAAGAAACGAATGGAGTGCAGTGGAACAGAAAAGAATGAAATGGAGTGCAATGGAGACGAGTGGAATGCAGTGCAGTGGAATGGAGTAGAGAGGAGTGGAGTGGCATGGAATGGAATGGAATGGAGTGGAATGGAAAGGAATAGAATGGAATGGAATAGAATGGAATGGAATGGAATGGAATGGAATGGAATGGAATGGAATGGAATGGAATGGAATGAAATGGAGTGGAGTCAAGTGGAGTGGAGTGGAATGGAATGGAATGGAATGGAATGGAATGGAATGGAATGGAATGGAGAGGAGTGTAGTGCAGAGGAATGTTAAGGAATGGAATAGAGTGGAGGGGAGTGGTGTAGAGTAGATTCGAATGCAATGGAATGGAATGGAATATAACGGAATTCAATAGAATGGGATACAATGGATTGTAGTGAAGTGGAGTGGAAAGGAATGGAAATGAATGGAATCGAATGGGGAGGAGTGGAGTGCATTGTAGTGGAATGGACTATAATGGAATCGTGTGGAGTGGAGTGGAATGGAATGGAATAGTATCGAGTGGAATATAGTGGAGTGGACTGCAGTGGAAAGGAGGGAAAACAATGTAGTGGACTGGAGTTGAGTAGAATTGAATGGAATACAATGGGATGTAATTGAGTGGAGTGAAGAGGAGTGGAATGGAATGGAATAGCACTGAATTGAATGAAATGCAGTGGTTTGGAGTGGAGTGGATCAGTGTGAAATTGAGTGAAATGCAATTGAATGGAATGGAATGGAATGAATGCAATGAAATGGAATGGAGTGGAATGCAATTGAGTGGAGAGGAAAGCAGTGTAGTTGAATGGAGTAGAAATGAATGGAGTGGAATGGAATGGAGTGGTGTGGAGTGGATTGGGGTGGAGTGGAGTGGAATGGAATGAGATGGAATGAAATTCAGTGGAGTGGAGTGGCTTGGAGTGGAATAGATTACACGGGAATGGAAAGGAATGGAATGCAGTGGAACAGAATGGAATGGAATGGGATGCAATGGAAAGGCCTGGAGTAGAGTGCAGTGTAGTGGAATGGAGTACAAAGGAATGGAGTGGAGTGGGGTGGAGTGGAGAGGAGAGGAATGGAGTGGAATGGAATGAAGTGGAGTGGAGTGGAGAGGATTGGAGTGCAATGGAGTGGATTGGAATGGAGTGGAATGGAATGCAATGGAATGGAATGGAATGGACTGGAAAGGAATGGAAAGGAATGTAATGGAATGCAATGGAACGGAATGGAATGCAACACAAAGTAGTGGAGTGGAACACAGAGTAGTGGAACGGAGTAGAAAGGAATGGAGTGGAGTGGAGTGGGGTGGATTGGAATGGAGTGTAATGGAATGGAATGGACTGGACTAGAATGGAGTGCAATGGGAATGAATGGAATGTAGTGGAGTGGAGTGGAGTGAAATGTAATGGAACGGGATGGAATGCTGTAGATTGGAGGGGAGTATAGTGGCATGGAATGGAATGGAATAGAATGCAGTGGAATGGAATGAAATGGAAAGGACTGGAGAGGAATGTAGAGAAGCGGAATGCAGTAGAAAGCAACGGAGTGGAGTAGAATGTAGTGCAGTGGAGTGGAGTGGAATATAGTAAAAATGAATGCATTGGAGTGGAGTGGAATGGAATGTTAATAAATGGAGAAGAGTGGAGTTGACTGGAGTGGAGTGGAGTAGAGTGGATTCTAGTGGAATTGAATGGAATTGAATAGAATGGAATGGAATGGAATGCAGTGAGTTGGAGCGGACTATAGTGGAGTGGAAGTGAATGGAAAGGACGGGAATGGTATGGAATGGAATGCAATGGAACGGAATGGAATGGAATGGAGTGGAGTCCAGTGTAATGGAATGGAGTAGAAAACAATGGAGTGGAGTTGAGTGGAAGGGAGTGAAATGGAATAGATGGAATTAAATGGAGCGGATTGAAGTAGAGCGGAATGGGAAGGAATGGAAAGGAGTGGAGTGCATTGGAGTGGAGTGGAGTGGAGAGGACTCGAGTGGAATGGAATGCAATGTAACGGAATGGAATGGAATGGAATGGAATGGAATGGAATGGAATGGAATGGAATGGAATGGAATGCTGTTGACTGCAGTGGAGTGGGGTGGTGTGGAATGGAATGGAATGGATTGGAAGGGAATGGAATGCAATGGATGGACTGGAATGGAATGGAATGGAATGGAATGAAGTGGATTGGAGGGCATTGTAGTGGAATGCAGAAGAAAGGAATGGAGTGGAGTGCTGTGGAATGGAATAGAATGTAATGCATTGCAATGTAGTGAAGTCGAGTGAAGTGGAAGGGGAAGGAATGGAATGGAGAGGACAGAAGTGGAGTGGAATGGAGTGGAACGGAAAGGAAGGGAATGGAATGGAATTGAATGCAATGGAATGGAATGGAGTAGAAAGGAATGGAGTGGAGTGGAATGGAAAGGAATGGAAAGAAAAATAATGGAGTGGAGTGGAGTGTAATATTAGGAGTAGAATGGAGTGGAGTGGAGTTGAGGGGATTGGGGTGGAGTTGAGTGGATTTGATTGGAATGGAATGGAATGGGATAGAAAGAAATGAAATGGAATGGAATGGACTGGAATGCAGTTTATTAGAGTGGAGTGGGGTGGAAAGGAATGGAATAGAAGGAAATGGAATGGAATGGAATGCCATTGAAGGGAAAGGAATGGAATGGAATGGAATGGAATGGAATGAAATGGAATGGAGTGGAGTGGAGTGGATTGGAGTGGAGTGCAGTGTAGTGGAATAGAGAAGAAAGCAATGGAGTGGAGTGGAATGGAATGGAATGGAATGGAATGGAGTGGGACGGAGTGGACCTGAGTAGAATGGGAAGGCATGGAATTGAGTGGAGTGGATTCTAGTGGAGTGGAAAGGAGTCGAGAGGAATAGAATGGAATGGAATGGAATGGAAATGAATGGAATGGAATGGAATGTGGTGGATCAGAGTGGAGTGGAGAGGAATGGAATGGAAAGGAATGGATTGCAATGGCATCAATGGAAGTGAATGGAATGGAATGGAATGGAGTGGAATGCAGTGCAGTGTAGTGGAATGGAGTAGAAAGATTGGAGTCGAGTGGAGTGGAGAGGAGTGGAATGGAGTGGAATGGAATTTGATGGATTGGAATGGATTAGAAAGGATTGGAGTTGAGTGGAGTGGAGAGGAGTGGAATGGAGTGGAATCGAATTTAATGGAATGGAATGGAATTTAATGGAAGGGAATGGAATGGAATGGAGTGGATTGCAATGGAGTGCAATGGAGTGGAATGGGAAGGAATGGAACGGAATGGATTGGAGTGGAGTGCAGTTGAGTGAATTCAAGTTTAATGCCACAGAACGGAATGGAATCGAATGGAGTGGAATGGAATGGAGTGGAATGGAATGGAAATAATGCTTTGAATTAGAGTGGAGTGGAATGCAAAGGAATGGAATGGAAGAGAATTGAATGGAGTGGAATGTAGTGAAGTGGAGTGGAATGGAGTAGAAAGGAATGGAGTGGAGTAGAATGGAATGGAGTGCAGTGGATTGGAATAGAAAGGAATGCAATGGAACAGAATGGAATTGAATGGAATGGAATGGAGTGGAGTACAGTGCAGTGTAGTGGAATGGAGTAGAAACGAATTGAGTGGAGTCTAGCGGAGTGGAGTGGAATGGAGGGGAGTGGAATGGAATAGAATGGAATGGTATGGAATGGAACGGAACGGAACGGAATGCAATGGAATGGAATGGAATGGAATGGAATGGAATGGAATGGAATGGAATGGATTGCAATGGAGTGCAGTGGAGTGGAATGGGAAGGAATGGAATGGAATGGATTGGAGTGGAGTGCAGTTAAGTGGATTCAAGTGGAATGCAACAGAACGGAATGGAATCAAATGGAGTGGAATGGAATTTAATGGAATGGAAATAATGCTGTGAATTGGAGTGGAGTGGAATGCAAAGGACTGGAATGGAAGAGAATGGAGTGGAGTGGAGTGGACTGTAGTGGAGTGGAATAGAATATAAAGGAATGGAATGGAGTAGAATGGAATGAGTGCGGTGGAGTGGAATAGAAAGGAATGCAATGGAACGGAATGGAATTGAATGGAATGGAATGGAGTGGAGTACGGTGCAGTGTAGTGGAATGGAGTAGAAACGAATGGAGTGGAGTCTAGCGGAGTGGAGTGTAATGGAGGGGAATGGAATGGAATGGAATGGAATGGAATGGAATGGAAACGAATGGAATGGAATAGAATGGATTGGCAGGAAGTGGAGTAGAGTGGTTTGAATTGGAAAAGAAAGGAATGTAATCGAATAGTATGGAATGGAAAGGAATGCAGCGTGAGGGAGTGGAGTGGAGTGCAATGCACAAAGGGAAGGGAAAGGAATTGAATGAAAAGCAGTGGCAAGTAATGGAATGCAATGAAATGGAATGCAAAGCAAGGGAATGGAATTGAAGGGAGTGGAGTGGACTGCAGTATAGTGGAATGGATTGGAAAGGAATGGATTATAGTGGAGTAGAGTGGAAAGGAGTGGAATGAAGAGGAATGAAATGGAATGGAATGGAATAAGTGGGGTGGAGTGGATTGGAATGGGAAAGAATTGAACATAGTGGAGGGTTTCGAGTGGAGAGAAGTGGAGTAGAGTGTATTCGAGTGGCTTGGATAGGAATGGAATGGAATAGTATGGAATGGAGTGCTTTGGATTGGATTGGAGAAGAGTGGAGTTTAGTGGAATGGAATGGAATGGAATAGAATAGAATGGAAAGGAATTTAACGGAACGGAAAGACATGGAGTGGAGTGGAGCGCCTTTTAGTGGAATGGAGTGGAAAGGAATGGAGTGGAGTCTAGTGGAGTGGAGTGGAATGGAATGGAGAGGAGTGTAGTGCAGTGGAATGTTAAGGAACGGAATAGAGTGGATTGGAGTGGTTTAGAGTGGATTCGAGTGCAGTGGAATGGAATGGAATATAACGGAATGGAATGAATTGGTACTCAGTGGACAGTAGTGGAGTGGAGAGGATAGAAATGGAAATGAACGGAATCAAATGGAGTGGAGTGGAGGGCATTGTAGTGGAATGGACTATAAAGGAATGGTGTGGAACGGAGTGGAATGGAATGGAATGGAATGCAATGGAACGGAATGGAATGGAATGGAATGGAGTGGAATGTATTGGAGTGGACTGGAGTGGAAAGGAGGGAATGCAATGTAGCGGAATGGAGTGTAGTGGAATCGAATGGAATAGAAAGGGATGTAATTGAGTGGAGTGGAGGGGAGTGGAATGGAATGGAATAGCACTGAATGGAATGAAATGCAGTCGATTGGAGTGGAGTGGATTGGTGTGAAATTGAGTGGAATGCAATTGAATGGAATGGAATGGAATGGAATGGAATGGAATGGAATGGAATGGAAAGGAATGGAATGGAATGAAATGCAATACAATTGAGTGGAGAGGAAAGCAGTGTAGTTGAATGGAGTAGAAAGGAATGGAGTGGAATGAATGTAGTGGAGTGGAGTGGTGTGGTATGGAATGGACTGGAGAGGAGTGGAGTGGAGTGGAATGGAATTGAATGGAACGGGAGGGGAGGTAATGGAATGGTGAAATTAAATGTGGGCTGTGATTCTCCCACTGCAATATTGCCAGGGTGACAGAGTGACATGATGTCGTCAGAAAAATTGGAATGGAATGGACTGGAATGGACTGCAGTGGAATGAACTGAAGTGGAGAGGATTGGAGTGGATTTGAGTGTAGTGGAATCGAATAGAATGGAGAGGAAAGGAATGGGATGGAACGGAATTCAGTGGACTGGAGTGGAGTGGATTTCAGTGGAGTGGATTGGAATGGAATGCAACGGAATGGAAAGGAATGCAATGGAATGGAATGGAATGGAATGCAATGGCATGGAGTCCAGTGAACTGGCGTGGAGTGGAGTGGAATTGAATGGAAGGGAATGGAAGGCAATGGAATGGAATGCAATGGAACGAAATGGAATGGAATGGAATGGAGTGGAGTGGAGTGCAGTGTGGTGGAATGGAGTAGAACGGAATGAGTGGATTGGAGTGGAATGGGGTGGAATGGAGTGGAATGGAATGTGATGGAACGAAATTCAGTGGAGTGGAGTGAAGTGGATTGGAGTTGAATGGAATAGATGGGAATGTAAAGGAATGGAATGTAGTGGAACAGAATGGAATGAAATGGAATACAATGGAATGGGGTGGAATGCAGAGTAGTGGAATGGAGTAGAAAGGAATGGAGTGGATTTGAGTGAAGTGGAGTGACGTGGAATGGATGGGAATGGAAAGTAACAGAATGGAATGGAAAGGAGTCCAATGGGAAGGAATGGAATGGAGGGTATTGGAGTCGAGTAGAGTGGAGTAGAGTGGATTCGAGGGGAAAGGAATGGAAAGGAATGAAATGGCGTGTCAATGAGTGGAATTGGAAGGAATGGAATGGAGTGGGAGTAGAATGGAGTGTAGTGTGGTGGAATAGAGTGGAGCAGAAAGGGATGGAATGGAATGGAGTGGACTGGAGAGCAGTGGAGAGTAGTGGCATGGAATTTAATGGAATGGAATGGAATGGAATGGAACGGAATGGAATGGAATGCAATGCAGGGGATTGGAGTAGAGTTGAGTGGAGTGCAATGTCATGGAATGGAATGAAATGGAATGGAATGAAATGGAATGGAAGGAAACGGAATGGAAAGGAAAGGAGTGCAGTGGAGTGCAGTTTAGGGGAACGGAGTAGAAAACAAAGGAGTGCAGTGCAGTGCAGTGGAACGAACAGCATGGGAATGGAACAGAAGGGAAGAGTGGAGTGGAGTGCAGTGGAATCTTAAGATATTTAATAGAGTGGAGAGGAGTGCTGTAAAGTGGATTCGAGTGCAATGGAATGGAATACAATATAACGGAATTGAATGGAATGTTATACAGAGGATGGGAGTGGAGTGGAGTGGATTGGAATGGAAATGAATGCAATTGAACGGAGTGGAGTAGAGTGTATTGTAGTGGAATGTACTAGAAAGGAGTGGAGTGGAGTGGAGGGGAATGGAATGGAATGGAATATAGCGGAGTGGAGTAGAGTTTACTGTAGTGGAATGTACTAGAAAGGAATGCAGTGGAGTGGAGGGGAATAGAATGGAATGGAATGGAATGGAATGGAATGGAATGGAATGGAATGGAATGGAATGGAATGGAATGGAATGGAATGGAATATAGTGGAGTGGAGTGGAATGGAGGGAATGGAATATACTGGACAGGAGTGGAGCGGAAAAGAATGGAATAGAATGGAATGTAATTGAAAGGAGTGGTCTGGAGGGGAGAGGAGTGGAATGCAATGGAATTGAATTGAATGGAATAGAATGCAGTGGATTGGAGTGGAAGGAAGTGGTGTGGAATTGAATGGAGTGCAACTGAATGCAAAGGAATGGAATGGAATGGAATGGAATGGAATGGAATGGAATGGAATGGAATGGAATGGAATGGAATAGAATGGAATGGGAGTGGAGAGGAAAGCAGTGTAGTTGAATGGAGTAAAAGCAATGGAGTGGAACGGAATGGAGTGGAGTGAAGTGGAGTGGAGTAGGGTGGTATGGAATGGAGTGGAGAGGAGCGGAGTGAAGTGGAATGGAATTCAATGGAATGGAATGGGAGGTAATGGAATGGTGAAATTAAATGTGGGCTGTGATTCTCCCACTGCAATATTGACAGTTTGACAGAGTGATATAATTTCGTCAGAAAAATTGGAAAGGAAAGGAATGGCATGGACTGGAATGGACTGCAATGGAATGGAATGAAGTGGAGAGGATTGGAGTGGATTTGAGTGTAGTGGAAGTGAGTAGTATAGAGAGGAAAGGAATGGGAAGGAACGGAATTCAGTGGAGTGGAGTTGAGTAGATTTTAGTGGAGTGGAGTGGAATGAAATGCAACGGAATGGAGGAATGAAATGAAATGCAATGGAATGCAATGCTATGGACTGCAGTGAACTGGGGTGGAGTGGAGTGGAATTGAATGGAAGGGAATGGAAGGCAATGGAATGCAATGCAATGGAACGGAATGGAATGGAACGGAATGGAGTGGAGTGGAGTTCAGTGGAGTGGAGTGGAGTGCAGTGCATTGGAATGGAGTGCAACGGAATGAGTGGAGTGGAGTGGAGTGGGGTGGAATGGAGTGGAATGGAATGGGAAGGAAAGAAATTCAATGGAGTAGAGTGGAGTGGACTGGAGTAGAATGGAATAGATGGGAAAAGAAAGGAATGGAGTGCAGTGGAACAGAAAAGAATGAAATGAAGTGCAATGGAGACGAGTGGAATGCAGTGCAGTGGAATGGAGTAGAGAGGAGTGGAGTGGCGTGGAATGGAATGGAATGGAGTGGAATGGAAAGGAATAGAATGGAATGGAATAGAATGGAATGGAATGGAATGGAATGGAATGGAATGGAATGGAATGGAATGGAATGGAATGGAATGGAATGAAATGGAGTGGAGTCAAGTGGAGTGGAGTGGAATGGAATGGAATGGAATGGAATGGAATGGAATGGAATGGAATGGAATGGAATGGAGAGGAGTGTAGTGCAGAGGAATGTTAAGGAATGGAATAGAGTGGAGGGGAGTGGTGTAGAGTAGATTCGAATGCAATGGAATGGAATGGAATATAACGGAATTCAATAGAATGGGATACAATGGATTGTAGTGAAGTGGAGTGGAAAGGAATGGAAATGAATGGAATCGAATGGGGAGGAGTGGAGTGCATTGTAGTGGAATGGACTATAATGGAATCGTGTGGAGTGGAGTGGAATGGAATGGAATAGTATCGAGTGGAATATAGTGGAGTGGACTGCAGTGGAAAGGAGGGAAAACAATGTAGTGGACTGGAGTTGAGTAGAATTGAATGGAATACAATGGGATGTAATTGAGTGGAGTGAAGAGGAGTGGAATGGAATGGAATAGCACTGAATTGAATGAAATGCAGTGGTTTGGAGTGGAGTGGATCAGTGTGAAATTGAGTGAAATGCAATTGAATGGAATGGAACGGAATGAATGCAATGAAATGGAATGGAGTGGAATGCAATTGAGTGGAGAGGAAAGCAGTGTAGTTGAATGGAGTAGAAATGAATGGAGTGGAATGGAATGGAGTGGTGTGGAGTGGATTGGGGTGGAGTGGAGTGGAATGGAATGAGATGGAATGAAATTCAGTGGAGTGGAGTGGCTTGGAGTGGAATGGATTACACGGGAATGGAAAGGAATGGAATGCAGTGGAACAGAATGGAATGGAATGGGATGCAATGGAAAGGCCTGGAGTAGAGTGCAGTGTAGTGGAATGGAGTACAAAGGAATGGAGTGGAGTGGGGTGGAGTGGAGAGGAGAGGAATGGAGTGGAATGGAATGAAGTGGAGTGGAGTGGAGAGGATTGGAGTGCAATGGAGTGGATTGGAATGGAGTGGAATGGAATGCAATGGAATGGAATGGAATGGACTGGAAAGGAATGGAAAGGAATGTAATGGAATGCAATGGAACGGAATGGAATGCAACACAAAGTAGTGGAGTGGAACACAGAGTAGTGGAACGGAGTAGAAAGGAATGGAGTGGAGTGGAGTGGGGTGGATTGGAATGGAGTGTAATGGAATGGAATGGACTGGACTAGAATGGAGTGCAATGGGAATGAATGGAATGTAGTGGAGTGGAGTGGAGTGAAATGTAATGGAACGGGATGGAATGCTGTAGATTGGAGGGGAGTATAGTGGCATGGAATGGAATGGAATAGAATGCAGTGGAATGGAATGAAATGGAAAGGATTGGAGAGGAATGTAGAGAAGCGGAATGCAGTAGAAAGCAACGGAGTGGAGTAGAATGTAGTGCAGTGGAGTGGAGTGGAATATAGTAAAAATGAATGCATTGGAGTGGAGTGGAATGGAATGTTAATAAATGGAGAAGAGTGGAGTTGACTGGAGTGGAGTGGAGTAGAGTGGATTCTAGTGGAATTGAATGGAATTGAATAGAATGGAATGGAATGGAATGCAGTGAGTTGGAGCGGACTATAGTGGAGTGGAAGTGAATGGAAAGGACGGGAATGGTATGGAATGGAATGCAATGGAACGGAATGGAATGGAATGGAGTGGAGTCCAGTGTAATGGAATGGAGTAGAAAACAATGGAGTGGAGTTGAGTGGAAGGGAGTGAAATGGAATAGATGGAATTAAATGGAGCGGATTGAAGTAGAGCGGAATGGGAAGGAATGGAAAGGAGTGGAGTGCATTGGAGTGGAGTGGAGTGGAGAGGACTCGAGTGGAATGGAATGCAATGTAACGGAATGGAATGGAATGGAATGGAATGGAATGGAATGGAATGGAATGGAATGGAATGGAATGGAATGCTGTTGACTGCAGTGGAGTGGGGTGGTGTGGAATGGAATGGAATGGATTGGAAGGGAATGGAATGCAATGGATGGACTGGAATGGAATGGAATGGAATGGAATGAAGTGGATTGGAGGGCATTGTAGTGGAATGCAGAAGAAAGGAATGGAGTGGAGTGCTGTGGAATGGAATAGAATGTAATGCATTGCAATGTAGTGAAGTCGAGTGAAGTGGAAGGGGAAGGAATGGAATGGAGAGGACAGAAGTGGAGTGGAATGGAGTGGAACGGAAAGGAAGGGAATGGAATGGAATTGAATGCAATGGAATGGAATGGAGTAGAAAGGAATGGAGTGGAGTGGAATGGAAAGGAATGGAAAGAAAAATAATGGAGTGGAGTGGAGTGTAATATTAGGAGTAGAATGGAGTGGAGTGGAGTTGAGGGGATTGGGGTGGAGTTGAGTGGATTTGATTGGAATGGAATGGAATGGGATAGAAAGAAATGAAATGGAATGGAATGGACTGGAATGCAGTTTATTAGAGTGGAGTGGGGTGGAAAGGAATGGAATAGAAGGAAATGGAATGGAATGGAATGCCATTGAAGGGAAAGGAATGGAATGGAATGGAATAGAATGGAATGAAATGGAATGGAGTGGAGTGGAGTGGATTGGAGTGGAGTGCAGTGTAGTGGAATGGAGAAGAAAGCAATGGAGTGGAGTGGAATGGAATGGAATGGAATGGAATGGAATGGAGTGGGACGGAGTGGACCTGAGTAGAATGGGAAGGCATGGAATTGAGTGGAGTGGATTCTAGTGGAGTGGAAAGGAGTCGAGAGGAATAGAATGGAATGGAATGGAATGGAAATGAATGGAATGGAATGGAATGTGGTGGATCAGAGTGGAGTGGAGAGGAATGGAATGGAAAGGAATGGATTGCAATGGCATCAATGGAAGTGAATGGAATGGAATGGAATGGAATGGAGTGGAATGCAGTGCAGTGTAGTGGAATGGAGTAGAAAGATTGGAGTCGAGTGGAGTGGAGAGGAGTGGAATGGAGTGGAATGGAATTTGATGGATTGGAATGGATTAGAAAGGATTGGAGTTGAGTGGAGTGGAGAGGAGTGGAATGGAGTGGAATCGAATTTAATGGAATGGAATGGAATTTAATGGAAGGGAATGGAATGGAATGGAGTGGATTGCAATGGAGTGCAATGGAGTGGAATGGGAAGGAATGGAACGGAATGGATTGGAGTGGAGTGCAGTTGAGTGAATTCAAGTTTAATGCCACAGAACGGAATGGAATCGAATGGAGTGGAATGGAATGGAGTGGAATGGAATGGAAATAATGCTTTGAATTAGAGTGGAGTGGAATGCAAAGGAATGGAATGGAAGAGAATGGAATGGAGTGGAATGTAGTGAAGTGGAGTGGAATGGAGTAGAAAGGAATGGAGTGGAGTAGAATGGAATGGAGTGCAGTGGATTGGAATAGAAAGGAATGCAATGGAACAGAATGGAATTGAATGGAATGGAATGGAGTGGAGTACAGTGCAGTGTAGTGGAATGGAGTAGAAACGAATTGAGTGGAGTCTAGCGGAGTGGAGTGGAATGGAGGGGAGTGGAATGGAATAGAATGGAATGGTATGGAATGGAACGGAACGGAACGGAACGCAATGGAATGGAATGGAATGGAATGGAATGGAATGGAATGGAATGGAATGGAATGGAATGGAATGGATTGCAATGGAGTGCAGTGGAGTGGAATGGGAAGGAATGGAATGGAATGGATTGGAGTGGAGTGCAGTTAAGTGGATTCAAGTGGAATGCAACAGAACAGAATGGAATCAAATGGAGTGGAATGGAATTTAATGGAATGGAAATAATGCTGTGAATTGGAGTGGAGTGGAATGCAAAGGACTGGAATGGAAGAGAATGGAGTGGAGTGGAGTGGACTGGAGTGGAGTGGAATAGAATAGAAAGGAATGGAATGGAGTAGAATGGAATGAGTGCGGTGGAGTGGAATAGAAAGGAATGCAATGGAACGGAATGGAATTGAATGGAATGGAATGGAGTGGAGTACAGTGCAGTGTAGTGGAATGGAGTAGAAACGAATGGAGTGGAGTCTAGCGGAGTGGAGTGTAATGGAGGGGAATGGAATGGAATGGAATGGAATGGAATGGAAACGAATGGAATGGAATGGAATGGAAACGAATGGAATGGAATAGAATGGATTGGCAGGAAGTGGAGTAGAGTGGTTTGAATTGGAAAAGAAAGGAATGTAATCGAATAGTATGGAATGGAAAGGAATGCAGCGTAAGGGAGTGGAGTGGAGTGCAATGCACAAAGGGAAGGGAAAGGAATTGAATGAAAAGCAGTGGCAAGTAATGGAATGCAATGAAATGGAATGCAAAGCAAGGGAATGGAATTGAAGGGAGTGGAGTGGACTGCAGTATAGTGGAATGGATTGGAAAGGAATGGATTATAGTGGAGTAGAGTGGAAAGGAGTGGAATGAAGAGGAATGAAATGGAATGGAATGGAATAAGTGGGGTGGAGTGGATTGGAATGGGAAAGAATTGAACATAGTGGAGGGTTTCGAGTGGAGAGAAGTGGAGTAGAGTGTATTCGAGTGGCTTGGATAGGAATGGAATGGAATAGTATGGAATGGAGTGCTTTGGATTGGATTGGAGAAGAGTGGAGTTTAGTGGAATGGAATGGAATGGAATAGAATAGAATGGAAAGGAATTTAACGGAACGGAAAGACATGGAGTGGAGTGGAGCGCCTTTTAGTGGAATGGAGTGGAAAGGAATGGAGTGGAGTCTAGTGGAGTGGAGTGGAATGGAATGGAGAGGAGTGTAGTGCAGTGGAATGTTAAGGAACGGAATAGAGTGGATTGGAGTGGTTTAGAGTGGATTCGAGTGCAGTGGAATGGAATGGAATATAACGGAATGGAATGAATTGGTACTCAGTGGACAGTAGTGGAGTGGAGAGGATAGAAATGGAAATGAACGGAATCAAATGGAGTGGAGTGGAGGGCATTGTAGTGGAATGGACTATAAAGGAATGGTGTGGAACGGAGTGGAATGGAATGGAATGGAATGCAATGGAACGGAATGGAATGGAATGGAATGGAGTGGAATGTATTGGAGTGGACTGGAGTGGAAAGGAGGGAATGCAATGTAGCGGAATGGAGTGTAGTGGAATCGAATGGAATAGAAAGGGATGTAATTGAGTGGAGTGGAGGGGAGTGGAATGGAATGGAATAGCACTGAATGGAATGAAATGCAGTCGATTGGAGTGGAGTGGATTGGTGTGAAATTGAGTGGAATGCAATTGAATGGAATGGAATGGAATGGAATGGAATGGAATGGAATGGAATGGAATGGAAAGGAATGGAATGGAATGAAATGCAATACAATTGAGTGGAGAGGAAAGCAGTGTAGTTGAATGGAGTAGAAAGGAATGGAGTGGAATGAATGTAGTGGAGTGGAGTGGTGTGGTATGGAATGGACTGGAGAGGAGTGGAGTGGAGTGGAATGGAATTGAATGGAACGGGAGGGGAGGTAATGGAATGGTGAAATTAAATGTGGGCTGTGATTCTCCCACTGCAATATTGCCAGGGTGACAGAGTGACATGATGTCGTCAGAAAAATTGGAATGGAATGGACTGGAATGGACTGCAGTGGAATGAACTGAAGTGGAGAGGATTGGAGTGGATTTGAGTGTAGTGGAATCGAATAGAATGGAGAGGAAAGGAATGGGATGGAACGGAATTCAGTGGACTGGAGTGGAGTGGATTTCAGTGGAGTGGATTGGAATGGAATGCAACGGAATGGAAAGGAATGCAATGGAATGGAATGGAATGGAATGCAATGGCATGGAGTCCAGTGAACTGGCGTGGAGTGGAGTGGAATTGAATGGAAGGGAATGGAAGGCAATGGAATGGAATGCAATGGAACGAAATGGAATGGAATGGAATGGAGTGGAGTGGAGTGCAGTGTGGTGGAATGGAGTAGAACGGAATGAGTGGATTGGAGTGGAATGGGGTGGAATGGAGTGGAATGGAATGTGATGGAACGAAATTCAGTGGAGTGGAGTGAAGTGGATTGGAGTTGAATGGAATAGATGGGAATGTAAAGGAATGGAATGTAGTGGAACAGAATGGAATGAAATGGAATACAATGGAATGGGGTGGAATGCAGAGTAGTGGAATGGAGTAGAAAGGAATGGAGTGGATTTGAGTGAAGTGGAGTGACGTGGAATGGATGGGAATGGAAAGTAACAGAATGGAATGGAAAGGAGTCCAATGGGAAGGAATGGAATGGAGGGTATTGGAGTCGAGTAGAGTGGAGTAGAGTGGATTCGAGGGGAAAGGAATGGAAAGGAATGAAATGGCGTGTCAATGAGTGGAATTGGAAGGAATGGAATGGAGTGGGAGTAGAATGGAGTGTAGTGTGGTGGAATAGAGTGGAGCAGAAAGGGATGGAATGGAATGGAGTGGACTGGAGAGCAGTGGAGAGTAGTGGCATGGAATTTAATGGAATGGAATGGAATGGAATGGAACGGAATGGAATGGAATGGAATGCAGGGGATTGGAGTAGAGTTGAGTGGAGTGCAATGTCATGGAATGGAATGAAATGGAATGGAAGGAAACGGAATGGAAAGGAAAGGAGTGCAGTGGAGTGCAGTTTAGGGGAACGGAGTAGAAAACAAAGGAGTGCAGTGCAGTGCAGTGGAACGAACAGCATGGGAATGGAACAGAAGGGAAGAGTGGAGTGGAGTGCAGTGGAATCTTAAGATATTTAATAGAGTGGAGAGGAGTGCTGTAAAGTGGATTCGAGTGCAATGGAATGGAATACAATATAACGGAATTGAATGGAATGTTATACAGAGGATGGGAGTGGAGTGGAGTGGATTGGAATGGAAATGAATGCAATTGAACGGAGTGGAGTAGAGTGTATTGTAGTGGAATGTACTAGAAAGGAGTGGAGTGGAGTGGAGGGGAATGGAATGGAATGGAATATAGCGGAGTGGAGTAGAGTTTACTGTAGTGGAATGTACTAGAAAGGAATGCAGTGGAGTGGAGGGGAATAGAATGGAATGGAATGGAATGGAATGGAATGGAATGGAATGGAATGGAATATAGTGGAGTGGAGTGGAATGGAGGGAATGGAATATACTGGACAGGAGTGGAGCGGAAAAGAATGGAATAGAATGGAATGTAATTGAAAGGAGTGGTCTGGAGGGGAGAGGAGTGGAATGCAATGGAATTGAATTGAATGGAATAGAATGCAGTGGATTGGAGTGGAAGGAAGTGGTGTGGAATTGAATGGAGTGCAACTGAATGCAAAGGAATGGAACGGAATGGAATGGAATGGAATGGAATGGAATGGAATGGAATGGAATGGAATAGAATGGAATGGGAGTGGAGAGGAAAGCAGTGTAGTTGAATGGAGTAAAAGCAATGGAGTGGAACGGAATGGAGTGGAGTGAAGTGGAGTGGAGTAGGGTGGTATGGAATGGAGTGGAGAGGAGCGGAGTGAAGTGGAATGGAATTCAATGGAATGGAATGGGAGGTAATGGAATGGTGAAATTAAATGTGGGCTGTGATTCTCCCACTGCAATATTGACAGTTTGACAGAGTGATATAATTTCGTCAGAAAAATTGGAAAGGAAAGGAATGGCATGGACTGGAATGGACTGCAATGGAATGGAATGAAGTGGAGAGGATTGGAGTGGATTTGAGTGTAGTGGAAGTGAGTAGTATAGAGAGGAAAGGAATGGGAAGGAACGGAATTCAGCGGAGTGGAGTTGAGTAGATTTTAGTGGAGTGGAGTGGAATGAAATGCAACGGAATGGAGGAATGAAATGAAATGCAATGGAATGCAATGCTATGGACTGCAGTGAACTGGGGTGGAGTGGAGTGGAATTGAATGGAAGGGAATGGAAGGCAATGGAATGCAATGCAATGGAACGGAATGGAATGGAACGGAATGGAGTGGAGTGGAGTTCAGTGGAGTGGAGTGGAGTGCAGTGCATTGGAATGGAGTGCAACGGAATGAGTGGAGTGGAGTGGAGTGGGGTGGAATGGAGTGGAATGGAATGGGAAGGAAAGAAATTCAATGGAGTAGAGTGGAGTGGACTGGAGTAGAATGGAATAGATGGGAAAAGAAAGGAATGGAGTGCAGTGGAACAGAAAAGAATGAAATGAAGTGCAATGGAGACGAGTGGAATGCAGTGCAGTGGAATGGAGTAGAGAGGAGTGGAGTGGCGTGGAATGGAATGGAATGGAGTGGAATGGAAAGGAATAGAATGGAATGGAATAGAATGGAATGGAATGGAATGGAATGGAATGGAATGGAATGGAATGGAATGGAATGGAATGAAATGGAGTGGAGTCAAGTGGAGTGGAGTGGAATGGAATGGAATGGAATGGAATGGAATGGAATGGAATGGAATGGAGAGGAGTGTAGTGCAGAGGAATGTTAAGGAATGGAATAGAGTGGAGGGGAGTGGTGTAGAGTAGATTCGAATGCAATGGAATGGAATGGAATATAACGGAATTCAATAGAATGGGATACAATGGATTGTAGTGAAGTGGAGTGGAAAGGAATGGAAATGAATGGAATCGAATGGGGAGGAGTGGAGTGCATTGTAGTGGAATGGACTATAATGGAATCGTGTGGAGTGGAGTGGAATGGAATGGAATAGTATCGAGTGGAATATAGTGGAGTGGACTGCAGTGGAAAGGAGGGAAAACAATGTAGTGGACTGGAGTTGAGTAGAATTGAATGGAATACAATGGGATGTAATTGAGTGGAGTGAAGAGGAGTGGAATGGAATGGAATAGCACTGAATTGAATGAAATGCAGTGGTTTGGAGTGGAGTGGATCAGTGTGAAATTGAGTGAAATGCAATTGAATGGAATGGAATGGAATGAATGCAATGAAATGGAATGGAGTGGAATGCAATTGAGTGGAGAGGAAAGCAGTGTAGTTGAATGGAGTAGAAATGAATGGAGTGGAATGGAATGGAGTGGTGTGGAGTGGATTGGGGTGGAGTGGAGTGGAATGGAATGAGATGGAATGAAATTCAGTGGAGTGGAGTGGCTTGGAGTGGAATGGATTACACGGGAATGGAAAGGAATGGAATGCAGTGGAACAGAATGGAATGGAATGGGATGCAATGGAAAGGCCTGGAGTAGAGTGCAGTGTAGTGGAATGGAGTACAAAGGAATGGAGTGGAGTGGGGTGGAGTGGAGAGGAGAGGAATGGAGTGGAATGGAATGAAGTGGAGTGGAGTGGAGAGGATTGGAGTGCAATGGAGTGGATTGGAATGGAGTGGAATGGAATGCAATGGAATGGAATGGAATGGACTGGAAAGGAATGGAAAGGAATGTAATGGAATGCAATGGAACGGAATGGAATGCAACACAAAGTAGTGGAGTGGAACACAGAGTAGTGGAACGGAGTAGAAAGGAATGGAGTGGAGTGGAGTGGGGTGGATTGGAATGGAGTGTAATGGAATGGAATGGACTGGACTAGAATGGAGTGCAATGGGAATGAATGGAATGTAGTGGAGTGGAGTGGAGTGAAATGTAATGGAACGGGATGGAATGCTGTAGATTGGAGGGGAGTATAGTGGCATGGAATGGAATGGAATAGAATGCAGTGGAATGGAATGAAATGGAAAGGATTGGAGAGGAATGTAGAGAAGCGGAATGCAGTAGAAAGCAACGGAGTGGAGTAGAATGTAGTGCAGTGGAGTGGAGTGGAATATAGTAAAAATGAATGCATTGGAGTGGAGTGGAATGGAATGTTAATAAATGGAGAAGAGTGGAGTTGACTGGAGTGGAGTGGAGTAGAGTGGATTCTAGTGGAATTGAATGGAATTGAATAGAATGGAATGGAATGGAATGCAGTGAGTTGGAGCGGACTATAGTGGAGTGGAAGTGAATGGAAAGGACGGGAATGGTATGGAATGGAATGCAATGGAACGGAATGGAATGGAATGGAGTGGAGTCCAGTGTAATGGAATGGAGTAGAAAACAATGGAGTGGAGTTGAGTGGAAGGGAGTGAAATGGAATAGATGGAATTAAATGGAGCGGATTGAAGTAGAGCGGAATGGGAAGGAATGGAAAGGAGTGGAGTGCATTGGAGTGGAGTGGAGTGGAGAGGACTCGAGTGGAATGGAATGCAATGTAACGGAATGGAATGGAATGGAATGGAATGGAATGGAATGGAATGGAATGGAATGGAATGGAATGGAATGCTGTTGACTGCAGTGGAGTGGGGTGGTGTGGAATGGAATGGAATGGATTGGAAGGGAATGGAATGCAATGGATGGACTGGAATGGAATGGAATGGAATGGAATGAAGTGGATTGGAGGGCATTGTAGTGGAATGCAGAAGAAAGGAATGGAGTGGAGTGCTGTGGAATGGAATAGAATGTAATGCATTGCAATGTAGTGAAGTCGAGTGAAGTGGAAGGGGAAGGAATGGAATGGAGAGGACAGAAGTGGAGTGGAATGGAGTGGAACGGAAAGGAAGGGAATGGAATGGAATTGAATGCAATGGAATGGAATGGAGTAGAAAGGAATGGAGTGGAGTGGAATGGAAAGGAATGGAAAGAAAAATAATGGAGTGGAGTGGAGTGTAATATTAGGAGTAGAATGGAGTGGAGTGGAGTTGAGGGGATTGGGGTGGAGTTGAGTGGATTTGATTGGAATGGAATGGAATGGGATAGAAAGAAATGAAATGGAATGGAATGGACTGGAATGCAGTTTATTAGAGTGGAGTGGGGTGGAAAGGAATGGAATAGAAGGAAATGGAATGGAATGGAATGCCATTGAAGGGAAAGGAATGGAATGGAATGGAATAGAATGGAATGAAATGGAATGGAGTGGACTGGAGTGGATTGGAGTGGAGTGCAGTGTAGTGGAATGGAGAAGAAAGCAATGGAGTGGAGTGGAATGGAATGGAATGGAATGGAATGGAGTGGGACGGAGTGGACCTGAGTAGAATGGGAAGGCATGGAATTGAGTGGAGTGGATTCTAGTGGAGTGGAAAGGATTCGAGAGGAATAGAATGGAATGGAATGGAATGGAAATGAATGGAATGGAATGGAATGTGGTGGATCAGAGTGGAGTGGAGAGGAATTGAATGGAAAGGAATGGATTGCAATGGCATCAATGGAAGTGAATGGAATGGAATGGAATGGAATGGAATGGAGTGGAATGCAGTGCAGTGTAGTGGAATGGAGTAGAAAGATTGGAGTCGAGTGGAGTGGAGAGGAGTGGAATGGAGTGGAATGGAATTTGATGGATTGGAATGGATTAGAAAGGATTGGAGTTGAGTGGAGTGGAGAGGAGTGGAATGGAGTGGAATCGAATTTAATGGAATGGAATGGAATTTAATGGAAGGGAATGGAATGGAATGGAGTGGATTGCAATGGAGTGCAATGGAGTGGAATGGGAAGGAATGGAACGGAATGGATTGGAGTGGAGTGCAGTTGAGTGAATTCAAGTTTAATGCCACAGAACGGAATGGAATCGAATGGAGTGGAATGGAATGGAGTGGAATGGAATGGAAATAATGCTTTGAATTAGAGTGGAGTGGAATGCAAAGGAATGGAATGGAAGAGAATGGAATGGAGTGGACTGTAGTGAAGTGGAGTGGAATGGAGTAGAAAGGAATGGAGTGGAGTAGAATGGAATGGAGTGCAGTGGATTGGAATAGAAAGGAATGCAATGGAACGGAATGGAATTGAATGGAATGGAATGGAGTGGAGTACAGTGCAGTGTAGTGGAATGGAGTAGAAACGAATTGAGTGGAGTCTAGCGGAGTGGAGTGGAATGGAGGGGAGTGGAATGGAATAGAATGGAATGGTATGGAATGGAACGGAACGGAACGGAACGCAATGGAATGGAATGGAATGGAATGGAATGGAATGGAATGGAATGGAATGGATTGCAATGGAGTGCAGTGGAGTGGAATGGGAAGGAATGGAATGGAATGGATTGGAGTGGAGTGCAGTTAAGTGGATTCAAGTGGAATGCAACAGAACGGAATGGAATCAAATGGAGTGGAATGGAATTTAATGGAATGGAAATAATGCTGTGAATTGGAGTGGAGTGGAATGCAAAGGACTGGAATGGAAGAGAATGGAGTGGAGTGGAGTGGACTGGAGTGGAGTGGAATAGAATAGAAAGGAATGGAATGGAGTAGAATGGAATGAGTGCGGTGGAGTGGAATAGAAAGGAATGCAATGGAACGGAATGGAATTGAATGGAATGGAATGGAGTGGAGTACAGTGCAGTGTAGTGGAATGGAGTAGAAACGAATGGAGTGGAGTCTAGCGGAGTGGAGTGTAATGGAGGGGAATGGAATGGAATGGAATGGAATGGAATGGAAACGAATGGAATGGAATAGAATGGATTGGCAGGAAGTGGAGTAGAGTGGTTTGAATTGGAAAAGAAAGGAATGTAATCGAATAGTATGGAATGGAAAGGAATGCAGCGTAAGGGAGTGGAGTGGAGTGCAATGCACAAAGGGAAGGGAAAGGAATTGAATGAAAAGCAGTGGCAAGTAATGGAATGCAATGAAATGGAATGCAAAGCAAGGGAATGGAATTGAAGGGAGTGGAGTGGACTGCAGTATAGTGGAATGGATTGGAAAGGAATGGATTATAGTGGAGTAGAGTGGAAAGGAGTGGAATGAAGAGGAATGAAATGGAATGGAATGGAATAAGTGGGGTGGAGTGGATTGGAATGGGAAAGAATTGAACATAGTGGAGGGTTTCGAGTGGAGAGAAGTGGAGTAGAGTGTATTCGAGTGGCTTGGATAGGAATGGAATGGAATAGTATGGAATGGAGTGCTTTGGATTGGATTGGAGAAGAGTGGAGTTTAGTGGAATGGAATGGAATGGAATGGAATAGAATGGAAAGGAATTTAACGGAACGGAAAGACATGGAGTGGAGTGGAGCGCCTTTTAGTGGAATGGAGTGGAAAGGAATGGAGTGGAGTCTAGTGGAGTGGAGTGGAATGGAATGGAGAGGAGTGTAGTGCAGTGGAATGTTAAGGAACGGAATAGAGTGGATTGGAGTGGTTTAGAGTGGATTCGAGTGCAGTGGAATGGAATGGAATATAACGGAATGGAATGAATTGGTACTCAGTGGACAGTAGTGGAGTGGAGAGGATAGAAATGGAAATGAACGGAATCAAATGGAGTGGAGTGGAGTGCATTGTAGTGGAATGGACTATAAAGGAATGGTGTGGAATGGAGTGGAATGGAATGGAATGGAATGCAATGGAACGGAATGGAATGGAATGGAATGGAGTGGAATGTATTGGAGTGGACTGGAGTGGAAAGGAGGGAATGCAATGTAGCGGAATGGAGTGTAGTGGAATCGAATGGAATAGAAAGTGATGTAATTGAGTGGAGTGGAGGGGAGTGGAATGGAATGGAATAGCACTGAATGGAATGAAATGCAGTCGATTGGAGTGGAGTGGATTGGTGTGAAATTGAGTGGAATGCAATTGAATGGAATGGAATGGAATGGAATGGAATGGAATGGAATGGAAAGGAATGGAATGGAATGAAATGCAATACAATTGAGTGGAGAGGAAAGCAGTGTAGTTGAATGGAGTAGAAAGGAATGGAGTGGAATGAATGTAGTGGAGTGGAGTGGTGTGGTATGGAATGGACTGGAGAGGAGTGGAGTGGAGTGGAATGGAATTGAATGGAACGGGAGGGGAGGTAATGGAATGGTGAAATTAAATGTGGGCTGTGATTCTCCCACTGCAATATTGCCAGGATGACAGAGTGACATGATGTCGTCAGAAAAATTGGAATGGAATGGACTGGAATGGACTGCAGTGGAATGAACTGAAGTGGAGAGGATTGGAGTGGATTTGAGTGTAGTGGAATCGAATAGAATGGAGAGGAAAGGAATGGGATGGAACGGAATTCAGTGGACTGGAGTGGAGTGGATTTCAGTGGAGTGGATTGGAATGGAATGCAACGGAATGGAAAGGAATGCAATGGAATGGAATGGAATGGAATGCAATGGCATGGAGTCCAGTGAACTGGCGTGGAGTGGAGTGGAATTGAATGGAAGGGAATGGAAGGCAATGGAATGGAATGCAATGGAACGAAATGGAATGGAATGGAATGGAGTGGAGTGGAGTGCAGTGTGGTGGAATGGAGTAGAACGGAATGAGTGGATTGGAGTGGAATGGGGTGGAATGGAGTGGAATGGAATGTGATGGAACGAAATTCAGTGGAGTGGAGTGAAGTGGATTGGAGTTGAATGGAATAGATGGGAATGTAAAGGAATGGAATGTAGTGGAACAGAATGGAATGAAATGGAATACAATGGAATGGGGTGGAATGCAGAGTAGTGGAATGGAGTAGAAAGGAATGGAGTGGATTTGAGTGAAGTGGAGTGACGTGGAATGGATGGGAATGGAAAGTAACAGAATGGAATGGAAAGGAGTCCAATGGGAAGGAATGGAATGGAGGGTATTGGAGTCGAGTAGAGTGGAGTAGAGTGGATTCGAGGGGAAAGGAATGGAAAGGAATGAAATGGCGTGTCAATGAGTGGAATTGGAAGGAATGGAATGGAGTGGGAGTAGAATGGAGTGTAGTGTGGTGGAATAGAGTGGAGCAGAAAGGGATGGAATGGAATGGAGTGGACTGGAGAGCAGTGGAGAGTAGTGGCATGGAATTTAATGGAATGGAATGGAATGGAATGGAACGGAATGGAATGGAATGGAATGCAGGGGATTGGAGTAGAGTTGAGTGGAGTGCAATGTCATGGAATGGAATGAAATGGAATGGAATGAAATGGAATGGAAGGAAACGGAATGGAAAGGAAAGGAGTGCAGTGGAGTGCAGTTTAGGGGAACGGAGTAGAAAACAAAGGAGTGCAGTGCAGTGCAGTGGAACGAACAGCATGGGAATGGAACAGAAGGGAAGAGTGGAGTGGAGTGCAGTGGAATCTTAAGATATTTAATAGAGTGGAGAGGAGTGCTGTAAAGTGGATTCGAGTGCAATGGAATGGAATACAATATAACGGAATTGAATGGAATGTTATACAGAGGATGGGAGTGGAGTGGAGTGGATTGGAATGGAAATGAATGCAATTGAACGGAGTGGAGTAGAGTGTATTGTAGTGGAATGTACTAGAAAGGAGTGGAGTGGAGTGGAGGGGAATGGAATGGAATGGAATATAGCGGAGTGGAGTAGAGTTTACTGTAGTGGAATGTACTAGAAAGGAATGCAGTGGAGTGGAGGGGAATAGAATGGAATGGAATGGAATGGAATGGAATGGAATGGAATGGAATATAGTGGAGTGGAGTGGAATGGAGGGAATGGAATATACTGGACAGGAGTGGAGCGGAAAAGAATGGAATAGAATGGAATGTAATTGAAAGGAGTGGTCTGGAGGGGAGAGGAGTGGAATGCAATGGAATTGAATTGAATGGAATAGAATGCAGTGGATTGGAGTGGAAGGAAGTGGTGTGGAATTGAATGGAGTGCAACTGAATGCAAAGGAATGGAATGGAATGGAATGGAATGGAATGGAATGGAATGGAATAGAATGGAATGGGAGTGGAGAGGAAAGCAGTGTAGTTGAATGGAGTAAAAGCAATGGAGTGGAACGGAATGGAGTGGAGTGAAGTGGAGTGGAGTAGGGTGGTATGGAATGGAGTGGAGAGGAGCGGAGTGAAGTGGAATGGAATTCAATGGAATGGAATGGGAGGTAATGGAATGGTGAAATTAAATGTGGGCTGTGATTCTCCCACTGCAATATTGACAGTTTGACAGAGTGATATAATTTCGTCAGAAAAATTGGAAAGGAAAGGAATGGCATGGACTGGAATGGACTGCAATGGAATGGAATGAAGTGGAGAGGATTGGAGTGGATTTGAGTGTAGTGGAAGTGAGTAGTATAGAGAGGAAAGGAATGGGAAGGAACGGAATTCAGTGGAGTGGAGTTGAGTAGATTTTAGTGGAGTGGAGTGGAATGAAATGCAACGGAATGGAGGAATGAAATGAAATGCAATGGAATGCAATGCTATGGACTGCAGTGAACTGGGGTGGAGTGGAGTGGAATTGAATGGAAGGGAATGGAAGGCAATGGAATGCAATGCAATGGAACGGAATGGAATGGAACGGAATGGAGTGGAGTGGAGTTCAGTGGAGTGGAGTGGAGTGCAGTGCATTGGAATGGAGTGCAACGGAATGAGTGGAGTGGAGTGGAGTGGGGTGGAATGGAGTGGAATGGAATGGGAAGGAAAGAAATTCAATGGAGTAGAGTGGAGTGGACTGGATTAGAATGGAATAGATGGGAAAAGAAACGAATGGAGTGCAGTGGAACAGAAAAGAATGAAATGGAGTGCAATGGAGACGAGTGGAATGCAGTGCAGTGGAATGGAGTAGAGAGGAGTGGAGTGGCATGGAATGGAATGGAATGGAGTGGAATGGAAAGGAATAGAATGGAATGGAATAGAATGGAATGGAATGGAATGGAATGGAATGGAATGGAATGGAATGGAATGAAATGGAGTGGAGTCAAGTGGAGTGGAGTGGAATGGAATGGAATGGAATGGAATGGAATGGAATGGAATGGAGAGGAGTGTAGTGCAGAGGAATGTTAAGGAATGGAATAGAGTGGAGGGGAGTGGTGTAGAGTAGATTCGAATGCAATGGAATGGAATGGAATATAACGGAATTCAATAGAATGGGATACAATGGATTGTAGTGAAGTGGAGTGGAAAGGAATGGAAAGAAAAATAATGGAGTGGAGTGGAGTGTAATATTAGGAGTAGAATGGAGTGGAGTGGAGTTGAGGGGATTGGGGTGGAGTTGAGTGGATTTGATTGGAATGGAATGGAATGGGATAGAAAGAAATGAAATGGAATGGAATGGACTGGAATGCAGTTTATTAGAGTGGAGTGGGGTGGAAAGGAATGGAATAGAAGGAAATGGAATGGAATGGAATGCCATTGAAGGGAAAGGAATGGAATGGAATGGAATAGAATGGAATGAAATGGAATGGAGTGGAGTGGAGTGGATTGGAGTGGAGTGCAGTGTAGTGGAATGGAGAAGAAAGCAATGGAGTGGAGTGGAATGGAATGGAATGGAATGGAATGGAATGGAATGGAGTGGGACGGAGTGGACCTGAGTAGAATGGGAAGGCATGGAATTGAGTGGAGTGGATTCTAGTGGAGTGGAAAGGAGTCGAGAGGAATAGAATGGAATGGAATGGAATGGAAATGAATGGAATGGAATGGAATGTGGTGGATCAGAGTGGAGTGGAGAGGAATGGAATGGAAAGGAATGGATTGCAATGGCATCAATGGAAGTGAATGGAATGGAATGGAATGGAGTGGAATGCAGTGCAGTGTAGTGGAATGGAGTAGAAAGATTGGAGTCGAGTGGAGTGGAGAGGAGTGGAATGGAGTGGAATGGAATTTGATGGATTGGAATGGATTAGAAAGGATTGGAGTTGAGTGGAGTGGAGAGGAGTGGAATGGAGTGGAATCGAATTTAATGGAATGGAATGGAATTTAATGGAAGGGAATGGAATGGAATGGAGTGGATTGCAATGGAGTGCAATGGAGTGGAATGGGAAGGAATGGAACGGAATGGATTGGAGTGGAGTGCAGTTGAGTGAATTCAAGTTTAATGCCACAGAACGGAATGGAATCGAATGGAGTGGAATGGAATGGAGTGGAATGGAATGGAAATAATGCTTTGAATTAGAGTGGAGTGGAATGCAAAGGAATGGAATGGAAGAGAATGGAATGGAGTGGACTGTAGTGAAGTGGAGTGGAATGGAGTAGAAAGGAATGGAGTGGAGTAGAATGGAATGGAGTGCAGTGGATTGGAATAGAAAGGAATGCAATGGAACGGAATGGAATTGAATGGAATGGAATGGAGTGGAGTACAGTGCAGTGTAGTGGAATGGAGTAGAAACGAATTGAGTGGAGTCTAGCGGAGTGGAGTGGAATGGAGGGGAGTGGAATGGAATAGAATGGAATGGTATGGAATGGAACGGAACGGAACGGAACGCAATGGAATGGAATGGAATGGAATGGAATGGAATGGAATGGAATGGAATGGATTGCAATGGAGTGCAGTGGAGTGGAATGGGAAGGAATGGAATGGAATGGATTGGAGTGGAGTGCAGTTAAGTGGATTCAAGTGGAATGCAACAGAACGGAATGGAATCAAATGGAGTGGAATGGAATTTAATGGAATGGAAATAATGCTGTGAATTGGAGTGGAGTGGAATGCAAAGGACTGGAATGGAAGAGAATGGAGTGGAGTGGAGTGGACTGGAGTGGAGTGGAATAGAATAGAAAGGAATGGAATGGAGTAGAATGGAATGAGTGCGGTGGAGTGGAATAGAAAGGAATGCAATGGAACGGAATGGAATTGAATGGAATGGAATGGAGTGGAGTACAGTGCAGTGTAGTGGAATGGAGTAGAAACGAATGGAGTGGAGTCTAGCGGAGTGGAGTGTAATGGAGGGGAATGGAATGGAATGGAATGGAATGGAATGGAATGGAAACGAATGGAATGGAATGGAATGGAAACGAATGGAATGGAATAGAATGGATTGGCAGGAAGTGGAGTAGAGTGGTTTGAATTGGAAAAGAAAGGAATGTAATCGAATAGTATGGAATGGAAAGGAATGCAGCGTAAGGGAGTGGAGTGGAGTGCAATGCACAAAGGGAAGGGAAAGGAATTGAATGAAAAGCAGTGGCAAGTAATGGAATGCAATGAAATGGAATGCAAAGCAAGGGAATGGAATTGAAGGGAGTGGAGTGGACTGCAGTATAGTGGAATGGATTGGAAAGGAATGGATTATAGTGGAGTAGAGTGGAAAGGAGTGGAATGAAGAGGAATGAAATGGAATGGAATGGAATAAGTGGGGTGGAGTGGATTGGAATGGGAAAGAATTGAACATAGTGGAGGGTTTCGAGTGGAGAGAAGTGGAGTAGAGTGTATTCGAGTGGCTTGGATAGGAATGGAATGGAATAGTATGGAATGGAGTGCTTTGGATTGGATTGGAGAAGAGTGGAGTTTAGTGGAATGGAATGGAATGGAATGGAATAGAATGGAAAGGAATTTAACGGAACGGAAAGACATGGAGTGGAGTGGAGCGCCTTTTAGTGGAATGGAGTGGAAAGGAATGGAGTGGAGTCTAGTGGAGTGGAGTGGAATGGAATGGAGAGGAGTGTAGTGCAGTGGAATGTTAAGGAACGGAATAGAGTGGATTGGAGTGGTTTAGAGTGGATTCGAGTGCAGTGGAATGGAATGGAATATAACGGAATGGAATGAATTGGTACTCAGTGGACAGTAGTGGAGTGGAGAGGATAGAAATGGAAATGAACGGAATCAAATGGAGTGGAGTGGAGTGCATTGTAGTGGAATGGACTATAAAGGAATGGTGTGGAATGGAGTGGAATGGAATGGAATGGAATGCAATGGAACGGAATGGAATGGAATGGAATGGAGTGGAATGTATTGGAGTGGACTGGAGTGGAAAGGAGGGAATGCAATGTAGCGGAATGGAGTGTAGTGGAATCGAATGGAATAGAAAGTGATGTAATTGAGTGGAGTGGAGGGGAGTGGAATGGAATGGAATAGCACTGAATGGAATGAAATGCAGTCGATTGGAGTGGAGTGGATTGGTGTGAAATTGAGTGGAATGCAATTGAATGGAATGGAATGGAATGGAATGGAATGGAATGGAATGGAATGGAATGGAAAGGAATGGAATGGAATGAAATGCAATACAATTGAGTGGAGAGGAAAGCAGTGTAGTTGAATGGAGTAGAAAGGAATGGAGTGGAATGAATGTAGTGGAGTGGAGTGGTGTGGTATGGAATGGACTGGAGAGGAGTGGAGTGGAGTGGAATGGAATTGAATGGAACGGGAGGGGAGGTAATGGAATGGTGAAATTAAATGTGGGCTGTGATTCTCCCACTGCAATATTGCCAGGGTGACAGAGTGACATGATGTCGTCAGAAAAATTGGAATGGAATGGACTGGAATGGACTGCAGTGGAATGAACTGAAGTGGAGAGGATTGGAGTGGATTTGAGTGTAGTGGAATCGAATAGAATGGAGAGGAAAGGAATGGGATGGAACGGAATTCAGTGGACTGGAGTGGAGTGGATTTCAGTGGAGTGGATTGGAATGGAATGCAACGGAATGGAAAGGAATGCAATGGAATGGAATGGAATGGAATGCAATGGCATGGAGTCCAGTGAACTGGCGTGGAGTGGAGTGGAATTGAATGGAAGGGAATGGAAGGCAATGGAATGGAATGCAATGGAACGAAATGGAATGGAATGGAATGGAGTGGAGTGGAGTGCAGTGTGGTGGAATGGAGTAGAACGGAATGAGTGGATTGGAGTGGAATGGGGTGGAATGGAGTGGAATGGAATGTGATGGAACGAAATTCAATGGAGTGGAGTGAAGTGGATTGGAGTTGAATGGAATAGATGGGAATGTAAAGGAATGGAATGTAGTGGAACAGAATGGAATGAAATGGAATACAATGGAATGGGGTGGAATGCAGAGTAGTGGAATGGAGTAGAAAGGAATGGAGTGGATTTGAGTGAAGTGGAGTGACGTGGAATGGATGGGAATGGAAAGTAACAGAATGGAATGGAAAGGAGTCCAATGGGAAGGAATGGAATGGAGGGTATTGGAGTCGAGTAGAGTGGAGTAGAGTGGATTCGAGGGGAAAGGAATGGAAAGGAATGAAATGGCGTGTCAATGAGTGGAATTGGAAGGAATGGAATGGAGTGGGAGTAGAATGGAGTGTAGTGTGGTGGAATAGAGTGGAGCAGAAAGGGATGGAATGGAATGGAGTGGACTGGAGAGCAGTGGAGAGTAGTGGCATGGAATTTAATGGAATGGAATGGAATGGAATGGAACGGAATGGAATGGAATGGAATGCAGGGGATTGGAGTAGAGTTGAGTGGAGTGCAATGTCATGGAATGGAATGAAATGGAATGGAATGAAATGGAATGGAAGGAAACGGAATGGAAAGGAAAGGAGTGCAGTGGAGTGCAGTTTAGGGGAACGGAGTAGAAAACAAAGGAGTGCAGTGCAGTGCAGTGGAACGAACAGCATGGGAATGGAACAGAAGGGAAGAGTGGAGTGGAGTGCAGTGGAATCTTAAGATATTTAATAGAGTGGAGAGGAGTGCTGTAAAGTGGATTCGAGTGCAATGGAATGGAATACAATATAACGGAATTGAATGGAATGTTATACAGAGGATGGGAGTGGAGTGGAGTGGATTGGAATGGAAATGAATGCAATTGAACGGAGTGGAGTAGAGTGTATTGTAGTGGAATGTACTAGAAAGGAGTGGAGTGGAGTGGAGGGGAATGGAATGGAATGGAATATAGCGGAGTGGAGTAGAGTTTACTGTAGTGGAATGTACTAGAAAGGAATGCAGTGGAGTGGAGGGGAATAGAATGGAATGGAATGGAATGGAATGGAATGGAATGGAATGGAATGGAATGGAATGGAATGGAATGGAATATAGTGGAGTGGAGTGGAATGGAGGGAATGGAATATACTGGACAGGAGTGGAGCGGAAAAGAATGGAATAGAATGGAATGTAATTGAAAGGAGTGGTCTGGAGGGGAGAGGAGTGGAATGCAATGGAATTGAATTGAATGGAATAGAATGCAGTGGATTGGAGTGGAAGGAAGTGGTGTGGAATTGAATGGAGTGCAACTGAATGCAAAGGAATGGAATGGAATGGAATGGAATGGAATGGAATGGAATGGGAGTGGAGAGGAAAGCAGTGTAGTTGAATGGAGTAAAAGCAATGGAGTGGAACGGAATGGAGTGGAGTGAAGTGGAGTGGAGTAGGGTGGTATGGAATGGAGTGGAGAGGAGCGGAGTGAAGTGGAATGGAATTCAATGGAATGGAATGGGAGGTAATGGAATGGTGAAATTAAATGTGGGCTGTGATTCTCCCACTGCAATATTGACAGTTTGACAGAGTGATATAATTTCGTCAGAAAAATTGGAAAGGAAAGGAATGGCATGGACTGGAATGGACTGCAATGGAATGGAATGAAGTGGAGAGGATTGGAGTGGATTTGAGTGTAGTGGAAGTGAGTAGTATAGAGAGGAAAGGAATGGGAAGGAACGGAATTCAGTGGAGTGGAGTTGAGTAGATTTTAGTGGAGTGGAGTGGAATGAAATGCAACGGAATGGAGGAATGAAATGAAATGCAATGGAATGCAATGCTATGGACTGCAGTGAACTGGGGTGGAGTGGAGTGGAATTGAATGGAAGGGAATGGAAGGCAATGGAATGCAATGCAATGGAACGGAATGGAATGGAACGGAATGGAGTGGAGTGGAGTTCAGTGGAGTGGAGTGGAGTGCAGTGCATTGGAATGGAGTGCAACGGAATGAGTGGAGTGGAGTGGAGTGGGGTGGAATGGAGTGGAATGGAATGGGAAGGAAAGAAATTCAATGGAGTAGAGTGGAGTGGACTGGAGTAGAATGGAATAGATGGGAAAAGAAACGAATGGAGTGCAGTGGAACAGAAAAGAATGAAATGGAGTGCAATGGAGACGAGTGGAATGCAGTGCAGTGGAATGGAGTAGAGAGGAGTGGAGTGGCATGGAATGGAATGGAATGGAGTGGAATGGAAAGGAATAGAATGGAATGGAATAGAATGGAATGGAATGGAATGGAATGGAATGGAATGGAATGGAATGGAATGGAATGGAATGGAATGGAATGGAATGAAATGGAGTGGAGTCAAGTGGAGTGGAGTGGAATGGAATGGAATGGAATGGAATGGAATGGAATGGAGAGGAGTGTAGTGCAGAGGAATGTTAAGGAATGGAATAGAGTGGAGGGGAGTGGTGTAGAGTAGATTCGAATGCAATGGAATGGAATGGAATATAACGGAATTCAATAGAATGGGATACAATGGATTGTAGTGAAGTGGAGTGGAAAGGAATGGAAATGAATGGAATCGAATGGGGAGGAGTGGAGTGCATTGTAGTGGAATGGACTATAATGGAATCGTGTGGAGTGGAGTGGAATGGAATGGAATAGTATCGAGTGGAATATAGTGGAGTGGACTGCAGTGGAAAGGAGGGAAAACAATGTAGTGGACTGGAGTTGAGTAGAATTGAATGGAATACAATGGGATGTAATTGAGTGGAGTGAAGAGGAGTGGAATGGAATGGAATAGCACTGAATTGAATGAAATGCAGTGGTTTGGAGTGGAGTGGATCAGTGTGAAATTGAGTGAAATGCAATTGAATGGAATGGAATGGAATGAATGCAATGAAATGGAATGGAGTGGAATGCAATTGAGTGGAGAGGAAAGCAGTGTAGTTGAATGGAGTAGAAATGAATGGAGTGGAATGGAATGGAGTGGTGTGGAGTGGATTGGGGTGGAGTGGAGTGGAATGGAATGAGATGGAATGAAATTCAGTGTAGTGGAGTGGCTTGGAGTGGAATGGATTACACGGGAATGGAAAGGAATGGAATGCAGTGGAACAGAATGGAATGGAATGGGATGCAATGGAAAGGCCTGGAGTAGAGTGCAGTGTAGTGGAATGGAGTACAAAGGAATGGAGTGGAGTGGGGTGGAGTGGAGAGGAGAGGAATGGAGTGGAATGGAATGAAGTGGAGTGGAGTGGAGAGGATTGGAGTACAATGGAGTGGATTGGAATGGAGTGGAATGGAATGCAATGGAATGGAATGGAATGGACTGGAAAGGAATGGAAAGGAATGTAATGGAATGCAATGGAACGGAATGGAATGCAACACAAAGTAGTGGAGTGGAACACAGAGTAGTGGAACGGAGTAGAAAGGAATGGAGTGGAGTGGAGTGGGGTGGATTGGAATGGAGTGTAATGGAATGGAATGGACTGGACTAGAATGGAGTGCAATGGGAATGAATGGAATGTAGTGGAGTGGAGTGGAGTGAAATGTAATGGAACGGGATGGAATGCTGTAGATTGGAGGGGAGTATAGTGGCATGGAATGGAATGGAATAGAATGCAGTGGAATGGAATGAAATGGAAAGGATTGGAGAGGAATGTAGAGAAGCGGAATGCAGTAGAAAGCAACGGAGTGGAGTAGAATGTAGTGCAGTGGAGTGGAGTGGAATATAGTAAAAATGAATGCATTGGAGTGGAGTGGAATGGAATGTTAATAAATGGAGAAGAGTGGAGTTGACTGGAGTGGAGTGGAGTAGAGTGGATTCTAGTGGAATTGAATGGAATTGAATAGAATGGAATGGAATGGAATGCAGTGAGTTGGAGCGGACTATAGTGGAGTGGAAGTGAATGGAAAGGACGGGAATGGTATGGAATGGAATGCAATGGAACGGAATGGAATGGAATGGAGTGGAGTCCAGTGTAATGGAATGGAGTAGAAAACAATGGAGTGGAGTTGAGTGGAAGGGAGTGAAATGGAATAGATGGAATTAAATGGAGCGGATTGAAGTAGAGCGGAATGGGAAGGAATGGAAAGGAGTGGAGTGCATTGGAGTGGAGTGGAGTGGAGAGGACTCGAGTGGAATGGAATGCAATGTAACGGAATGGAATGGAATGGAATGGAATGGAATGGAATGGAATGGAATGGAATGGAATGGAATGCTGTTGACTGCAGTGGAGTGGGGTGGTGTGGAATGGAATGGAATGGATTGGAAGGGAATGGAATGCAATGGATGGACTGGAATGGAATGGAATGGAATGGAATGAAGTGGATTGGAGGGCATTGTAGTGGAATGCAGAAGAAAGGAATGGAGTGGAGTGCTGTGGAATGGAATAGAATGTAATGCATTGCAATGTAGTGAAGTCGAGTGAAGTGGAAGGGGAAGGAATGGAATGGAGAGGACAGAAGTGGAGTGGAATGGAGTGGAACGGAAAGGAAGGGAATGGAATGGAATTGAATGCAATGGAATGGAATGGAGTAGAAAGGAATGGAGTGGAGTGGAATGGAAAGGAATGGAAAGAAAAATAATGGAGTGGAGTGGAGTGTAATATTAGGAGTAGAATGGAGTGGAGTGGAGTTGAGGGGATTGGGGTGGAGTTGAGTGGATTTGATTGGAATGGAATGGAATGGGATAGAAAGAAATGAAATGGAATGGAATGGACTGGAATGCAGTTTATTAGAGTGGAGTGGGGTGGAAAGGAATGGAATAGAAGGAAATGGAATGGAATGGAATGCCATTGAAGGGAAAGGAATGGAATGGAATGGAATAGAATGGAATGAAATGGAATGGAGTGGAGTGGAGTGGATTGGAGTGGAGTGCAGTGTAGTGGAATGGAGAAGAAAGCAATGGAGTGGAGTGGAATGGAATGGAATGGAATGGAATGGAATGGAGTGGGACGGAGTGGACCTGAGTAGAATGGGAAGGCATGGAATTGAGTGGAGTGGATTCTAGTGGAGTGGAAAGGAGTCGAGAGGAATAGAATGGAATGGAATGGAATGGAAATGAATGGAATGGAATGGAATGTGGTGGATCAGAGTGGAGTGGAGAGGAATGGAATGGAAAGGAATGGATTGCAATGGCATCAATGGAAGTGAATGGAATGGAATGGAATGGAATGGAGTGGAATGCAGTGCAGTGTAGTGGAATGGAGTAGAAAGATTGGAGTCGAGTGGAGTGGAGAGGAGTGGAATGGAGTGGAATGGAATTTGATGGATTGGAATGGATTAGAAAGGATTGGAGTTGAGTGGAGTGGAGAGGAGTGGAATGGAGTGGAATCGAATTTAATGGAATGGAATGGAATTTAATGGAAGGGAATGGAATGGAATGGAGTGGATTGCAATGGAGTGCAATGGAGTGGAATGGGAAGGAATGGAACGGAATGGATTGGAGTGGAGTGCAGTTGAGTGAATTCAAGTTTAATGCCACAGAACGGAATGGAATCGAATGGAGTGGAATGGAATGGAGTGGAATGGAATGGAAATAATGCTTTGAATTAGAGTGGAGTGGAATGCAAAGGAATGGAATGGAAGAGAATGGAATGGAGTGGAATGTAGTGAAGTGGAGTGGAATGGAGTAGAAAGGAATGGAGTGGAGTAGAATGGAATGGAGTGCAGTGGATTGGAATAGAAAGGAATGCAATGGAACGGAATGGAATTGAATGGAATGGAATGGAGTGGAGTACAGTGCAGTGTAGTGGAATGGAGTAGAAACGAATTGAGTGGAGTCTAGCGGAGTGGAGTGGAATGGAGGGGAGTGGAATGGAATAGAATGGAATGGTATGGAATGGAACGGAACGGAACGGAATGCAATGGAATGGAATGGAATGGAATGGAATGGAATGGAATGGAATGGAATGGAATGGATTGCAATGGAGTGCAGTGGAGTGGAATGGGAAGGAATGGAATGGAATGGATTGGAGTGGAGTGCAGTTAAGTGGATTCAAGTGGAATGCAACAGAACGGAATGGAATCAAATGGAGTGGAATGGAATTTAATGGAATGGAAATAATGCTGTGAATTGGAGTGGAGTGGAATGCAAAGGACTGGAATGGAAGAGAATGGAGTGGAGTGGAGTGGACTGTAGTGGAGTGGAATAGAATAGAAAGGAATGGAATGGAGTAGAATGGAATGAGTGCGGTGGAGTGGAATAGAAAGGAATGCAATGGAACGGAATGGAATTGAATGGAATGGAATGGAGTGGAGTACAGTGCAGTGTAGTGGAATGGAGTAGAAACGAATGGAGTGGAGTCTAGCGGAGTGGAGTGTAATGGAGGGGAATGGAATGGAATGGAATGGAATGGAATGGAAACGAATGGAATGGAATAGAATGGATTGGCAGGAAGTGGAGTAGAGTGGTTTGAATTGGAAAAGAAAGGAATGTAATCGAATAGTATGGAATGGAAAGGAATGCAGCGTGAGGGAGTGGAGTGGAGTGCAATGCACAAAGGGAAGGGAAAGGAATTGAATGAAAAGCAGTGGCAAGTAATGGAATGCAATGAAATGGAATGCAAAGCAAGGGAATGGAATTGAAGGGAGTGGAGTGGACTGCAGTATAGTGGAATGGATTGGAAAGGAATGGATTATAGTGGAGTAGAGTGGAAAGGAGTGGAATGAAGAGGAATGAAATGGAATGGAATGGAATAAGTGGGGTGGAGTGGATTGGAATGGGAAAGAATTGAACATAGTGGAGGGTTTCGAGTGGAGAGAAGTGGAGTAGAGTGTATTCGAGTGGCTTGGATAGGAATGGAATGGAATAGTATGGAATGGAGTGCTTTGGATTGGATTGGAGAAGAGTGGAGTTTAGTGGAATGGAATGGAATGGAATAGAATAGAATGGAAAGGAATTTAACGGAACGGAAAGACATGGAGTGGAGTGGAGCGCCTTTTAGTGGAATGGAGTGGAAAGGAATGGAGTGGAGTCTAGTGGAGTGGAGTGGAATGGAATGGAGAGGAGTGTAGTGCAGTGGAATGTTAAGGAACGGAATAGAGTGGATTGGAGTGGTTTAGAGTGGATTAGAGTGCAGTGGAATGGAATGGAATATAACGGAATGGAATGAATTGGTACTCAGTGGACAGTAGTGGAGTGGAGAGGATAGAAATGGAAATGAACGGAATCAAATGGAGTGGAGTGGAGGGCATTGTAGTGGAATGGACTATAAAGGAATGGTGTGGAATGGAGTGGAATGGAATGGAATGGAATGCAATGGAACGGAATGGAATGGAATGGAATGGAGTGGAATGTATTGGAGTGGACTGGAGTGGAAAGGAGGGAATGCAATGTAGCGGAATGGAGTGTAGTGGAATCGAATGGAATAGAAAGTGATGTAATTGAGTGGAGTGGAGGGGAGTGGAATGGAATGGAATAGCACTGAATGGAATGAAATGCAGTCGATTGGAGTGGAGTGGATTGGTGTGAAATTGAGTGGAATGCAATTGAATGGAATGGAATGGAATGGAATGGAATGGAATGGAAAGGAATGGAATGGAATGAAATGCAATACAATTGAGTGGAGAGGAAAGCAGTGTAGTTGAATGGAGTAGAAAGGAATGGAGTGGAATGAATGTAGTGGAGTGGAGTGGTGTGGTATGGAATGGACTGGAGAGGAGTGGAGTGGAGTGGAATGGAATTGGATGGAACGGGAGGGGAGGTAATGGAATGGTGAAATTAAATGTGGGCTGTGATTCTCCCACTGCAATATTGCCAGGGTGACAGAGTGACATGATGTCGTCAGAAAAATTGGAATGGAATGGACTGGAATGGACTGCAGTGGAATGAACTGAAGTGGAGAGGATTGGAGTGGATTTGAGTGTAGTGGAATCGAATAGAATGGAGAGGAAAGGAATGGGATGGAACGGAATTCAGTGGACTGGAGTGGAGTGGATTTCAGTGGAGTGGATTGGAATGGAATGCAACGGAATGGAAAGGAATGCAATGGAATGGAATGGAATGGAATGCAATGGCATGGAGTCCAGTGAACTGGCGTGGAGTGGAGTGGAATTGAATGGAAGGGAATGGAAGGCAATGGAATGGAATGCAATGGAACGAAATGGAATGGAATGGAATGGAGTGGAGTGGAGTGCAGTGTGGTGGAATGGAGTAGAACGGAATGAGTGGATTGGAGTGGAATGGGGTGGAATGGAGTGGAATGGAATGTGATGGAACGAAATTCAATGGAGTGGAGTGAAGTGGATTGGAGTTGAATGGAATAGATGGGAATGTAAAGGAATGGAATGTAGTGGAACAGAATGGAATGAAATGGAATACAATGGAATGGGGTGGAATGCAGAGTAGTGGAATGGAGTAGAAAGGAATGGAGTGGATTTGAGTGAAGTGGAGTGACGTGGAATGGATGGGAATGGAAAGTAACAGAATGGAATGGAAAGGAGTCCAATGGGAAGGAATGGAATGGAGGGTATTGGAGTCGAGTAGAGTGGAGTAGAGTGGATTCGAGGGGAAAGGAATGGAAAGGAATGAAATGGCGTGTCAATGAGTGGAATTGGAAGGAATGGAATGGAGTGGGAGTAGAATGGAGTGTAGTGTGGTGGAATAGAGTGGAGCAGAAAGGGATGGAATGGAATGGAGTGGACTGGAGAGCAGTGGAGAGTAGTGGCATGGAATTTAATGGAATGGAATGGAATGGAATGGAACGGAATGGAATGGAATGGAATGCAGGGGATTGGAGTAGAGTTGAGTGGAGTGCAATGTCATGGAATGGAATGAAATGGAATGGAATGAAATGGAATGGAAGGAAACGGAATGGAAAGGAAAGGAGTGCAGTGGAGTGCAGTTTAGGGGAACGGAGTAGAAAACAAAGGAGTGCAGTGCAGTGCAGTGGAACGAACAGCATGGGAATGGAACAGAAGGGAAGAGTGGAGTGGAGTGCAGTGGAATCTTAAGATATTTAATAGAGTGGAGAGGAGTGCTGTAAAGTGGATTCGAGTGCAATGGAATGGAATACAATATAACGGAATTGAATGGAATGTTATACAGAGGATGGGAGTGGAGTGGAGTGGATTGGAATGGAAATGAATGCAATTGAACGGAGTGGAGTAGAGTGTATTGTAGTGGAATGTACTAGAAAGGAGTGGAGTGGAGTGGAGGGGAATGGAATGGAATGGAATATAGCGGAGTGGAGTAGAGTTTACTGTAGTGGAATGTACTAGAAAGGAATGCAGTGGAGTGGAGGGGAATGGAATGGAATGGAATGGAATGGAATGGAATGGAATGGAATGGAATGGAATGGAATGGAATGGAATGGAATATAGTGGAGTGGAGTGGAATGGAGGGAATGGAATATACTGGACAGGAGTGGAGCGGAAAAGAATGGAATAGAATGGAATGTAATTGAAAGGAGTGGTCTGGAGGGGAGAGGAGTGGAATGCAATGGAATTGAATTGAATGGAATAGAATGCAGTGGATTGGAGTGGAAGGAAGTGGTGTGGAATTGAATGGAGTGCAACTGAATGCAAAGGAATGGAATGGAATGGAATTGAATGGAATGGACTGGAATAGAATGGAATGGGAGTGGAGAGGAAAGCAGTGTAGTTGAATGGAGTAAAAGCAATGGAGTGGAACGGAATGGAGTGGAGTGAAGTGGAGTGGAGTAGGGTGGTATGGAATGGAGTGGAGAGGAGCGGAGTGAAGTGGAATGGAATTCAATGGAATGGAATGGGAGGTAATGGAATGGTGAAATTAAATGTGGGCTGTGATTCTCCCACTGCAATATTGACAGTTTGACAGAGTGATATAATTTCGTCAGAAAAATTGGAAAGGAAAGGAATGGCATGGACTGGAATGGACTGCAATGGAATGGAATGAAGTGGAGAGGATTGGAGTGGATTTGAGTGTAGTGGAAGTGAGTAGTATAGAGAGGAAAGGAATGGGAAGGAACGGAATTCAGTGGAGTGGAGTTGAGTAGATTTTAGTGGAGTGGAGTGGAATGAAATGCAACGGAATGGAGGAATGAAATGAAATGCAATGGAATGCAATGCTATGGACTGCAGTGAACTGGGGTGGAGTGGAGTGGAATTGAATGGAAGGGAATGGAAGGCAATGGAATGCAATGCAATGGAACGGAATGGAATGGAACGGAATGGAGTGGAGTGGAGTTCAGTGGAGTGGAGTGGAGTGCAGTGCATTGGAATGGAGTGCAACGGAATGAGTGGAGTGGAGTGGAGTGGGGTGGAATGGAGTGGAATGGAATGGGAAGGAAAGAAATTCAATGGAGTAGAGTGGAGTGGACTGGAGTAGAATGGAATAGATGGGAAAAGAAACGAATGGAGTGCAGTGGAACAGAAAAGAATGAAATGGAGTGCAATGGAGACGAGTGGAATGCAGTGCAGTGGAATGGAGTAGAGAGGAGTGGAGTGGCATGGAATGGAATGGAATGGAGTGGAATGGAAAGGAATAGAATGGAATGGAATAGAATGGAATGGAATGGAATGGAATGGAATGGAATGGAATGGAATGGAATGGAATGAAATGGAGTGGAGTCAAGTGGAGTGGAGTGGAATGGAATGGAATGGAATGGAATGGAATGGAATGGAATGGAATGGAATGGAGAGGAGTGTAGTGCAGAGGAATGTTAAGGAATGGAATAGAGTGGAGGGGAGTGGTGTAGAGTAGATTCGAATGCAATGGAATGGAATGGAATATAACGGAATTCAATAGAATGGGATACAATGGATTGTAGTGAAGTGGAGTGGAAAGGAATGGAAAGAAAAATAATGGAGTGGAGTGGAGTGTAATATTAGGAGTAGAATGGAGTGGAGTGGAGTTGAGGGGATTGGGGTGGAGTTGAGTGGATTTGATTGGAATGGAATGGAATGGGATAGAAAGAAATGAAATGGAATGGAATGGACTGGAATGCAGTTTATTAGAGTGGAGTGGGGTGGAAAGGAATGGAATAGAAGGAAATGGAATGGAATGGAATGCCATTGAAGGGAAAGGAATGGAATGGAATGGAATAGAATGGAATGAAATGGAATGGAGTGGAGTGGAGTGGATTGGAGTGGAGTGCAGTGTAGTGGAATGGAGAAGAAAGCAATGGAGTGGAGTGGAATGGAATGGAATGGAATGGAATGGAATGGAATGGAGTGGGACGGAGTGGACCTGAGTAGAATGGGAAGGCATGGAATTGAGTGGAGTGGATTCTAGTGGAGTGGAAAGGAGTCGAGAGGAATAGAATGGAATGGAATGGAATGGAAATGAATGGAATGGAATGGAATGTGGTGGATCAGAGTGGAGTGGAGAGGAATGGAATGGAAAGGAATGGATTGCAATGGCATCAATGGAAGTGAATGGAATGGAATGGAATGGAGTGGAATGCAGTGCAGTGTAGTGGAATGGAGTAGAAAGATTGGAGTCGAGTGGAGTGGAGAGGAGTGGAATGGAGTGGAATGGAATTTGATGGATTGGAATGGATTAGAAAGGATTGGAGTTGAGTGGAGTGGAGAGGAGTGGAATGGAGTGGAATCGAATTTAATGGAATGGAATGGAATTTAATGGAAGGGAATGGAATGGAATGGAGTGGATTGCAATGGAGTGCAATGGAGTGGAATGGGAAGGAATGGAACGGAATGGATTGGAGTGGAGTGCAGTTGAGTGAATTCAAGTTTAATGCCACAGAACGGAATGGAATCGAATGGAGTGGAATGGAATGGAGTGGAATGGAATGGAAATAATGCTTTGAATTAGAGTGGAGTGGAATGCAAAGGAATGGAATGGAAGAGAATGGAATGGAGTGGACTGTAGTGAAGTGGAGTGGAATGGAGTAGAAAGGAATGGAGTGGAGTAGAATGGAATGGAGTGCAGTGGATTGGAATAGAAAGGAATGCAATGGAACGGAATGGAATTGAATGGAATGGAATGGAGTGGAGTACAGTGCAGTGTAGTGGAATGGAGTAGAAACGAATTGAGTGGAGTCTAGCGGAGTGGAGTGGAATGGAGGGGAGTGGAATGGAATAGAATGGAATGGTATGGAATGGAACGGAACGGAACGGAACGCAATGGAATGGAATGGAATGGAATGGAATGGAATGGAATGGAATGGAATGGAATGGAATGGATTGCAATGGAGTGCAGTGGAGTGGAATGGGAAGGAATGGAATGGAATGGATTGGAGTGGAGTGCAGTTAAGTGGATTCAAGTGGAATGCAACAGAACGGAATGGAATCAAATGGAGTGGAATGGAATTTAATGGAATGGAAATAATGCTGTGAATTGGAGTGGAGTGGAATGCAAAGGACTGGAATGGAAGAGAATGGAGTGGAGTGGAGTGGACTGGAGTGGAGTGGAATAGAATAGAAAGGAATGGAATGGAGTAGAATGGAATGAGTGCGGTGGAGTGGAATAGAAAGGAATGCAATGGAACGGAATGGAATTGAATGGAATGGAATGGAGTGGAGTACAGTGCAGTGTAGTGGAATGGAGTAGAAACGAATGGAGTGGAGTCTAGCAGAGTGGAGTGTAATGGAGGGGAATGGAATGGAATGGAATGGAAACGAATGGAATGGAATAGAATGGATTGGCAGGAAGTGGAGTAGAGTGGTTTGAATTGGAAAAGAAAGGAATGTAATCGAATAGTATGGAATGGAAAGGAATGCAGCGTAAGGGAGTGGAGTGGAGTGCAATGCACAAAGGGAAGGGAAAGGAATTGAATGAAAAGCAGTGGCAAGTAATGGAATGCAATGAAATGGAATGCAAAGCAAGGGAATGGAATTGAAGGGAGTGGAGTGGACTGCAGTATAGTGGAATGGATTGGAAAGGAATGGATTATAGTGGAGTAGAGTGGAAAGGAGTGGAATGAAGAGGAATGAAATGGAATGGAATGGAATAAGTGGGGTGGAGTGGATTGGAATGGGAAAGAATTGAACATAGTGGAGGGTTTCGAGTGGAGAGAAGTGGAGTAGAGTGTATTCGAGTGGCTTGGATAGGAATGGAATGGAATAGTATGGAATGGAGTGCTTTGGATTGGATTGGAGAAGAGTGGAGTTTAGTGGAATGGAATGGAATGGAATGGAATAGAATGGAAAGGAATTTAACGGAACGGAAAGACATGGAGTGGAGTGGAGCGCCTTTTAGTGGAATGGAGTGGAAAGGAATGGAGTGGAGTCTAGTGGAGTGGAGTGGAATGGAATGGAGAGGAGTGTAGTGCAGTGGAATGTTAAGGAACGGAATAGAGTGGATTGGAGTGGTTTAGAGTGGATTCGAGTGCAGTGGAATGGAATGGAATATAACGGAATGGAATGAATTGGTACTCAGTGGACAGTAGTGGAGTGGAGAGGATAGAAATGGAAATGAACGGAATCAAATGGAGTGGAGTGGAGGGCATTGTAGTGGAATGGACTATAAAGGAATGGTGTGGAACGGAGTGGAATGGAATGGAATGGAATGCAATGGAACGGAATGGAATGGAATGGAATGGAGTGGAATGTATTGGAGTGGACTGGAGTGGAAAGGAGGGAATGCAATGTAGCGGAATGGAGTGTAGTGGAATCGAATGGAATAGAAAGGGATGTAATTGAGTGGAGTGGAGGGGAGTGGAATGGAATGGAATAGCACTGAATGGAATGAAATGCAGTCGATTGGAGTGGAGTGGATTGGTGTGAAATTGAGTGGAATGCAATTGAATGGAATGGAATGGAATGGAATGGAATGGAATGGAATGGAAAGGAATGGAATGGAATGAAATGCAATACAATTGAGTGGAGAGGAAAGCAGTGTAGTTGAATGGAGTAGAAAGGAATGGAGTGGAATGAATGTAGTGGAGTGGAGTGGTGTGGTATGGAATGGACTGGAGAGGAGTGGAGTGGAGTGGAATGGAATTGAATGGAACGGGAGGGGAGGTAATGGAATGGTGAAATTAAATGTGGGCTGTGATTCTCCCACTGCAATATTGCCAGGGTGACAGAGTGACATGATGTCGTCAGAAAAATTGGAATGGAATGGACTGGAATGGACTGCAGTGGAATGAACTGAAGTGGAGAGGATTGGAGTGGATTTGAGTGTAGTGGAATCGAATAGAATGGAGAGGAAAGGAATGGGATGGAACGGAATTCAGTGGACTGGAGTGGAGTGGATTTCAGTGGAGTGGATTGGAATGGAATGCAACGGAATGGAAAGGAATGCAATGGAATGGAATGGAATGGAATGCAATGGCATGGAGTCCAGTGAACTGGCGTGGAGTGGAGTGGAATTGAATGGAAGGGAATGGAAGGCAATGGAATGGAATGCAATGGAACGAAATGGAATGGAATGGAATGGAGTGGAGTGGAGTGCAGTGTGGTGGAATGGAGTAGAACGGAATGAGTGGATTGGAGTGGAATGGGGTGGAATGGAGTGGAATGGAATGTGATGGAACGAAATTCAGTGGAGTGGAGTGAAGTGGATTGGAGTTGAATGGAATAGATGGGAATGTAAAGGAATGGAATGTAGTGGAACAGAATGGAATGAAATGGAATACAATGGAATGGGGTGGAATGCAGAGTAGTGGAATGGAGTAGAAAGGAATGGAGTGGATTTGAGTGAAGTGGAGTGACGTGGAATGGATGGGAATGGAAAGTAACAGAATGGAATGGAAAGGAGTCCAATGGGAAGGAATGGAATGGAGGGTATTGGAGTCGAGTAGAGTGGAGTAGAGTGGATTCGAGGGGAAAGGAATGGAAAGGAATGAAATGGCGTGTCAATGAGTGGAATTGGAAGGAATGGAATGGAGTGGGAGTAGAATGGAGTGTAGTGTGGTGGAATAGAGTGGAGCAGAAAGGGATGGAATGGAATGGAGTGGACTGGAGAGCAGTGGAGAGTAGTGGCATGGAATTTAATGGAATGGAATGGAATGGAATGGAACGGAATGGAATGGAATGGAATGCAGGGGATTGGAGTAGAGTTGAGTGGAGTGCAATGTCATGGAATGGAATGAAATGGAATGGAATGAAATGGAATGGAAGGAAACGGAATGGAAAGGAAAGGAGTGCAGTGGAGTGCAGTTTAGGGGAACGGAGTAGAAAACAAAGGAGTGCAGTGCAGTGCAGTGGAACGAACAGCATGGGAATGGAACAGAAGGGAAGAGTGGAGTGGAGTGCAGTGGAATCTTAAGATATTTAATAGAGTGGAGAGGAGTGCTGTAAAGTGGATTCGAGTGCAATGGAATGGAATACAATATAACGGAATTGAATGGAATGTTATACAGAGGATGGGAGTGGAGTGGAGTGGATTGGAATGGAAATGAATGCAATTGAACGGAGTGGAGTAGAGTGTATTGTAGTGGAATGTACTAGAAAGGAGTGGAGTGGAGTGGAGGGGAATGGAATGGAATGGAATATAGCGGAGTGGAGTAGAGTTTACTGTAGTGGAATGTACTAGAAAGGAATGCAGTGGAGTGGAGGGGAATAGAATGGAATGGAATGGAATGGAATGGAATGGAATGGAATGGAATATAGTGGAGTGGAGTGGAATGGAGGGAATGGAATATACTGGACAGGAGTGGAGCGGAAAAGAATGGAATAGAATGGAATGTAATTGAAAGGAGTGGTCTGGAGGGGAGAGGAGTGGAATGCAATGGAATTGAATTGAATGGAATAGAATGCAGTGGATTGGAGTGGAAGGAAGTGGTGTGGAATTGAATGGAGTGCAACTGAATGCAAAGGAATGGAATGGAATGGAATGGAATGGAATGGAATGGAATGGAATGGAATGGAATAGAATGGAATGGGAGTGGAGAGGAAAGCAGTGTAGTTGAATGGAGTAAAAGCAATGGAGTGGAACGGAATGGAGTGGAGTGAAGTGGAGTGGAGTAGGGTGGTATGGAATGGAGTGGAGAGGAGCGGAGTGAAGTGGAATGGAATTCAATGGAATGGAATGGGAGGTAATGGAATGGTGAAATTAAATGTGGGCTGTGATTCTCCCACTGCAATATTGACAGTTTGACAGAGTGATATAATTTCGTCAGAAAAATTGGAAAGGAAAGGAATGGCATGGACTGGAATGGACTGCAATGGAATGGAATGAAGTGGAGAGGATTGGAGTGGATTTGAGTGTAGTGGAAGTGAGTAGTATAGAGAGGAAAGGAATGGGAAGGAACGGAATTCAGTGGAGTGGAGTTGAGTAGATTTTAGTGGAGTGGAGTGGAATGAAATGCAACGGAATGGAGGAATGAAATGAAATGCAATGGAATGCAATGCTATGGACTGCAGTGAACTGGGGTGGAGTGGAGTGGAATTGAATGGAAGGGAATGGAAGGCAATGGAATGCAATGCAATGGAACGGAATGGAATGGAACGGAATGGAGTGGAGTGGAGTTCAGTGGAGTGGAGTGGAGTGCAGTGCATTGGAATGGAGTGCAACGGAATGAGTGGAGTGGAGTGGAGTGGGGTGGAATGGAGTGGAATGGAATGGGAAGGAAAGAAATTCAATGGAGTAGAGTGGAGTGGACTGGAGTAGAATGGAACAGATGGGAAAAGAAACGAATGGAGTGCAGTGGAACAGAAAAGAATGAAATGGAGTGCAATGGAGACGAGTGGAATGCAGTGCAGTGGAATGGAGTAGAGAGGAGTGGAGTGGCATGGAATGGAATGGAATGGAGTGGAATGGAAAGGAATAGAATGGAATGGAATAGAATGGAATGGAATGGAATGGAATGGAATGGAATGGAATGGAATGGAATGGAATGGAATGGAATGGAATGAAATGGAGTGGAGTCAAGTGGAGTGGAGTGGAATGGAATGGAATGGAATGGAGAGGAGTGTAGTGCAGAGGAATGTTAAGGAATGGAATGGAGTGGAGGGGAGTGGTGTAGAGTAGATTCGAATGCAATGGAATGGAATGGAATATAACGGAATTCAATAGAATGGGATACAATGGATTGTAGTGAAGTGGAGTGGAAAGGAATGGAAATGAATGGAATCGAATGGGGAGGAGTGCAGTGCATTGTAGTGGAATGGACTATAATGGAATCGTGTGGAGTGGAGTGGAATGGAATGGAATAGTATCGAGTGGAATATAGTGGAATGGACTGCAGTGGAAAGGAGGGAAAACAATGTAGTGGACTGGAGTTGAGTAGAATTGAATGGAATACAATGGGATGTAATTGAGTGGAGTGAAGAGGAGTGGAATGGAATGGAATAGCACTGAATTGAATGAAATGCAGTGGTTTGGAGTGGAGTGGATCAGTGTGAAATTGAGTGAAATGCAATTGAATGGAATGGAATGGAATGAATGCAATGAAATGGAATGGAGTGGAATGCAATTGAGTGGAGAGGAAAGCAGTGTAGTTGAATGGAGTAGAAATGAATGGAGTGGAATGGAATGGAGTGGTGTGGAGTGGATTGGGGTGGAGTGGAGTGGAATGGAATGAGATGGAATGAAATTCAGTGGAGTGGAGTGGCTTGGAGTGGAATGGATTACACGGGAATGGAAAGGAATTGAATGCAGTGGAACAGAATGGAATGGAATGGGATGCAATGGAAAGGCCTGGAGTAGAGTGCAGTGTAGTGGAATGGAGTACAAAGGAATGGAGTGGAGTGGGGTGGAGTGGAGAGGAGAGGAATGGAGTGGAATGGAATGAAGTGGAGTGGAGTGGAGAGGATTGGAGTGCAATGGAGTGGATTGGAATGGAGTGGAATGGAATGCAATGGAATGGAATGGAATGGACTGGAAAGGAATGGAAAGGAATGTAATGGAATGCAATGGAACAGAATGGAATGCAACACAAAGTAGTGGAGTGGAACACAGAGTAGTGGAACGGAGTAGAAAGGAATGGAGTGGAGTGGAGTGGGGTGGATTGGAATGGAGTGTAATGGAATGGAATGGACTGGACTAGAATGGAGTGCAATGGGAATGAATGGAATGTAGTGGAGTGGAGTGGAGTGAAATGTAATGGAACGGGATGGAATGCTGTAGATTGGAGGGGAGTATAGTGGCATGGAATGGAATGGAATAGAATGCAGTGGAATGGAATGAAATGGAAAGGATTGGAGAGGAATGTAGAGAAGCGGAATGCAGTAGAAAGCAACGGAGTGGAGTAGAATGTAGTGCAGTGGAGTGGAGTGGAATATAGTAAAAATGAATGCATTGGAGTGGAGTGGAATGGAATGTTAATAAATGGAGAAGAGTGGAGTTGACTGGAGTGGAGTGGAGTAGAGTGGATTCTAGTGGAATTGAATGGAATTGAATAGAATGGAATGGAATGGAATGCAGTGAGTTGGAGCGGACTATAGTGGAGTGGAAGTGAATGGAAAGGACGGGAATGGTATGGAATGGAATGCAATGGAACGGAATGGAATGGAATGGAGTGGAGTCCAGTGTAATGGAATGGAGTAGAAAACAATGGAGTGGAGTTGAGTGGAAGGGAGTGAAATGGAATAGATGGAATTAAATGGAGCGGATTGAAGTAGAGCGGAATGGGAAGGAATGGAAAGGAGTGGAGTGCATTGGAGTGGAGTGGAGTGGAGAGGACTCGAGTGGAATGGAATGCAATGTAACGGAATGGAATGGAATGGAATGGAATGGAATGGAATGGAATGGAATGGAATGGAATGGAATGCTGTTGACTGCAGTGGAGTGGGGTGGTGTGGAATGGAATGGAATGGATTGGAAGGGAATGGAATGCAATGGATGGACTGGAATGGAATGGAATGGAATGGAATGAAGTGGATTGGAGGGCATTGTAGTGGAATGCAGAAGAAAGGAATGGAGTGGAGTGCTGTGGAATGGAATAGAATGTAATGCATTGCAATGTAGTGAAGTCGAGTGAAGTGGAAGGGGAAGGAATGGAATGGAGAGGACAGAAGTGGAGTGGAATGGAGTGGAACGGAAAGGAAGGGAATGGAATGGAATTGAATGCAATGGAATGGAATGGAGTAGAAAGGAATGGAGTGGAGTGGAATGGAAAGGAATGGAAAGAAAAATAATGGAGTGGAGTGGAGTGTAATATTAGGAGTAGAATGGAGTGGAGTGGAGTTGAGGGGATTGGGGTGGAGTTGAGTGGATTTGATTGGAATGGAATGGAATGGGATAGAAAGAAATGAAATGGAATGGAATGGACTGGAATGCAGTTTATTAGAGTGGAGTGGGGTGGAAAGGAATGGAATAGAAGGAAATGGAATGGAATGGAATGCCATTGAAGGGAAAGGAATGGAATGGAATGGAATAGAATGGAATGAAATGGAATGGAGTGGAGTGGAGTGGATTGGAGTGGAGTGCAGTGTAGTGGAATGGAGAAGAAAGCAATGGAGTGGAGTGGAATGGAATGGAATGGAATGGAATGGAATGGAGTGGGACGGAGTGGACCTGAGTAGAATGGGAAGGCATGGAATTGAGTGGAGTGGATTCTAGTGGAGTGGAAAGGAGTCGAGAGGAATAGAATGGAATGGAATGGAATGGAAATGAATGGAATGGAATGGAATGTGGTGGATCAGAGTGGAGTGGAGAGGAATGGAATGGAAAGGAATGGATTGCAATGGCATCAATGGAAGTGAATGGAATGGAATGGAATGGAATGGAGTGGAATGCAGTGCAGTGTAGTGGAATGGAGTAGAAAGATTGGAGTCGAGTGGAGTGGAGAGGAGTGGAATGGAGTGGAATGGAATTTGATGGATTGGAATGGATTAGAAAGGATTGGAGTTGAGTGGAGTGGAGAGGAGTGGAATGGAGTGGAATCGAATTTAATGGAATGGAATGGAATTTAATGGAAGGGAATGGAATGGAATGGAGTGGATTGCAATGGAGTGCAATGGAGTGGAATGGGAAGGAATGGAACGGAATGGATTGGAGTGGAGTGCAGTTGAGTGAATTCAAGTTTAATGCCACAGAACGGAATGGAATCGAATGGAGTGGAATGGAATGGAGTGGAATGGAATGGAAATAATGCTTTGAATTAGAGTGGAGTGGAATGCAAAGGAATGGAATGGAAGAGAATGGAATGGAGTGGACTGTAGTGAAGTGGAGTGGAATGGAGTAGAAAGGAATGGAGTGGAGTAGAATGGAATGGAGTGCAGTGGATTGGAATAGAAAGGAATGCAATGGAACGGAATGGAATTGAATGGAATGGAATGGAGTGGAGTACAGTGCAGTGTAGTGGAATGGAGTAGAAACGAATTGAGTGGAGTCTAGCGGAGTGGAGTGGAATGGAGGGGAGTGGAATGGAATAGAATGGAATGGTATGGAATGGAACGGAACGGAACGGAACGCAATGGAATGGAATGGAATGGAATGGAATGGAATGGAATGGAATGGAATGGAATGGAATGGAATGGATTGCAATGGAGTGCAGTGGAGTGGAATGGGAAGGAATGGAATGGAATGGATTGGAGTGGAGTGCAGTTAAGTGGATTCAAGTGGAATGCAACAGAACGGAATGGAATCAAATGGAGTGGAATGGAATTTAATGGAATGGAAATAATGCTGTGAATTGGAGTGGAGTGGAATGCAAAGGACTGGAATGGAAGAGAATGGAGTGGAGTGGAGTGGACTGGAGTGGAGTGGAATAGAATAGAAAGGAATGGAATGGAGTAGAATGGAATGAGTGCGGTGGAGTGGAATAGAAAGGAATGCAATGGAACGGAATGGAATTGAATGGAATGGAATGGAGTGGAGTACAGTGCAGTGTAGTGGAATGGAGTAGAAACGAATGGAGTGGAGTCTAGCGGAGTGGAGTGTAATGGAGGGGAATGGAATGGAATGGAATGGAATGGAATGGAATGGAAACGAATGGAATGGAATGGAATGGAAACGAATGGAATGGAATAGAATGGATTGGCAGGAAGTGGAGTAGAGTGGTTTGAATTGGAAAAGAAAGGAATGTAATCGAATAGTATGGAATGGAAAGGAATGCAGCGTAAGGGAGTGGAGTGGAGTGCAATGCACAAAGGGAAGGGAAAGGAATTGAATGAAAAGCAGTGGCAAGTAATGGAATGCAATGAAATGGAATGCAAAGCAAGGGAATGGAATTGAAGGGAGTGGAGTGGACTGCAGTATAGTGGAATGGATTGGAAAGGAATGGATTATAGTGGAGTAGAGTGGAAAGGAGTGGAATGAAGAGGAATGAAATGGAATGGAATGGAATAAGTGGGGTGGAGTGGATTGGAATGGGAAAGAATTGAACATAGTGGAGGGTTTCGAGTGGAGAGAAGTGGAGTAGAGTGTATTCGAGTGGCTTGGATAGGAATGGAATGGAATAGTATGGAATGGAGTGCTTTGGATTGGATTGGAGAAGAGTGGAGTTTAGTGGAATGGAATGGAATGGAATGGAATAGAATGGAAAGGAATTTAACGGAACGGAAAGACATGGAGTGGAGTGGAGCGCCTTTTAGTGGAATGGAGTGGAAAGGAATGGAGTGGAGTCTAGTGGAGTGGAGTGGAATGGAATGGAGAGGAGTGTAGTGCAGTGGAATGTTAAGGAACGGAATAGAGTGGATTGGAGTGGTTTAGAGTGGATTCGAGTGCAGTGGAATGGAATGGAATATAACGGAATGGAATGAATTGGTACTCAGTGGACAGTAGTGGAGTGGAGAGGATAGAAATGGAAATGAACGGAATCAAATGGAGTGGAGTGGAGTGCATTGTAGTGGAATGGACTATAAAGGAATGGTGTGGAATGGAGTGGAATGGAATGGAATGGAATGCAATGGAACGGAATGGAATGGAATGGAATGGAGTGGAATGTATTGGAGTGGACTGGAGTGGAAAGGAGGGAATGCAATGTAGCGGAATGGAGTGTAGTGGAATCGAATGGAATAGAAAGTGATGTAATTGAGTGGAGTGGAGGGGAGTGGAATGGAATGGAATAGCACTGAATGGAATGAAATGCAGTCGATTGGAGTGGAGTGGATTGGTGTGAAATTGAGTGGAATGCAATTGAATGGAATGGAATGGAATGCAATGGAATGGAATGGAATGGAAAGGAATGGAATGGAATGAAATGCAATACAATTGAGTGGAGAGGAAAGCAGTGTAGTTGAATGGAGTAGAAAGGAATGGAGTGGAATGAATGTAGTGGAGTGGAGTGGTGTGGTATGGAATGGACTGGAGAGGAGTGGAGTGGAGTGGAATGGAATTGAATGGAACGGGAGGGGAGGTAATGGAATGGTGAAATTAAATGTGGGCTGTGATTCTCCCACTGCAATATTGCCAGGATGACAGAGTGACATGATGTCGTCAGAAAAATTGGAATGGAATGGACTGGAATGGACTGCAGTGGAATGAACTGAAGTGGAGAGGATTGGAGTGGATTTGAGTGTAGTGGAATCGAATAGAATGGAGAGGAAAGGAATGGGATGGAACGGAATTCAGTGGACTGGAGTGGAGTGGATTTCAGTGGAGTGGATTGGAATGGAATGCAACGGAATGGAAAGGAATGCAATGGAATGGAATGGAATGGAATGCAATGGCATGGAGTCCAGTGAACTGGCGTGGAGTGGAGTGGAATTGAATGGAAGGGAATGGAAGGCAATGGAATGGAATGCAATGGAACGAAATGGAATGGAATGGAATGGAGTGGAGTGGAGTGCAGTGTGGTGGAATGGAGTAGAACGGAATGAGTGGATTGGAGTGGAATGGGGTGGAATGGAGTGGAATGGAATGTGATGGAACGAAATTCAGTGGAGTGGAGTGAAGTGGATTGGAGTTGAATGGAATAGATGGGAATGTAAAGGAATGGAATGTAGTGGAACAGAATGGAATGAAATGGAATACAATGGAATGGGGTGGAATGCAGAGTAGTGGAATGGAGTAGAAAGGAATGGAGTGGATTTGAGTGAAGTGGAGTGACGTGGAATGGATGGGAATGGAAAGTAACAGAATGGAATGGAAAGGAGTCCAATGGGAAGGAATGGAATGGAGGGTATTGGAGTCGAGTAGAGTGGAGTAGAGTGGATTCGAGGGGAAAGGAATGGAAAGGAATGAAATGGCGTGTCAATGAGTGGAATTGGAAGGAATGGAATGGAGTGGGAGTAGAATGGAGTGTAGTGTGGTGGAATAGAGTGGAGCAGAAAGGGATGGAATGGAATGGAGTGGACTGGAGAGCAGTGGAGAGTAGTGGCATGGAATTTAATGGAATGGAATGGAATGGAATGGAACGGAATGGAATGGAATGGAATGCAGGGGATTGGAGTAGAGTTGAGTGGAGTGCAATGTCATGGAATGGAATGAAATGGAATGGAAGGAAACGGAATGGAAAGGAAAGGAGTGCAGTGGAGTGCAGTTTAGGGGAACGGAGTAGAAAACAAAGGAGTGCAGTGCAGTGCAGTGGAACGAACAGCATGGGAATGGAACAGAAGGGAAGAGTGGAGTGGAGTGCAGTGGAATCTTAAGATATTTAATAGAGTGGAGAGGAGTGCTGTAAAGTGGATTCGAGTGCAATGGAATGGAATACAATATAACGGAATTGAATGGAATGTTATACAGAGGATGGGAGTGGAGTGGAGTGGATTGGAATGGAAATGAATGCAATTGAACGGAGTGGAGTAGAGTGTATTGTAGTGGAATGTACTAGAAAGGAGTGGAGTGGAGTGGAGGGGAATGGAATGGAATGGAATATAGCGGAGTGGAGTAGAGTTTACTGTAGTGGAATGTACTAGAAAGGAATGCAGTGGAGTGGAGGGGAATAGAATGGAATGGAATGGAATGGAATATAGTGGAGTGGAGTGGAATGGAGGGAATGGAATATACTGGACAGGAGTGGAGCGGAAAAGAATGGAATAGAATGGAATGTAATTGAAAGGAGTGGTCTGGAGGGGAGAGGAGTGGAATGCAATGGAATTGAATTGAATGGAATAGAATGCAGTGGATTGGAGTGGAAGGAAGTGGTGTGGAATTGAATGGAGTGCAACTGAATGCAAAGGAATGGAATGGAATGGAATGGAATGGAATGGAATGGAATGGAATAGAATGGAATGGGAGTGGAGAGGAAAGCAGTGTAGTTGAATGGAGTAAAAGCAATGGAGTGGAATGGAATGGAGTGGAGTGAAGTGGAGTGGAGTAGGGTGGTATGGAATGGAGTGGAGAGGAGCGGAGTGAAGTGGAATGGAATTCAATGGAATGGAATGGGAGGTAATGGAATGGTGAAATTAAATGTGGGCTGTGATTCTCCCACTGCAATATTGACAGTTTGACAGAGTGATATAATTTCGTCAGAAAAATTGGAAAGGAAAGGAATGGCATGGACTGGAATGGACTGCAATGGAATGGAATGAAGTGGAGAGGATTGGAGTGGATTTGAGTGTAGTGGAAGTGAGTAGTATAGAGAGGAAAGGAATGGGAAGGAACGGAATTCAGTGGAGTGGAGTTGAGTAGATTTTAGTGGAGTGGAGTGGAATGAAATGCAACGGAATGGAGGAATGAAATGAAATGCAATGGAATGCAATGCTATGGACTGCAGTGAACTGGGGTGGAGTGGAGTGGAATTGAATGGAAGGGAATGGAAGGCAATGGAATGCAATGCAATGGAACGGAATGGAATGGAACGGAATGGAGTGGAGTGGAGTTCAGTGGAGTGGAGTGGAGTGCAGTGCATTGGAATGGAGTGCAACGGAATGAGTGGAGTGGAGTGGAGTGGGGTGGAATGGAGTGGAATGGAATGGGAAGGAAAGAAATTCAATGGAGTAGAGTGGAGTGGACTGGAGTAGAATGGAATAGATGGGAAAAGAAACGAATGGAGTGCAGTGGAACAGAAAAGAATGAAATGGAGTGCAATGGAGACGAGTGGAATGCAGTGCAGTGGAATGGAGTAGAGAGGAGTGGAGTGGCATGGAATGGAATGGAATGGAGTGGAATGGAAAGGAATAGAATGGAATGGAATAGAATGGAATGGAATGGAATGGAATGGAATGGAATGGAATGGAATGGAATGAAATGGAGTGGAGTCAAGTGGAGTGGAGTGGAATGGAATGGAATGGAATGGAATGGAATGGAATGGAATGGAGAGGAGTGTAGTGCAGAGGAATGTTAAGGAATGGAATAGAGTGGAGGGGAGTGGTGTAGAGTAGATTCGAATGCAATGGAATGGAATGGAATATAACGGAATTCAATAGAATGGGATACAATGGATTGTAGTGAAGTGGAGTGGAAAGGAATGGAAAGAAAAATAATGGAGTGGAGTGGAGTGTAATATTAGGAGTAGAATGGAGTGGAGTGGAGTTGAGGGGATTGGGGTGGAGTTGAGTGGATTTGATTGGAATGGAATGGAATGGGATAGAAAGAAATGAAATGGAATGGAATGGACTGGAATGCAGTTTATTAGAGTGGAGTGGGGTGGAAAGGAATGGAATAGAAGGAAATGGAATGGAATGGAATGCCATTGAAGGGAAAGGAATGGAATGGAATGGAATAGAATGGAATGAAATGGAATGGAGTGGAGTGGAGTGGATTGGAGTGGAGTGCAGTGTAGTGGAATGGAGAAGAAAGCAATGGAGTGGAGTGGAATGGAATGGAATGGAATGGAATGGAATGGAATGGAGTGGGACGGAGTGGACCTGAGTAGAATGGGAAGGCATGGAATTGAGTGGAGTGGATTCTAGTGGAGTGGAAAGGAGTCGAGAGGAATAGAATGGAATGGAATGGAATGGAAATGAATGGAATGGAATGGAATGTGGTGGATCAGAGTGGAGTGGAGAGGAATGGAATGGAAAGGAATGGATTGCAATGGCATCAATGGAAGTGAATGGAATGGAATGGAATGGAATGGAGTGGAATGCAGTGCAGTGTAGTGGAATGGAGTAGAAAGATTGGAGTCGAGTGGAGTGGAGAGGAGTGGAATGGAGTGGAATGGAATTTGATGGATTGGAATGGATTAGAAAGGATTGGAGTTGAGTGGAGTGGAGAGGAGTGGAATGGAGTGGAATCGAATTTAATGGAATGGAATGGAATTTAATGGAAGGGAATGGAATGGAATGGAGTGGATTGCAATGGAGTGCAATGGAGTGGAATGGGAAGGAATGGAACGGAATGGATTGGAGTGGAGTGCAGTTGAGTGAATTCAAGTTTAATGCCACAGAACGGAATGGAATCGAATGGAGTGGAATGGAATGGAGTGGAATGGAATGGAAATAATGCTTTGAATTAGAGTGGAGTGGAATGCAAAGGAATGGAATGGAAGAGAATGGAATGGAGTGGACTGTAGTGAAGTGGAGTGGAATGGAGTAGAAAGGAATGGAGTGGAGTAGAATGGAATGGAGTGCAGTGGATTGGAATAGAAAGGAATGCAATGGAACGGAATGGAATTGAATGGAATGGAATGGAGTGGAGTACAGTGCAGTGTAGTGGAATGGAGTAGAAACGAATTGAGTGGAGTCTAGCGGAGTGGAGTGGAATGGAGGGGAGTGGAATGGAATAGAATGGAATGGTATGGAATGGAACGGAACGGAACGGAACGCAATGGAATGGAATGGAATGGAATGGAATGGAATGGAATGGAATGGAATGGAATGGAATGGATTGCAATGGAGTGCAGTGGAGTGGAATGGGAAGGAATGGAATGGAATGGATTGGAGTGGAGTGCAGTTAAGTGGATTCAAGTGGAATGCAACAGAACGGAATGGAATCAAATGGAGTGGAATGGAATTTAATGGAATGGAAATAATGCTGTGAATTGGAGTGGAGTGGAATGCAAAGGACTGGAATGGAAGAGAATGGAGTGGAGTGGAGTGGACTGGAGTGGAGTGGAATAGAATAGAAAGGAATGGAATGGAGTAGAATGGAATGAGTGCGGTGGAGTGGAATAGAAAGGAATGCAATGGAACGGAATGGAATTGAATGGAATGGAATGGAGTGGAGTACAGTGCAGTGTAGTGGAATGGAGTAGAAACGAATGGAGTGGAGTCTAGCGGAGTGGAGTGTAATGGAGGGGAATGGAATGGAATGGAATGGAATGGAATGGAATGGAAACGAATGGAATGGAATGGAATGGAAACGAATGGAATGGAATAGAATGGATTGGCAGGAAGTGGAGTAGAGTGGTTTGAATTGGAAAAGAAAGGAATGTAATCGAATAGTATGGAATGGAAAGGAATGCAGCGTAAGGGAGTGGAGTGGAGTGCAATGCACAAAGGGAAGGGAAAGGAATTGAATGAAAAGCAGTGGCAAGTAATGGAATGCAATGAAATGGAATGCAAAGCAAGGGAATGGAATTGAAGGGAGTGGAGTGGACTGCAGTATAGTGGAATGGATTGGAAAGGAATGGATTATAGTGGAGTAGAGTGGAAAGGAGTGGAATGAAGAGGAATGAAATGGAATGGAATGGAATAAGTGGGGTGGAGTGGATTGGAATGGGAAAGAATTGAACATAGTGGAGGGTTTCGAGTGGAGAGAAGTGGAGTAGAGTGTATTCGAGTGGCTTGGATAGGAATGGAATGGAATAGTATGGAATGGAGTGCTTTGGATTGGATTGGAGAAGAGTGGAGTTTAGTGGAATGGAATGGAATGGAATGGAATAGAATGGAAAGGAATTTAACGGAACGGAAAGACATGGAGTGGAGTGGAGCGCCTTTTAGTGGAATGGAGTGGAAAGGAATGGAGTGGAGTCTAGTGGAGTGGAGTGGAATGGAATGGAGAGGAGTGTAGTGCAGTGGAATGTTAAGGAACGGAATAGAGTGGATTGGAGTGGTTTAGAGTGGATTCGAGTGCAGTGGAATGGAATGGAATATAACGGAATGGAATGAATTGGTACTCAGTGGACAGTAGTGGAGTGGAGAGGATAGAAATGGAAATGAACGGAATCAAATGGAGTGGAGTGGAGTGCATTGTAGTGGAATGGACTATAAAGGAATGGTGTGGAATGGAGTGGAATGGAATGGAATGGAATGCAATGGAACGGAATGGAATGGAATGGAATGGAGTGGAATGTATTGGAGTGGACTGGAGTGGAAAGGAGGGAATGCAATGTAGCGGAATGGAGTGTAGTGGAATCGAATGGAATAGAAAGTGATGTAATTGAGTGGAGTGGAGGGGAGTGGAATGGAATGGAATAGCACTGAATGGAATGAAATGCAGTCGATTGGAGTGGAGTGGATTGGTGTGAAATTGAGTGGAATGCAATTGAATGGAATGGAATGGAATGCAATGGAATGGAATGGAATGGAAAGGAATGGAATGGAATGAAATGCAATACAATTGAGTGGAGAGGAAAGCAGTGTAGTTGAATGGAGTAGAAAGGAATGGAGTGGAATGAATGTAGTGGAGTGGAGTGGTGTGGTATGGAATGGACTGGAGAGGAGTGGAGTGGAGTGGAATGGAATTGAATGGAACGGGAGGGGAGGTAATGGAATGGTGAAATTAAATGTGGGCTGTGATTCTCCCACTGCAATATTGCCAGGATGACAGAGTGACATGATGTCGTCAGAAAAATTGGAATGGAATGGACTGGAATGGACTGCAGTGGAATGAACTGAAGTGGAGAGGATTGGAGTGGATTTGAGTGTAGTGGAATCGAATAGAATGGAGAGGAAAGGAATGGGATGGAACGGAATTCAGTGGACTGGAGTGGAGTGGATTTCAGTGGAGTGGATTGGAATGGAATGCAACGGAATGGAAAGGAATGCAATGGAATGGAATGGAATGGAATGCAATGGCATGGAGTCCAGTGAACTGGCGTGGAGTGGAGTGGAATTGAATGGAAGGGAATGGAAGGCAATGGAATGGAATGCAATGGAACGAAATGGAATGGAATGGAATGGAGTGGAGTGGAGTGCAGTGTGGTGGAATGGAGTAGAACGGAATGAGTGGATTGGAGTGGAATGGGGTGGAATGGAGTGGAATGGAATGTGATGGAACGAAATTCAGTGGAGTGGAGTGAAGTGGATTGGAGTTGAATGGAATAGATGGGAATGTAAAGGAATGGAATGTAGTGGAACAGAATGGAATGAAATGGAATACAATGGAATGGGGTGGAATGCAGAGTAGTGGAATGGAGTAGAAAGGAATGGAGTGGATTTGAGTGAAGTGGAGTGACGTGGAATGGATGGGAATGGAAAGTAACAGAATGGAATGGAAAGGAGTCCAATGGGAAGGAATGGAATGGAGGGTATTGGAGTCGAGTAGAGTGGAGTAGAGTGGATTCGAGGGGAAAGGAATGGAAAGGAATGAAATGGCGTGTCAATGAGTGGAATTGGAAGGAATGGAATGGAGTGGGAGTAGAATGGAGTGTAGTGTGGTGGAATAGAGTGGAGCAGAAAGGGATGGAATGGAATGGAGTGGACTGGAGAGCAGTGGAGAGTAGTGGCATGGAATTTAATGGAATGGAATGGAATGGAATGGAACGGAATGGAATGGAATGGAATGCAGGGGATTGGAGTAGAGTTGAGTGGAGTGCAATGTCATGGAATGGAATGAAATGGAATGGAAGGAAACGGAATGGAAAGGAAAGGAGTGCAGTGGAGTGCAGTTTAGGGGAACGGAGTAGAAAACAAAGGAGTGCAGTGCAGTGCAGTGGAACGAACAGCATGGGAATGGAACAGAAGGGAAGAGTGGAGTGGAGTGCAGTGGAATCTTAAGATATTTAATAGAGTGGAGAGGAGTGCTGTAAAGTGGATTCGAGTGCAATGGAATGGAATACAATATAACGGAATTGAATGGAATGTTATACAGAGGATGGGAGTGGAGTGGAGTGGATTGGAATGGAAATGAATGCAATTGAACGGAGTGGAGTAGAGTGTATTGTAGTGGAATGTACTAGAAAGGAGTGGAGTGGAGTGGAGGGGAATGGAATGGAATGGAATATAGCGGAGTGGAGTAGAGTTTACTGTAGTGGAATGTACTAGAAAGGAATGCAGTGGAGTGGAGGGGAATAGAATGGAATGGAATGGAATGGAATATAGTGGAGTGGAGTGGAATGGAGGGAATGGAATATACTGGACAGGAGTGGAGCGGAAAAGAATGGAATAGAATGGAATGTAATTGAAAGGAGTGGTCTGGAGGGGAGAGGAGTGGAATGCAATGGAATTGAATTGAATGGAATAGAATGCAGTGGATTGGAGTGGAAGGAAGTGGTGTGGAATTGAATGGAGTGCAACTGAATGCAAAGGAATGGAATGGAATGGAATGGAATGGAATGGAATGGAATGGAATAGAATGGAATGGGAGTGGAGAGGAAAGCAGTGTAGTTGAATGGAGTAAAAGCAATGGAGTGGAATGGAATGGAGTGGAGTGAAGTGGAGTGGAGTAGGGTGGTATGGAATGGAGTGGAGAGGAGCGGAGTGAAGTGGAATGGAATTCAATGGAATGGAATGGGAGGTAATGGAATGGTGAAATTAAATGTGGGCTGTGATTCTCCCACTGCAATATTGACAGTTTGACAGAGTGATATAATTTCGTCAGAAAAATTGGAAAGGAAAGGAATGGCATGGACTGGAATGGACTGCAATGGAATGGAATGAAGTGGAGAGGATTGGAGTGGATTTGAGTGTAGTGGAAGTGAGTAGTATAGAGAGGAAAGGAATGGGAAGGAACGGAATTCAGTGGAGTGGAGTTGAGTAGATTTTAGTGGAGTGGAGTGGAATGAAATGCAACGGAATGGAGGAATGAAATGAAATGCAATGGAATGCAATGCTATGGACTGCAGTGAACTGGGGTGGAGTGGAGTGGAATTGAATGGAAGGGAATGGAAGGCAATGGAATGCAATGCAATGGAACGGAATGGAATGGAACGGAATGGAGTGGAGTGGAGTTCAGTGGAGTGGAGTGGAGTGCAGTGCATTGGAATGGAGTGCAACGGAATGAGTGGAGTGGAGTGGAGTGGGGTGGAATGGAGTGGAATGGAATGGGAAGGAAAGAAATTCAATGGAGTAGAGTGGAGTGGACTGGAGTAGAATGGAATAGATGGGAAAAGAAACGAATGGAGTGCAGTGGAACAGAAAAGAATGAAATGGAGTGCAATGGAGACGAGTGGAATGCAGTGCAGTGGAATGGAGTAGAGAGGAGTGGAGTGGCATGGAATGGAATGGAATGGAGTGGAATGGAAAGGAATAGAATGGAATGGAATAGAATGGAATGGAATGGAATGGAATGGAATGGAATGGAATGGAATGGAATGGAATGAAATGGAGTGGAGTCAAGTGGAGTGGAGTGGAATGGAATGGAATGGAATGGAATGGAATGGAATGGAATGGAGAGGAGTGTAGTGCAGAGGAATGTTAAGGAATGGAATAGAGTGGAGGGGAGTGGTGTAGAGTAGATTCGAATGCAATGGAATGGAATGGAATATAACGGAATTCAATAGAATGGGATACAATGGATTGTAGTGAAGTGGAGTGGAAAGGAATGGAAAGAAAAATAATGGAGTGGAGTGGAGTGTAATATTAGGAGTAGAATGGAGTGGAGTGGAGTTGAGGGGATTGGGGTGGAGTTGAGTGGATTTGATTGGAATGGAATGGAATGGGATAGAAAGAAATGAAATGGAATGGAATGGACTGGAATGCAGTTTATTAGAGTGGAGTGGGGTGGAAAGGAATGGAATAGAAGGAAATGGAATGGAATGGAATGCCATTGAAGGGAAAGGAATGGAATGGAATGGAATAGAATGGAATGAAATGGAATGGAGTGGAGTGGAGTGGATTGGAGTGGAGTGCAGTGTAGTGGAATGGAGAAGAAAGCAATGGAGTGGAGTGGAATGGAATGGAATGGAATGGAATGGAATGGAATGGAGTGGGACGGAGTGGACCTGAGTAGAATGGGAAGGCATGGAATTGAGTGGAGTGGATTCTAGTGGAGTGGAAAGGAGTCGAGAGGAATAGAATGGAATGGAATGGAATGGAAATGAATGGAATGGAATGGAATGTGGTGGATCAGAGTGGAGTGGAGAGGAATGGAATGGAAAGGAATGGATTGCAATGGCATCAATGGAAGTGAATGGAATGGAATGGAATGGAATGGAGTGGAATGCAGTGCAGTGTAGTGGAATGGAGTAGAAAGATTGGAGTCGAGTGGAGTGGAGAGGAGTGGAATGGAGTGGAATGGAATTTGATGGATTGGAATGGATTAGAAAGGATTGGAGTTGAGTGGAGTGGAGAGGAGTGGAATGGAGTGGAATCGAATTTAATGGAATGGAATGGAATTTAATGGAAGGGAATGGAATGGAATGGAGTGGATTGCAATGGAGTGCAATGGAGTGGAATGGGAAGGAATGGAACGGAATGGATTGGAGTGGAGTGCAGTTGAGTGAATTCAAGTTTAATGCCACAGAACGGAATGGAATCGAATGGAGTGGAATGGAATGGAGTGGAATGGAATGGAAATAATGCTTTGAATTAGAGTGGAGTGGAATGCAAAGGAATGGAATGGAAGAGAATGGAATGGAGTGGACTGTAGTGAAGTGGAGTGGAATGGAGTAGAAAGGAATGGAGTGGAGTAGAATGGAATGGAGTGCAGTGGATTGGAATAGAAAGGAATGCAATGGAACGGAATGGAATTGAATGGAATGGAATGGAGTGGAGTACAGTGCAGTGTAGTGGAATGGAGTAGAAACGAATTGAGTGGAGTCTAGCGGAGTGGAGTGGAATGGAGGGGAGTGGAATGGAATAGAATGGAATGGTATGGAATGGAACGGAACGGAACGGAACGCAATGGAATGGAATGGAATGGAATGGAATGGAATGGAATGGAATGGAATGGAATGGAATGGATTGCAATGGAGTGCAGTGGAGTGGAATGGGAAGGAATGGAATGGAATGGATTGGAGTGGAGTGCAGTTAAGTGGATTCAAGTGGAATGCAACAGAACGGAATGGAATCAAATGGAGTGGAATGGAATTTAATGGAATGGAAATAATGCTGTGAATTGGAGTGGAGTGGAATGCAAAGGACTGGAATGGAAGAGAATGGAGTGGAGTGGAGTGGACTGGAGTGGAGTGGAATAGAATAGAAAGGAATGGAATGGAGTAGAATGGAATGAGTGCGGTGGAGTGGAATAGAAAGGAATGCAATGGAACGGAATGGAATTGAATGGAATGGAATGGAGTGGAGTACAGTGCAGTGTAGTGGAATGGAGTAGAAACGAATGGAGTGGAGTCTAGCGGAGTGGAGTGTAATGGAGGGGAATGGAATGGAATGGAATGGAATGGAATGGAAACGAATGGAATGGAATAGAATGGATTGGCAGGAAGTGGAGTAGAGTGGTTTGAATTGGAAAAGAAAGGAATGTAATCGAATAGTATGGAATGGAAAGGAATGCAGCGTAAGGGAGTGGAGTGGAGTGCAATGCACAAAGGGAAGGGAAAGGAATTGAATGAAAAGCAGTGGCAAGTAATGGAATGCAATGAAATGGAATGCAAAGCAAGGGAATGGAATTGAAGGGAGTGGAGTGGACTGCAGTATAGTGGAATGGATTGGAAAGGAATGGATTATAGTGGAGTAGAGTGGAAAGGAGTGGAATGAAGAGGAATGAAATGGAATGGAATGGAATAAGTGGGGTGGAGTGGATTGGAATGGGAAAGAATTGAACATAGTGGAGGGTTTCGAGTGGAGAGAAGTGGAGTAGAGTGTATTCGAGTGGCTTGGATAGGAATGGAATGGAATAGTATGGAATGGAGTGCTTTGGATTGGATTGGAGAAGAGTGGAGTTTAGTGGAATGGAATGGAATGGAATGGAATAGAATGGAAAGGAATTTAACGGAACGGAAAGACATGGAGTGGAGTGGAGCGCCTTTTAGTGGAATGGAGTGGAAAGGAATGGAGTGGAGTCTAGTGGAGTGGAGTGGAATGGAATGGAGAGGAGTGTAGTGCAGTGGAATGTTAAGGAACGGAATAGAGTGGATTGGAGTGGTTTAGAGTGGATTCGAGTGCAGTGGAATGGAATGGAATATAACGGAATGGAATGAATTGGTACTCAGTGGACAGTAGTGGAGTGGAGAGGATAGAAATGGAAATGAACGGAATCAAATGGAGTGGAGTGGAGGGCATTGTAGTGGAATGGACTATAAAGGAATGGTGTGGAACGGAGTGGAATGGAATGGAATGGAATGCAATGGAACGGAATGGAATGGAATGGAATGGAGTGGAATGTATTGGAGTGGACTGGAGTGGAAAGGAGGGAATGCAATGTAGCGGAATGGAGTGTAGTGGAATCGAATGGAATAGAAAGGGATGTAATTGAGTGGAGTGGAGGGGAGTGGAATGGAATGGAATAGCACTGAATGGAATGAAATGCAGTCGATTGGAGTGGAGTGGATTGGTGTGAAATTGAGTGGAATGCAATTGAATGGAATGGAATGGAATGGAATGGAATGGAATGGAATGGAATGGAATGGAAAGGAATGGAATGGAATGAAATGCAATACAATTGAGTGGAGAGGAAAGCAGTGTAGTTGAATGGAGTAGAAAGGAATGGAGTGGAATGAATGTAGTGGAGTGGAGTGGTGTGGTATGGAATGGACTGGAGAGGAGTGGAGTGGAGTGGAATGGAATTGAATGGAACGGGAGGGGAGGTAATGGAATGGTGAAATTAAATGTGGGCTGTGATTCTCCCACTGCAATATTGCCAGGGTGACAGAGTGACATGATGTCGTCAGAAAAATTGGAATGGAATGGACTGGAATGGACTGCAGTGGAATGAACTGAAGTGGAGAGGATTGGAGTGGATTTGAGTGTAGTGGAATCGAATAGAATGGAGAGGAAAGGAATGGGATGGAACGGAATTCAGTGGACTGGAGTGGAGTGGATTTCAGTGGAGTGGATTGGAATGGAATGCAACGGAATGGAAAGGAATGCAATGGAATGGAATGGAATGGAATGCAATGGCATGGAGTCCAGTGAACTGGCGTGGAGTGGAGTGGAATTGAATGGAAGGGAATGGAAGGCAATGGAATGGAATGCAATGGAACGAAATGGAATGGAATGGAATGGAGTGGAGTGGAGTGCAGTGTGGTGGAATGGAGTAGAACGGAATGAGTGGATTGGAGTGGAATGGGGTGGAATGGAGTGGAATGGAATGTGATGGAACGAAATTCAGTGGAGTGGAGTGAAGTGGATTGGAGTTGAATGGAATAGATGGGAATGTAAAGGAATGGAATGTAGTGGAACAGAATGGAATGAAATGGAATACAATGGAATGGGGTGGAATGCAGAGTAGTGGAATGGAGTAGAAAGGAATGGAGTGGATTTGAGTGAAGTGGAGTGACGTGGAATGGATGGGAATGGAAAGTAACAGAATGGAATGGAAAGGAGTCCAATGGGAAGGAATGGAATGGAGGGTATTGGAGTCGAGTAGAGTGGAGTAGAGTGGATTCGAGGGGAAAGGAATGGAAAGGAATGAAATGGCGTGTCAATGAGTGGAATTGGAAGGAATGGAATGGAGTGGGAGTAGAATGGAGTGTAGTGTGGTGGAATAGAGTGGAGCAGAAAGGGATGGAATGGAATGGAGTGGACTGGAGAGCAGTGGAGAGTAGTGGCATGGAATTTAATGGAATGGAATGGAATGGAATGGAACGGAATGGAATGGAATGGAATGCAGGGGATTGGAGTAGAGTTGAGTGGAGTGCAATGTCATGGAATGGAATGAAATGGAATGGAATGAAATGGAATGGAAGGAAACGGAATGGAAAGGAAAGGAGTGCAGTGGAGTGCAGTTTAGGGGAACGGAGTAGAAAACAAAGGAGTGCAGTGCAGTGCAGTGGAACGAACAGCATGGGAATGGAACAGAAGGGAAGAGTGGAGTGGAGTGCAGTGGAATCTTAAGATATTTAATAGAGTGGAGAGGAGTGCTGTAAAGTGGATTCGAGTGCAATGGAATGGAATACAATATAACGGAATTGAATGGAATGTTATACAGAGGATGGGAGTGGAGTGGAGTGGATTGGAATGGAAATGAATGCAATGGAACGGAGTGGAGTAGAGTGTATTGTAGTGGAATGTACTAGAAAGGAGTGGAGTGGAGTGGAGGGGAATGGAATGGAATGGAATATAGCGGAGTGGAGTAGAGTTTACTGTAGTGGAATGTACTAGAAAGGAATGCAGTGGAGTGGAGGGGAATAGAATGGAATGGAATGGAATGGAATGGAATGGAATGGAATGGAATGGAATGGAATGGAATATAGTGGAGTGGAGTGGAATGGAGGGAATGGAATATACTGGACAGGAGTGGAGCGGAAAAGAATGGAATAGAATGGAATGTAATTGAAAGGAGTGGTCTGGAGGGGAGAGGAGCGGAATGCAATGTAATTGAATTGAATGGAATAGAATGCAGTGGATTGGAGTGGAAGGAAGTGGTGTGGAATTGAATGGAGTGCAACTGAATGCAAAGGAATGGAATGGAATGGAATGGAATGGAATGGAATGGAATGGAATGGAATAGAATGGAATGGGAGTGGAGAGGAAAGCAGTGTAGTTGAATGGAGTAAAAGCAATGGAGTGGAACGGAATGGAGTGGAGTGAAGTGGAGTGGAGTAGGGTGGTATGGAATGGAGTGGAGAGGAGCGGAGTGAAGTGGAATGGAATTCAATGGAATGGAATGGGAGGTAATGGAATGGTGAAATTAAATGTGGGCTGTGATTCTCCCACTGCAATATTGACAGTTTGACAGAGTGATATAATTTCGTCAGAAAAATTGGAAAGGAAAGGAATGGCATGGACTGGAATGGACTGCAATGGAATGGAATGAAGTGGAGAGGATTGGAGTGGATTTGAGTGTAGTGGAAGTGAGTAGTATAGAGAGGAAAGGAATGGGAAGGAACGGAATTCAGTGGAGTGGAGTTGAGTAGATTTTAGTGGAGTGGAGTGGAATGAAATGCAACGGAATGGAGGAATGAAATGAAATGCAATGGAATGCAATGCTATGGACTGCAGTGAACTGGGGTGGAGTGGAGTGGAATTGAATGGAAGGGAATGGAAGGCAATGGAATGCAATGCAATGGAACGGAATGGAATGGAACGGAATGGAGTGGAGTGGAGTTCAGTGGAGTGGAGTGGAGTGCAGTGCATTGGAATGGAGTGCAACGGAATGAGTGGAGTGGAGTGGAGTGGGGTGGAATGGAGTGGAATGGAATGGGAAGGAAAGAAATTCAATGGAGTAGAGTGGAGTGGACTGGAGTAGAATGGAACAGATGGGAAAAGAAACGAATGGAGTGCAGTGGAACAGAAAAGAATGAAATGGAGTGCAATGGAGACGAGTGGAATGCAGTGCAGTGGAATGGAGTAGAGAGGAGTGGAGTGGCATGGAATGGAATGGAATGGAGTGGAATGGAAAGGAATAGAATGGAATGGAATAGAATGGAATGGAATGGAATGGAATGGAATGGAATGGAATGGAATGGAATGGAATGGAATGGAATGAAATGGAGTGGAGTCAAGTGGAGTGGAGTGGAATGGAATGGAATGGAATGGAATGGAATGGAATGGAATGGAGAGGAGTGTAGTGCAGAGGAATGTTAAGGAATGGAATAGAGTGGAGGGGAGTGGTGTAGAGTAGATTCGAATGCAATGGAATGGAATGGAATATAACGGAATTCAATAGAATGGGATACAATGGATTGTAGTGAAGTGGAGTGGAAAGGAATGGAAATGAATGGAATCGAATGGGGAGGAGTGGAGTGCATTGTAGTGGAATGGACTATAATGGAATCGTGTGGAGTGGAGTGGAATGGAATGGAATAGTATCGAGTGGAATATAGTGGAGTGGACTGCAGTGGAAAGGAGGGAAAACAATGTAGTGGACTGGAGTTGAGTAGAATTGAATGGAATACAATGGGATGTAATTGAGTGGAGTGAAGAGGAGTGGAATGGAATGGAATAGCACTGAATTGAATGAAATGCAGTGGTTTGGAGTGGAGTGGATCAGTGTGAAATTGAGTGAAATGCAATTGAATGGAATGGAATGGAATGAATGCAATGAAATGGAATGGAGTGGAATGCAATTGAGTGGAGAGGAAAGCAGTGTAGTTGAATGGAGTAGAAATGAATGGAGTGGAATGGAATGGAGTGGTGTGGAGTGGATTGGGGTGGAGTGGAGTGGAATGGAATGAGATGGAATGAAATTCAGTGGAGTGGAGTGGCTTGGAGTGGAATAGATTACACGGGAATGGAAAGGAATGGAATGCAGTGGAACAGAATGGAATGGAATGGGATGCAATGGAAAGGCCTGGAGTAGAGTGCAGTGTAGTGGAATGGAGTACAAAGGAATGGAGTGGAGTGGGGTGGAGTGGAGAGGAGAGGAATGGAGTGGAATGGAATGAAGTGGAGTGGAGTGGAGAGGATTGGAGTGCAATGGAGTGGATTGGAATGGAGTGGAATGGAATGCAATGGAATGGAATGGAATGGACTGGAAAGGAATGGAAAGGAATGTAATGGAATGCAATGGAACGGAATGGAATGCAACACAAAGTAGTGGAGTGGAACACAGAGTAGTGGAACGGAGTAGAAAGGAATGGAGTGGAGTGGAGTGGGGTGGATTGGAATGGAGTGTAATGGAATGGAATGGACTGGACTAGAATGGAGTGCAATGGGAATGAATGGAATGTAGTGGAGTGGAGTGGAGTGAAATGTAATGGAACGGGATGGAATGCTGTAGATTGGAGGGGAGTATAGTGGCATGGAATGGAATGGAATAGAATGCAGTGGAATGGAATGAAATGGAAAGGACTGGAGAGGAATGTAGAGAAGCGGAATGCAGTAGAAAGCAACGGAGTGGAGTAGAATGTAGTGCAGTGGAGTGGAGTGGAATATAGTAAAAATGAATGCATTGGAGTGGAGTGGAATGGAATGTTAATAAATGGAGAAGAGTGGAGTTGACTGGAGTGGAGTGGAGTAGAGTGGATTCTAGTGGAATTGAATGGAATTGAATAGAATGGAATGGAATGGAATGCAGTGAGTTGGAGCGGACTATAGTGGAGTGGAAGTGAATGGAAAGGACGGGAATGGTATGGAATGGAATGCAATGGAACGGAATGGAATGGAATGGAGTGGAGTCCAGTGTAATGGAATGGAGTAGAAAACAATGGAGTGGAGTTGAGTGGAAGGGAGTGAAATGGAATAGATGGAATTAAATGGAGCGGATTGAAGTAGAGCGGAATGGGAAGGAATGGAAAGGAGTGGAGTGCATTGGAGTGGAGTGGAGTGGAGAGGACTCGAGTGGAATGGAATGCAATGTAACGGAATGGAATGGAATGGAATGGAATGGAATGGAATGGAATGGAATGGAATGGAATGGAATGGAATGGAATGCTGTTGACTGCAGTGGAGTGGGGTGGTGTGGAATGGAATGGAATGGATTGGAAGGGAATGGAATGCAATGGATGGACTGGAATGGAATGGAATGGAATGGAATGAAGTGGATTGGAGGGCATTGTAGTGGAATGCAGAAGAAAGGAATGGAGTGGAGTGCTGTGGAATGGAATAGAATGTAATGCATTGCAATGTAGTGAAGTCGAGTGAAGTGGAAGGGGAAGGAATGGAATGGAGAGGACAGAAGTGGAGTGGAATGGAGTGGAACGGAAAGGAAGGGAATGGAATGGAATTGAATGCAATGGAATGGAATGGAGTAGAAAGGAATGGAGTGGAGTGGAATGGAAAGGAATGGAAAGAAAAATAATGGAGTGGAGTGGAGTGTAATATTAGGAGTAGAATGGAGTGGAGTGGAGTTGAGGGGATTGGGGTGGAGTTGAGTGGATTTGATTGGAATGGAATGGAATGGGATAGAAAGAAATGAAATGGAATGGAATGGACTGGAATGCAGTTTATTAGAGTGGAGTGGGGTGGAAAGGAATGGAATAGAAGGAAATGGAATGGAATGGAATGCCATTGAAGGGAAAGGAATGGAATGGAATGGAATGGAATGGAATGAAATGGAATGGAGTGGAGTGGAGTGGATTGGAGTGGAGTGCAGTGTAGTGGAATAGAGAAGAAAGCAATGGAGTGGAGTGGAATGGAATGGAATGGAATGGAATGGAGTGGGACGGAGTGGACCTGAGTAGAATGGGAAGGCATGGAATTGAGTGGAGTGGATTCTAGTGGAGTGGAAAGGAGTCGAGAGGAATAGAATGGAATGGAATGGAATGGAAATGAATGGAATGGAATGGAATGTGGTGGATCAGAGTGGAGTGGAGAGGAATGGAATGGAAAGGAATGGATTGCAATGGCATCAATGGAAGTGAATGGAATGGAATGGAATGGAGTGGAATGCAGTGCAGTGTAGTGGAATGGAGTAGAAAGATTGGAGTCGAGTGGAGTGGAGAGGAGTGGAATGGAGTGGAATGGAATTTGATGGATTGGAATGGATTAGAAAGGATTGGAGTTGAGTGGAGTGGAGAGGAGTGGAATGGAGTGGAATCGAATTTAATGGAATGGAATGGAATTTAATGGAAGGGAATGGAATGGAATGGAGTGGATTGCAATGGAGTGCAATGGAGTGGAATGGGAAGGAATGGAACGGAATGGATTGGAGTGGAGTGCAGTTGAGTGAATTCAAGTTTAATGCCACAGAACGGAATGGAATCGAATGGAGTGGAATGGAATGGAGTGGAATGGAATGGAAATAATGCTTTGAATTAGAGTGGAGTGGAATGCAAAGGAATGGAATGGAAGAGAATTGAATGGAGTTAAATGTAGTGAAGTGGAGTGGAATGGAGTAGAAAGGAATGGAGTGGAGTAGAATGGAATGGAGTGCAGTGGATTGGAATAGAAAGGAATGCAATGGAACAGAATGGAATTGAATGGAATGGAATGGAGTGGAGTACAGTGCAGTGTAGTGGAATGGAGTAGAAACGAATTGAGTGGAGTCTAGCGGAGTGGAGTGGAATGGAGGGGAGTGGAATGGAATAGAATGGAATGGTATGGAATGGAACGGAACGGAACGGAATGCAATGGAATGGAATGGAATGGAATGGAATGGAATGGAATGGAATGGAATGGATTGCAATGGAGTGCAGTGGAGTGGAATGGGAAGGAATGGAATGGAATGGATTGGAGTGGAGTGCAGTTAAGTGGATTCAAGTGGAATGCAACAGAACGGAATGGAATCAAATGGAGTGGAATGGAATTTAATGGAATGGAAATAATGCTGTGAATTGGAGTGGAGTGGAATGCAAAGGACTGGAATGGAAGAGAATGGAGTGGAGTGGAGTGTACTGTAGTGGAGTGGAATAGAATAGAAAGGAATGGAATGGAGTAGAATGGAATGAGTGCGGTGGAGTGGAATAGAAAGGAATGCAATGGAACGGAATGGAATTGAATGGAATGGAATGGAGTGGAGTACGGTGCAGTGTAGTGGAATGGAGTAGAAACGAATGGAGTGGAGTCTAGCGGAGTGGAGTGTAATGGAGGGGAATGGAATGGAATGGAATGGAATGGAATGGAATGGAAACGAATGGAATGGAATAGAATGGATTGGCAGGAAGTGGAGTAGAGTGGTTTGAATTGGAAAAGAAAGGAATGTAATCGAATAGTATGGAATGGAAAGGAATGCAGCGTGAGGGAGTGGAGTGGAGTGCAATGCACAAAGGGAAGGGAAAGGAATTGAATGAAAAGCAGTGGCAAGTAATGGAATGCAATGAAATGGAATGCAAAGCAAGGGAATGGAATTGAAGGGAGTGGAGTGGACTGCAGTATAGTGGAATGGATTGGAAAGGAATGGATTATAGTGGAGTAGAGTGGAAAGGAGTGGAATGAAGAGGAATGAAATGGAATGGAATGGAATAAGTGGGGTGGAGTGGATTGGAATGGGAAAGAATTGAACATAGTGGAGGGTTTCGAGTGGAGAGAAGTGGAGTAGAGTGTATTCGAGTGGCTTGGATAGGAATGGAATGGAATAGTATGGAATGGAGTGCTTTGGATTGGATTGGAGAAGAGTGGAGTTTAGTGGAATGGAATGGAATGGAATAGAATAGAATGGAAAGGAATTTAACGGAACGGAAAGACATGGAGTGGAGTGGAGCGCCTTTTAGTGGAATGGAGTGGAAAGGAATGGAGTGGAGTCTAGTGGAGTGGAGTGGAATGGAATGGAGAGGAGTGTAGTGCAGTGGAATGTTAAGGAACGGAATAGAGTGGATTGGAGTGGTTTAGAGTGGATTCGAGTGCAGTGGAATGGAATGGAATATAACGGAATGGAATGAATTGGTACTCAGTGGACAGTAGTGGAGTGGAGAGGATAGAAATGGAAATGAACGGAATCAAATGGAGTGGAGTGGAGGGCATTGTAGTGGAATGGACTATAAAGGAATGGTGTGGAACGGAGTGGAATGGAATGGAATGGAATGCAATGGAACGGAATGGAATGGAATGGAATGGAGTGGAATGTATTGGAGTGGACTGGAGTGGAAAGGAGGGAATGCAATGTAGCGGAATGGAGTGTAGTGGAATCGAATGGAATAGAAAGGGATGTAATTGAGTGGAGTGGAGGGGAGTGGAATGGAATGGAATAGCACTGAATGGAATGAAATGCAGTCGATTGGAGTGGAGTGGATTGGTGTGAAATTGAGTGGAATGCAATTGAATGGAATGGAATGGAATGGAATGGAATGGAATGGAATGGAATGGAATGGAAAGGAATGGAATGGAATGAAATGCAATACAATTGAGTGGAGAGGAAAGCAGTGTAGTTGAATGGAGTAGAAAGGAATGGAGTGGAATGAATGTAGTGGAGTGGAGTGGTGTGGTATGGAATGGACTGGAGAGGAGTGGAGTGGAGTGGAATGGAATTGAATGGAACGGGAGGGGAGGTAATGGAATGGTGAAATTAAATGTGGGCTGTGATTCTCCCACTGCAATATTGCCAGGGTGACAGAGTGACATGATGTCGTCAGAAAAATTGGAATGGAATGGACTGGAATGGACTGCAGTGGAATGAACTGAAGTGGAGAGGATTGGAGTGGATTTGAGTGTAGTGGAATCGAATAGAATGGAGAGGAAAGGAATGGGATGGAACGGAATTCAGTGGACTGGAGTGGAGTGGATTTCAGTGGAGTGGATTGGAATGGAATGCAACGGAATGGAAAGGAATGCAATGGAATGGAATGGAATGGAATGCAATGGCATGGAGTCCAGTGAACTGGCGTGGAGTGGAGTGGAATTGAATGGAAGGGAATGGAAGGCAATGGAATGGAATGCAATGGAACGAAATGGAATGGAATGGAATGGAGTGGAGTGGAGTGCAGTGTGGTGGAATGGAGTAGAACGGAATGAGTGGATTGGAGTGGAATGGGGTGGAATGGAGTGGAATGGAATGTGATGGAACGAAATTCAGTGGAGTGGAGTGAAGTGGATTGGAGTTGAATGGAATAGATGGGAATGTAAAGGAATGGAATGTAGTGGAACAGAATGGAATGAAATGGAATACAATGGAATGGGGTGGAATGCAGAGTAGTGGAATGGAGTAGAAAGGAATGGAGTGGATTTGAGTGAAGTGGAGTGACGTGGAATGGATGGGAATGGAAAGTAACAGAATGGAATGGAAAGGAGTCCAATGGGAAGGAATGGAATGGAGGGTATTGGAGTCGAGTAGAGTGGAGTAGAGTGGATTCGAGGGGAAAGGAATGGAAAGGAATGAAATGGCGTGTCAATGAGTGGAATTGGAAGGAATGGAATGGAGTGGGAGTAGAATGGAGTGTAGTGTGGTGGAATAGAGTGGAGCAGAAAGGGATGGAATGGAATGGAGTGGACTGGAGAGCAGTGGAGAGTAGTGGCATGGAATTTAATGGAATGGAATGGAATGGAATGGAACGGAATGGAATGGAATGGAATGCAGGGGATTGGAGTAGAGTTGAGTGGAGTGCAATGTCATGGAATGGAATGAAATGGAATGGAAGGAAACGGAATGGAAAGGAAAGGAGTGCAGTGGAGTGCAGTTTAGGGGAACGGAGTAGAAAACAAAGGAGTGCAGTGCAGTGCAGTGGAACGAACAGCATGGGAATGGAACAGAAGGGAAGAGTGGAGTGGAGTGCAGTGGAATCTTAAGATATTTAATAGAGTGGAGAGGAGTGCTGTAAAGTGGATTCGAGTGCAATGGAATGGAATACAATATAACGGAATTGAATGGAATGTTATACAGAGGATGGGAGTGGAGTGGAGTGGATTGGAATGGAAATGAATGCAATTGAACGGAGTGGAGTAGAGTGTATTGTAGTGGAATGTACTAGAAAGGAGTGGAGTGGAGTGGAGGGGAATGGAATGGAATGGAATATAGCGGAGTGGAGTAGAGTTTACTGTAGTGGAATGTACTAGAAAGGAATGCAGTGGAGTGGAGGGGAATAGAATGGAATGGAATGGAATGGAATGGAATGGAATGGAATGGAATGGAATGGAATATAGTGGAGTGGAGTGGAATGGAGGGAATGGAATATACTGGACAGGAGTGGAGCGGAAAAGAATGGAATAGAATGGAATGTAATTGAAAGGAGTGGTCTGGAGGGGAGAGGAGTGGAATGCAATGGAATTGAATTGAATGGAATAGAATGCAGTGGATTGGAGTGGAAGGAAGTGGTGTGGAATTGAATGGAGTGCAACTGAATGCAAAGGAATGGAACGGAATGGAATGGAATGGAATGGAATGGAATGGAATGGAATAGAATGGAATGGGAGTGGAGAGGAAAGCAGTGTAGTTGAATGGAGTAAAAGCAATGGAGTGGAACGGAATGGAGTGGAGTGAAGTGGAGTGGAGTAGGGTGGTATGGAATGGAGTGGAGAGGAGCGGAGTGAAGTGGAATGGAATTCAATGGAATGGAATGGGAGGTAATGGAATGGTGAAATTAAATGTGGGCTGTGATTCTCCCACTGCAATATTGACAGTTTGACAGAGTGATATAATTTCGTCAGAAAAATTGGAAAGGAAAGGAATGGCATGGACTGGAATGGACTGCAATGGAATGGAATGAAGTGGAGAGGATTGGAGTGGATTTGAGTGTAGTGGAAGTGAGTAGTATAGAGAGGAAAGGAATGGGAAGGAACGGAATTCAGTGGAGTGGAGTTGAGTAGATTTTAGTGGAGTGGAGTGGAATGAAATGCAACGGAATGGAGGAATGAAATGAAATGCAATGGAATGCAATGCTATGGACTGCAGTGAACTGGGGTGGAGTGGAGTGGAATTGAATGGAAGGGAATGGAAGGCAATGGAACGCAATGCAATGGAACGGAATGGAATGGAACGGAATGGAGTGGAGTGGAGTTCAGTGGAGTGGAGTGGAGTGCAGTGCATTGGAATGGAGTGCAACGGAATGAGTGGAGTGGAGTGGAGTGGGGTGGAATGGAGTGGAATGGAATGGGAAGGAAAGAAATTCAATGGAGTAGAGTGGAGTGGACTGGAGTAGAATGGAATAGATGGGAAAAGAAAGGAATGGAGTGCAGTGGAACAGAAAAGAATGAAATGAAGTGCAATGGAGACGAGTGGAATGCAGTGCAGTGGAATGGAGTAGAGAGGAGTGGAGTGGCGTGGAATGGAATGGAATGGAGTGGAATGGAAAGGAATAGAATGGAATGGAATAGAATGGAATGGAATGGAATGGAATGGAATGGAATGGAATGGAATGGAATGGAATGGAATGGAATGGAATGAAATGGAGTGGAGTCAAGTGGAGTGGAGTGGAATGGAATGGAATGGAATGGAATGGAATGGAATGGAATGGAATGGAGAGGAGTGTAGTGCAGAGGAATGTTAAGGAATGGAATAGAGTGGAGGGGAGTGGTGTAGAGTAGATTCGAATGCAATGGAATGGAATGGAATATAACGGAATTCAATAGAATGGGATACAATGGATTGTAGTGAAGTGGAGTGGAAAGGAATGGAAATGAATGGAATCGAATGGGGAGGAGTGGAGTGCATTGTAGTGGAATGGACTATAATGGAATCGTGTGGAGTGGAGTGGAATGGAATGGAATAGTATCGAGTGGAATATAGTGGAGTGGACTGCAGTGGAAAGGAGGGAAAACAATGTAGTGGACTGGAGTTGAGTAGAATTGAATGGAATACAATGGGATGTAATTGAGTGGAGTGAAGAGGAGTGGAATGGAATGGAATAGCACTGAATTGAATGAAATGCAGTGGTTTGGAGTGGAGTGGATCAGTGTGAAATTGAGTGAAATGCAATTGAATGGAATGGAATGGAATGAATGCAATGAAATGGAATGGAGTGGAATGCAATTGAGTGGAGAGGAAAGCAGTGTAGTTGAATGGAGTAGAAATGAATGGAGTGGAATGGAATGGAGTGGTGTGGAGTGGATTGGGGTGGAGTGGAGTGGAATGGAATGAGATGGAATGAAATTCAGTGGAGTGGAGTGGCTTGGAGTGGAATGGATTACACGGGAATGGAAAGGAATGGAATGCAGTGGAACAGAATGGAATGGAATGGGATGCAATGGAAAGGCCTGGAGTAGAGTGCAGTGTAGTGGAATGGAGTACAAAGGAATGGAGTGGAGTGGGGTGGAGTGGAGAGGAGAGGAATGGAGTGGAATGGAATGAAGTGGAGTGGAGTGGAGAGGATTGGAGTGCAATGGAGTGGATTGGAATGGAGTGGAATGGAATGCAATGGAATGGAATGGAATGGACTGGAAAGGAATGGAAAGGAATGTAATGGAATGCAATGGAACGGAATGGAATGCAACACAAAGTAGTGGAGTGGAACACAGAGTAGTGGAACGGAGTAGAAAGGAATGGAGTGGAGTGGAGTGGGGTGGATTGGAATGGAGTGTAATGGAATGGAATGGACTGGACTAGAATGGAGTGCAATGGGAATGAATGGAATGTAGTGGAGTGGAGTGGAGTGAAATGTAATGGAACGGGATGGAATGCTGTAGATTGGAGGGGAGTATAGTGGCATGGAATGGAATGGAATAGAATGCAGTGGAATGGAATGAAATGGAAAGGATTGGAGAGGAATGTAGAGAAGCGGAATGCAGTAGAAAGCAACGGAGTGGAGTAGAATGTAGTGCAGTGGAGTGGAGTGGAATATAGTAAAAATGAATGCATTGGAGTGGAGTGGAATGGAATGTTAATAAATGGAGAAGAGTGGAGTTGACTGGAGTGGAGTGGAGTAGAGTGGATTCTAGTGGAATTGAATGGAATTGAATAGAATGGAATGGAATGGAATGCAGTGAGTTGGAGCGGACTATAGTGGAGTGGAAGTGAATGGAAAGGACGGGAATGGTATGGAATGGAATGCAATGGAACGGAATGGAATGGAATGGAGTGGAGTCCAGTGTAATGGAATGGAGTAGAAAACAATGGAGTGGAGTTGAGTGGAAGGGAGTGAAATGGAATAGATGGAATTAAATGGAGCGGATTGAAGTAGAGCGGAATGGGAAGGAATGGAAAGGAGTGGAGTGCATTGGAGTGGAGTGGAGTGGAGAGGACTCGAGTGGAATGGAATGCAATGTAACGGAATGGAATGGAATGGAATGGAATGGAATGGAATGGAATGGAATGGAATGGAATGGAATGCTGTTGACTGCAGTGGAGTGGGGTGGTGTGGAATGGAATGGAATGGATTGGAAGGGAATGGAATGCAATGGATGGACTGGAATGGAATGGAATGGAATGGAATGAAGTGGATTGGAGGGCATTGTAGTGGAATGCAGAAGAAAGGAATGGAGTGGAGTGCTGTGGAATGGAATAGAATGTAATGCATTGCAATGTAGTGAAGTCGAGTGAAGTGGAAGGGGAAGGAATGGAATGGAGAGGACAGAAGTGGAGTGGAATGGAGTGGAACGGAAAGGAAGGGAATGGAATGGAATTGAATGCAATGGAATGGAATGGAGTAGAAAGGAATGGAGTGGAGTGGAATGGAAAGGAATGGAAAGAAAAATAATGGAGTGGAGTGGAGTGTAATATTAGGAGTAGAATGGAGTGGAGTGGAGTTGAGGGGATTGGGGTGGAGTTGAGTGGATTTGATTGGAATGGAATGGAATGGGATAGAAAGAAATGAAATGGAATGGAATGGACTGGAATGCAGTTTATTAGAGTGGAGTGGGGTGGAAAGGAATGGAATAGAAGGAAATGGAATGGAATGGAATGCCATTGAAGGGAAAGGAATGGAATGGAATGGAATAGAATGGAATGAAATGGAATGGAGTGGAGTGGAGTGGATTGGAGTGGAGTGCAGTGTAGTGGAATGGAGAAGAAAGCAATGGAGTGGAGTGGAATGGAATGGAATGGAATGGAATGGAATGGAGTGGGATGGAGTGGACCTGAGTAGAATGGGAAGGCATGGAATTGAGTGGAGTGGATTCTAGTGGAGTGGAAAGGAGTCGAGAGGAATAGAATGGAATGGAATGGAATGGAAATGAATGGAATGGAATGGAATGTGGTGGATCAGAGTGGAGTGGAGAGGAATGGAATGGAAAGGAATGGATTGCAATGGCATCAATGGAAGTGAATGGAATGGAATGGAATGGAATGGAGTGGAATGCAGTGCAGTGTAGTGGAATGGAGTAGAAAGATTGGAGTCGAGTGGAGTGGAGAGGAGTGGAATGGAGTGGAATGGAATTTGATGGATTGGAATGGATTAGAAAGGATTGGAGTTGAGTGGAGTGGAGAGGAGTGGAATGGAGTGGAATCGAATTTAATGGAATGGAATGGAATTTAATGGAAGGGAATGGAATGGAATGGAGTGGATTGCAATGGAGTGCAATGGAGTGGAATGGGAAGGAATGGAACGGAATGGATTGGAGTGGAGTGCAGTTGAGTGAATTCAAGTTTAATGCCACAGAACGGAATGGAATCGAATGGAGTGGAATGGAATGGAGTGGAATGGAATGGAAATAATGCTTTGAATTAGAGTGGAGTGGAATGCAAAGGAATGGAATGGAAGAGAATGGAATGGAGTGGAATGTAGTGAAGTGGAGTGGAATGGAGTAGAAAGGAATGGAGTGGAGTAGAATGGAATGGAGTGCAGTGGATTGGAATAGAAAGGAATGCAATGGAACAGAATGGAATTGAATGGAATGGAATGGAGTGGAGTACAGTGCAGTGTAGTGGAATGGAGTAGAAACGAATTGAGTGGAGTCTAGCGGAGTGGAGTGGAATGGAGGGGAGTGGAATGGAATAGAATGGAATGGTATGGAATGGAACGGAACGGAACGGAACGCAATGGAATGGAATGGAATGGAATGGAATGGAATGGAATGGAATGGAATGGAATGGAATGGATTGCAATGGAGTGCAGTGGAGTGGAATGGGAAGGAATGGAATGGAATGGATTGGAGTGGAGTGCAGTTAAGTGGATTCAAGTGGAATGCAACAGAACGGAATGGAATCAAATGGAGTGGAATGGAATTTAATGGAATGGAAATAATGCTGTGAATTGGAGTGGAGTGGAATGCAAAGGACTGGAATGGAAGAGAATGGAGTGGAGTGGAGTGGACTGGAGTGGAGTGGAATAGAATAGAAAGGAATGGAATGGAGTAGAATGGAATGAGTGCGGTGGAGTGGAATAGAAAGGAATGCAATGGAACGGAATGGAATTGAATGGAATGGAATGGAGTGGAGTACAGTGCAGTGTAGTGGAATGGAGTAGAAACGAATGGAGTGGAGTCTAGCGGAGTGGAGTGTAATGGAGGGGAATGGAATGGAATGGAATGGAATGGAATGGAAACGAATGGAATGGAATGGAATGGAAACGAATGGAATGGAATAGAATGGATTGGCAGGAAGTGGAGTAGAGTGGTTTGAATTGGAAAAGAAAGGAATGTAATCGAATAGTATGGAATGGAAAGGAATGCAGCGTAAGGGAGTGGAGTGGAGTGCAATGCACAAAGGGAAGGGAAAGGAATTGAATGAAAAGCAGTGGCAAGTAATGGAATGCAATGAAATGGAATGCAAAGCAAGGGAATGGAATTGAAGGGAGTGGAGTGGACTGCAGTATAGTGGAATGGATTGGAAAGGAATGGATTATAGTGGAGTAGAGTGGAAAGGAGTGGAATGAAGAGGAATGAAATGGAATGGAATGGAATAAGTGGGGTGGAGTGGATTGGAATGGGAAAGAATTGAACATAGTGGAGGGTTTCGAGTGGAGAGAAGTGGAGTAGAGTGTATTCGAGTGGCTTGGATAGGAATGGAATGGAATAGTATGGAATGGAGTGCTTTGGATTGGATTGGAGAAGAGTGGAGTTTAGTGGAATGGAATGGAATGGAATGGAATAGAATGGAAAGGAATTTAACGGAACGGAAAGACATGGAGTGGAGTGGAGCGCCTTTTAGTGGAATGGAGTGGAAAGGAATGGAGTGGAGTCTAGTGGAGTGGAGTGGAATGGAATGGAGAGGAGTGTAGTGCAGTGGAATGTTAAGGAACGGAATAGAGTGGATTGGAGTGGTTTAGAGTGGATTCGAGTGCAGTGGAATGGAATGGAATATAACGGAATGGAATGAATTGGTACTCAGTGGACAGTAGTGGAGTGGAGAGGATAGAAATGGAAATGAACGGAATCAAATGGAGTGGAGTGGAGTGCATTGTAGTGGAATGGACTATAAAGGAATGGTGTGGAATGGAGTGGAATGGAATGGAATGGAATGCAATGGAACGGAATGGAATGGAATGGAATGGAGTGGAATGTATTGGAGTGGACTGGAGTGGAAAGGAGGGAATGCAATGTAGCGGAATGGAGTGTAGTGGAATCGAATGGAATAGAAAGTGATGTAATTGAGTGGAGTGGAGGGGAGTGGAATGGAATGGAATAGCACTGAATGGAATGAAATGCAGTCGATTGGAGTGGAGTGGATTGGTGTGAAATTGAGTGGAATGCAATTGAATGGAATGGAATGGAATGCAATGGAATGGAATGGAATGGAAAGGAATGGAATGGAATGAAATGCAATACAATTGAGTGGAGAGGAAAGCAGTGTAGTTGAATGGAGTAGAAAGGAATGGAGTGGAATGAATGTAGTGGAGTGGAGTGGTGTGGTATGGAATGGACTGGAGAGGAGTGGAGTGGAGTGGAATGGAATTGAATGGAACGGGAGGGGAGGTAATGGAATGGTGAAATTAAATGTGGGCTGTGATTCTCCCACTGCAATATTGCCAGGGTGACAGAGTGACATGATGTCGTCAGAAAAATTGGAATGGAATGGACTGGAATGGACTGCAGTGGAATGAACTGAAGTGGAGAGGATTGGAGTGGATTTGAGTGTAGTGGAATCGAATAGAATGGAGAGGAAAGGAATGGGATGGAACGGAATTCAGTGGACTGGAGTGGAGTGGATTTCAGTGGAGTGGATTGGAATGGAATGCAACGGAATGGAAAGGAATGCAATGGAATGGAATGGAATGGAATGCAATGGCATGGAGTCCAGTGAACTGGCGTGGAGTGGAGTGGAATTGAATGGAAGGGAATGGAAGGCAATGGAATGGAATGCAATGGAACGAAATGGAATGGAATGGAATGGAGTGGAGTGGAGTGCAGTGTGGTGGAATGGAGTAGAACGGAATGAGTGGATTGGAGTGGAATGGGGTGGAATGGAGTGGAATGGAATGTGATGGAACGAAATTCAATGGAGTGGAGTGAAGTGGATTGGAGTTGAATGGAATAGATGGGAATGTAAAGGAATGGAATGTAGTGGAACAGAATGGAATGAAATGGAATACAATGGAATGGGGTGGAATGCAGAGTAGTGGAATGGAGTAGAAAGGAATGGAGTGGATTTGAGTGAAGTGGAGTGACGTGGAATGGATGGGAATGGAAAGTAACAGAATGGAATGGAAAGGAGTCCAATGGGAAGGAATGGAATGGAGGGTATTGGAGTCGAGTAGAGTGGAGTAGAGTGGATTCGAGGGGAAAGGAATGGAAAGGAATGAAATGGCGTGTCAATGAGTGGAATTGGAAGGAATGGAATGGAGTGGGAGTAGAATGGAGTGTAGTGTGGTGGAATAGAGTGGAGCAGAAAGGGATGGAATGGAATGGAGTGGACTGGAGAGCAGTGGAGAGTAGTGGCATGGAATTTAATGGAATGGAATGGAATGGAATGGAACGGAATGGAATGGAATGGAATGCAGGGGATTGGAGTAGAGTTGAGTGGAGTGCAATGTCATGGAATGGAATGAAATGGAATGGAATGAAATGGAATGGAAGGAAACGGAATGGAAAGGAAAGGAGTGCAGTGGAGTGCAGTTTAGGGGAACGGAGTAGAAAACAAAGGAGTGCAGTGCAGTGCAGTGGAACGAACAGCATGGGAATGGAACAGAAGGGAAGAGTGGAGTGGAGTGCAGTGGAATCTTAAGATATTTAATAGAGTGGAGAGGAGTGCTGTAAAGTGGATTCGAGTGCAATGGAATGGAATACAATATAACGGAATTGAATGGAATGTTATACAGAGGATGGGAGTGGAGTGGAGTGGATTGGAATGGAAATGAATGCAATTGAACGGAGTGGAGTAGAGTGTATTGTAGTGGAATGTACTAGAAAGGAGTGGAGTGGAGTGGAGGGGAATGGAATGGAATGGAATATAGCGGAGTGGAGTAGAGTTTACTGTAGTGGAATGTACTAGAAAGGAATGCAGTGGAGTGGAGGGGAATAGAATGGAATGGAATGGAATGGAATGGAATGGAATGGAATGGAATGGAATGGAATGGAATGGAATGGAATATAGTGGAGTGGAGTGGAATGGAGGGAATGGAATATACTGGACAGGAGTGGAGCGGAAAAGAATGGAATAGAATGGAATGTAATTGAAAGGAGTGGTCTGGAGGGGAGAGGAGTGGAATGCAATGGAATTGAATTGAATGGAATAGAATGCAGTGGATTGGAGTGGAAGGAAGTGGTGTGGAATTGAATGGAGTGCAACTGAATGCAAAGGAATGGAATGGAATGGAATGGAATGGAATGGAATGGAATAGAATGGAATGGGAGTGGAGAGGAAAGCAGTGTAGTTGAATGGAGTAAAAGCAATGGAGTGGAACGGAATGGAGTGGAGTGAAGTGGAGTGGAGTAGGGTGGTATGGAATGGAGTGGAGAGGAGCGGAGTGAAGTGGAATGGAATTCAATGGAATGGAATGGGAGGTAATGGAATGGTGAAATTAAATGTGGGCTGTGATTCTCCCACTGCAATATTGACAGTTTGACAGAGTGATATAATTTCGTCAGAAAAATTGGAAAGGAAAGGAATGGCATGGACTGGAATGGACTGCAATGGAATGGAATGAAGTGGAGAGGATTGGAGTGGATTTGAGTGTAGTGGAAGTGAGTAGTATAGAGAGGAAAGGAATGGGAAGGAACGGAATTCAGTGGAGTGGAGTTGAGTAGATTTTAGTGGAGTGGAGTGGAATGAAATGCAACGGAATGGAGGAATGAAATGAAATGCAATGGAATGCAATGCTATGGACTGCAGTGAACTGGGGTGGAGTGGAGTGGAATTGAATGGAAGGGAATGGAAGGCAATGGAATGCAATGCAATGGAACGGAATGGAATGGAACGGAATGGAGTGGAGTGGAGTTCAGTGGAGTGGAGTGGAGTGCAGTGCATTGGAATGGAGTGCAACGGAATGAGTGGAGTGGAGTGGAGTGGGGTGGAATGGAGTGGAATGGAATGGGAAGGAAAGAAATTCAATGGAGTAGAGTGGAGTGGACTGGAGTAGAATGGAATAGATGGGAAAAGAAACGAATGGAGTGCAGTGGAACAGAAAAGAATGAAATGGAGTGCAATGGAGACGAGTGGAATGCAGTGCAGTGGAATGGAGTAGAGAGGAGTGGAGTGGCATGGAATGGAATGGAATGGAGTGGAATGGAAAGGAATAGAATGGAATGGAATAGAATGGAATGGAATGGAATGGAATGGAATGGAATGGAATGGAATGGAATGGAATGGAATGGAATGAAATGGAGTGGAGTCAAGTGGAGTGGAGTGGAATGGAATGGAATGGAATGGAATGGAATGGAATGGAGAGGAGTGTAGTGCAGAGGAATGTTAAGGAATGGAATAGAGTGGAGGGGAGTGGTGTAGAGTAGATTCGAATGCAATGGAATGGAATGGAATATAACGGAATTCAATAGAATGGGATACAATGGATTGTAGTGAAGTGGAGTGGAAAGGAATGGAAATGAATGGAATCGAATGGGGAGGAGTGGAGTGCATTGTAGTGGAATGGACTATAATGGAATCGTGTGGAGTGGAGTGGAATGGAATGGAATAGTATCGAGTGGAATATAGTGGAGTGGACTGCAGTGGAAAGGAGGGAAAACAATGTAGTGGACTGGAGTTGAGTAGAATTGAATGGAATACAATGGGATGTAATTGAGTGGAGTGAAGAGGAGTGGAATGGAATGGAATAGCACTGAATTGAATGAAATGCAGTGGTTTGGAGTGGAGTGGATCAGTGTGAAATTGAGTGAAATGCAATTGAATGGAATGGAATGGAATGAATGCAATGAAATGGAATGGAGTGGAATGCAATTGAGTGGAGAGGAAAGCAGTGTAGTTGAATGGAGTAGAAATGAATGGAGTGGAATGGAATGGAGTGGTGTGGAGTGGATTGGGGTGGAGTGGAGTGGAATGGAATGAGATGGAATGAAATTCAGTGTAGTGGAGTGGCTTGGAGTGGAATGGATTACACGGGAATGGAAAGGAATGGAATGCAGTGGAACAGAATGGAATGGAATGGGATGCAATGGAAAGGCCTGGAGTAGAGTGCAGTGTAGTGGAATGGAGTACAAAGGAATGGAGTGGAGTGGGGTGGAGTGGAGAGGAGAGGAATGGAGTGGAATGGAATGAAGTGGAGTGGAGTGGAGAGGATTGGAGTACAATGGAGTGGATTGGAATGGAGTGGAATGGAATGCAATGGAATGGAATGGAATGGACTATAAAGGAATGGAAAGGAATGTAATGGAATGCAATGGAACGGAATGGAATGCAACACAAAGTAGTGGAGTGGAACACAGAGTAGTGGAACGGAGTAGAAAGGAATGGAGTGGAGTGGAGTGGGGTGGATTGGAATGGAGTGTAATGGAATGGAATGGACTGGACTAGAATGGAGTGCAATGGGAATGAATGGAATGTAGTGGAGTGGAGTGGAGTGAAATGTAATGGAACGGGATGGAATGCTGTAGATTGGAGGGGAGTATAGTGGCATGGAATGGAATGGAATAGAATGCAGTGGAATGGAATGAAATGGAAAGGATTGGAGAGGAATGTAGAGAAGCGGAATGCAGTAGAAAGCAACGGAGTGGAGTAGAATGTAGTGCAGTGGAGTGGAGTGGAATATAGTAAAAATGAATGCATTGGAGTGGAGTGGAATGGAATGTTAATAAATGGAGAAGAGTGGAGTTGACTGGAGTGGAGTGGAGTAGAGTGGATTCTAGTGGAATTGAATGGAATTGAATAGAATGGAATGGAATGGAATGCAGTGAGTTGGAGCGGACTATAGTGGAGTGGAAGTGAATGGAAAGGACGGGAATGGTATGGAATGGAATGCAATGGAACGGAATGGAATGGAATGGAGTGGAGTCCAGTGTAATGGAATGGAGTAGAAAACAATGGAGTGGAGTTGAGTGGAAGGGAGTGAAATGGAATAGATGGAATTAAATGGAGCGGATTGAAGTAGAGCGGAATGGGAAGGAATGGAAAGGAGTGGAGTGCATTGGAGTGGAGTGGAGTGGAGAGGACTCGAGTGGAATGGAATGCAATGTAACGGAATGGAATGGAATGGAATGGAATGGAATGGAATGGAATGGAATGGAATGGAATGGAATGGAATGCTGTTGACTGCAGTGGAGAGGGGTGGTGTGGAATGGAATGGAATGGATTGGAAGGGAATGGAATGCAATGGATGGACTGGAATGGAATGGAATGGAATGGAATGAAGTGGATTGGAGGGCATTGTAGTGGAATGCAGAAGAAAGGAATGGAGTGGAGTGCTGTGGAATGGAATAGAATGTAATGCATTGCAATGTAGTGAAGTCGAGTGAAGTGGAAGGGGAAGGAATGGAATGGAGAGGACAGAAGTGGAGTGGAATGGAGTGGAACGGAAAGGAAGGGAATGGAATGGAATTGAATGCAATGGAATGGAATGGAGTAGAAAGGAATGGAGTGGAGTGGAATGGAAAGGAATGGAAAGAAAAATAATGGAGTGGAGTGGAGTGTAATATTAGGAGTAGAATGGAGTGGAGTGGAGTTGAGGGGATTGGGGTGGAGTTGAGTGGATTTGATTGGAATGGAATGGAATGGGATAGAAAGAAATGAAATGGAATGGAATGGACTGGAATGCAGTTTATTAGAGTGGAGTGGGGTGGAAAGGAATGGAATAGAAGGAAATGGAATGGAATGGAATGCCATTGAAGGGAAAGGAATGGAATGGAATGGAATAGAATGGAATGAAATGGAATGGAGTGGAGTGGAGTGGATTGGAGTGGAGTGCAGTGTAGTGGAATGGAGAAGAAAGCAATGGAGTGGAGTGGAATGGAATGGAATGGAATGGAATGGAGTGGGACGGAGTGGACCTGAGTAGAATGGGAAGGCATGGAATTGAGTGGAGTGGATTCTAGTGGAGTGGAAAGGAGTCGAGAGGAATAGAATGGAATGGAATGGAATGGAAATGAATGGAATGGAATGGAATGTGGTGGATCAGAGTGGAGTGGAGAGGAATGGAATGGAAAGGAATGGATTGCAATGGCATCAATGGAAGTGAATGGAATGGAATGGAATGGAATGGAGTGGAATGCAGTGCAGTGTAGTGGAATGGAGTAGAAAGATTGGAGTCGAGTGGAGTGGAGAGGAGTGGAATGGAGTGGAATGGAATTTGATGGATTGGAATGGATTAGAAAGGATTGGAGTTGAGTGGAGTGGAGAGGAGTGGAATGGAGTGGAATCGAATTTAATGGAATGGAATGGAATTTAATGGAAGGGAATGGAATGGAATGGAGTGGATTGCAATGCAGTGCAATGGAGTGGAATGGGAAGGAATGGAACGGAATGGATTGGAGTGGAGTGCAGTTGAGTGAATTCAAGTTTAATGCCACAGAACGGAATGGAATCGAATGGAGTGGAATGGAATGGAGTGGAATGGAATGGAAATAATGCTTTGAATTAGAGTGGAGTGGAATGCAAAGGAATGGAATGGAAGAGAATGGAATGGAGTGGAATGTAGTGAAGTGGAGTGGAATGGAGTAGAAAGGAATGGAGTGGAGTAGAATGGAATGGAGTGCAGTGGATTGGAATAGAAAGGAATGCAATGGAACGGAATGGAATTGAATGGAATGGAATGGAGTGGAGTACAGTGCAGTGTAGTGGAATGGAGTAGAAACGAATTGAGTGGAGTCTAGCGGAGTGGAGTGGAATGGAGGGGAGTGGAATGGAATAGAATGGAATGGTATGGAATGGAACGGAACGGAACGGAATGCAATGGAATGGAATGGAATGGAATGGAATGGAATGGAATGGAATGGAATGGAATGGAATGGATTGCAATGGAGTGCAGTGGAGTGGAATGGGAAGGAATGGAATGGAATGGATTGGAGTGGAGTGCAGTTAAGTGGATTCAAGTGGAATGCAACAGAACGGAATGGAATCAAATGGAGTGGAATGGAATTTAATGGAATGGAAATAATGCTGTGAATTGGAGTGGAGTGGAATGCAAAGGACTGGAATGGAAGAGAATGGAGTGGAGTGGAGTGGACTGTAGTGGAGTGGAATAGAATAGAAAGGAATGGAATGGAGTAGAATGGAATGAGTGCGGTGGAGTGGAATAGAAAGGAATGCAATGGAACGGAATGGAATTGAATGGAATGGAATGGAGTGGAGTACAGTGCAGTGTAGTGGAATGGAGTAGAAACGAATGGAGTGGAGTCTAGCGGAGTGGAGTGTAATGGAGGGGAATGGAATGGAATGGAATGGAATGGAATGGAAACGAATGGAATGGAATAGAATGGATTGGCAGGAAGTGGAGTAGAGTGGTTTGAATTGGAAAAGAAAGGAATGTAATCGAATAGTATGGAATGGAAAGGAATGCAGCGTGAGGGAGTGGAGTGGAGTGCAATGCACAAAGGGAAGGGAAAGGAATTGAATGAAAAGCAGTGGCAAGTAATGGAATGCAATGAAATGGAATGCAAAGCAAGGGAATGGAATTGAAGGGAGTGGAGTGGACTGCAGTATAGTGGAATGGATTGGAAAGGAATGGATTATAGTGGAGTAGAGTGGAAAGGAGTGGAATGAAGAGGAATGAAATGGAATGGAATGGAATAAGTGGGGTGGAGTGGATTGGAATGGGAAAGAATTGAACATAGTGGAGGGTTTCGAGTGGAGAGAAGTGGAGTAGAGTGTATTCGAGTGGCTTGGATAGGAATGGAATGGAATAGTATGGAATGGAGTGCTTTGGATTGGATTGGAGAAGAGTGGAGTTTAGTGGAATGGAATGGAATGGAATAGAATAGAATGGAAAGGAATTTAACGGAACGGAAAGACATGGAGTGGAGTGGAGCGCCTTTTAGTGGAATGGAGTGGAAAGGAATGGAGTGGAGTCTAGTGGAGTGGAGTGGAATGGAATGGAGAGGAGTGTAGTGCAGTGGAATGTTAAGGAACGGAATAGAGTGGATTGGAGTGGTTTAGAGTGGATTCGAGTGCAGTGGAATGGAATGGAATATAACGGAATGGAATGAATTGGTACTCAGTGGACAGTAGTGGAGTGGAGAGGATAGAAATGGAAATGAACGGAATCAAATGGAGTGGAGTGGAGGGCATTGTAGTGGAATGGACTATAAAGGAATGGTGTGGAACGGAGTGGAATGGAATGGAATGGAATGCAATGGAACGGAATGGAATGGAATGGAATGGAGTGGAATGTATTGGAGTGGACTGGAGTGGAAAGGAGGGAATGCAATGTAGCGGAATGGAGTGTAGTGGAATCGAATGGAATAGAAAGGGATGTAATTGAGTGGAGTGGAGGGGAGTGGAATGGAATGGAATAGCACTGAATGGAATGAAATGCAGTCGATTGGAGTGGAGTGGATTGGTGTGAAATTGAGTGGAATGCAATTGAATGGAATGGAATGGAATGGAATGGAATGGAATGGAATGGAATGGAAAGGAATGGAATGGAATGAAATGCAATACAATTGAGTGGAGAGGAAAGCAGTGTAGTTGAATGGAGTAGAAAGGAATGGAGTGGAATGAATGTAGTGGAGTGGAGTGGTGTGGTATGGAATGGACTGGAGAGGAGTGGAGTGGAGTGGAATGGAATTGAATGGAACGGGAGGGGAGGTAATGGAATGGTGAAATTAAATGTGGGCTGTGATTCTCCCACTGCAATATTGCCAGGGTGACAGAGTGACATGATGTCGTCAGAGAAATTGGAATGGAATGGACTGGAATGGACTGCAGTGGAATGAACTGAAGTGGAGAGGATTGGAGTGGATTTGAGTGTAGTGGAATCGAATAGAATGGAGAGGAAAGGAATGGGATGGAACGGAATTCAGTGGACTGGAGTGGAGTGGATTTCAGTGGAGTGGATTGGAATGGAATGCAACGGAATGGAAAGGAATGCAATGGAATGGAATGGAATGGAATGCAATGGCATGGAGTCCAGTGAACTGGCGTGGAGTGGAGTGGAATTGAATGGAAGGGAATGGAAGGCAATGGAATGGAATGCAATGGAACGAAATGGAATGGAATGGAATGGAGTGGAGTGGAGTGCAGTGTGGTGGAATGGAGTAGAACGGAATGAGTGGATTGGAGTGGAATGGGGTGGAATGGAGTGGAATGGAATGTGATGGAACGAAATTCAGTGGAGTGGAGTGAAGTGGATTGGAGTTGAATGGAATAGATGGGAATGTAAAGGAATGGAATGTAGTGGAACAGAATGGAATGAAATGGAATACAATGGAATGGGGTGGAATGCAGAGTAGTGGAATGGAGTAGAAAGGAATGGAGTGGATTTGAGTGAAGTGGAGTGACGTGGAATGGATGGGAATGGAAAGTAACAGAATGGAATGGAAAGGAGTCCAATGGGAAGGAATGGAATGGAGGGTATTGGAGTCGAGTAGAGTGGAGTAGAGTGGATTCGAGGGGAAAGGAATGGAAAGGAATGAAATGGCGTGTCAATGAGTGGAATTGGAAGGAATGGAATGGAGTGGGAGTAGAATGGAGTGTAGTGTGGTGGAATAGAGTGGAGCAGAAAGGGATGGAATGGAATGGAGTGGACTGGAGAGCAGTGGAGAGTAGTGGCATGGAATTTAATGGAATGGAATGGAATGGAATGGAACGGAATGGAATGGAATGGAATGCAGGGGATTGGAGTAGAGTTGAGTGGAGTGCAATGTCATGGAATGGAATGAAATGGAATGGAATGAAATGGAATGGAAGGAAACGGAATGGAAAGGAAAGGAGTGCAGTGGAGTGCAGTTTAGGGGAACGGAGTAGAAAACAAAGGAGTGCAGTGCAGTGCAGTGGAACGAACAGCATGGGAATGGAACAGAAGGGAAGAGTGGAGTGGAGTGCAGTGGAATCTTAAGATATTTAATAGAGTGGAGAGGAGTGCTGTAAAGTGGATTCGAGTGCAATGGAATGGAATACAATATAACGGAATTGAATGGAATGTTATACAGAGGATGGGAGTGGAGTGGAGTGGATTGGAATGGAAATGAATGCAATTGAACGGAGTGGAGTAGAGTGTATTGTAGTGGAATGTACTAGAAAGGAGTGGAGTGGAGTGGAGGGGAATGGAATGGAATGGAATATAGCGGAGTGGAGTAGAGTTTACTGTAGTGGAATGTACTAGAAAGGAATGCAGTGGAGTGGAGGGGAATGGAATGGAATGGAATGGAATGGAATGGAATGGAATGGAATGGAATGGAATGGAATGGAATGGAATATAGTGGAGTGGAGTGGAATGGAGGGAATGGAATATACTGGACAGGAGTGGAGCGGAAAAGAATGGAATAGAATGGAATGTAATTGAAAGGAGTGGTCTGGAGGGGAGAGGAGTGGAATGCAATGGAATTGAATTGAATGGAATAGAATGCAGTGGATTGGAGTGGAAGGAAGTGGTGTGGAATTGAATGGAGTGCAACTGAATGCAAAGGAATGGAATGGAATGGAATTGAATGGAATGGACTGGAATAGAATGGAATGGGAGTGGAGAGGAAAGCAGTGTAGTTGAATGGAGTAAAAGCAATGGAGTGGAACGGAATGGAGTGGAGTGAAGTGGAGTGGAGTAGGGTGGTATGGAATGGAGTGGAGAGGAGCGGAGTGAAGTGGAATGGAATTCAATGGAATGGAATGGGAGGTAATGGAATGGTGAAATTAAATGTGGGCTGTGATTCTCCCACTGCAATATTGACAGTTTGACAGAGTGATATAATTTCGTCAGAAAAATTGGAAAGGAAAGGAATGGCATGGACTGGAATGGACTGCAATGGAATGGAATGAAGTGGAGAGGATTGGAGTGGATTTGAGTGTAGTGGAAGTGAGTAGTATAGAGAGGAAAGGAATGGGAAGGAACGGAATTCAGTGGAGTGGAGTTGAGTAGATTTTAGTGCAGTGGAGTGGAATGAAATGCAACGGAATGGAGGAATGAAATGAAATGCAATGGAATGCAATGCTATGGACTGCAGTGAACTGGGGTGGAGTGGAGTGGAATTGAATGGAAGGGAATGGAAGGCAATGGAATGCAATGCAATGGAACGGAATGGAATGGAACGGAATGGAGTGGAGTGGAGTTCAGTGGAGTGGAGTGGAGTGCAGTGCATTGGAATGGAGTGCAACGGAATGAGTGGAGTGGAGTGGAGTGGGGTGGAATGGAGTGGAATGGAATGGGAAGGAAAGAAATTCAATGGAGTAGAGTGGAGTGGACTGGAGTAGAATGGAATAGATGGGAAAAGAAACGAATGGAGTGCAGTGGAACAGAAAAGAATGAAATGGAGTGCAATGGAGACGAGTGGAATGCAGTGCAGTGGAATGGAGTAGAGAGGAGTGGAGTGGCATGGAATGGAATGGAATGGAGTGGAATGGAAAGGAATAGAATGGAATGGAATAGAATGGAATGGAATGGAATGGAATGGAATGGAATGGAATGGAATGGAATGGAATGAAATGGAGTGGAGTCAAGTGGAGTGGAGTGGAATGGAATGGAATGGAATGGAATGGAATGGAATGGAATGGAATGGAGAGGAGTGTAGTGCAGAGGAATGTTAAGGAATGGAATAGAGTGGAGGGGAGTGGTGTAGAGTAGATTCGAATGCAATGGAATGGAATGGAATATAACGGAATTCAATAGAATGGGATACAATGGATTGTAGTGAAGTGGAGTGGAAAGGAATGGAAATGAATGGAATCGAATGGGGAGGAGTGGAGTGCATTGTAGTGGAATGGACTATAATGGAATCGTGTGGAGTGGAGTGGAATGGAATGGAATGGAATAGTATCGAGTGGAATATAGTGGAGTGGACTGCAGTGGAAAGGAGGGAAAACAATGTAGTGGACTGGAGTTGAGTAGAATTGAATGGAATACAATGGGATGTAATTGAGTGGAGTGAAGAGGAGTGGAATGGAATGGAATAGCACTGAATTGAATGAAATGCAGTGGTTTGGAGTGGAGTGGATCAGTGTGAAATTGAGTGAAATGCAATTGAATGGAATGGAATGGAATGAATGCAATGAAATGGAATGGAGTGGAATGCAATTGAGTGGAGAGGAAAGCAGTGTAGTTGAATGGAGTAGAAATGAATGGAGTGGAATGGAATGGAGTGGTGTGGAGTGGATTGGGGTGGAGTGGAGTGGAATGGAATGAGATGGAATGAAATTCAGTGGAGTGGAGTGGCTTGGAGTGGAATGGATTACACGGGAATGGAAAGGAATGGAATGCAGTGGAACAGAATGGAATGGAATGGGATGCAATGGAAAGGCCTGGAGTAGAGTGCAGTGTAGTGGAATGGAGTACAAAGGAATGGAGTGGAGTGGGGTGGAGTGGAGAGGAGAGGAATGGAGTGGAATGGAATGAAGTGGAGTGGAGAGGATTGGAGTGCAATGGAGTGGATTGGAATGGAGTGGAATGGAATGCAATGGAATGGAATGGAATGGACTGGAAAGGAATGGAAAGGAATGTAATGGAATGCAATGGAACGGAATGGAATGCAACACAAAGTAGTGGAGTGGAACACAGAGTAGTGGAACGGAGTAGAAAGGAATGGAGTGGAGTGGAGTGGGGTGGATTGGAATGGAGTGTAATGGAATGGAATGGACTGGACTAGAATGGAGTGCAATGGGAATGAATGGAATGTAGTGGAGTGGAGTGGAGTGAAATGTAATGGAACGGGATGGAATGCTGTAGATTGGAGGGGAGTATAGTGGCATGGAATGGAATGGAATAGAATGCAGTGGAATGGAATGAAATGGAAAGGATTGGAGAGGAATGTAGAGAAGCGGAATGCAGTAGAAAGCAACGGAGTGGAGTAGAATGTAGTGCAGTGGAGTGGAGTGGAATATAGTAAAAATGAATGCATTGGAGTGGAGTGGAATGGAATGTTAATAAATGGAGAAGAGTGGAGTTGACTGGAGTGGAGTGGAGTAGAGTGGATTCTAGTGGAATTGAATGGAATTGAATAGAATGGAATGGAATGGAATGCAGTGAGTTGGAGCGGACTATAGTGGAGTGGAAGTGAATGGAAAGGACGGGAATGGTATGGAATGGAATGCAATGGAACGGAATGGAATGGAATGGAGTGGAGTCCAGTGTAATGGAATGGAGTAGAAAACAATGGAGTGGAGTTGAGTGGAAGGGAGTGAAATGGAATAGATGGAATTAAATGGAGCGGATTGAAGTAGAGCGGAATGGGAAGGAATGGAAAGGAGTGGAGTGCATTGGAGTAGAGTGGAGTGGAGAGGACTCGAGTGGAATGGAATGCAATGTAACGGAATGGAATGGAATGGAATGGAATGGAATGGAATGGAATGGAATGGAATGGAATGGAATGCTGTTGACTGCAGTGGAGTGGGGTGGTGTGGAATGGAATGGAATGGATTGGAAGGGAATGGAATGCAATGGATGGACTGGAATGGAATGGAATGGAATGGAATGAAGTGGATTGGAGGGCATTGTAGTGGAATGCAGAAGAAAGGAATGGAGTGGAGTGCTGTGGAATGGAATAGAATGTAATGCATTGCAATGTAGTGAAGTCGAGTGAAGTGGAAGGGGAAGGAATGGAATGGAGAGGACAGAAGTGGAGTGGAATGGAGTGGAACGGAAAGGAAGGGAATGGAATGGAATTGAATGCAATGGAATGGAATGGAGTAGAAAGGAATGGAGTGGAGTGGAATGGAAAGGAATGGAAAGAAAAATAATGGAGTGGAGTGGAGTGTAATATTAGGAGTAGAATGGAGTGGAGTGGAGTTGAGGGGATTGGGGTGGAGTTGAGTGGATTTGATTGGAATGGAATGGAATGGGATAGAAAGAAATGAAATGGAATGGAATGGACTGGAATGCAGTTTATTAGAGTGGAGTGGGGTGGAAAGGAATGGAATAGAAGGAAATGGAATGGAATGGAATGCCATTGAAGGGAAAGGAATGGAATGGAATGGAATAGAATGGAATGAAATGGAATGGAGTGGAGTGGAGTGGATTGGAGTGGAGTGCAGTGTAGTGGAATGGAGAAGAAAGCAATGGAGTGGAGTGGAATGGAATGGAATGGAATGGAATGGAATGGAGTGGGACGGAGTGGACCTGAGTAGAATGGGAAGGCATGGAATTGAGTGGAGTGGATTCTAGTGGAGTGGAAAGGAGTCGAGAGGAATAGAATGGAATGGAATGGAATGGAAATGAATGGAATGGAATGGAATGTGGTGGATCAGAGTGGAGTGGAGAGGAATGGAATGGAAAGGAATGGATTGCAATGGCATCAATGGAAGTGAATGGAATGGAATGGAATGGAATGGAGTGGAATGCAGTGCAGTGTAGTGGAATGGAGTAGAAAGATTGGAGTCGAGTGGAGTGGAGAGGAGTGGAATGGAGTGGAATGGAATTTGATGGATTGGAATGGATTAGAAAGGATTGGAGTTGAGTGGAGTGGAGAGGAGTGGAATGGAGTGGAATCGAATTTAATGGAATGGAATGGAATTTAATGGAAGGGAATGGAATGGAATGGAGTGGATTGCAATGGAGTGCAATGGAGTGGAATGGGAAGGAATGGAACGGAATGGATTGGAGTGGAGTGCAGTTGAGTGAATTCAAGTTTAATGCCACAGAACGGAATGGAATCGAATGGAGTGGAATGGAATGGAGTGGAATGGAATGGAAATAATGCTTTGAATTAGAGTGGAGTGGAATGCAAAGGAATGGAATGGAAGAGAATGGAATGGAGTGGACTGTAGTGAAGTGGAGTGGAATGGAGTAGAAAGGAATGGAGTGGAGTAGAATGGAATGGAGTGCAGTGGATTGGAATAGAAAGGAATGCAATGGAACGGAATGGAATTGAATGGAATGGAATGGAGTGGAGTACAGTGCAGTGTAGTGGAATGGAGTAGAAACGAATTGAGTGGAGTCTAGCGGAGTGGAGTGGAATGGAGGGGAGTGGAATGGAATAGAATGGAATGGTATGGAATGGAACGGAACGGAACGGAACGCAATGGAATGGAATGGAATGGAATGGAATGGAATGGAATGGAATGGAATGGAATGGAATGGATTGCAATGGAGTGCAGTGGAGTGGAATGGGAAGGAATGGAATGGAATGGATTGGAGTGGAGTGCAGTTAAGTGGATTCAAGTGGAATGCAACAGAACGGAATGGAATCAAATGGAGTGGAATGGAATTTAATGGAATGGAAATAATGCTGTGAATTGGAGTGGAGTGGAATGCAAAGGACTGGAATGGAAGAGAATGGAGTGGAGTGGAGTGGACTGGAGTGGAGTGGAATAGAATAGAAAGGAATGGAATGGAGTAGAATGGAATGAGTGCGGTGGAGTGGAATAGAAAGGAATGCAATGGAACGGAATGGAATTGAATGGAATGGAATGGAGTGGAGTACAGTGCAGTGTAGTGGAATGGAGTAGAAACGAATGGAGTGGAGTCTAGCGGAGTGGAGTGTAATGGAGGGGAATGGAATGGAATGGAATGGAATGGAATGGAAACGAATGGAATGGAATAGAATGGATTGGCAGGAAGTGGAGTAGAGTGGTTTGAATTGGAAAAGAAAGGAATGTAATCGAATAGTATGGAATGGAAAGGAATGCAGCGTAAGGGAGTGGAGTGGAGTGCAATGCACAAAGGGAAGGGAAAGGAATTGAATGAAAAGCAGTGGCAAGTAATGGAATGCAATGAAATGGAATGCAAAGCAAGGGAATGGAATTGAAGGGAGTGGAGTGGACTGCAGTATAGTGGAATGGATTGGAAAGGAATGGATTATAGTGGAGTAGAGTGGAAAGGAGTGGAATGAAGAGGAATGAAATGGAATGGAATGGAATAAGTGGGGTGGAGTGGATTGGAATGGGAAAGAATTGAACATAGTGGAGGGTTTCGAGTGGAGAGAAGTGGAGTAGAGTGTATTCGAGTGGCTTGGATAGGAATGGAATGGAATAGTATGGAATGGAGTGCTTTGGATTGGATTGGAGAAGAGTGGAGTTTAGTGGAATGGAATGGAATGGAATGGAATAGAATGGAAAGGAATTTAACGGAACGGAAAGACATGGAGTGGAGTGGAGCGCCTTTTAGTGGAATGGAGTGGAAAGGAATGGAGTGGAGTCTAGTGGAGTGGAGTGGAATGGAATGGAGAGGAGTGTAGTGCAGTGGAATGTTAAGGAACGGAATAGAGTGGATTGGAGTGGTTTAGAGTGGATTCGAGTGCAGTGGAATGGAATGGAATATAACGGAATGGAATGAATTGGTACTCAGTGGACAGTAGTGGAGTGGAGAGGATAGAAATGGAAATGAACGGAATCAAATGGAGTGGAGTGGAGTGCATTGTAGTGGAATGGACTATAAAGGAATGGTGTGGAATGGAGTGGAATGGAATGGAATGGAATGCAATGGAACGGAATGGAATGGAATGGAATGGAGTGGAATGTATTGGAGTGGACTGGAGTGGAAAGGAGGGAATGCAATGTAGCGGAATGGAGTGTAGTGGAATCGAATGGAATAGAAAGTGATGTAATTGAGTGGAGTGGAGGGGAGTGGAATGGAATGGAATAGCACTGAATGGAATGAAATGCAGTCGATTGGAGTGGGGTGGATTGGTGTGAAATTGAGTGGAATGCAATTGAATGGAATGGAATGGAATGGAATGGAATGGAATGGAATGGAATGGAAAGGAATGGAATGGAATGAAATGCAATACAATTGAGTGGAGAGGAAAGCAGTGTAGTTGAATGGAGTAGAAAGGAATGGAGTGGAATGAATGTAGTTGAGTGGAGTGGTGTGGTATGGAATGCACTGGAGAGGAGTGGAGTGGAGTGGAATGGAATTGAATGGAACGGGAGGGGAGGTAATGGAATGGTGAAATTAAATGTGGGCTGTGATTCTCCCACTGCAATATTGCCAGGGTGACAGAGTGACATGATGTCGTCAGAAAAATTGGAATGGAATGGACTGGAATGGACTGCAGTGGAATGAACTGAAGTGGAGAGGATTGGAGTGGATTTGAGTGTAGTGGAATCGAATAGAATGGAGAGGAAAGGAATGGGATGGAACGGAATTCAGTGGACTGGAGTGGAGTGGATTTCAGTGGAGTGGATTGGAATGGAATGCAACGGAATGGAAAGGAATGCAATGGAATGGAATGGAATGGAATGCAATGGCATGGAGTCCAGTGAACTGGCGTGGAGTGGAGTGGAATTGAATGGAAGGGAATGGAAGGCAATGGAATGGAATGCAATGGAACGAAATGGAATGGAATGGAATGGAGTGGAGTGGAGTGCAGTGTGGTGGAATGGAGTAGAACGGAATGAGTGGATTGGAGTGGAATGGGGTGGAATGGAGTGGAATGGAATGTGATGGAACGAAATTCAGTGGAGTGGAGTGAAGTGGATTGGAGTTGAATGGAATAGATGGGAATGTAAAGGAATGGAATGTAGTGGAACAGAATGGAATGAAATGGAATACAATGGAATGGGGTGGAATGCAGAGTAGTGGAATGGAGTAGAAAGGAATGGAGTGGATTTGAGTGAAGTGGAGTGACGTGGAATGGATGGGAATGGAAAGTAACAGAATGGAATGGAAAGGAGTCCAATGGGAAGGAATGGAATGGAGGGTATTGGAGTCGAGTAGAGTGGAGTAGAGTGGATTCGAGGGGAAAGGAATGGAAAGGAATGAAATGGCGTGTCAATGAGTGGAATTGGAAGGAATGGAATGGAGTGGGAGTAGAATGGAGTGTAGTGTGGTGGAATAGAGTGGAGCAGAAAGGGATGGAATGGAATGGAGTGGACTGGAGAGCAGTGGAGAGTAGTGGCATGGAATTTAATGGAATGGAATGGAATGGAATGGAACGGAATGGAATGGAATGGAATGCAGGGGATTGGAGTAGAGTTGAGTGGAGTGCAATGTCATGGAATGGAATGAAATGGAATGGAATGAAATGGAATGGAAGGAAACGGAATGGAAAGGAAAGGAGTGCAGTGGAGTGCAGTTTAGGGGAACGGAGTAGAAAACAAAGGAGTGCAGTGCAGTGCAGTGGAACGAACAGCATGGGAATGGAACAGAAGGGAAGAGTGGAGTGGAGTGCAGTGGAATCTTAAGATATTTAATAGAGTGGAGAGGAGTGCTGTAAAGTGGATTCGAGTGCAATGGAATGGAATACAATATAACGGAATTGAATGGAATGTTATACAGAGGATGGGAGTGGAGTGGAGTGGATTGGAATGGAAATGAATGCAATTGAACGGAGTGGAGTAGAGTGTATTGTAGTGGAATGTACTAGAAAGGAGTGGAGTGGAGTGGAGGGGAATGGAATGGAATGGAATATAGCGGAGTGGAGTAGAGTTTACTGTAGTGGAATGTACTAGAAAGGAATGCAGTGGAGTGGAGGGGAATAGAATGGAATGGAATGGAATGGAATGGAATGGAATGGAATGGAATATAGTGGAGTGGAGTGGAATGGAGGGAATGGAATATACTGGACAGGAGTGGAGCGGAAAAGAATGGAATAGAATGGAATGTAATTGAAAGGAGTGGTCTGGAGGGGAGAGGAGTGGAATGCAATGGAATTGAATTGAATGGAATAGAATGCAGTGGATTGGAGTGGAAGGAAGTGGTGTGGAATTGAATGGAGTGCAACTGAATGCAAAGGAATGGAATGGAATGGAATGGAATGGAATGGAATGGAATGGAATAGAATGGAATGGGAGTGGAGAGGAAAGCAGTGTAGTTGAATGGAGTAAAAGCAATGGAGTGGAACGGAATGGAGTGGAGTGAAGTGGAGTGGAGTAGGGTGGTATGGAATGGAGTGGAGAGGAGCGGAGTGAAGTGGAATGGAATTCAATGGAATGGAATGGGAGGTAATGGAATGGTGAAATTAAATGTGGGCTGTGATTCTCCCACTGCAATATTGACAGTTTGACAGAGTGATATAATTTCGTCAGAAAAATTGGAAAGGAAAGGAATGGCATGGACTGGAATGGACTGCAATGGAATGGAATGAAGTGGAGAGGATTGGAGTGGATTTGAGTGTAGTGGAAGTGAGTAGTATAGAGAGGAAAGGAATGGGAAGGAACGGAATTCAGTGGAGTGGAGTTGAGTAGATTTTAGTGGAGTGGAGTGGAATGAAATGCAACGGAATGGAGGAATGAAATGAAATGCAATGGAATGCAATGCTATGGACTGCAGTGAACTGGGGTGGAGTGGAGTGGAATTGAATGGAAGGGAATGGAAGGCAATGGAATGCAATGCAATGGAACGGAATGGAATGGAACGGAATGGAGTGGAGTGGAGTTCAGTGGAGTGGAGTGGAGTGCAGTGCATTGGAATGGAGTGCAACGGAATGAGTGGAGTGGAGTGGAGTGGGGTGGAATGGAGTGGAATGGAATGGGAAGGAAAGAAATTCAATGGAGTAGAGTGGAGTGGACTGGAGTAGAATGGAACAGATGGGAAAAGAAACGAATGGAGTGCAGTGGAACAGAAAAGAATGAAATGGAGTGCAATGGAGACGAGTGGAATGCAGTGCAGTGGAATGGAGTAGAGAGGAGTGGAGTGGCATGGAATGGAATGGAATGGAGTGGAATGGAAAGGAATAGAATGGAATGGAATAGAATGGAATGGAATGGAATGGAATGGAATGGAATGGAATGGAATGGAATGGAATGGAATGGAATGGAATGAAATGGAGTGGAGTCAAGTGGAGTGGAGTGGAATGGAATGGAATGGAATGGAGAGGAGTGTAGTGCAGAGGAATGTTAAGGAATGGAATGGAGTGGAGGGGAGTGGTGTAGAGTAGATTCGAATGCAATGGAATGGAATGGAATATAACGGAATTCAATAGAATGGGATACAATGGATTGTAGTGAAGTGGAGTGGAAAGGAATGGAAATGAATGGAATCGAATGGGGAGGAGTGCAGTGCATTGTAGTGGAATGGACTATAATGGAATCGTGTGGAGTGGAGTGGAATGGAATGGAATAGTATCGAGTGGAATATAGTGGAGTGGACTGCAGTGGAAAGGAGGGAAAACAATGTAGTGGACTGGAGTTGAGTAGAATTGAATGGAATACAATGGGATGTAATTGAGTGGAGTGAAGAGGAGTGGAATGGAATGGAATAGCACTGAATTGAATGAAATGCAGTGGTTTGGAGTGGAGTGGATCAGTGTGAAATTGAGTGAAATGCAATTGAATGGAATGGAATGGAATGAATGCAATGAAATGGAATGGAGTGGAATGCAATTGAGTGGAGAGGAAAGCAGTGTAGTTGAATGGAGTAGAAATGAATGGAGTGGAATGGAATGGAGTGGTGTGGAGTGGATTGGGGTGGAGTGGAGTGGAATGGAATGAGATGGAATGAAATTCAGTGGAGTGGAGTGGCTTGGAGTGGAATGGATTACACGGGAATGGAAAGGAATTGAATGCAGTGGAACAGAATGGAATGGAATGGGATGCAATGGAAAGGCCTGGAGTAGAGTGCAGTGTAGTGGAATGGAGTACAAAGGAATGGAGTGGAGTGGGGTGGAGTGGAGAGGAGAGGAATGGAGTGGAATGGAATGAAGTGGAGTGGAGTGGAGAGGATTGGAGTGCAATGGAGTGGATTGGAATGGAGTGGAATGGAATGCAATGGAATGGAATGGAATGGACTGGAAAGGAATGGAAAGGAATGTAATGGAATGCAATGGAACGGAATGGAATGCAACACAAAGTAGTGGAGTGGAACACAGAGTAGTGGAACGGAGTAGAAAGGAATGGAGTGGAGTGGAGTGGGGTGGATTGGAATGGAGTGTAATGGAATGGAATGGACTGGACTAGAATGGAGTGCAATGGGAATGAATGGAATGTAGTGGAGTGGAGTGGAGTGAAATGTAATGGAACGGGATGGAATGCTGTAGATTGGAGGGGAGTATAGTGGCATGGAATGGAATGGAATAGAATGCAGTGGAATGGAATGAAATGGAAAGGATTGGAGAGGAATGTAGAGAAGCGGAATGCAGTAGAAAGCAACGGAGTGGAGTAGAATGTAGTGCAGTGGAGTGGAGTGGAATATAGTAAAAATGAATGCATTGGAGTGGAGTGGAATGGAATGTTAATAAATGGAGAAGAGTGGAGTTGACTGGAGTGGAGTGGAGTAGAGTGGATTCTAGTGGAATTGAATGGAATTGAATAGAATGGAATGGAATGGAATGCAGTGAGTTGGAGCGGACTATAGTGGAGTGGAAGTGAATGGAAAGGACGGGAATGGTATGGAATGGAATGCAATGGAACGGAATGGAATGGAATGGAGTGGAGTCCAGTGTAATGGAATGGAGTAGAAAACAATGGAGTGGAGTTGAGTGGAAGGGAGTGAAATGGAATAGATGGAATTAAATGGAGCGGATTGAAGTAGAGCGGAATGGGAAGGAATGGAAAGGAGTGGAGTGCATTGGAGTGGAGTGGAGTGGAGAGGACTCGAGTGGAATGGAATGCAATGTAACGGAATGGAATGGAATGGAATGGAATGGAATGGAATGGAATGGAATGGAATGGAATGGAATGGAATGCTGTTGACTGCAGTGGAGTGGGGTGGTGTGGAATGGAATGGAATGGATTGGAAGGGAATGGAATGCAATGGATGGACTGGAATGGAATGGAATGGAATGGAATGGAATGAAGTGGATTGGAGGGCATTGTAGTGGAATGCAGAAGAAAGGAATGGAGTGGAGTGCTGTGGAATGGAATAGAATGTAATGCATTGCAATGTAGTGAAGTCGAGTGAAGTGGAAGGGGAAGGAATGGAATGGAGAGGACAGAAGTGGAGTGGAATGGAGTGGAACGGAAAGGAAGGGAATGGAATGGAATTGAATGCAATGGAATGGAATGGAGTAGAAAGGAATGGAGTGGAGTGGAATGGAAAGGAATGGAAAGAAAAATAATGGAGTGGAGTGGAGTGTAATATTAGGAGTAGAATGGAGTGGAGTGGAGTTGAGGGGATTGGGGTGGAGTTGAGTGGATTTGATTGGAATGGAATGGAATGGGATAGAAAGAAATGAAATGGAATGGAATGGACTGGAATGCAGTTTATTAGAGTGGAGTGGGGTGGAAAGGAATGGAATAGAAGGAAATGGAATGGAATGGAATGCCATTGAAGGGAAAGGAATGGAATGGAATGGAATAGAATGGAATGAAATGGAATGGAGTGGAGTGGAGTGGATTGGAGTGGAGTGCAGTGTAGTGGAATGGAGAAGAAAGCAATGGAGTGGAGTGGAATGGAATGGAATGGAATGGAATGGAATGGAATGGAGTGGGACGGAGTGGACCTGAGTAGAATGGGAAGGCATGGAATTGAGTGGAGTGGATTCTAGTGGAGTGGAAAGGAGTCGAGAGGAATAGAATGGAATGGAATGGAATGGAAATGAATGGAATGGAATGGAATGTGGTGGATCAGAGTGGAGTGGAGAGGAATGGAATGGAAAGGAATGGATTGCAATGGCATCAATGGAAGTGAATGGAATGGAATGGAATGGAATGGAGTGGAATGCAGTGCAGTGTAGTGGAATGGAGTAGAAAGATTGGAGTCGAGTGGAGTGGAGAGGAGTGGAATGGAGTGGAATGGAATTTGATGGATTGGAATGGATTAGAAAGGATTGGAGTTGAGTGGAGTGGAGAGGAGTGGAATGGAGTGGAATCGAATTTAATGGAATGGAATGGAATTTAATGGAAGGGAATGGAATGGAATGGAGTGGATTGCAATGGAGTGCAATGGAGTGGAATGGGAAGGAATGGAACGGAATGGATTGGAGTGGAGTGCAGTTGAGTGAATTCAAGTTTAATGCCACAGAACGGAATGGAATCGAATGGAGTGGAATGGAATGGAGTGGAATGGAATGGAAATAATGCTTTGAATTAGAGTGGAGTGGAATGCAAAGGAATGGAATGGAAGAGAATGGAATGGAGTGGACTGTAGTGAAGTGGAGTGGAATGGAGTAGAAAGGAATGGAGTGGAGTAGAATGGAATGGAGTGCAGTGGATTGGAATAGAAAGGAATGCAATGGAACGGAATGGAATTGAATGGAATGGAATGGAGTGGAGTACAGTGCAGTGTAGTGGAATGGAGTAGAAACGAATTGAGTGGAGTCTAGCGGAGTGGAGTGGAATGGAGGGGAGTGGAATGGAATAGAATGGAATGGTATGGAATGGAACGGAACGGAACGGAACGCAATGGAATGGAATGGAATGGAATGGAATGGAATGGAATGGAATGGAATGGATTGCAATGGAGTGCAGTGGAGTGGAATGGGAAGGAATGGAATGGAATGGATTGGAGTGGAGTGCAGTTAAGTGGATTCAAGTGGAATGCAACAGAACGGAATGGAATCAAATGGAGTGGAATGGAATTTAATGGAATGGAAATAATGCTGTGAATTGGAGTGGAGTGGAATGCAAAGGACTGGAATGGAAGAGAATGGAGTGGAGTGGAGTGGACTGGAGTGGAGTGGAATAGAATAGAAAGGAATGGAATGGAGTAGAATGGAATGAGTGCGGTGGAGTGGAATAGAAAGGAATGCAATGGAACGGAATGGAATTGAATGGAATGGAATGGAGTGGAGTACAGTGCAGTGTAGTGGAATGGAGTAGAAACGAATGGAGTGGAGTCTAGCGGAGTGGAGTGTAATGGAGGGGAATGGAATGGAATGGAATGGAATGGAATGGAATGGAAACGAATGGAATGGAATGGAATGGAAACGAATGGAATGGAATAGAATGGATTGGCAGGAAGTGGAGTAGAGTGGTTTGAATTGGAAAAGAAAGGAATGTAATCGAATAGTATGGAATGGAAAGGAATGCAGCGTAAGGGAGTGGAGTGGAGTGCAATGCACAAAGGGAAGGGAAAGGAATTGAATGAAAAGCAGTGGCAAGTAATGGAATGCAATGAAATGGAATGCAAAGCAAGGGAATGGAATTGAAGGGAGTGGAGTGGACTGCAGTATAGTGGAATGGATTGGAAAGGAATGGATTATAGTGGAGTAGAGTGGAAAGGAGTGGAATGAAGAGGAATGAAATGGAATGGAATGGAATAAGTGGGGTGGAGTGGATTGGAATGGGAAAGAATTGAACATAGTGGAGGGTTTCGAGTGGAGAGAAGTGGAGTAGAGTGTATTCGAGTGGCTTGGATAGGAATGGAATGGAATAGTATGGAATGGAGTGCTTTGGATTGGATTGGAGAAGAGTGGAGTTTAGTGGAATGGAATGGAATGGAATGGAATAGAATGGAAAGGAATTTAACGGAACGGAAAGACATGGAGTGGAGTGGAGCGCCTTTTAGTGGAATGGAGTGGAAAGGAATGGAGTGGAGTCTAGTGGAGTGGAGTGGAATGGAATGGAGAGGAGTGTAGTGCAGTGGAATGTTAAGGAACGGAATAGAGTGGATTGGAGTGGTTTAGAGTGGATTCGAGTGCAGTGGAATGGAATGGAATATAACGGAATGGAATGAATTGGTACTCAGTGGACAGTAGTGGAGTGGAGAGGATAGAAATGGAAATGAACGGAATCAAATGGAGTGGAGTGGAGTGCATTGTAGTGGAATGGACTATAAAGGAATGGTGTGGAATGGAGTGGAATGGAATGGAATGGAATGCAATGGAACGGAATGGAATGGAATGGAATGGAGTGGAATGTATTGGAGTGGACTGGAGTGGAAAGGAGGGAATGCAATGTAGCGGAATGGAGTGTAGTGGAATCGAATGGAATAGAAAGTGATGTAATTGAGTGGAGTGGAGGGGAGTGGAATGGAATGGAATAGCACTGAATGGAATGAAATGCAGTCGATTGGAGTGGAGTGGATTGGTGTGAAATTGAGTGGAATGCAATTGAATGGAATGGAATGGAATGGAATGGAATGGAATGGAATGGAAAGGAATGGAATGGAATGAAATGCAATACAATTGAGTGGAGAGGAAAGCAGTGTAGTTGAATGGAGTAGAAAGGAATGGAGTGGAATGAATGTAGTGGAGTGGAGTGGTGTGGTATGGAATGGACTGGAGAGGAGTGGAGTGGAGTGGAATGGAATTGAATGGAACGGGAGGGGAGGTAATGGAATGGTGAAATTAAATGTGGGCTGTGATTCTCCCACTGCAATATTGCCAGGATGACAGAGTGACATGATGTCGTCAGAAAAATTGGAATGGAATGGACTGGAATGGACTGCAGTGGAATGAACTGAAGTGGAGAGGATTGGAGTGGATTTGAGTGTAGTGGAATCGAATAGAATGGAGAGGAAAGGAATGGGATGGAACGGAATTCAGTGGACTGGAGTGGAGTGGATTTCAGTGGAGTGGATTGGAATGGAATGCAACGGAATGGAAAGGAATGCAATGGAATGGAATGGAATGGAATGCAATGGCATGGAGTCCAGTGAACTGGCGTGGAGTGGAGTGGAATTGAATGGAAGGGAATGGAAGGCAATGGAATGGAATGCAATGGAACGAAATGGAATGGAATGGAATGGAGTGGAGTGGAGTGCAGTGTGGTGGAATGGAGTAGAACGGAATGAGTGGATTGGAGTGGAATGGGGTGGAATGGAGTGGAATGGAATGTGATGGAACGAAATTCAGTGGAGTGGAGTGAAGTGGATTGGAGTTGAATGGAATAGATGGGAATGTAAAGGAATGGAATGTAGTGGAACAGAATGGAATGAAATGGAATACAATGGAATGGGGTGGAATGCAGAGTAGTGGAATGGAGTAGAAAGGAATGGAGTGGATTTGAGTGAAGTGGAGTGACGTGGAATGGATGGGAATGGAAAGTAACAGAATGGAATGGAAAGGAGTCCAATGGGAAGGAATGGAATGGAGGGTATTGGAGTCGAGTAGAGTGGAGTAGAGTGGATTCGAGGGGAAAGGAATGGAAAGGAATGAAATGGCGTGTCAATGAGTGGAATTGGAAGGAATGGAATGGAGTGGGAGTAGAATGGAGTGTAGTGTGGTGGAATAGAGTGGAGCAGAAAGGGATGGAATGGAATGGAGTGGACTGGAGAGCAGTGGAGAGTAGTGGCATGGAATTTAATGGAATGGAATGGAATGGAATGGAACGGAATGGAATGGAATGGAATGCAGGGGATTGGAGTAGAGTTGAGTGGAGTGCAATGTCATGGAATGGAATGAAATGGAATGGAATGAAATGGAATGGAAGGAAACGGAATGGAAAGGAAAGGAGTGCAGTGGAGTGCAGTTTAGGGGAACGGAGTAGAAAACAAAGGAGTGCAGTGCAGTGCAGTGGAACGAACAGCATGGGAATGGAACAGAAGGGAAGAGTGGAGTGGAGTGCAGTGGAATCTTAAGATATTTAATAGAGTGGAGAGGAGTGCTGTAAAGTGGATTCGAGTGCAATGGAATGGAATACAATATAACGGAATTGAATGGAATGTTATACAGAGGATGGGAGTGGAGTGGAGTGGATTGGAATGGAAATGAATGCAATTGAACGGAGTGGAGTAGAGTGTATTGTAGTGGAATGTACTAGAAAGGAGTGGAGTGGAGTGGAGGGGAATGGAATGGAATGGAATATAGCGGAGTGGAGTAGAGTTTACTGTAGTGGAATGTACTAGAAAGGAATGCAGTGGAGTGGAGGGGAATAGAATGGAATGGAATGGAATGGAATGGAATGGAATGGAATGGAATATAGTGGAGTGGAGTGGAATGGAGGGAATGGAATATACTGGACAGGAGTGGAGCGGAAAAGAATGGAATAGAATGGAATGTAATTGAAAGGAGTGGTCTGGAGGGGAGAGGAGTGGAATGCAATGGAATTGAATTGAATGGAATAGAATGCAGTGGATTGGAGTGGAAGGAAGTGGTGTGGAATTGAATGGAGTGCAACTGAATGCAAAGGAATGGAATGGAATGGAATGGAATGGAATGGAATGGAATGGAATAGAATGGAATGGGAGTGGAGAGGAAAGCAGTGTAGTTGAATGGAGTAAAAGCAATGGAGTGGAACGGAATGGAGTGGAGTGAAGTGGAGTGGAGTAGGGTGGTATGGAATGGAGTGGAGAGGAGCGGAGTGAAGTGGAATGGAATTCAATGGAATGGAATGGGAGGTAATGGAATGGTGAAATTAAATGTGGGCTGTGATTCTCCCACTGCAATATTGACAGTTTGACAGAGTGATATAATTTCGTCAGAAAAATTGGAAAGGAAAGGAATGGCATGGACTGGAATGGACTGCAATGGAATGGAATGAAGTGGAGAGGATTGGAGTGGATTTGAGTGTAGTGGAAGTGAGTAGTATAGAGAGGAAAGGAATGGGAAGGAACGGAATTCAGTGGAGTGGAGTTGAGTAGATTTTAGTGGAGTGGAGTGGAATGAAATGCAACGGAATGGAGGAATGAAATGAAATGCAATGGAATGCAATGCTATGGACTGCAGTGAACTGGGGTGGAGTGGAGTGGAATTGAATGGAAGGGAATGGAAGGCAATGGAATGCAATGCAATGGAACGGAATGGAATGGAACGGAATGGAGTGGAGTGGAGTTCAGTGGAGTGGAGTGGAGTGCAGTGCATTGGAATGGAGTGCAACGGAATGAGTGGAGTGGAGTGGAGTGGGGTGGAATGGAGTGGAATGGAATGGGAAGGAAAGAAATTCAATGGAGTAGAGTGGAGTGGACTGGAGTAGAATGGAATAGATGGGAAAAGAAACGAATGGAGTGCAGTGGAACAGAAAAGAATGAAATGGAGTGCAATGGAGACGAGTGGAATGCAGTGCAGTGGAATGGAGTAGAGAGGAGTGGAGTGGCATGGAATGGAATGGAATGGAGTGGAATGGAAAGGAATAGAATGGAATGGAATAGAATGGAATGGAATGGAATGGAATGGAATGGAATGGAATGGAATGGAATGGAATGAAATGGAGTGGAGTCAAGTGGAGTGGAGTGGAATGGAATGGAATGGAATGGAATGGAATGGAATGGAATGGAGAGGAGTGTAGTGCAGAGGAATGTTAAGGAATGGAATAGAGTGGAGGGGAGTGGTGTAGAGTAGATTCGAATGCAATGGAATGGAATGGAATATAACGGAATTCAATAGAATGGGATACAATGGATTGTAGTGAAGTGGAGTGGAAAGGAATGGAAAGAAAAATAATGGAGTGGAGTGGAGTGTAATATTAGGAGTAGAATGGAGTGGAGTGGAGTTGAGGGGATTGGGGTGGAGTTGAGTGGATTTGATTGGAATGGAATGGAATGGGATAGAAAGAAATGAAATGGAATGGAATGGACTGGAATGCAGTTTATTAGAGTGGAGTGGGGTGGAAAGGAATGGAATAGAAGGAAATGGAATGGAATGGAATGCCATTGAAGGGAAAGGAATGGAATGGAATGGAATAGAATGGAATGAAATGGAATGGAGTGGAGTGGAGTGGATTGGAGTGGAGTGCAGTGTAGTGGAATGGAGAAGAAAGCAATGGAGTGGAGTGGAATGGAATGGAATGGAATGGAATGGAATGGAATGGAGTGGGACGGAGTGGACCTGAGTAGAATGGGAAGGCATGGAATTGAGTGGAGTGGATTCTAGTGGAGTGGAAAGGAGTCGAGAGGAATAGAATGGAATGGAATGGAATGGAAATGAATGGAATGGAATGGAATGTGGTGGATCAGAGTGGAGTGGAGAGGAATGGAATGGAAAGGAATGGATTGCAATGGCATCAATGGAAGTGAATGGAATGGAATGGAATGGAGTGGAATGCAGTGCAGTGTAGTGGAATGGAGTAGAAAGATTGGAGTCGAGTGGAGTGGAGAGGAGTGGAATGGAGTGGAATGGAATTTGATGGATTGGAATGGATTAGAAAGGATTGGAGTTGAGTGGAGTGGAGAGGAGTGGAATGGAGTGGAATCGAATTTAATGGAATGGAATGGAATTTAATGGAAGGGAATGGAATGGAATGGAGTGGATTGCAATGGAGTGCAATGGAGTGGAATGGGAAGGAATGGAACGGAATGGATTGGAGTGGAGTGCAGTTGAGTGAATTCAAGTTTAATGCCACAGAACGGAATGGAATCGAATGGAGTGGAATGGAATGGAGTGGAATGGAATGGAAATAATGCTTTGAATTAGAGTGGAGTGGAATGCAAAGGAATGGAATGGAAGAGAATGGAATGGAGTGGACTGTAGTGAAGTGGAGTGGAATGGAGTAGAAAGGAATGGAGTGGAGTAGAATGGAATGGAGTGCAGTGGATTGGAATAGAAAGGAATGCAATGGAACGGAATGGAATTGAATGGAATGGAATGGAGTGGAGTACAGTGCAGTGTAGTGGAATGGAGTAGAAACGAATTGAGTGGAGTCTAGCGGAGTGGAGTGGAATGGAGGGGAGTGGAATGGAATAGAATGGAATGGTATGGAATGGAACGGAACGGAACGGAACGCAATGGAATGGAATGGAATGGAATGGAATGGAATGGAATGGAATGGATTGCAATGGAGTGCAGTGGAGTGGAATGGGAAGGAATGGAATGGAATGGATTGGAGTGGAGTGCAGTTAAGTGGATTCAAGTGGAATGCAACAGAACGGAATGGAATCAAATGGAGTGGAATGGAATTTAATGGAATGGAAATAATGCTGTGAATTGGAGTGGAGTGGAATGCAAAGGACTGGAATGGAAGAGAATGGAGTGGAGTGGAGTGGACTGGAGTGGAGTGGAATAGAATAGAAAGGAATGGAATGGAGTAGAATGGAATGAGTGCGGTGGAGTGGAATAGAAAGGAATGCAATGGAACGGAATGGAATTGAATGGAATGGAATGGAGTGGAGTACAGTGCAGTGTAGTGGAATGGAGTAGAAACGAATGGAGTGGAGTCTAGCAGAGTGGAGTGTAATGGAGGGGAATGGAATGGAATGGAATGGAAACGAATGGAATGGAATAGAATGGATTGGCAGGAAGTGGAGTAGAGTGGTTTGAATTGGAAAAGAAAGGAATGTAATCGAATAGTATGGAATGGAAAGGAATGCAGCGTAAGGGAGTGGAGTGGAGTGCAATGCACAAAGGGAAGGGAAAGGAATTGAATGAAAAGCAGTGGCAAGTAATGGAATGCAATGAAATGGAATGCAAAGCAAGGGAATGGAATTGAAGGGAGTGGAGTGGACTGCAGTATAGTGGAATGGATTGGAAAGGAATGGATTATAGTGGAGTAGAGTGGAAAGGAGTGGAATGAAGAGGAATGAAATGGAATGGAATGGAATAAGTGGGGTGGAGTGGATTGGAATGGGAAAGAATTGAACATAGTGGAGGGTTTCGAGTGGAGAGAAGTGGAGTAGAGTGTATTCGAGTGGCTTGGATAGGAATGGAATGGAATAGTATGGAATGGAGTGCTTTGGATTGGATTGGAGAAGAGTGGAGTTTAGTGGAATGGAATGGAATGGAATGGAATAGAATGGAAAGGAATTTAACGGAACGGAAAGACATGGAGTGGAGTGGAGCGCCTTTTAGTGGAATGGAGTGGAAAGGAATGGAGTGGAGTCTAGTGGAGTGGAGTGGAATGGAATGGAGAGGAGTGTAGTGCAGTGGAATGTTAAGGAACGGAATAGAGTGGATTGGAGTGGTTTAGAGTGGATTCGAGTGCAGTGGAATGGAATGGAATATAACGGAATGGAATGAATTGGTACTCAGTGGACAGTAGTGGAGTGGAGAGGATAGAAATGGAAATGAACGGAATCAAATGGAGTGGAGTGGAGGGCATTGTAGTGGAATGGACTATAAAGGAATGGTGTGGAATGGAGTGGAATGGAATGGAATGGAATGCAATGGAACGGAATGGAATGGAATGGAATGGAGTGGAATGTATTGGAGTGGACTGGAGTGGAAAGGAGGGAATGCAATGTAGCGGAATGGAGTGTAGTGGAATCGAATGGAATAGAAAGGGATGTAATTGAGTGGAGTGGAGGGGAGTGGAATGGAATGGAATAGCACTGAATGGAATGAAATGCAGTCGATTGGAGTGGAGTGGATTGGTGTGAAATTGAGTGGAATGCAATTGAATGGAATGGAATGGAATGGAATGGAATGGAATGGAATGGAATGGAAAGGAATGGAATGGAATGAAATGCAATACAATTGAGTGGAGAGGAAAGCAGTGTAGTTGAATGGAGTAGAAAGGAATGGAGTGGAATGAATGTAGTGGAGTGGAGTGGTGTGGTATGGAATGGACTGGAGAGGAGTGGAGTGGAGTGGAATGGAATTGAATGGAACGGGAGGGGAGGTAATGGAATGGTGAAATTAAATGTGGGCTGTGATTCTCCCACTGCAATATTGCCAGGGTGACAGAGTGACATGATGTCGTCAGAAAAATTGGAATGGAATGGACTGGAATGGACTGCAGTGGAATGAACTGAAGTGGAGAGGATTGGAGTGGATTTGAGTGTAGTGGAATCGAATAGAATGGAGAGGAAAGGAATGGGATGGAACGGAATTCAGTGGACTGGAGTGGAGTGGATTTCAGTGGAGTGGATTGGAATGGAATGCAACGGAATGGAAAGGAATGCAATGGAATGGAATGGAATGGAATGCAATGGCATGGAGTCCAGTGAACTGGCGTGGAGTGGAGTGGAATTGAATGGAAGGGAATGGAAGGCAATGGAATGGAATGCAATGGAACGAAATGGAATGGAATGGAATGGAGTGGAGTGGAGTGCAGTGTGGTGGAATGGAGTAGAACGGAATGAGTGGATTGGAGTGGAATGGGGTGGAATGGAGTGGAATGGAATGTGATGGAACGAAATTCAGTGGAGTGGAGTGAAGTGGATTGGAGTTGAATGGAATAGATGGGAATGTAAAGGAATGGAATGTAGTGGAACAGAATGGAATGAAATGGAATACAATGGAATGGGGTGGAATGCAGAGTAGTGGAATGGAGTAGAAAGGAATGGAGTGGATTTGAGTGAAGTGGAGTGACGTGGAATGGATGGGAATGGAAAGTAACAGAATGGAATGGAAAGGAGTCCAATGGGAAGGAATGGAATGGAGGGTATTGGAGTCGAGTAGAGTGGAGTAGAGTGGATTCGAGGGGAAAGGAATGGAAAGGAATGAAATGGCGTGTCAATGAGTGGAATTGGAAGGAATGGAATGGAGTGGGAGTAGAATGGAGTGTAGTGTGGTGGAATAGAGTGGAGCAGAAAGGGATGGAATGGAATGGAGTGGACTGGAGAGCAGTGGAGAGTAGTGGCATGGAATTTAATGGAATGGAATGGAATGGAATGGAACGGAATGGAATGGAATGGAATGCAGGGGATTGGAGTAGAGTTGAGTGGAGTGCAATGTCATGGAATGGAATGAAATGGAATGGAATGAAATGGAATGGAAGGAAACGGAATGGAAAGGAAAGGAGTGCAGTGGAGTGCAGTTTAGGGGAACGGAGTAGAAAACAAAGGAGTGCAGTGCAGTGCAGTGGAACGAACAGCATGGGAATGGAACAGAAGGGAAGAGTGGAGTGGAGTGCAGTGGAATCTTAAGATATTTAATAGAGTGGAGAGGAGTGCTGTAAAGTGGATTCGAGTGCAATGGAATGGAATACAATATAACGGAATTGAATGGAATGTTATACAGAGGATGGGAGTGGAGTGGAGTGGATTGGAATGGAAATGAATGCAATTGAACGGAGTGGAGTAGAGTGTATTGTAGTGGAATGTACTAGAAAGGAGTGGAGTGGAGTGGAGGGGAATGGAATGGAATGGAATATAGCGGAGTGGAGTAGAGTTTACTGTAGTGGAATGTACTAGAAAGGAATGCAGTGGAGTGGAGGGGAATAGAATGGAATGGAATGGAATGGAATGGAATGGAATGGAATGGAATGGAATGGAATGGAATGGAATATAGTGGAGTGGAGTGGAATGGAGGGAATGGAATATACTGGACAGGAGTGGAGCGGAAAAGAATGGAATAGAATGGAATGTAATTGAAAGGAGTGGTCTGGAGGGGAGAGGAGTGGAATGCAATGGAATTGAATTGAATGGAATAGAATGCAGTGGATTGGAGTGGAAGGAAGTGGTGTGGAATTGAATGGAGTGCAACTGAATGCAAAGGAATGGAATGGAATGGAATGGAATGGAATGGAATGGAATGGAATAGAATGGAATGGGAGTGGAGAGGAAAGCAGTGTAGTTGAATGGAGTAAAAGCAATGGAGTGGAACGGAATGGAGTGGAGTGAAGTGGAGTGGAGTAGGGTGGTATGGAATGGAGTGGAGAGGAGCGGAGTGAAGTGGAATGGAATTCAATGGAATGGAATGGGAGGTAATGGAATGGTGAAATTAAATGTGGGCTGTGATTCTCCCACTGCAATATTGACAGTTTGACAGAGTGATATAATTTCGTCAGAAAAATTGGAAAGGAAAGGAATGGCATGGACTGGAATGGACTGCAATGGAATGGAATGAAGTGGAGAGGATTGGAGTGGATTTGAGTGTAGTGGAAGTGAGTAGTATAGAGAGGAAAGGAATGGGAAGGAACGGAATTCAGTGGAGTGGAGTTGAGTAGATTTTAGTGGAGTGGAGTGGAATGAAATGCAACGGAATGGAGGAATGAAATGAAATGCAATGGAATGCAATGCTATGGACTGCAGTGAACTGGGGTGGAGTGGAGTGGAATTGAATGGAAGGGAATGGAAGGCAATGGAATGCAATGCAATGGAACGGAATGGAATGGAACGGAATGGAGTGGAGTGGAGTTCAGTGGAGTGGAGTGGAGTGCAGTGCATTGGAATGGAGTGCAACGGAATGAGTGGAGTGGAGTGGAGTGGGGTGGAATGGAGTGGAATGGAATGGGAAGGAAAGAAATTCAATGGAGTAGAGTGGAGTGGACTGGAGTAGAATGGAATAGATGGGAAAAGAAAGGAATGGAGTGCAGTGGAACAGAAAGGAATGAAATGGAGTGCAATGGAGACGAGTGGAATGCAGTGCAGTGGAATGGAGTAGAGAGGAGTGGATTCGCGTGGAATGGAATGGAATGGAGTGGAATGGAAAGGAATAGAATGGAATGGAATAGAATGGAATGGAATGGAATGGAATGGAATGGAATGGAATGGAATGGAATGGAATGGAATGGAGTGGAATGGAAAGGAATAGAATGGAATGGAATGGAATGGAATGGAATGGAATGGAATGGAATGGAATGGAATGGAATGGAATGGAATGGAATGGAGTGGAGTCAAGTGGAGTGGAGTGGAATGGAATGGAATGGAATGGAATGGAATGGAATGGAGAGGAGTGTAGTGCAGAGGAATGTTAAGGAATGGAATAGAGTGGAGGGGAGTGGTGTAGAGTAGATTCGAATGCAATGGAATGGAATGGAATATAACGGAATTCAATAGAATGGGATACAATGGATTGTAGTGAAGTGGAGTGGAAAGGAATGGAAATGAATGGAATCGAATGGGGAGGAGTGGAGTGCATTGTAGTGGAATGGACTATAATGGAATCGTGTGGAGTGGAGTGGAATGGAATGGAATAGTATCGAGTGGAATATAGTGGAGTGGACTGCAGTGGAAAGGAGGGAAAACAATGTAGTGGACTGGAGTTGAGTAGAATTGAATGGAATACAATGGGATGTAATTGAGTGGAGTGAAGAGGAGTGGAATGGAATGGAATAGCACTGAATTGAATGAAATGCAGTGGTTTGGAGTGGAGTGGATCAGTGTGAAATTGAGTGAAATGCAATTGAATGGAATGGAATGGAATGAATGCAATGAAATGGAATGGAGTGGAATGCAATTGAGTGGAGAGGAAAGCAGTGTAGTTGAATGGAGTAGAAATGAATGGAGTGGAATGGAATGGAGTGGTGTGGAGTGGATTGGGGTGGAGTGGAGTGGAATGGAATGAGATGGAATGAAATTCAGTGGAGTGGAGTGGCTTGGAGTGGAATGGATTACACGGGAATGGAAAGGAATGGAATGCAGTGGAACAGAATGGAATGGAATGGGATGCAATGGAAAGGCCTGGAGTAGAGTGCAGTGTAGTGGAATGGAGTACAAAGGAATGGAGTGGAGTGGGGTGGAGTGGAGAGGAGAGGAATGGAGTGGAATGGAATGAAGTGGAGTGGAGTGGAGAGGATTGGAGTGCAATGGAGTGGATTGGAATGGAGTGGAATGGAATGCAATGGAATGGAATGGAATGGACTGGAAAGGAATGGAAAGGAATGTAATGGAATGCAATGGAACGGAATGGAATGCAACACAAAGTAGTGGAGTGGAACACAGAGTAGTGGAACGGAGTAGAAAGGAATGGAGTGGAGTGGAGTGGGGTGGATTGGAATGGAGTGTAATGGAATGGAATGGACTGGACTAGAATGGAGTGCAATGGGAATGAATGGAATGTAGTGGAGTGGAGTGGAGTGAAATGTAATGGAACGGGATGGAATGCTGTAGATTGGAGGGGAGTATAGTGGCATGGAATGGAATGGAATAGAATGCAGTGGAATGGAATGAAATGGAAAGGATTGGAGAGGAATGTAGAGAAGCGGAATGCAGTAGAAAGCAACGGAGTGGAGTAGAATGTAGTGCAGTGGAGTGGAGTGGAATATAGTAAAAATGAATGCATTGGAGTGGAGTGGAATGGAATGTTAATAAATGGAGAAGAGTGGAGTTGACTGGAGTGGAGTGGAGTAGAGTGGATTCTAGTGGAATTGAATGGAATTGAATAGAATGGAATGGAATGGAATGCAGTGAGTTGGAGCGGACTATAGTGGAGTGGAAGTGAATGGAAAGGACGGGAATGGTATGGAATGGAATGCAATGGAACGGAATGGAATGGAATGGAGTGGAGTCCAGTGTAATGGAATGGAGTAGAAAACAATGGAGTGGAGTTGAGTGGAAGGGAGTGAAATGGAATAGATGGAATTAAATGGAGCGGATTGAAGTAGAGCGGAATGGGAAGGAATGGAAAGGAGTGGAGTGCATTGGAGTGGAGTGGAGTGGAGAGGACTCGAGTGGAATGGAATGCAATGTAACGGAATGGAATGGAATGGAATGGAATGGAATGGAATGGAATGGAATGGAATGGAATGGAATGGAATGCTGTTGACTGCAGTGGAGTGGGGTGGTGTGGAATGGAATGGAATGGATTGGAAGGGAATGGAATGCAATGGATGGACTGGAATGGAATGGAATGGAATGGAATGAAGTGGATTGGAGGGCATTGTAGTGGAATGCAGAAGAAAGGAATGGAGTGGAGTGCTGTGGAATGGAATAGAATGTAATGCATTGCAATGTAGTGAAGTCGAGTGAAGTGGAAGGGGAAGGAATGGAATGGAGAGGACAGAAGTGGAGTGGAATGGAGTGGAACGGAAAGGAAGGGAATGGAATGGAATTGAATGCAATGGAATGGAATGGAGTAGAAAGGAATGGAGTGGAGTGGAATGGAAAGGAATGGAAAGAAAAATAATGGAGTGGAGTGGAGTGTAATATTAGGAGTAGAATGGAGTGGAGTGGAGTTGAGGGGATTGGGGTGGAGTTGAGTGGATTTGATTGGAATGGAATGGAATGGGATAGAAAGAAATGAAATGGAATGGAATGGACTGGAATGCAGTTTATTAGAGTGGAGTGGGGTGGAAAGGAATGGAATAGAAGGAAATGGAATGGAATGGAATGCCATTGAAGGGAAAGGAATGGAATGGAATGGAATAGAATGGAATGAAATGGAATGGAGTGGAGTGGAGTGGATTGGAGTGGAGTGCAGTGTAGTGGAATGGAGAAGAAAGCAATGGAGTGGAGTGGAATGGAATGGAATGGAATGGAATGGAATGGAGTGGGACGGAGTGGACCTGAGTAGAATGGGAAGGCATGGAATTGAGTGGAGTGGATTCTAGTGGAGTGGAAAGGAGTCGAGAGGAATAGAATGGAATGGAATGGAATGGAAATGAATGGAATGGAATGGAATGTGGTGGATCAGAGTGGAGTGGAGAGGAATGGAATGGAAAGGAATGGATTGCAATGGCATCAATGGAAGTGAATGGAATGGAATGGAATGGAATGGAGTGGAATGCAGTGCAGTGTAGTGGAATGGAGTAGAAAGATTGGAGTCGAGTGGAGTGGAGAGGAGTGGAATGGAGTGGAATGGAATTTGATGGATTGGAATGGATTAGAAAGGATTGGAGTTGAGTGGAGTGGAGAGGAGTGGAATGGAGTGGAATCGAATTTAATGGAATGGAATGGAATTTAATGGAAGGGAATGGAATGGAATGGAGTGGATTGCAATGGAGTGCAATGGAGTGGAATGGGAAGGAATGGAACGGAATGGATTGGAGTGGAGTGCAGTTGAGTGAATTCAAGTTTAATGCCACAGAACGGAATGGAATCGAATGGAGTGGAATGGAATGGAGTGGAATGGAATGGAAATAATGCTTTGAATTAGAGTGGAGTGGAATGCAAAGGAATGGAATGGAAGAGAATGGAATGGAGTGGAATGTAGTGAAGTGGAGTGGAATGGAGTAGAAAGGAATGGAGTGGAGTAGAATGGAATGGAGTGCAGTGGATTGGAATAGAAAGGAATGCAATGAAACGGAATGGAATTGAATGGAATGGAATGGAGTGGAGTACAGTGCAGTGTAGTGGAATGGAGTAGAAACGAATTGAGTGGAGTCTAGCGGAGTGGAGTGGAATGGAGGGGAGTGGAATGGAATAGAATGGAATGGTATGGAATGGAACGGAACGGAACGGAACGCAATGGAATGGAATGGAATGGAATGGAATGGAATGGAATGGAATGGAATGGATTGCAATGGAGTGCAGTGGAGTGGAATGGGAAGGAATGGAATGGAATGGATTGGAGTGGAGTGCAGTTAAGTGGATTCAAGTGGAATGCAACAGAACGGAATGGAATCAAATGGAGTGGAATGGAATTTAATGGAATGGAAATAATGCTGTGAATTGGAGTGGAGTGGAATGCAAAGGACTGGAATGGAAGAGAATGGAGTGGAGTGGAGTGGACTGGAGTGGAGTGGAATAGAATAGAAAGGAATGGAATGGAGTAGAATGGAATGAGTGCGGTGGAGTGGAATAGAAAGGAATGCAATGGAACGGAATGGAATTGAATGGAATGGAATGGAGTGGAGTACAGTGCAGTGTAGTGGAATGGAGTAGAAACGAATGGAGTGGAGTCTAGCGGAGTGGAGTGTAATGGAGGGGAATGGAATGGAATGGAATGGAATGGAATGGAAACGAATGGAATGGAATAGAATGGATTGGCAGGAAGTGGAGTAGAGTGGTTTGAATTGGAAAAGAAAGGAATGTAATCGAATAGTATGGAATGGAAAGGAATGCAGCGTAAGGGAGTGGAGTGGAGTGCAATGCACAAAGGGAAGGGAAAGGAATTGAATGAAAAGCAGTGGCAAGTAATGGAATGCAATGAAATGGAATGCAAAGCAAGGGAATGGAATTGAAGGGAGTGGAGTGGACTGCAGTATAGTGGAATGGATTGGAAAGGAATGGATTATAGTGGAGTAGAGTGGAAAGGAGTGGAATGAAGAGGAATGAAATGGAATGGAATGGAATAAGTGGGGTGGAGTGGATTGGAATGGGAAAGAATTGAACATAGTGGAGGGTTTCGAGTGGAGAGAAGTGGAGTAGAGTGTATTCGAGTGGCTTGGATAGGAATGGAATGGAATAGTATGGAATGGAGTGCTTTGGATTGGATTGGAGAAGAGTGGAGTTTAGTGGAATGGAATGGAATGGAATGGAATAGAATGGAAAGGAATTTAACGGAACGGAAAGACATGGAGTGGAGTGGAGCGCCTTTTAGTGGAATGGAGTGGAAAGGAATGGAGTGGAGTCTAGTGGAGTGGAGTGGAATGGAATGGAGAGGAGTGTAGTGCAGTGGAATGTTAAGGAACGGAATAGAGTGGATTGGAGTGGTTTAGAGTGGATTCGAGTGCAGTGGAATGGAATGGAATATAACGGAATGGAATGAATTGGTACTCAGTGGACAGTAGTGGAGTGGAGAGGATAGAAATGGAAATGAACGGAATCAAATGGAGTGGAGTGGAGGGCATTGTAGTGGAATGGACTATAAAGGAATGGTGTGGAATGGAGTGGAATGGAATGGAATGGAATGCAATGGAACGGAATGGAATGGAATGGAATGGAGTGGAATGTATTGGAGTGGACTGGAGTGGAAAGGAGGGAATGCAATGTAGCGGAATGGAGTGTAGTGGAATCGAATGGAATAGAAAGGGATGTAATTGAGTGGAGTGGAGGGGAGTGGAATGGAATGGAATAGCACTGAATGGAATGAAATGCAGTCGATTGGAGTGGAGTGGATTGGTGTGAAATTGAGTGGAATGCAATTGAATGGAATGGAATGGAATGGAATGGAATGGAATGGAATGGAATGGAAAGGAATGGAATGGAATGAAATGCAATACAATTGAGTGGAGAGGAAAGCAGTGTAGTTGAATGGAGTAGAAAGGAATGGAGTGGAATGAATGTAGTGGAGTGGAGTGGTGTGGTATGGAATGGACTGGAGAGGAGTGGAGTGGAGTGGAATGGAATTGAATGGAACGGGAGGGGAGGTAATGGAATGGTGAAATTAAATGTGGGCTGTGATTCTCCCACTGCAATATTGCCAGGGTGACAGAGTGACATGATGTCGTCAGAAAAATTGGAATGGAATGGACTGGAATGGACTGCAGTGGAATGAACTGAAGTGGAGAGGATTGGAGTGGATTTGAGTGTAGTGGAATCGAATAGAATGGAGAGGAAAGGAATGGGATGGAACGGAATTCAGTGGACTGGAGTGGAGTGGATTTCAGTGGAGTGGATTGGAATGGAATGCAACGGAATGGAAAGGAATGCAATGGAATGGAATGGAATGGAATGCAATGGCATGGAGTCCAGTGAACTGGCGTGGAGTGGAGTGGAATTGAATGGAAGGGAATGGAAGGCAATGGAATGGAATGCAATGGAACGAAATGGAATGGAATGGAATGGAGTGGAGTGGAGTGCAGTGTGGTGGAATGGAGTAGAACGGAATGAGTGGATTGGAGTGGAATGGGGTGGAATGGAGTGGAATGGAATGTGATGGAACGAAATTCAGTGGAGTGGAGTGAAGTGGATTGGAGTTGAATGGAATAGATGGGAATGTAAAGGAATGGAATGTAGTGGAACAGAATGGAATGAAATGGAATACAATGGAATGGGGTGGAATGCAGAGTAGTGGAATGGAGTAGAAAGGAATGGAGTGGATTTGAGTGAAGTGGAGTGACGTGGAATGGATGGGAATGGAAAGTAACAGAATGGAATGGAAAGGAGTCCAATGGGAAGGAATGGAATGGAGGGTATTGGAGTCGAGTAGAGTGGAGTAGAGTGGATTCGAGGGGAAAGGAATGGAAAGGAATGAAATGGCGTGTCAATGAGTGGAATTGGAAGGAATGGAATGGAGTGGGAGTAGAATGGAGTGTAGTGTGGTGGAATAGAGTGGAGCAGAAAGGGATGGAATGGAATGGAGTGGACTGGAGAGCAGTGGAGAGTAGTGGCATGGAATTTAATGGAATGGAATGGAATGGAATGGAACGGAATGGAATGGAATGGAATGCAGGGGATTGGAGTAGAGTTGAGTGGAGTGCAATGTCATGGAATGGAATGAAATGGAATGGAATGAAATGGAATGGAAGGAAACGGAATGGAAAGGAAAGGAGTGCAGTGGAGTGCAGTTTAGGGGAACGGAGTAGAAAACAAAGGAGTGCAGTGCAGTGCAGTGGAACGAACAGCATGGGAATGGAACAGAAGGGAAGAGTGGAGTGGAGTGCAGTGGAATCTTAAGATATTTAATAGAGTGGAGAGGAGTGCTGTAAAGTGGATTCGAGTGCAATGGAATGGAATACAATATAACGGAATTGAATGGAATGTTATACAGAGGATGGGAGTGGAGTGGAGTGGATTGGAATGGAAATGAATGCAATTGAACGGAGTGGAGTAGAGTGTATTGTAGTGGAATGTACTAGAAAGGAGTGGAGTGGAGTGGAGGGGAATGGAATGGAATGGAATATAGCGGAGTGGAGTAGAGTTTACTGTAGTGGAATGTACTAGAAAGGAATGCAGTGGAGTGGAGGGGAATAGAATGGAATGGAATGGAATGGAATGGAATGGAATGGAATGGAATGGAATGGAATGGAATGGAATATAGTGGAGTGGAGTGGAATGGAGGGAATGGAATATACTGGACAGGAGTGGAGCGGAAAAGAATGGAATAGAATGGAATGTAATTGAAAGGAGTGGTCTGGAGGGGAGAGGAGTGGAATGCAATGGAATTGAATTGAATGGAATAGAATGCAGTGGATTGGAGTGGAAGGAAGTGGTGTGGAATTGAATGGAGTGCAACTGAATGCAAAGGAATGGAATGGAATGGAATGGAATGGAATGGAATGGAATGGAATGGAATAGAATGGAATGGGAGTGGAGAGGAAAGCAGTGTAGTTGAATGGAGTAAAAGCAATGGAGTGGAACGGAATGGAGTGGAGTGAAGTGGAGTGGAGTAGGGTGGTATGGAATGGAGTGGAGAGGAGCGGAGTGAAGTGGAATGGAATTCAATGGAATGGAATGGGAGGTAATGGAATGGTGAAATTAAATGTGGGCTGTGATTCTCCCACTGCAATATTGACAGTTTGACAGAGTGATATAATTTCGTCAGAAAAATTGGAAAGGAAAGGAATGGCATGGACTGGAATGGACTGCAATGGAATGGAATGAAGTGGAGAGGATTGGAGTGGATTTGAGTGTAGTGGAAGTGAGTAGTATAGAGAGGAAAGGAATGGGAAGGAACGGAATTCAGTGGAGTGGAGTTGAGTAGATTTTAGTGGAGTGGAGTGGAATGAAATGCAACGGAATGGAGGAATGAAATGAAATGCAATGGAATGCAATGCTATGGACTGCAGTGAACTGGGGTGGAGTGGAGTGGAATTGAATGGAAGGGAATGGAAGGCAATGGAATGCAATGCAATGGAACGGAATGGAATGGAACGGAATGGAGTGGAGTGGAGTTCAGTGGAGTGGAGTGGAGTGCAGTGCATTGGAATGGAGTGCAACGGAATGAGTGGAGTGGAGTGGAGTGGGGTGGAATGGAGTGGAATGGAATGGGAAGGAAAGAAATTCAATGGAGTAGAGTGGAGTGGACTGGAGTAGAATGGAATAGATGGGAAAAGAAAGGAATGGAGTGCAGTGGAACAGAAAAGAATGAAATGGAGTGCAATGGAGACGAGTGGAATGCAGTGCAGTGGAATGGAGTAGAGAGGAGTGGATTCGCGTGGAATGGAATGGAATGGAGTGGAATGGAAAGGAATAGAATGGAATGGAATAGAATGGAATGGAATGGAATGGAATGGAATGGAATGGAATGGAATGGAATGGAATGGAATGGAATGGAATGGAGTGGAATGGAAAGGAATAGAATGGAATGGAATGGAATGGAATGGAATGGAATGGAATGGAATGGAATGGAATGGAATGGAATGGAATGGAATGGAGTGGAGTCAAGTGGAGTGGAGTGGAATGGAATGGAATGGAATGGAATGGAATGGAATGGAGAGGAGTGTAGTGCAGAGGAATGTTAAGGAATGGAATAGAGTGGAGGGGAGTGGTGTAGAGTAGATTCGAATGCAATGGAATGGAATGGAATATAACGGAATTCAATAGAATGGGATACAATGGATTGTAGTGAAGTGGAGTGGAAAGGAATGGAAATGAATGGAATCGAATGGGGAGGAGTGGAGTGCATTGTAGTGGAATGGACTATAATGGAATCGTGTGGAGTGGAGTGGAATGGAATGGAATAGTATCGAGTGGAATATAGTGGAGTGGACTGCAGTGGAAAGGAGGGAAAACAATGTAGTGGACTGGAGTTGAGTAGAATTGAATGGAATACAATGGGATGTAATTGAGTGGAGTGAAGAGGAGTGGAATGGAATGGAATAGCACTGAATTGAATGAAATGCAGTGGTTTGGAGTGGAGTGGATCAGTGTGAAATTGAGTGAAATGCAATTGAATGGAATGGAATGGAATGAATGCAATGAAATGGAATGGAGTGGAATGCAATTGAGTGGAGAGGAAAGCAGTGTAGTTGAATGGAGTAGAAATGAATGGAGTGGAATGGAATGGAGTGGTGTGGAGTGGATTGGGGTGGAGTGGAGTGGAATGGAATGAGATGGAATGAAATTCAGTGGAGTGGAGTGGCTTGGAGTGGAATGGATTACACGGGAATGGAAAGGAATGGAATGCAGTGGAACAGAATGGAATGGAATGGGATGCAATGGAAAGGCCTGGAGTAGAGTGCAGTGTAGTGGAATGGAGTACAAAGGAATGGAGTGGAGTGGGGTGGAGTGGAGAGGAGAGGAATGGAGTGGAATGGAATGAAGTGGAGTGGAGTGGAGAGGATTGGAGTGCAATGGAGTGGATTGGAATGGAGTGGAATGGAATGCAATGGAATGGAATGGAATGGACTGGAAAGGAATGGAAAGGAATGTAATGGAATGCAATGGAACGGAATGGAATGCAACACAAAGTAGTGGAGTGGAACACAGAGTAGTGGAACGGAGTAGAAAGGAATGGAGTGGAGTGGAGTGGGGTGGATTGGAATGGAGTGTAATGGAATGGAATGGACTGGACTAGAATGGAGTGCAATGGGAATGAATGGAATGTAGTGGAGTGGAGTGGAGTGAAATGTAATGGAACGGGATGGAATGCTGTAGATTGGAGGGGAGTATAGTGGCATGGAATGGAATGGAATAGAATGCAGTGGAATGGAATGAAATGGAAAGGATTGGAGAGGAATGTAGAGAAGCGGAATGCAGTAGAAAGCAACGGAGTGGAGTAGAATGTAGTGCAGTGGAGTGGAGTGGAATATAGTAAAAATGAATGCATTGGAGTGGAGTGGAATGGAATGTTAATAAATGGAGAAGAGTGGAGTTGACTGGAGTGGAGTGGAGTAGAGTGGATTCTAGTGGAATTGAATGGAATTGAATAGAATGGAATGGAATGGAATGCAGTGAGTTGGAGCGGACTATAGTGGAGTGGAAGTGAATGGAAAGGACGGGAATGGTATGGAATGGAATGCAATGGAACGGAATGGAATGGAATGGAGTGGAGTCCAGTGTAATGGAATGGAGTAGAAAACAATGGAGTGGAGTTGAGTGGAAGGGAGTGAAATGGAATAGATGGAATTAAATGGAGCGGATTGAAGTAGAGCGGAATGGGAAGGAATGGAAAGGAGTGGAGTGCATTGGAGTGGAGTGGAGTGGAGAGGACTCGAGTGGAATGGAATGCAATGTAACGGAATGGAATGGAATGGAATGGAATGGAATGGAATGGAATGGAATGGAATGGAATGGAATGCTGTTGACTGCAGTGGAGTGGGGTGGTGTGGAATGGAATGGAATGGATTGGAAGGGAATGGAATGCAATGGATGGACTGGAATGGAATGGAATGGAATGGAATGAAGTGGATTGGAGGGCATTGTAGTGGAATGCAGAAGAAAGGAATGGAGTGGAGTGCTGTGGAATGGAATAGAATGTAATGCATTGCAATGTAGTGAAGTCGAGTGAAGTGGAAGGGGAAGGAATGGAATGGAGAGGACAGAAGTGGAGTGGAATGGAGTGGAACGGAAAGGAAGGGAATGGAATGGAATTGAATGCAATGGAATGGAATGGAGTAGAAAGGAATGGAGTGGAGTGGAATGGAAAGGAATGGAAAGAAAAATAATGGAGTGGAGTGGAGTGTAATATTAGGAGTAGAATGGAGTGGAGTGGAGTTGAGGGGATTGGGGTGGAGTTGAGTGGATTTGATTGGAATGGAATGGAATGGGATAGAAAGAAATGAAATGGAATGGAATGGACTGGAATGCAGTTTATTAGAGTGGAGTGGGGTGGAAAGGAATGGAATAGAAGGAAATGGAATGGAATGGAATGCCATTGAAGGGAAAGGAATGGAATGGAATGGAATAGAATGGAATGAAATGGAATGGAGTGGAGTGGAGTGGATTGGAGTGGAGTGCAGTGTAGTGGAATGGAGAAGAAAGCAATGGAGTGGAGTGGAATGGAATGGAATGGAATGGAATGGAATGGAGTGGGACGGAGTGGACCTGAGTAGAATGGGAAGGCATGGAATTGAGTGGAGTGGATTCTAGTGGAGTGGAAAGGAGTCGAGAGGAATAGAATGGAATGGAATGGAATGGAAATGAATGGAATGGAATGGAATGTGGTGGATCAGAGTGGAGTGGAGAGGAATGGAATGGAAAGGAATGGATTGCAATGGCATCAATGGAAGTGAATGGAATGGAATGGAATGGAATGGAGTGGAATGCAGTGCAGTGTAGTGGAATGGAGTAGAAAGATTGGAGTCGAGTGGAGTGGAGAGGAGTGGAATGGAGTGGAATGGAATTTGATGGATTGGAATGGATTAGAAAGGATTGGAGTTGAGTGGAGTGGAGAGGAGTGGAATGGAGTGGAATCGAATTTAATGGAATGGAATGGAATTTAATGGAAGGGAATGGAATGGAATGGAGTGGATTGCAATGGAGTGCAATGGAGTGGAATGGGAAGGAATGGAACGGAATGGATTGGAGTGGAGTGCAGTTGAGTGAATTCAAGTTTAATGCCACAGAACGGAATGGAATCGAATGGAGTGGAATGGAATGGAGTGGAATGGAATGGAAATAATGCTTTGAATTAGAGTGGAGTGGAATGCAAAGGAATGGAATGGAAGAGAATGGAATGGAGTGGACTGTAGTGAAGTGGAGTGGAATGGAGTAGAAAGGAATGGAGTGGAGTAGAATGGAATGGAGTGCAGTGGATTGGAATAGAAAGGAATGCAATGAAACGGAATGGAATTGAATGGAATGGAATGGAGTGGAGTACAGTGCAGTGTAGTGGAATGGAGTAGAAACGAATTGAGTGGAGTCTAGCGGAGTGGAGTGGAATGGAGGGGAGTGGAATGGAATAGAATGGAATGGTATGGAATGGAACGGAACGGAACGGAACGCAATGGAATGGAATGGAATGGAATGGAATGGAATGGAATGGAATGGAATGGATTGCAATGGAGTGCAGTGGAGTGGAATGGGAAGGAATGGAATGGAATGGATTGGAGTGGAGTGCAGTTAAGTGGATTCAAGTGGAATGCAACAGAACGGAATGGAATCAAATGGAGTGGAATGGAATTTAATGGAATGGAAATAATGCTGTGAATTGGAGTGGAGTGGAATGCAAAGGACTGGAATGGAAGAGAATGGAGTGGAGTGGAGTGGACTGGAGTGGAGTGGAATAGAATAGAAAGGAATGGAATGGAGTAGAATGGAATGAGTGCGGTGGAGTGGAATAGAAAGGAATGCAATGGAACGGAATGGAATTGAATGGAATGGAATGGAGTGGAGTACAGTGCAGTGTAGTGGAATGGAGTAGAAACGAATGGAGTGGAGTCTAGCGGAGTGGAGTGTAATGGAGGGGAATGGAATGGAATGGAATGGAATGGAATGGAAACGAATGGAATGGAATAGAATGGATTGGCAGGAAGTGGAGTAGAGTGGTTTGAATTGGAAAAGAAAGGAATGTAATCGAATAGTATGGAATGGAAAGGAATGCAGCGTAAGGGAGTGGAGTGGAGTGCAATGCACAAAGGGAAGGGAAAGGAATTGAATGAAAAGCAGTGGCAAGTAATGGAATGCAATGAAATGGAATGCAAAGCAAGGGAATGGAATTGAAGGGAGTGGAGTGGACTGCAGTATAGTGGAATGGATTGGAAAGGAATGGATTATAGTGGAGTAGAGTGGAAAGGAGTGGAATGAAGAGGAATGAAATGGAATGGAATGGAATAAGTGGGGTGGAGTGGATTGGAATGGGAAAGAATTGAACATAGTGGAGGGTTTCGAGTGGAGAGAAGTGGAGTAGAGTGTATTCGAGTGGCTTGGATAGGAATGGAATGGAATAGTATGGAATGGAGTGCTTTGGATTGGATTGGAGAAGAGTGGAGTTTAGTGGAATGGAATGGAATGGAATGGAATAGAATGGAAAGGAATTTAACGGAACGGAAAGACATGGAGTGGAGTGGAGCGCCTTTTAGTGGAATGGAGTGGAAAGGAATGGAGTGGAGTCTAGTGGAGTGGAGTGGAATGGAATGGAGAGGAGTGTAGTGCAGTGGAATGTTAAGGAACGGAATAGAGTGGATTGGAGTGGTTTAGAGTGGATTCGAGTGCAGTGGAATGGAATGGAATATAACGGAATGGAATGAATTGGTACTCAGTGGACAGTAGTGGAGTGGAGAGGATAGAAATGGAAATGAACGGAATCAAATGGAGTGGAGTGGAGTGCATTGTAGTGGAATGGACTATAAAGGAATGGTGTGGAATGGAGTGGAATGGAATGGAATGGAATGCAATGGAACGGAATGGAATGGAATGGAATGGAGTGGAATGTATTGGAGTGGACTGGAGTGGAAAGGAGGGAATGCAATGTAGCGGAATGGAGTGTAGTGGAATCGAATGGAATAGAAAGTGATGTAATTGAGTGGAGTGGAGGGGAGTGGAATGGAATGGAATAGCACTGAATGGAATGAAATGCAGTCGATTGGAGTGGGGTGGATTGGTGTGAAATTGAGTGGAATGCAATTGAATGGAATGGAATGGAATGGAATGGAATGGAATGGAATGGAATGGAATGGAAAGGAATGGAATGGAATGAAATGCAATACAATTGAGTGGAGAGGAAAGCAGTGTAGTTGAATGGAGTAGAAAGGAATGGAGTGGAATGAATGTAGTGGAGTGGAGTGGTGTGGTATGGAATGGACTGGAGAGGAGTGGAGTGGAGTGGAATGGAATTGAATGGAACGGGAGGGGAGGTAATGGAATGGTGAAATTAAATGTGGGCTGTGATTCTCCCACTGCAATATTGCCAGGGTGACAGAGTGACATGATGTCGTCAGAAAAATTGGAATGGAATGGACTGGAATGGACTGCAGTGGAATGAACTGAAGTGGAGAGGATTGGAGTGGATTTGAGTGTAGTGGAATCGAATAGAATGGAGAGGAAAGGAATGGGATGGAACGGAATTCAGTGGACTGGAGTGGAGTGGATTTCAGTGGAGTGGATTGGAATGGAATGCAACGGAATGGAAAGGAATGCAATGGAATGGAATGGAATGGAATGCAATGGCATGGAGTCCAGTGAACTGGCGTGGAGTGGAGTGGAATTGAATGGAAGGGAATGGAAGGCAATGGAATGGAATGCAATGGAACGAAATGGAATGGAATGGAATGGAGTGGAGTGGAGTGCAGTGTGGTGGAATGGAGTAGAACGGAATGAGTGGATTGGAGTGGAATGGGGTGGAATGGAGTGGAATGGAATGTGATGGAACGAAATTCAGTGGAGTGGAGTGAAGTGGATTGGAGTTGAATGGAATAGATGGGAATGTAAAGGAATGGAATGTAGTGGAACAGAATGGAATGAAATGGAATACAATGGAATGGGGTGGAATGCAGAGTAGTGGAATGGAGTAGAAAGGAATGGAGTGGATTTGAGTGAAGTGGAGTGACGTGGAATGGATGGGAATGGAAAGTAACAGAATGGAATGGAAAGGAGTCCAATGGGAAGGAATGGAATGGAGGGTATTGGAGTCGAGTAGAGTGGAGTAGAGTGGATTCGAGGGGAAAGGAATGGAAAGGAATGAAATGGCGTGTCAATGAGTGGAATTGGAAGGAATGGAATGGAGTGGGAGTAGAATGGAGTGTAGTGTGGTGGAATAGAGTGGAGCAGAAAGGGATGGAATGGAATGGAGTGGACTGGAGAGCAGTGGAGAGTAGTGGCATGGAATTTAATGGAATGGAATGGAATGGAATGGAACGGAATGGAATGGAATGGAATGCAGGGGATTGGAGTAGAGTTGAGTGGAGTGCAATGTCATGGAATGGAATGAAATGGAATGGAATGAAATGGAATGGAAGGAAACGGAATGGAAAGGAAAGGAGTGCAGTGGAGTGCAGTTTAGGGGAACGGAGTAGAAAACAAAGGAGTGCAGTGCAGTGCAGTGGAACGAACAGCATGGGAATGGAACAGAAGGGAAGAGTGGAGTGGAGTGCAGTGGAATCTTAAGATATTTAATAGAGTGGAGAGGAGTGCTGTAAAGTGGATTCGAGTGCAATGGAATGGAATACAATATAACGGAATTGAATGGAATGTTATACAGAGGATGGGAGTGGAGTGGAGTGGATTGGAATGGAAATGAATGCAATTGAACGGAGTGGAGTAGAGTGTATTGTAGTGGAATGTACTAGAAAGGAGTGGAGTGGAGTGGAGGGGAATGGAATGGAATGGAATATAGCGGAGTGGAGTAGAGTTTACTGTAGTGGAATGTACTAGAAAGGAATGCAGTGGAGTGGAGGGGAATAGAATGGAATGGAATGGAATGGAATGGAATGGAATGGAATGGAATATAGTGGAGTGGAGTGGAATGGAGGGAATGGAATATACTGGACAGGAGTGGAGCGGAAAAGAATGGAATAGAATGGAATGTAATTGAAAGGAGTGGTCTGGAGGGGAGAGGAGTGGAATGCAATGGAATTGAATTGAATGGAATAGAATGCAGTGGATTGGAGTGGAAGGAAGTGGTGTGGAATTGAATGGAGTGCAACTGAATGCAAAGGAATGGAATGGAATGGAATGGAATGGAATGGAATGGAATGGAATAGAATGGAATGGGAGTGGAGAGGAAAGCAGTGTAGTTGAATGGAGTAAAAGCAATGGAGTGGAACGGAATGGAGTGGAGTGAAGTGGAGTGGAGTAGGGTGGTATGGAATGGAGTGGAGAGGAGCGGAGTGAAGTGGAATGGAATTCAATGGAATGGAATGGGAGGTAATGGAATGGTGAAATTAAATGTGGGCTGTGATTCTCCCACTGCAATATTGACAGTTTGACAGAGTGATATAATTTCGTCAGAAAAATTGGAAAGGAAAGGAATGGCATGGACTGGAATGGACTGCAATGGAATGGAATGAAGTGGAGAGGATTGGAGTGGATTTGAGTGTAGTGGAAGTGAGTAGTATAGAGAGGAAAGGAATGGGAAGGAACGGAATTCAGTGGAGTGGAGTTGAGTAGATTTTAGTGGAGTGGAGTGGAATGAAATGCAACGGAATGGAGGAATGAAATGAAATGCAATGGAATGCAATGCTATGGACTGCAGTGAACTGGGGTGGAGTGGAGTGGAATTGAATGGAAGGGAATGGAAGGCAATGGAATGCAATGCAATGGAACGGAATGGAATGGAACGGAATGGAGTGGAGTGGAGTTCAGTGGAGTGGAGTGGAGTGCAGTGCATTGGAATGGAGTGCAACGGAATGAGTGGAGTGGAGTGGAGTGGGGTGGAATGGAGTGGAATGGAATGGGAAGGAAAGAAATTCAATGGAGTAGAGTGGAGTGGACTGGAGTAGAATGGAATAGATGGGAAAAGAAACGAATGGAGTGCAGTGGAACAGAAAAGAATGAAATGGAGTGCAATGGAGACGAGTGGAATGCAGTGCAGTGGAATGGAGTAGAGAGGAGTGGAGTGGCATGGAATGGAATGGAATGGAGTGGAATGGAAAGGAATAGAATGGAATGGAATAGAATGGAATGGAATGGAATGGAATGGAATGGAATGGAATGGAATGGAATGAAATGGAGTGGAGTCAAGTGGAGTGGAGTGGAATGGAATGGAATGGAATGGAATGGAATGGAATGGAATGGAGAGGAGTGTAGTGCAGAGGAATGTTAAGGAATGGAATAGAGTGGAGGGGAGTGGTGTAGAGTAGATTCGAATGCAATGGAATGGAATGGAATATAACGGAATTCAATAGAATGGGATACAATGGATTGTAGTGAAGTGGAGTGGAAAGGAATGGAAAGAAAAATAATGGAGTGGAGTGGAGTGTAATATTAGGAGTAGAATGGAGTGGAGTGGAGTTGAGGGGATTGGGGTGGAGTTGAGTGGATTTGATTGGAATGGAATGGAATGGGATAGAAAGAAATGAAATGGAATGGAATGGACTGGAATGCAGTTTATTAGAGTGGAGTGGGGTGGAAAGGAATGGAATAGAAGGAAATGGAATGGAATGGAATGCCATTGAAGGGAAAGGAATGGAATGGAATGGAATAGAATGGAATGAAATGGAATGGAGTGGAGTGGAGTGGATTGGAGTGGAGTGCAGTGTAGTGGAATGGAGAAGAAAGCAATGGAGTGGAGTGGAATGGAATGGAATGGAATGGAATGGAATGGAATGGAGTGGGACGGAGTGGACCTGAGTAGAATGGGAAGGCATGGAATTGAGTGGAGTGGATTCTAGTGGAGTGGAAAGGAGTCGAGAGGAATAGAATGGAATGGAATGGAATGGAAATGAATGGAATGGAATGGAATGTGGTGGATCAGAGTGGAGTGGAGAGGAATGGAATGGAAAGGAATGGATTGCAATGGCATCAATGGAAGTGAATGGAATGGAATGGAATGGAGTGGAATGCAGTGCAGTGTAGTGGAATGGAGTAGAAAGATTGGAGTCGAGTGGAGTGGAGAGGAGTGGAATGGAGTGGAATGGAATTTGATGGATTGGAATGGATTAGAAAGGATTGGAGTTGAGTGGAGTGGAGAGGAGTGGAATGGAGTGGAATCGAATTTAATGGAATGGAATGGAATTTAATGGAAGGGAATGGAATGGAATGGAGTGGATTGCAATGGAGTGCAATGGAGTGGAATGGGAAGGAATGGAACGGAATGGATTGGAGTGGAGTGCAGTTGAGTGAATTCAAGTTTAATGCCACAGAACGGAATGGAATCGAATGGAGTGGAATGGAATGGAGTGGAATGGAATGGAAATAATGCTTTGAATTAGAGTGGAGTGGAATGCAAAGGAATGGAATGGAAGAGAATGGAATGGAGTGGACTGTAGTGAAGTGGAGTGGAATGGAGTAGAAAGGAATGGAGTGGAGTAGAATGGAATGGAGTGCAGTGGATTGGAATAGAAAGGAATGCAATGGAACGGAATGGAATTGAATGGAATGGAATGGAGTGGAGTACAGTGCAGTGTAGTGGAATGGAGTAGAAACGAATTGAGTGGAGTCTAGCGGAGTGGAGTGGAATGGAGGGGAGTGGAATGGAATAGAATGGAATGGTATGGAATGGAACGGAACGGAACGGAACGCAATGGAATGGAATGGAATGGAATGGAATGGAATGGAATGGAATGGAATGGAATGGAATGGAATGGAATGGATTGCAATGGAGTGCAGTGGAGTGGAATGGGAAGGAATGGAATGGAATGGATTGGAGTGGAGTGCAGTTAAGTGGATTCAAGTGGAATGCAACAGAACGGAATGGAATCAAATGGAGTGGAATGGAATTTAATGGAATGGAAATAATGCTGTGAATTGGAGTGGAGTGGAATGCAAAGGACTGGAATGGAAGAGAATGGAGTGGAGTGGAGTGGACTGGAGTGGAGTGGAATAGAATAGAAAGGAATGGAATGGAGTAGAATGGAATGAGTGCGGTGGAGTGGAATAGAAAGGAATGCAATGGAACGGAATGGAATTGAATGGAATGGAATGGAGTGGAGTACAGTGCAGTGTAGTGGAATGGAGTAGAAACGAATGGAGTGGAGTCTAGCAGAGTGGAGTGTAATGGAGGGGAATGGAATGGAATGGAATGGAAACGAATGGAATGGAATAGAATGGATTGGCAGGAAGTGGAGTAGAGTGGTTTGAATTGGAAAAGAAAGGAATGTAATCGAATAGTATGGAATGGAAAGGAATGCAGCGTAAGGGAGTGGAGTGGAGTGCAATGCACAAAGGGAAGGGAAAGGAATTGAATGAAAAGCAGTGGCAAGTAATGGAATGCAATGAAATGGAATGCAAAGCAAGGGAATGGAATTGAAGGGAGTGGAGTGGACTGCAGTATAGTGGAATGGATTGGAAAGGAATGGATTATAGTGGAGTAGAGTGGAAAGGAGTGGAATGAAGAGGAATGAAATGGAATGGAATGGAATAAGTGGGGTGGAGTGGATTGGAATGGGAAAGAATTGAACATAGTGGAGGGTTTCGAGTGGAGAGAAGTGGAGTAGAGTGTATTCGAGTGGCTTGGATAGGAATGGAATGGAATAGTATGGAATGGAGTGCTTTGGATTGGATTGGAGAAGAGTGGAGTTTAGTGGAATGGAATGGAATGGAATGGAATAGAATGGAAAGGAATTTAACGGAACGGAAAGACATGGAGTGGAGTGGAGCGCCTTTTAGTGGAATGGAGTGGAAAGGAATGGAGTGGAGTCTAGTGGAGTGGAGTGGAATGGAATGGAGAGGAGTGTAGTGCAGTGGAATGTTAAGGAACGGAATAGAGTGGATTGGAGTGGTTTAGAGTGGATTCGAGTGCAGTGGAATGGAATGGAATATAACGGAATGGAATGAATTGGTACTCAGTGGACAGTAGTGGAGTGGAGAGGATAGAAATGGAAATGAACGGAATCAAATGGAGTGGAGTGGAGGGCATTGTAGTGGAATGGACTATAAAGGAATGGTGTGGAATGGAGTGGAATGGAATGGAATGGAATGCAATGGAACGGAATGGAATGGAATGGAATGGAGTGGAATGTATTGGAGTGGACTGGAGTGGAAAGGAGGGAATGCAATGTAGCGGAATGGAGTGTAGTGGAATCGAATGGAATAGAAAGGGATGTAATTGAGTGGAGTGGAGGGGAGTGGAATGGAATGGAATAGCACTGAATGGAATGAAATGCAGTCGATTGGAGTGGAGTGGATTGGTGTGAAATTGAGTGGAATGCAATTGAATGGAATGGAATGGAATGGAATGGAATGGAATGGAATGGAAAGGAATGGAATGGAATGAAATGCAATACAATTGAGTGGAGAGGAAAGCAGTGTAGTTGAATGGAGTAGAAAGGAATGGAGTGGAATGAATGTAGTGGAGTGGAGTGGTGTGGTATGGAATGGACTGGAGAGGAGTGGAGTGGAGTGGAATGGAATTGAATGGAACGGGAGGGGAGGTAATGGAATGGTGAAATTAAATGTGGGCTGTGATTCTCCCACTGCAATATTGCCAGGGTGACAGAGTGACATGATGTCGTCAGAAAAATTGGAATGGAATGGACTGGAATGGACTGCAGTGGAATGAACTGAAGTGGAGAGGATTGGAGTGGATTTGAGTGTAGTGGAATCGAATAGAATGGAGAGGAAAGGAATGGGATGGAACGGAATTCAGTGGACTGGAGTGGAGTGGATTTCAGTGGAGTGGATTGGAATGGAATGCAACGGAATGGAAAGGAATGCAATGGAATGGAATGGAATGGAATGCAATGGCATGGAGTCCAGTGAACTGGCGTGGAGTGGAGTGGAATTGAATGGAAGGGAATGGAAGGCAATGGAATGGAATGCAATGGAACGAAATGGAATGGAATGGAATGGAGTGGAGTGGAGTGCAGTGTGGTGGAATGGAGTAGAACGGAATGAGTGGATTGGAGTGGAATGGGGTGGAATGGAGTGGAATGGAATGTGATGGAACGAAATTCAGTGGAGTGGAGTGAAGTGGATTGGAGTTGAATGGAATAGATGGGAATGTAAAGGAATGGAATGTAGTGGAACAGAATGGAATGAAATGGAATACAATGGAATGGGGTGGAATGCAGAGTAGTGGAATGGAGTAGAAAGGAATGGAGTGGATTTGAGTGAAGTGGAGTGACGTGGAATGGATGGGAATGGAAAGTAACAGAATGGAATGGAAAGGAGTCCAATGGGAAGGAATGGAATGGAGGGTATTGGAGTCGAGTAGAGTGGAGTAGAGTGGATTCGAGGGGAAAGGAATGGAAAGGAATGAAATGGCGTGTCAATGAGTGGAATTGGAAGGAATGGAATGGAGTGGGAGTAGAATGGAGTGTAGTGTGGTGGAATAGAGTGGAGCAGAAAGGGATGGAATGGAATGGAGTGGACTGGAGAGCAGTGGAGAGTAGTGGCATGGAATTTAATGGAATGGAATGGAATGGAATGGAACGGAATGGAATGGAATGGAATGCAGGGGATTGGAGTAGAGTTGAGTGGAGTGCAATGTCATGGAATGGAATGAAATGGAATGGAATGAAATGGAATGGAAGGAAACGGAATGGAAAGGAAAGGAGTGCAGTGGAGTGCAGTTTAGGGGAACGGAGTAGAAAACAAAGGAGTGCAGTGCAGTGCAGTGGAACGAACAGCATGGGAATGGAACAGAAGGGAAGAGTGGAGTGGAGTGCAGTGGAATCTTAAGATATTTAATAGAGTGGAGAGGAGTGCTGTAAAGTGGATTCGAGTGCAATGGAATGGAATACAATATAACGGAATTGAATGGAATGTTATACAGAGGATGGGAGTGGAGTGGAGTGGATTGGAATGGAAATGAATGCAATTGAACGGAGTGGAGTAGAGTGTATTGTAGTGGAATGTACTAGAAAGGAGTGGAGTGGAGTGGAGGGGAATGGAATGGAATGGAATATAGCGGAGTGGAGTAGAGTTTACTGTAGTGGAATGTACTAGAAAGGAATGCAGTGGAGTGGAGGGGAATAGAATGGAATGGAATGGAATGGAATGGAATGGAATGGAATGGAATGGAATGGAATGGAATGGAATATAGTGGAGTGGAGTGGAATGGAGGGAATGGAATATACTGGACAGGAGTGGAGCGGAAAAGAATGGAATAGAATGGAATGTAATTGAAAGGAGTGGTCTGGAGGGGAGAGGAGTGGAATGCAATGGAATTGAATTGAATGGAATAGAATGCAGTGGATTGGAGTGGAAGGAAGTGGTGTGGAATTGAATGGAGTGCAACTGAATGCAAAGGAATGGAATGGAATGGAATGGAATGGAATGGAATGGAATGGAATGGAATAGAATGGAATGGGAGTGGAGAGGAAAGCAGTGTAGTTGAATGGAGTAAAAGCAATGGAGTGGAACGGAATGGAGTGGAGTGAAGTGGAGTGGAGTAGGGTGGTATGGAATGGAGTGGAGAGGAGCGGAGTGAAGTGGAATGGAATTCAATGGAATGGAATGGGAGGTAATGGAATGGTGAAATTAAATGTGGGCTGTGATTCTCCCACTGCAATATTGACAGTTTGACAGAGTGATATAATTTCGTCAGAAAAATTGGAAAGGAAAGGAATGGTATGGACTGGAATGGACTGCAATGGAATGGAATGAAGTGGAGAGGATTGGAGTGGATTTGAGTGTAGTGGAAGTGAGTAGTATAGAGAGGAAAGGAATGGGAAGGAACGGAATTCAGTGGAGTGGAGTTGAGTAGATTTTAGTGGAGTGGAGTGGAATGAAATGCAACGGAATGGAGGAATGAAATGAAATGCAATGGAATGCAATGCTATGGACTGCAGTGAACTGGGGTGGAGTGGAGTGGAATTGAATGGAAGGGAATGGAAGGCAATGGAATGCAATGCAATGGAACGGAATGGAATGGAACGGAATGGAGTGGAGTGGAGTTCAGTGGAGTGGAGTGGAGTGCAGTGCATTGGAATGGAGTGCAACGGAATGAGTGGAGTGGAGTGGAGTGGGGTGGAATGGAGTGGAATGGAATGGGAAGGAAAGAAATTCAATGGAGTAGAGTGGAGTGGACTGGAGTAGAATGGAACAGATGGGAAAAGAAACGAATGGAGTGCAGTGGAACAGAAAAGAATGAAATGGAGTGCAATGGAGACGAGTGGAATGCAGTGCAGTGGAATGGAGTAGAGAGGAGTGGAGTGGCATGGAATGGAATGGAATGGAGTGGAATGGAAAGGAATAGAATGGAATGGAATAGAATGGAATGGAATGGAATGGAATGGAATGGAATGGAATGGAATGGAATGGAATGTAATGAAATGGAGTGGAGTCAAGTGGAGTGGAGTGGAATGGAATGGAATGGAATGGAGAGGAGTGTAGTGCAGAGGAATGTTAAGGAATGGAATGGAGTGGAGGGGAGTGGTGTAGAGTAGATTCGAATGCAATGGAATGGAATGGAATATAACGGAATTCAATAGAATGGGATACAATGGATTGTAGTGAAGTGGAGTGGAAAGGAATGGAAATGAATGGAATCGAATGGGGAGGAGTGGAGTGCATTGTAGTGGAATGGACTATAATGGAATCGTGTGGAGTGGAGTGGAATGGAATGGAATAGTATCGAGTGGAATATAGTGGAGTGGACTGCAGTGGAAAGGAGGGAAAACAATGTAGTGGACTGGAGTTGAGTAGAATTGAATGGAATACAATGGGATGTAATTGAGTGGAGTGAAGAGGAGTGGAATGGAATGGAATAGCACTGAATTGAATGAAATGCAGTGGTTTGGAGTGGAGTGGATCAGTGTGAAATTGAGTGAAATGCAATTGAATGGAATGGAATGGAATGAATGCAATGAAATGGAATGGAGTGGAATGCAATTGAGTGGAGAGGAAAGCAGTGTAGTTGAATGGAGTAGAAATGAATGGAGTGGAATGGAATGGAGTGGTGTGGAGTGGATTGGGGTGGAGTGGAGTGGAATGGAATGAGATGGAATGAAATTCAGTGGAGTGGAGTGGCTTGGAGTGGAATGGATTACACGGGAATGGAAAGGAATTGAATGCAGTGGAACAGAATGGAATGGAATGGGATGCAATGGAAAGGCCTGGAGTAGAGTGCAGTGTAGTGGAATGGAGTACAAAGGAATGGAGTGGAGTGGGGTGGAGTGGAGAGGAGAGGAATGGAGTGGAATGGAATGAAGTGGAGTGGAGTGGAGAGGATTGGAGTGCAATGGAGTGGATTGGAATGGAGTGGAATGGAATGCAATGGAATGGAATGGAATGGAATGGAAAGGAATGGAAAGGAATGTAATGGAATGCAATGGAACGGAATGGAATGCAACACAAAGTAGTGGAGTGGAACACAGAGTAGTGGAACGGAGTAGAAAGGAATGGAGTGGAGTGGAGTGGGGTGGATTGGAATGGAGTGTAATGGAATGGAATGGACTGGACTAGAATGGAGTGCAATGGGAATGAATGGAATGTAGTGGAGTGGAGTGGAGTGAAATGTAATGGAACGGGATGGAATGCTGTAGATTGGAGGGGAGTATAGTGGCATGGAATGGAATGGAATAGAATGCAGTGGAATGGAATGAAATGGAAAGGATTGGAGAGGAATGTAGAGAAGCGGAATGCAGTAGAAAGCAACGGAGTGGAGTAGAATGTAGTGCAGTGGAGTGGAGTGGAATATAGTAAAAATGAATGCATTGGAGTGGAGTGGAATGGAATGTTAATAAATGGAGAAGAGTGGAGTTGACTGGAGTGGAGTGGAGTAGAGTGGATTCTAGTGGAATTGAATGGAATTGAATAGAATGGAATGGAATGGAATGCAGTGAGTTGGAGCGGACTATAGTGGAGTGGAAGTGAATGGAAAGGACGGGAATGGTATGGAATGGAATGCAATGGAACGGAATGGAATGGAATGGAGTGGAGTCCAGTGTAATGGAATGGAGTAGAAAACAATGGAGTGGAGTTGAGTGGAAGGGAGTGAAATGGAATAGATGGAATTAAATGGAGCGGATTGAAGTAGAGCGGAATGGGAAGGAATGGAAAGGAGTGGAGTGCATTGGAGTGGAGTGGAGTGGAGAGGACTCGAGTGGAATGGAATGCAATGTAACGGAATGGAATGGAATGGAATGGAATGGAATGGAATGGAATGGAATGGAATGGAATGGAATGGAATGCTGTTGACTGCAGTGGAGTGGGGTGGTGTGGAATGGAATGGAATGGATTGGAAGGGAATGGAATGCAATGGATGGACTGGAATGGAATGGAATGGAATGGAATGAAGTGGATTGGAGGGCATTGTAGTGGAATGCAGAAGAAAGGAATGGAGTGGAGTGCTGTGGAATGGAATAGAATGTAATGCATTGCAATGTAGTGAAGTCGAGTGAAGTGGAAGGGGAAGGAATGGAATGGAGAGGACAGAAGTGGAGTGGAATGGAGTGGAACGGAAAGGAAGGGAATGGAATGGAATTGAATGCAATGGAATGGAATGGAGTAGAAAGGAATGGAGTGGAGTGGAATGGAAAGGAATGGAAAGAAAAATAATGGAGTGGAGTGGAGTGTAATATTAGGAGTAGAATGGAGTGGAGTGGAGTTGAGGGGATTGGGGTGGAGTTGAGTGGATTTGATTGGAATGGAATGGAATGGGATAGAAAGAAATGAAATGGAATGGAATGGACTGGAATGCAGTTTATTAGAGTGGAGTGGGGTGGAAAGGAATGGAATAGAAGGAAATGGAATGGAATGGAATGCCATTGAAGGGAAAGGAATGGAATGGAATGGAATAGAATGGAATGAAATGGAATGGAGTGGAGTGGAGTGGATTGGAGTGGAGTGCAGTGTAGTGGAATGGAGAAGAAAGCAATGGAGTGGAGTGGAATGGAATGGAATGGAATGGAATGGAATGGAGTGGGACGGAGTGGACCTGAGTAGAATGGGAAGGCATGGAATTGAGTGGAGTGGATTCTAGTGGAGTGGAAAGGAGTCGAGAGGAATAGAATGGAATGGAATGGAATGGAAATGAATGGAATGGAATGGAATGTGGTGGATCAGAGTGGAGTGGAGAGGAATGGAATGGAAAGGAATGGATTGCAATGGCATCAATGGAAGTGAATGGAATGGAATGGAATGGAATGGAGTGGAATGCAGTGCAGTGTAGTGGAATGGAGTAGAAAGATTGGAGTCGAGTGGAGTGGAGAGGAGTGGAATGGAGTGGAATGGAATTTGATGGATTGGAATGGATTAGAAAGGATTGGAGTTGAGTGGAGTGGAGAGGAGTGGAATGGAGTGGAATCGAATTTAATGGAATGGAATGGAATTTAATGGAAGGGAATGGAATGGAATGGAGTGGATTGCAATGGAGTGCAATGGAGTGGAATGGGAAGGAATGGAACGGAATGGATTGGAGTGGAGTGCAGTTGAGTGAATTCAAGTTTAATGCCACAGAACGGAATGGAATCGAATGGAGTGGAATGGAATGGAGTGGAATGGAATGGAAATAATGCTTTGAATTAGAGTGGAGTGGAATGCAAAGGAATGGAATGGAAGAGAATGGAATGGAGTGGACTGTAGTGAAGTGGAGTGGAATGGAGTAGAAAGGAATGGAGTGGAGTAGAATGGAATGGAGTGCAGTGGATTGGAATAGAAAGGAATGCAATGGAACGGAATGGAATTGAATGGAATGGAATGGAGTGGAGTACAGTGCAGTGTAGTGGAATGGAGTAGAAACGAATTGAGTGGAGTCTAGCGGAGTGGAGTGGAATGGAGGGGAGTGGAATGGAATAGAATGGAATGTTATGGAATGGAACGGAACGGAACGGAACGCAATGGAATGGAATGGAATGGAATGGAATGGAATGGAATGGAATGGAATGGAATGGATTGCAATGGAGTGCAGTGGAGTGGAATGGGAAGGAATGGAATGGAAAGGATTGGAGTGGAGTGCAGTTAAGTGGATTCAAGTGGAATGCAACAGAACGGAATGGAATCAAATGGAGTGGAATGGAATTTAATGGAATGGAAATAATGCTGTGAATTGGAGTGGAGTGGAATGCAAAGTACTGGAATGGAAGAGAATGGAGTGGAGTGGAGTGGACTGGAGTGGAGTGGAATAGAATAGAAAGGAATGGAATGGAGTAGAATGGAATGAGTGCGGTGGAGTGGAATAGAAAGGAATGCAATGGAAAGGAATGGAATTGAATGGAATGGAATGGAGTGGAGTACAGTGCAGTGTAGTGGAATGGAGTAGAAACGAATGGAGTGGAGTCTAGCGGAGTGGAGTGTAATGGAGGGGAATGGAATGGAATGGAATGGAATGGAATGGAAACGAATGGAATGGAATAGAATGGATTGGCAGGAAGTGGAGTAGAGTGGTTTGAATTGGAAAAGAAAGGAATGTAATCGAATAGTATGGAATGGAAAGGAATGCAGCGTAAGGGAGTGGAGTGGAGTGCAATGCACAAAGGGAAGGGAAAGGAATTGAATGAAAAGCAGTGGCAAGTAATGGAATGCAATGAAATGGAATGCAAAGCAAGGGAATGGAATTGAAGGGAGTGGAGTGGACTGCAGTATAGTGGAATGGATTGGAAAGGAATGGATTATAGTGGAGTAGAGTGGAAAGGAGTGGAATGAAGAGGAATGAAATGGAATGGAATGGAATAAGTGGGGTGGAGTGGATTGGAATGGGAAAGAATTGAACATAGTGGAGGGTTTCGAGTGGAGAGAAGTGGAGTAGAGTGTATTCGAGTGGCTTGGATAGGAATGGAATGGAATAGTATGGAATGGAGTGCTTTGGATTGGATTGGAGAAGAGTGGAGTTTAGTGGAATGGAATGGAATGGAATGGAATAGAATGGAAAGGAATTTAACGGAACGGAAAGACATGGAGTGGAGTGGAGCGCCTTTTAGTGGAATGGAGTGGAAAGGAATGGAGTGGAGTCTAGTGGAGTGGAGTGGAATGGAATGGAGAGGAGTGTAGTGCAGTGGAATGTTAAGGAACGGAATAGAGTGGATTGGAGTGGTTTAGAGTGGATTCGAGTGCAGTGGAATGGAATGGAATATAACGGAATGGAATGAATTGGTACTCAGTGGACAGTAGTGGAGTGGAGAGGATAGAAATGGAAATGAACGGAATCAAATGGAGTGGAGTGGAGTGCATTGTAGTGGAATGGACTATAAAGGAATGGTGTGGAATGGAGTGGAATGGAATGGAATGGAATGCAATGGAACGGAATGGAATGGAATGGAATGGAGTGGAATGTATTGGAGTGGACTGGAGTGGAAAGGAGGGAATGCAATGTAGCGGAATGGAGTGTAGTGGAATCGAATGGAATAGAAAGTGATGTAATTGAGTGGAGTGGAGGGGAGTGGAATGGAATGGAATAGCACTGAATGGAATGAAATGCAGTCGATTGGAGTGGAGTGGATTGGTGTGAAATTGAGTGGAATGCAATTGAATGGAATGGAATGGAATGCAATGGAATGGAATGGAATGGAAAGGAATGGAATGGAATGAAATGCAATACAATTGAGTGGAGAGGAAAGCAGTGTAGTTGAATGGAGTAGAAAGGAATGGAGTGGAGTGGAATGGAAAGGAATGGAAAGAAAAATAATGGAGTGGAGTGGAGTGTAATATTAGGAGTAGAATGGAGTGGAGTGGAGTTGAGGGGATTGGGGTGGAGTTGAGTGGATTTGATTGGAATGGAATGGAATGGGATAGAAAGAAATGAAATGGAATGGAATGGACTGGAATGCAGTTTATTAGAGTGGAGTGGGGTGGAAAGGAATGGAATAGAAGGAAATGGAATGGAATGGAATGCCATTGAAGGGAAAGGAATGGAATGGAATGGAATAGAATGGAATGAAATGGAATGGAGTGGAGTGGAGTGGATTGGAGTGGAGTGCAGTGTAGTGGAATGGAGAAGAAAGCAATGGAGTGGAGTGGAATGGAATGGAATGGAATGGAATGGAATGGAGTGGGACGGAGTGGACCTGAGTAGAATGGGAAGGCATGGAATTGAGTGGAGTGGATTCTAGTGGAGTGGAAAGGAGTCGAGAGGAATAGAATGGAATGGAATGGAATGGAAATGAATGGAATGGAATGGAATGTGGTGGATCAGAGTGGAGTGGAGAGGAATGGAATGGAAAGGAATGGATTGCAATGGCATCAATGGAAGTGAATGGAATGGAATGGAATGGAATGGAGTGGAATGCAGTGCAGTGTAGTGGAATGGAGTAGAAAGATTGGAGTCGAGTGGAGTGGAGAGGAGTGGAATGGAGTGGAATGGAATTTGATGGATTGGAATGGATTAGAAAGGATTGGAGTTGAGTGGAGTGGAGAGGAGTGGAATGGAGTGGAATCGAATTTAATGGAATGGAATGGAATTTAATGGAAGGGAATGGAATGGAATGGAGTGGATTGCAATGGAGTGCAATGGAGTGGAATGGGAAGGAATGGAACGGAATGGATTGGAGTGGAGTGCAGTTGAGTGAATTCAAGTTTAATGCCACAGAACGGAATGGAATCGAATGGAGTGGAATGGAATGGAGTGGAATGGAATGGAAATAATGCTTTGAATTAGAGTGGAGTGGAATGCAAAGGAATGGAATGGAAGAGAATGGAATGGAGTGGACTGTAGTGAAGTGGAGTGGAATGGAGTAGAAAGGAATGGAGTGGAGTAGAATGGAATGGAGTGCAGTGGATTGGAATAGAAAGGAATGCAATGGAACGGAATGGAATTGAATGGAATGGAATGGAGTGGAGTACAGTGCAGTGTAGTGGAATGGAGTAGAAACGAATTGAGTGGAGTCTAGCGGAGTGGAGTGGAATGGAGGGGAGTGGAATGGAATAGAATGGAATGTTATGGAATGGAACGGAACGGAACGGAACGCAATGGAATGGAATGGAATGGAATGGAATGGAATGGAATGGAATGGAATGGAATGGATTGCAATGGAGTGCAGTGGAGTGGAATGGGAAGGAATGGAATGGAAAGGATTGGAGTGGAGTGCAGTTAAGTGGATTCAAGTGGAATGCAACAGAACGGAATGGAATCAAATGGAGTGGAATGGAATTTAATGGAATGGAAATAATGCTGTGAATTGGAGTGGAGTGGAATGCAAAGGACTGGAATGGAAGAGAATGGAGTGGAGTGGAGTGGACTGGAGTGGAGTGGAATAGAATAGAAAGGAATGGAATGGAGTAGAATGGAATGAGTGCGGTGGAGTGGAATAGAAAGGAATGCAATGGAAAGGAATGGAATTGAATGGAATGGAATGGAGTGGAGTACAGTGCAGTGTAGTGGAATGGAGTAGAAACGAATGGAGTGGAGTCTAGCGGAGTGGAGTGTAATGGAGGGGAATGGAATGGAATGGAATGGAATGGAATGGAAACGAATGGAATGGAATAGAATGGATTGGCAGGAAGTGGAGTAGAGTGGTTTGAATTGGAAAAGAAAGGAATGTAATCGAATAGTATGGAATGGAAAGGAATGCAGCGTAAGGGAGTGGAGTGGAGTGCAATGCACAAAGGGAAGGGAAAGGAATTGAATGAAAAGCAGTGGCAAGTAATGGAATGCAATGAAATGGAATGCAAAGCAAGGGAATGGAATTGAAGGGAGTGGAGTGGACTGCAGTATAGTGGAATGGATTGGAAAGGAATGGATTATAGTGGAGTAGAGTGGAAAGGAGTGGAATGAAGAGGAATGAAATGGAATGGAATGGAATAAGTGGGGTGGAGTGGATTGGAATGGGAAAGAATTGAACATAGTGGAGGGTTTCGAGTGGAGAGAAGTGGAGTAGAGTGTATTCGAGTGGCTTGGATAGGAATGGAATGGAATAGTATGGAATGGAGTGCTTTGGATTGGATTGGAGAAGAGTGGAGTTTAGTGGAATGGAATGGAATGGAATGGAATAGAATGGAAAGGAATTTAACGGAACGGAAAGACATGGAGTGGAGTGGAGCGCCTTTTAGTGGAATGGAGTGGAAAGGAATGGAGTGGAGTCTAGTGGAGTGGAGTGGAATGGAATGGAGAGGAGTGTAGTGCAGTGGAATGTTAAGGAACGGAATAGAGTGGATTGGAGTGGTTTAGAGTGGATTCGAGTGCAGTGGAATGGAATGGAATATAACGGAATGGAATGAATTGGTACTCAGTGGACAGTAGTGGAGTGGAGAGGATAGAAATGGAAATGAACGGAATCAAATGGAGTGGAGTGGAGTGCATTGTAGTGGAATGGACTATAAAGGAATGGTGTGGAATGGAGTGGAATGGAATGGAATGGAATGCAATGGAACGGAATGGAATGGAATGGAATGGAGTGGAATGTATTGGAGTGGACTGGAGTGGAAAGGAGGGAATGCAATGTAGCGGAATGGAGTGTAGTGGAATCGAATGGAATAGAAAGTGATGTAATTGAGTGGAGTGGAGGGGAGTGGAATGGAATGGAATAGCACTGAATGGAATGAAATGCAGTCGATTGGAGTGGAGTGGATTGGTGTGAAATTGAGTGGAATGCAATTGAATGGAATGGAATGGAATGGAATGGAATGGAATGGAATGGAATGGAATGGAAAGGAATGGAATGGAATGAAATGCAATACAATTGAGTGGAGAGGAAAGCAGTGTAGTTGAATGGAGTAGAAAGGAATGGAGTGGAATGAATGTAGTGGAGTGGAGTGGTGTGGTATGGAATGGACTGGAGAGGAGTGGAGTGGAGTGGAATGGAATTGAATGGAACGGGAGGGGAGGTAATGGAATGGTGAAATTAAATGTGGGCTGTGATTCTCCCACTGCAATATTGCCAGGGTGACAGAGTGACATGATGTCGTCAGAAAAATTGGAATGGAATGGACTGGAATGGACTGCAGTGGAATGAACTGAAGTGGAGAGGATTGGAGTGGATTTGAGTGTAGTGGAATCGAATAGAATGGAGAGGAAAGGAATGGGATGGAACGGAATTCAGTGGACTGGAGTGGAGTGGATTTCAGTGGAGTGGATTGGAATGGAATGCAACGGAATGGAAAGGAATGCAATGGAATGGAATGGAATGGAATGCAATGGCATGGAGTCCAGTGAACTGGCGAGGAGTGGAGTGGAATTGAATGGAAGGGAATGGAAGGCAATGGAATGGAATGCAATGGAACGAAATGGAATGGAATGGAATGGAGTGGAGTGGAGTGCAGTGTGGTGGAATGGAGTAGAACGGAATGAGTGGATTGGAGTGGAATGGGGTGGAATGGAGTGGAATGGAATGTGATGGAACGAAATTCAATGGAGTGGAGTGAAGTGGATTGGAGTTGAATGGAATAGATGGGAATGTAAAGGAATGGAATGTAGTGGAACAGAATGGAATGAAATGGAATACAATGGAATGGGGTGGAATGCAGAGTAGTGGAATGGAGTAGAAAGGAATGGAGTGGATTTGAGTGAAGTGGAGTGACGTGGAATGGATGGGAATGGAAAGTAACAGAATGGAATGGAAAGGAGTCCAATGGGAAGGAATGGAATGGAGGGTATTGGAGTCGAGTAGAGTGGAGTAGAGTGGATTCGAGGGGAAAGGAATGGAAAGGAATGAAATGGCGTGTCAATGAGTGGAATTGGAAGGAATGGAATGGAGTGGGAGTAGAATGGAGTGTAGTGTGGTGGAATAGAGTGGAGCAGAAAGGGATGGAATGGAATGGAGTGGACTGGAGAGCAGTGGAGAGTAGTGGCATGGAATTTAATGGAATGGAATGGAATGGAATGGAACGGAATGGAATGGAATGGAATGCAGGGGATTGGAGTAGAGTTGAGTGGAGTGCAATGTCATGGAATGGAATGAAATGGAATGGAATGAAATGGAATGGAAGGAAACGGAATGGAAAGGAAAGGAGTGCAGTGGAGTGCAGTTTAGGGGAACGGAGTAGAAAACAAAGGAGTGCAGTGCAGTGCAGTGGAACGAACAGCATGGGAATGGAACAGAAGGGAAGAGTGGAGTGGAGTGCAGTGGAATCTTAAGATATTTAATAGAGTGGAGAGGAGTGCTGTAAAGTGGATTCGAGTGCAATGGAATGGAATACAATATAACGGAATTGAATGGAATGTTATACAGAGGATGGGAGTGGAGTGGAGTGGATTGGAATGGAAATGAATGCAATTGAACGGAGTGGAGTAGAGTGTATTGTAGTGGAATGTACTAGAAAGGAGTGGAGTGGAGTGGAGGGGAATGGAATGGAATGGAATATAGCGGAGTGGAGTAGAGTTTACTGTAGTGGAATGTACTAGAAAGGAATGCAGTGGAGTGGAGGGGAATAGAATGGAATGGAATGGAATGGAATGGAATGGAATGGAATGGAATGGAATGGAATGGAATATAGTGGAGTGGAGTGGAATGGAGGGAATGGAATATACTGGACAGGAGTGGAGCGGAAAAGAATGGAATAGAATGGAATGTAATTGAAAGGAGTGGTCTGGAGGGGAGAGGAGTGGAATGCAATGGAATTGAATTGAATGGAATAGAATGCAGTGGATTGGAGTGGAAGGAAGTGGTGTGGAATTGAATGGAGTGCAACAGAATGCAAAGGAATAGAATGTAATGGAATGGAATGGGAGTGGAGAGGAAAGCAGTGTAGTTGAATGGAGTAGAAAGCAATGGAGTGGAATGGAATGGAGTGGAGTGAAGTGGAGTGGAGTAGGGTGGTATGGAATGGAGTGGAGAGGAGCGGAGTGAAGTGGAATGGAATTCAATGGAACGGAATGGGAGGTAATGGAATGGTGAAATTAAATGTGGGCTGTGATTCTCCCACTGCAATATTGCCAGTGTGACAGAGTGATATAATTTCGTCCGAAAAATTGGAAAGGAAAGGAATGGCATGGACCGGAATGGGCTGCAATGGAATGGAATGAAGTGGAGAGGATTGGAGTGGATTTGAGTGTAGTGGAAGTGAGTAGAATAGAGAGGAAAGGAATGGGAAGGAACGGAATTCAGTGGAGTGGAGTTGAGTAGATTTTAGTGGAGTGGAGTGGAATGGAATGCAACGGAATATAGGAATGCAATGAAATGCAATGGAATGCAATGCTATGGTCTGCAGTGAACTGGGGTGGAGTGGAGTGGAATTGAATGGAAGGGAATGGAAGGCAATGGAATGCAATGCAATGGAACGGAATGGAATGGAACGGAATGGAGTGGAGTGGAGTTCAGTGGAGTGGAGTGGAGTGCAGTGCATTGGAATGGAGTGCAACGGAATGAGTGGAGTGGAGTGGAGTGGGGTGGAATGGAGTGGAATGGAATGGGAAGGAAAGAAATTCAATGGAGTAGAGTGGAGTGGACTGGAGTAGAATGGAATAGATGGGAAAAGAAAGGAATGGAGTGCAGTGGAACAGAAAAGAATGAAATGGAATGCAATGGAGAGGAGTGGAATGCAGTGTACTGGAATGGAGTAGAGAGGAATGGAGTGGAGTGGAGTGTCGTGGAATGGAATGGAATGGAATGGAATGGAATGGAATGGAGTGGAATGGATTGGAGTCGAATGGGAATGAATGGAATGGAGTGGATTGCAAACGAGTAGAGTGGAGTAGAGTGGATTCCAGTGGAAGGGAATGGAATGGAATGGAATGGAATGGCGTGTCATTGAGGGGAATTGGAAGGAAAAGAATGGAGCGGAGCAGAATGGAGTGCAGTGGAGTGGAATGGAGTCAAACGGAAAGGGATGGAATGGAATGGAGTGGACAGCAGAGGATTGGAGAGTAGTGGAATATAATTTAATGGAATGGAATACAGGGTATTGGAGTAGAGTTGAGTGGAGTGCAATGTCATGGAATGGAAGGGAATGGAATGAAATGGAAAGGAATGAAATAGAATGGAATGAAACGGAATGGAAAGGAAAGAGAGGCGTGGAGTGCAGTTTAGGGGAATAGAGTAGAAAACAAAACAGTGGAGTGGAGTGCAGTGGAATGCACGGGACTGCAATGGAATGGAACGGAAGAGTGGAGTGGAGTGCAGTGGAATGTAAAGCAATACAATAGAGTGTAGAGGAGTGCTGTAAAGTGGAGAGGAGTGCTGTACAGTGGATTCGAGTGCAATGGAATGGAATGGAATATAATGGAATGAAATGGAATATTATGAAGAGGATGGGAGTGGAGTGTAGTGAATTTGAATGGAAATGAATGGAATCGAATGGAGTGGAGTAAAGTGTATTGTAGTGGAATGTACTAGAAAGGAATAGAGTGGAGTGGAAGGGAATGGAATGGATTGGAATGGAATGGAAAGGAATGGAATGGAATGGAATGGAATGGAATGGAATGGAATGGAATGGAATGGAATGTAGTGCAGTGGAGTGGAATGGAGGGAATGGAATGTACTGGACCGGAGTGGAGTGGAATAGAATGGAAAAGAATGGAATATAATTGAAAGGAGTGGACTGGAGGGGAGAGGAGTGGAATGCAATGGAATAGAATTGAGTGGATTGGAATGCAGTGGATTGGAGTGGAAGGGAGTGGTGTGGAATTGAATGGAGTGCAACGGAATGGAATGGAATGGAGTGGAGAGGAACGCAGTGTAGTGGAATAGAGAAGAAAGAAGTGGAGTGGAGTGGAGTGGAATGTAATGGAATGGAATGGAAAGGAATGGAGTGGAGTGTAGTGGAGTGGAAGAGGAAGGAGTGGAGTGGAGTGGAGTGGACTTGAATGGAACGGAATGGAATGGAATAGAATGGAATGGAACTGAGTGGAGTGGAGTGCAGTGTAGTAGAATGGAGTAGAAAGGAATGGAGTGGAGTGGAATGGAGTGGAGTGGAGTGGAGTGGAGTGGAATGGAGTGCATTAGAGTGGATTCGAGTGGAATGGAATGGAATGCAGTGGAAAGGAGTGGAGTGGAGTGGAGTGAAGTGGAATGGAGTGGATTAGAGTGGATTCGAGTGGAATGGAATGGAATGCAGTGGATTGGAGTGTAGTGAAGTGGAGTTTCGTGGAATGGAATGGAATGGAAGGGAATGGAATAGAATGCAATGCAATGGAATGGAACGGAACGGAACGGAACGGAACGGAATGGAATGGAATGGAATGGAATGGAATGGAATGGAATGGAATGCAGTAGACTGGATTGGAGAACATTGTGGTGGAATGGTGTAGAAGGGAATGGAGTGGAGTGAAGTGGAATGGAGTGGAATGGAATGGAATGGAGTGGAGTCAAGTAGAGTGGAGTAGAGAGGATTTGAGTGGAATGGAATAGAATGGAATGTAAAGGAATGCAACGGAAAGGAATGGAATTGAATGGAATGGAATGGAATGGAATGCAGTGGATCGGAGTGGAGTGGAGTGAAATGGAATCACATGGAAGGGAATAGAATGGGATGCAGTGCAATGGAATGGAATGGAAGGGAATGGGATAGAATGGAGTGGAGTGCACTGTATTTGAATGGAGTAGAAAGGAAAGGAGTGGAGTGCAGTCGAAAAGAATGGAATGGAATGGTGTTGAGTGGAGTGAAGTTGAATGAGAAGGATTGAAACGGATTGGAGTTGAGTGGAGTGGAGTGGTTTAGAGTTTAATGGAATGGAATGGAATGGAATGGAGAGTAGTGGAGTGCAGTGGACTGGAGTGGAGTCAAGTGGAATGCTATGGAATGGAAGGGAAAAGATTGGAATGGAATGCAATGGAATGGAATGAAATGGAATGGAATGGAATGGAGTGGAGTGGAGTTCAGTGTGGTAGAATGGAGTAGAACGGAATGCAATGGAGTAGAGTGTAGCAGAGTGAATTTGAATGAAATGGAGTGGAATGTAATAGAGCAGAGTGGAGTGGAGTGGAGTTGAAAGGGGAGGAATGGAATGGAGTGCAGTGGTGTGGAGTGGTGTGGAAAGGAATAGAGTGGATATGAGTCGAATGTAATGGAATGGAATTGAATGCAATGGATTGGAGTGGAGCGGAGTGGAGTGGAATGGATTGGAATGAAAGTGAATGGGATGGAGAGGAGTGGAGTGCATTGTAGTGGAATGCAGTAGAAATGAAAGGAGTGGAGTGTAGTGGAGTGGAATGGAATGGAGTGGAGTGGACTCGAATTGGAAGGAATGGAATGAAGTGGAGTGGAGTGGAGTAAAGTAAATTCGAGAGGAATGCAATGGAATGGAATGGAATGGAATGGAATGGAATGGAATGGAATGGAATGGAATGGAATGGAATGGAATGGAATACAGTGAATTGGAGAGTAGTGGAATGGAGAGGAATGGAAAGAATTGATGGGAATGGAATGGAATGCAATGGAATGGAATGGAATGGAGAGGAATCGAATGGAATGGAATGGAATGCAGTGGAGTGGACTTGAATGGGAAGGAACAGAGTGGAGTGGAGTGGAGTAGAGTGGACTCGAGTGGAATGCAATGCAATGGAATGGAATCGAATGGAAACCACTGGAATAGAGTGGAGTGAAATGGAGTCGAGTAGAGTGGAATGGAATGGAAGGGAAGGAAATGGAATGGAATGCAATGAAAAAGAATGGAGTGGAATGGAATGTAATGGAGTGGAGTGAAGTGCACTTTAGTGGAATGCTGTAGATAGGGGAGGAGTGAAGTGCAGTGGAGTGGAGTGGAATGGAGTGGAATGGTATGGAATGGAATGGAACGCAGTGGATGGGAGTGGAGTGGAGTGGAATGGAATAGAATAGAAGGAAATGGAGGGAATTGATTGCAAAGAATAAGAGTGGAGTGGACTGTAGTGGAATGGAATAGAATGGAAGGGAAGGAATGCAATGGAATCGAACACAATGGATTGGAAAGGAATGCAATGGAATGGAAAGGAATGGAATGGAATGGAGTGGAGTGCAGTGCAGTGGAATCGAATAGAAAGGAATGTAGTGGAGTGTCATGGAGAGGAGTGGAATGGAGTGGAATGGCCTGGAGTTGAGGGCAGTGGAATTTGAAAGAATGGAATTGAGTGGAGTGGAGTGGAATGGATTCCAGTGGAATATAATAGAAAATAATGGAAAAGAATGGAGTTGAGTGGTGTGGAGTGGAACGGGGAGGAATGAAATGGAGTTCAGTGAAGAGGAGTGCAGTGAAGTGTGCTGGAGAGGAGTAGAGTGTATTTGAGTGGAATGAAATGGAATGGAATGGAATGGAATGCAGTTCATTGGAGTTTAGTGGAGTGGAGTGGAATGGAATGGAAGGGAATGGAAAAGAATGGAATGCAATGGAAAGAATGGAATAGAATTAAATGGAAAAGAGTGGAGTGCAGTACAGTGTAGTGGAATGGAGTAGATAGTAGTGGAATGCATAGGACTGGAGTGGAGTGGAGTAGCAAGGAATGGAGTGGAGTGAAATGGAATGGAATGGAATGGAATGGAATGGAATGGAATGGAATGGAATGGAATGGAATGGAATGAAATGGAAAGGAATGGAATGAAATGGAATGGAATGCCATGGATTAGAATGGAGAAGAGTTGGGTGGAATGCAATGGAATGGAAGGGAATGGAATGGAAAGGAATGCAATGTAAAGGAATGGAATGGAGTGGAGGAGAGTCGAGTGGAAAGGGAGTGAATGAAATTGACTGGAATGGATTGGGGTGAAGTGGAGTACAGTGGATTCAGGTGGAATGGAATGGAATAGAATGGAATGGAATGCAATGGAATGCAGTGGAATGCAGTGCAATGAGGTAAAAAGGTATGGAAAGGAAAGGAATGAAATGAAAAGCAATGCAATGGAACAGAATTGAATGGAATGGAATGGAATGGAGTGGAGTGAAGGGCAGTATAATGGAAAGGAGTAGAAAGGAATGGAGTAGAGTGTAGTGGAGTGGAATGGAATGGAATTTAATGGAATGGAGTGAAGTGGAGTAGAGTGGAGTGGGAAGGAATGGAATGACGTGGGATGAAGTGGACTGAAGTGGATTCGAGAGGAATGGTATGGAATGGAAATGAATGGAATGGAATGGAATGGAATGGAACGGAATGGAATGGAATGGAATGGAATGGAATGCAGTGGATTGGAATTTAGTGGAGTGGAGTGGAGTGGAATGGAATGGAATGGAAGGGAATGGAAAGGAATGGAATGCAATGGAAAGAAAGGAATGGAATTGAATGGAATAGAGTTGAGTGCAGTACAGTGTAGTGGAATGGAGTAGAAAGGAATGGAATGTATAGAAGTTGAGTGGAATCACGAGGAATGGAATGGAGTGGAATGGAATGGAGTGGAATAGAATGGAATGGAATGGAATGGAATGGAATGGAATGGAATGGAATGGAATGGAATGGAATGGAATGGAATGGAATGCAGTGGATTAGAAGGGAGAGGAGTTGGGTGTAATGCAATGGAATGGAAGGGAATGGAATGGAAAGGAATGCAATGGAAAGGAATGGAATGGAGTGGACGGGAGTGGAGTGGAAAGGGAGTGAAAGAAGTTGACTGGAATGGATTGGAGTGAAGTGGAGTACAGTGGATTCGAATGGAATGGAATGGAACCGAATGAAATGGAATGGAATGCAATACAGTGAAATGGAGTGCACTGAGGTGAAATGGTATGGAAAGGAAAGGAATGGAATGAAAAGCAATGAAATGGAACAGAATTGAATTGAATGGAATGGAATGGAGTGGAGTGAAGGGCAGTATATTGGAAAGGAGAAGAAAGGAATGGACTAGAGTTTAGTGGAGTGGAATGGAATGGAACTTAATGGAATGGAGTGGAGTGGACTGGGAAGTAATGGAATGACGTGGGGTGGATTGGAGTGAAATGGATTTGAGTGGAATGGAATGGAATGGAAAGGAATGTAATGGAATGGAATGGAATGGAATGGAATGAAATGGAATGGAATGCAATGCATTAGAATGGAGAGGAGTTGGGTGGAATGCTATGGAATGGAAGGGAATGGAATGGACAGGAATGCAATGTAAAGGAATGGAATGGAGTGGAAGGGACTGGAGTGGAAAGGGAGTGAATGGAATTGACTGGAATGGATTGAGGTGAAGTGGAGTACAGTGGATTTGGGTGGAATAGAATGGAATGGAATGGAATGGAATGGAATGGAATGGAACGGAATGGAATGCAGTGGAATGCAGTGCATTGAGGTGAAATGGTATGGAAATGAAAGGAATGAAATGAAAAGCAATGCAATGGAACAGAATTGAATGGAATGGAATGGAATGGAATGGAGTGGAGTGAAGGGCAGTATAATGGAAAGGAGTAGAAAGGAATGGAGTAGACTCTAGTGGAGGGGAATGGAATGGAATTTAATGGAATGGAGTGGAGTGGAGTAGAGTGGTGTGGGAAGGAATGGAATGACGTGGGGTGCAGTGGAGTGAAGTGGACTCGAGTGGAACGGTATGGAATGGAATGTAATAGAATGGAATGGAATGGAATGGAACGGAAAGGAATGGAATGGAATGCAGTGGATTGGAGTTTATTGGAGTGGAGTGGAATAGAATGGAATGCAAGGGAAAGGAAAGGAATGGAATGCAAGGGAAAGGAAAGGAATGGAATGCAATGGAAAGAATGGAATGGAATTGAATGGAATAGAGTGGAGTGGAGTACAGAGCAGTGGAATGGAGTAGAAAGTAATGCAATGGATAGGAGTTGAGTGGAGTGGCGAGGAATGGTGTGGAGTGAAATGAATGGAATAAAATGGAAAGGAATGGAATGGAATGGAATGAAAGGGAAGGGAATGCAGTTGATTAGAATGGGGAAGACTTGTGTGGAACACAATGGAATGGAAGGGAATGGAATGGAAAGGAATGCAACGTAAAGGAATGGAATGGAGTGGAGAGGAGTGGAGTGGAAAGGGAGTGAAAGAAATTGACTGGAATGGACTGGAGTGAATTGGAGTACAGTGGATTCGAGTTGAATGGAATGGAATGGAATGGAATGGAATGGAATGGAACGGAATGGAGTGGAGTTCATTGAGGTGAAATGGTATGGAAAGGAAAGGAATGGAATGAAAAGCAATGCAATGGAAAAGAATGGAATGGAATGGAATGGAATGGAATGGAATGGAATGGAATGGAATGGAATGGAATGGAATGGAATGGAATGCAGTGGATTGCAGTGGAGTGGAGTGAAATAAAATGGAATGGAATGGAGTGGTGTGGAGTGGAATGCAGTGTAGTGGAAGGGAGTATAAAGGAATGCAGTGGAAAGGATTGCAATGTAATGTAACGTAACGGAATGGAATAAAATGGAATGGAATGGATTGGAGTGGATTGGAATGGGAAGGAAGGGAATGGAGTGCAGTGGAGGTGAGTAGAGTGGATTCGAGTAGAATGGAAAGGAATGGAATGGAATGGCATGGAATAGAATGGAATGGAATGGAATGGAATGGAATGGAATGGAATGGAATGGAGTGGAGTGGAATGGAATGGAATGGATTGGAATGGAATGGAATGGAATGGAATGAAATAGAATGGAATGGAATGGAGTAGAGAGGAGTGGAGTGGAGTACACTCCATTAGAGTGGAATGGAATGGAATGGAATAGAATGGAATGGAATGCAGTGGATTGGAGAGGAGTGGAGTGGAGTGGAGTGGAATGGAATGGAGTGGAAGGGAATGGAATGGCATGGAATGGAATGGAAGGCAATGGAACAGAATGGAATGGTATAGAATGCAGTGGCCTGGATTGGGGTGCAGTATAATGGAATGCAGTAGAAAGTAACGGAGTGGAGTGGAGTGGAGTGGACTGGAATGGAGTGGAATAGAAAGGAACGTATTGGAATGGAATGGAATGGAATGGAATGCAATGGAATGGAGTGGAGTGCAGTGTAGTGGAATGGAAGGAATGGAATGGAGTGGAGTGGAGTCGAGTGTAGACGAGTAGAGTGGATTCGAGTGGCAGGGAATGAAATGGAATGGAGTGGAGTGTAGTGGAGTGAAATAGGGAGGAATGCAATGGAGTGGAGTAGAGTGTAGTGGAGTGGAATGGAGTGGAATAGAATGGGATGGAATGTAATTCATGGTAGTGGAGTCCAGTGCATAGTGGTGGATTGGAATGTAATTGAATGGAATGTAAAGAAATGGAAAGGAATGCAGGGGATTGGAGTGGAGTGGAGTGGAGTGCAATCAAACGGAATGGACGGGAATAGAATGGAATGGAATGAAGTGGAACGAAATGAAATGGATTGCAACGGAAATGAGTGGAATGCAAAGGAGTGCAGTTTAGTAGAATGGAGTAAAAAGGAATGGAGTGGAGTGGAGGGTACAGGAATGGACAGGAATTGAATACGAAGGAATGGAATGGACTGGAGTGGAAAGGGAAGGAATGGAATGGAGAGAAGTGGAGCCGAGTGGAGTAGATTCCAGAGGAATGGAATGGAATGGAATGGAATGGAATGGAATGGAATGGAATGGAATGCAGTGGACTGGAGTTGAGTGGAGTGGAATGGAATGGAATGGAATGGTAGGTAAAAGAATTGAATGAAATGCAATGGAAGGGAATGGAATGGAATGGGATGGAATGGAGTGGAGTGGAGTGCAGTGTAGGGGAACGGAGTAGAAAAGAAAGGAATGTAATGGAGTGGAATGGAATGGAGTGGAGTGGAATGGAATGGAATGGAATGGAATGGAATGGAATGGAATGGAATGGTGTGTATTGGAGAGAATAGGAGGAATGGGAAGGAATAGAATGGAGTGGAGTGGAGTAGAGTGGCATGGCATAGAGTGGATTCAATTGGAATGAAATGGAATGGAATGGAAAGGAATAGCATGGAGTGGAATGGAATGCAGAGGATTGGAGTGGAATGGAACAGAGTGTAACGGAATAGAAAGGAAGGGAATGGAATGGGATGGAATGGTATGGAATGCAACGGAACAGAATAGAATGAAATCGAATGCTATGGTGTGCAGTAGAGGGCAGTGTACTGGAATGGAGTAGAAAGGAATGGAGTGGAGTAGAGTGGAGTGGAATAGAGAGGAATGGAATGAAATAATGGAATGGAATGGAATGGAATGGAATGGAATGGAATGGAATGGAGTAGAATGGAGTGGAGTAGACTGGAGTGGAATAGAGTGGAATAGAGAGGAATGGAATGTCTGGAATGGAATGGAATGGAATGGAATGGAATGGAATGGAATGGAGTGGAGTGGAATGGAGGGGAGTGGAGTGGAATGGGAAGGAATGGAATGGAGTGCAGGGGAGTCAAGTGGAGTGGAGTAGAGTGGATTAGAATGGAAGGGAATGGAATGGAATGGAGTGTAGTAGAGTGGAGTGTAGTGGAGTGGAATGCAGTGGAATACAATGGGATGGAATGGAAATGAGTGGATTGGAGATGAGTGGATAGTAGTGGATTGGAATGTAATTTAATGGAACGTAAAGGAAGGGAATGGGATGCAGAGGATTGCAGTCGGGTGGAGTGTAGTGCAAAGGAATGGAATGGAAGGGAATGGAATGAAATGGAATGGAATGGAATGGGAGGGAATGGAATGAAATTCAATAAAATGGAGAGGAATGGAATGGAATGGAATGGAATGGAATGGAATGGAATGGAATGGAATGGAATGGAATGGAATGGAATGGAATGTGAATGAGTGGTGTGGAGTGGTGTGCAGTTTAGTGGAATGGAGTAGAAAGGAATGGAGTTGAGTGGAGTGGAATGGAATGGACTGCAATGCAATGTTATAGAATGGAATGGAATGCAATGAATCTGAATGGAATCGAATGGAGGGGAGTGGAGAGCAGTGTAGTGCAATGATGTAGAAAGGAATGGGGTGCAGTTCAGTGGAGTAGAGTGGAATGGAGTGGAATGAAATGCAATGGAATACAATGCAGTGGATTAGAGTGGAGTGGAGTGGAATGGAATGGAAGAGAAGGGAATGGAATGGAATTGATTGCAGTAGAGTGGAGTGGAGTGAAATGGAATGAAATGGAATAGAATGCAAAGGAATGGAATGGAATAGAATGGAATGGAATGGAATGGAATGGAATGGAATGGAATGGAATGGAATGCAATGGAATGGAATGGAATGGAATGGAATGGAATGGAATGGAATGGAATGGAATGGAATGGAATGGAATGGAATAGATTGGAATGGAATGGAATGAAGTGGATTGGAGTGGAGTAACATGGAATGGAATGAAATGGGTTGGAGTGGAGTAAAATGGAATGGAATGAAATGGAATGGTATGCAATGGTACGCAATGGAATGGAATTGAGTGGAGAGGCATGGAATGCAGTGTGTTGGAATGGAGTAGAAAGGAATGGAGTGGAGTGGAATGGAATGGAAAGAATGAAATGGAATGTAATGGAATGGAGTGGAAAGGGAAGGAACGGAATGGAATGGAATGGAGTGGGGTGGAATATAGTGGATTCTAATGGAATGGAATTTAATTGAATGGAATGCAGTGGATTGGAGTGGAGTGGAATGGAATGTAATGGAATGAAAGGGAATGGAATAGGATGGAATGGAATGGAATAGAATACAATGGAACCGAATGAAATGGAATGGAATGGAATGCAATGTAGTGGAGTGGAGTGCAGTGTAGTGCAATGGAGTAGAAAGGAATGGAGTGGTATGGAGTGGAGTGGAGTGGAATGGAGTGGAATAGAAAGGAATGGAATGGAATGGAGTGGTGTGTAGTGGAATGGGAAGGAAGGGAAAGGAGTGAAATGGACTAAAGTGGATTCGAGTGGAAGGGAATGGCATGGAATGGATTGGAGTGTAGTAGAGTCTAATGGGAAAGAATGGAATGGAGTGGGGTTCTGTGGAATGTAGTGGAGTGGAATAGAGGGGAATAGAATGGGACGGAATGGAATGCAGTGGAGTGGAGTAGAGTGGAGAGTAGTGGATTGGAATTTAATTGAATGGAATGGAATATAATGTGGGGAATGTAGTGGAGTGGAGTGCAATATAAGGGAATGGGATGGAATGGAACGGAATGAAATGGAATGGAATGAAATGGAACGGAATGGAAAGGAGTGGACTGGAGTGGAGTGCAGTTTAGTGGAAAGGAACTGAAAGGAATGGAATTGAGCTGAGTGCAGTGGAATGGGGTGGAATGGAATGTAAAGGAATGGAGAGGGGTTGAGTGGAATAGGAAAGAATGGAATGGAGTGGAGTGGAGTAGAGTGGATTTGAGTAAAGTGAAATGGAATGGAATGGAATAACATGGAATGGAAAGGAATGGAATGGAGTGCAGTGGAATGTATTGTAGAGGAATGAAGTAGAAAGGAGTGGAGTGTAGTGGAGTGCTGTGGAGTGGAGTGGAATGGAATGGAATGAAACGGAATGTACTGGAATGGAGAGGAGAGAATGGAGTGGAATGGCAAATAATGGAATGGAGTGGAGTGGAATGAGGTGAATTGCAGTAGAGTGGATTTGAGTGGAATGGAATGGAATGGAATGGAATGGAATGGAATGGAATGGAATGGAATGGAATGGAATGGAATGGAATGGAATGCATGGATTCGATTGGAATGGAGAGCATGGAATGGAATGGAAGGGAATGGAATGGAATGAAATGCAATGGAATGGAATGGAATGGCATGCAATGGAATGGAGTGGACTGGAGTGCCATGTAGTGGAATGAAGTAGATAGCAGTGGAGAGGAGTGTAGTTGAGTGGAGTGGAATGGAGTGGAATGGAATGGAGTGGAATGGAAAGGAATTCAATTGAATGGAGTGGAGTGAAGTGGAGGGGAATGGGAATTAACTGACTAGAGTGCAGTGGAGTGGAGTAGAGTGGATTGGAGTGGAATGTAGTGTAATGGATAACAATGGAATGGAACGGAATGCAATGAAGTGGATTGGAGTGGAGTGGAAAGGAATGGAATGGAAGGGAATGGAATGGCATGCAATGCAATGAAATGAAATGGAATGAAATGGAATAGAGGGGAGTGCAGTGTATAGGAATGGAGTAGAAAGCTGTCGAGTGGAGTGGAGTGGGGTGGACTGTAGTGGAGCGTGCTGAGGAGGAATGGAATGGAATAGAATGGAAAAGATAAGAATGGAATGGTAAGGAGTGGAGTGGAGGTCATTGGACTGTAGTGGAGTGGAGTGGATTTGAGGGTACTGGAATGGAATGGAAACGAAAGGAATGGAAAGGAATGGAATACCATGGATTGGAATTGAGTGGAGTGGAGTGGAATGGAATAGAATGGTAGGGAATGGGATGGAATGCAAGCGAACAGAATGGAATGGAGTGGAGTGGAGCATAGTGTGGTACAATGGAGAAGAAAGGAATAGACTGGAGTGGAGTGGAATGGAATGTAAAGGAATGGACTGTAGATTACTGGAGTGGAAAGGGAAGGAATGGAATACAGTCAACTGGAGTGGTGTTCAGTGGAGTAGAGTGATTTCGAGTGGAACGGAATGGAATGGAATGGGATGCAATGAATGGAATAGAATGGATTGCAGTGTATTGGAGTGAAGCGGAGTGGAGTGGAATGGAATGGAATTGAAGTTAACGGAATGGAATGGAATGCAATGGAACGGAATGCAACGGATAGTAATGGAATGGAGTGGAATGGAGTGCAGTGTAGTGGAATGAGGTAGAAAGGAGTGAAGTGGAGTGCAGCGTAGTGGAATGAAGTAGAAAGAAGTGGAGTGGAGGTGAGTGGAGTGGAGGTGAGTGGAGTGGAATGCAATGGAATAAAATGGAATGGAATAGAATTGAATGGAATGAAATGGAATGGAGTGGAGTGGAATGGGAATGAATGGAATAGATTGCAGTGCACAGGAGTGGAGTGGAGTGGAGAAGAGTGAATTCGAGTGGAAAGTAATGTAGTAGAACTTTATGGAATGTGATAGAATGGAATGCAATGGAATGCAGTTGATTGAAGTGAAGTAGAGTGGAATGGAATGGAAGGGAAGGGATTGGAATGGAATGCAAGGCAATCGAAAGGAATATAAAGAAATGGAATGGAATGGAGGGGAATGTAGTCCAGTGTAGTGGTACAGAATGAAAAGGAATGGAGTGGAGTGGATTAGAGTGTAGTGGAGTGGAGTGGATTAGAGTGTAGTGGAGTGGAGTGGATTAGAGTGGAGTGGAGTGGAATGGAATGCAATGGAGTGGAGTGGAGTGAAATTGAATGGGAAGGAATGGAATGTGGTAGAGTGGAGTGCATTGGAGTGGAGTGGAATGGAGTGGATTCGAGTGGAAAGGAATGGAATGGAATTGAATGGAAGGATTGTAATGGAATGGAATGGAACACAGTGCTTTGGATTGGAGAGAAGTGGAACGGAATGGAAAGGAAATGAATGGAATGGAATTCAATGGAAAGGAATCCAATGGAATGGAATGGAATGGCATGGAGAGGAGTGGAATGCAGAGTAGTTGAATGGAGTTGAAAGGAATGGAATGGTGTGGAGTGGAATGGGAAGGAATGGAGTGGAGTGGAATGGGAAGGAATGGAATGGAGTTGAGTGGAGTGAAGGAGAGTACAGTGGATTTGACAGGAAAGTAATGGAAAGGAATAGAATGGAATGCAAAGGAAGGGAATGCAACGGATTGGATTGGAGTGGAGTGGAGTGGATTGAAGTGGAGTGGAGTAGAATGGAAAGGAATGGAAGGGAATTCAATGCAGTAGAATGCAAAGGAATGGAATGGAATGGAATGGAGAGGAGTGAAGTGCAGTGTAGTGGAATGAAGTACAAAGAAAGAAGTGGAATGGAGTGGAGTAGAGTGGATTGGAGTAGAGTGGATTCGAGTGGAATGTAATGTAATAGAATGGAATAGAATGGAAAGGAATGGAACAGAATGCAATGGAATGGAATGGAATGGAATGGAATGGAATGGAATGGAATGGAATGGAATGGAACGGAATGCAATGGAATGGAATGGAATGGAATGGAATGGAACGGAATGCAATGGAATGGAACGGAATGGAACGGAACGGAACAGAATGGAACGGAACGGAACGGAATGGAATGGAATGGAACGGAACGGAACGGAATGGAATGGAATGGAATGGAATGGAATGGAATGGAATGGAACGCAGTGGATTGGAGTGACGTGGAGAGGAGTGGAGTGGAAGGGAATGGAATGGAAGGGAATGCAGTGGAATGGAATGCAATGGAAAGGGATGGAATGGAATGGAAAGGAGTGGATTGGAGTGGATCGGATTGCAGTACAGTGGAATTCGGTAAAAAGGAATGGAGTGTAGTGGAATGGAGTGGAGTGGAATTTAATGGAATGGAGTGGAGGGGAGTGCAATGGAATGAAATGGAATGGAATGGAGTGGAGTGGAGAGGAGTAGAGTGGATTTGAACGGAATGGGATGGAATGGAATGGAATGGAATGGAATGGAATGGAATGGAATGGAATGGAATGGAATGGAATGGAATGCAGTGGATTGGAGAGGAGTGGAGTGGAGTGGAGTGGAATTGGAAGGAATGGAATAGAGAGGAGTTGAGTGGAGTGGAGTAGATTGCATTTGAGTGGAATGGAATGGAATGCAGTGGTTGGGAGTGGAGTGTAGTTGAGTGGAATGGAATGGAAGGGAATGGAATGGAATGCGGTGGAATGGAATTCAATGGAATGCAGTGGATTGGAGCAGAGTGTAGTGGAATGGAGTAGAAAGGAGTAGAGTAGAGTTTAGTGGAGTTGAATGGAATGTAATGGAATGGAGTGGAGTGGAGTGGAATGGAAGGGAATGAAATGGAATTGAGTGGAGTTAGTGGAGTGGTGAGGAGTGGAGTAGAGTGGGTTCTAACGGCATGGAATGGAATGGAATTTAATGCAGTGGGTTGAAGTAGAGAGCAGTGCAATGGAATGGAATGGAATTCAAGGGAATGGAAAGGAACGGAATGCAATGGATGGAATGAAAAGGAACGGAATGCAACAGATGGAATATAATGGAATGGAATGGTATGGAGTGGGGAGGAGTGCAGTGTAGTCGAATGGAGTCAAAACGAACGGAATGGAGTGGAGTCTAATGGAGTGGAAAGGAATAGAATGGAATGGAACGGAATGGAATGTAGTGGCTTGGAGAGGAATGGAGTGGAATGGCAAGGAATGGAAGGGAATGGAATGGAATGCAATGCAATGGAAAGGGATGGAATGAAATGGAATTGAGTGGAGTGCAGAACAGTGTAGAGGAATGGAGTAGAAAAGAACGGAGTGGAATAGAATGGAGTGGAATGGAATCGAATGGAATTTAAGGGAATGGAGTGGAGTGCAGTTGAATGGGAAAAAATGGAATGGAGTGGAGTGGAGCGGAATAGGAAGGAATGGAATGGACTGTAGTAGAATGGAGTGTAGTGGAGTGGAATGGAGTGGAATAGAATCGGATGTAATGGAATGAAGTGGAATGCAGAAGAGTGGAGTGTAGGAGATTGCAATGTATTTGAATGGAATGGAATGGAATGGAATGGAATGGAATGGAATGGAATGGAGTGTAGTGTAGTGGAAAAGTGTGGACAAGATGGAGTGCACTGGAATGGAATAGAATGGGAAGCAATCAAATGCAGTGGAGTGGAATGGAGTGGAGTGGAAAAGAGTGGAATGCAATGAAACTGAACGGAATGGAGTGGAGAGGAATGGAATGGAATATAACGGAATGGAATGCAATAGAATGCAATGGTGAAATGAAAAGTGAGCTGAGATTCTGCCACTGCACTACAGCCTGGGTGAGAGAGTAAAAACCTGTCAAAAGAAGGGAATAGGGCAGAATGGAGTGGAGTGGAATGCAATATAATTGAACAGAGTGGAGTGGAGTGGAGTGAAGTGGAGTGCAGTGGAATGGAGTATAATGGAAAGGAAAGGAAATGATTAGAATAGAGAGGAGAGGAGAGGAGAAGATTGGAGTGGAATGAAATTGAAAGGAACGGCATGGAATGGGAAGGAGTGGCATGGAGAGGAGTTCAGTGGAATTGATTGTATAGGAATACAATGGAGTGGAGTGGAGTGGAATGGAATGAAATTGAAAGGAATGGCATGGAATGGGAAGGAGTGGAATGGAGTGGAGTTCAGAGGAATGGATTGTACAGGAATGCAATGGAGTGGAGTGGAGTGGAGTGGAATGGAATGAAATGGAATCGATTGGAATTAAATGTGATGGAATAGAATGGCTTGGATTGGAGTGGAGTCTAGTGAAGTCGAATGGGACGGAGTGGAATGAAATGAAGTGGAATGGAGTGCAGTGAAGTGGAATGGAGTGGAATGGAATGAAATGGAATGGATTGGAATTAAATGGGATGGAATAAAACGGCATGGATTGGAGTGGAGTGTAATATAGTGGAATCAATTGGGATGGAGTGGAATGAAATAAAGCGGAATGGAGTGCAGTGGAGTGGAGTGGAATGGAGTGGAATGGAATGAGATGGAATGGTATGGAATGGAAAGGAGTGGCGTTGAGTGGACTGGAGTGGAGTGGAGTGGACTGGAGGGGAATGGAATGGAGTGGGATGGAATGGGGTGTAATGCGATGGAATGGGATGTAAAGGATTGGAGGGGAGTGGAGAGGAGTACACAGGAGTAGAATGGATTGGAGTGGAATGGAATGAGATGGAAAGTAATGGAGAGGAGTGGAATGGAGTGGAATGGATTGGAGTGGAATGGAATGGGACGGAAAGTAATGGAAAGGAGTGGAATGGAGTGGAGTGGAATGGAGTGGAATGGAATGCAACTGAATGGAATGGAATGAAATGGAGTGGAGTGGAGTGGAATGTAGTGGAATGGAATGGAATGGAATGGAATAGAATAGAGTGGAGTGGAGAGGAGTGGAGTGCAGTGGAGTGGAAAGGAGTAGAAAGAAATGTGATGGAATGGGTTGGAGTGGAGTGGAGTAAAGTGGAGTGTCGTGGAGTGGAATGGAATTGAATGGAGTGGAATGGAATGGAATGATGTAGAATGGAGTGGAATGAAGTTGAGTGGAGTGGAGTGGAATGGAATGAAATGGAGTAGAATATAATGGAATGGATTGGAATGCTATGGAGTGAAATGGAATGTAATTGTTAAATGAAATAATAGCTGAGATTGTGCAACTACACTCCAGACAGGGTGACAGAGTGAGAACATTTTGAAAAAAATCAATGGAGGGAACGGAGTGGAATTGAAATGAATTTAATGGAAGGGAGTAGAGTGGAGGGTAGAGGAATGGAGTGTAATGGAATGGAATGGAATGGAATAGAATAGAGTGGAGTGAAGTGGAGTGTAGTGGAAAGGAATGGAAAGGAACGGGATGGAATGGGATGGACTGGAGTGGAGTGGAGTGAGGTGGAACACAGTGTAATGGAATGCAATGGAGTACAGTGGAGTGGATTGGAGAGGAATAGAATGAAATGGAACGGAGTGGAGTGAAATGGCTTCGCATGGAATGGCGTGGATAGGAGTGGAGTGGAATGGAGTGGAATTGAATTGGATGGAGTGGAAGGTAATGGAGTGGAATGGAGTGCAGTGGAGTGGAGTTGCGTGGATTGGAGTGGAATGGAGTGGAATGGAATGGTATGCAGTGGAAAGGAGTGGCATGGAGTGGACTGAAGGGGAGTGGACTGGAGGGGAGTGAAATGGAGTGTGATGGAATGGGATGGAATGCGATGGAATGGGATGGAATGGAATGGACGGTTGTTTAGTGTAGTGCACAGGAGTGGAGTGGATTGGAGTGGAATGGAAGTGGATGGAATGGAATGGAGAGGAGTGGAATGGAATGCAACTGAATGGAATGGAGTGGAATAGAGTGGAGTGGAGTAGAATGGAATGGACTACAATGGAATGGAATGCAGTGGAATGGAATGGAATGCAATGGTATGGAATGGAGAAATGAAATTTTAGCTGAGATTGTGCAACTCCACTCCAGACTGTTTGACAGCCTGAGAATCTGTTGAAAGAAAGGAATGGAGTGGAATAGAGTGGAATTGAATGGAATGGAATAGAACGGAGTCGAATGGAGTGGAGTGGAGTGTAATGGACTGGAACGGAATGGAATAGAATAGACTGGAGTGGAGTGGAGAGAGGTGGAGTTCGGTGGAGTGGAATGGAATGGAAAGTAATGCGATGGAATGGCATGGAGTGGTGTGGAGTGGAGTGGAGTGCAGTGGAGTGGAATGGATTGGAGTAGAGTTGCCTGGCATGGAGCGGAGTGGAGTGGAATGGGGTGGTGTAGATTTGAGTGGATTGGAGAGGCATGGCGTGGAGTAGAATGGAATGAAATGGAATGGAATAGAGTGGAGTATAGTGGAGTGGAGAGGAATGGAGTGCAGTGGAAAGGAGTGGAGTGGACTGGAATGGAATGGAGTGGACTGGAGTGGAGTTGAGTGGAGTGGACTGGAGTGGATTGTAATGGAATGGAATGGAATGGAATGGAGCATAGTGGACTGGAGTGGAATGGAGTGGAGTGGAGTAGAGTGGAGTTGAATGGAATGGAATGGTATGGAATGGAATGGAATGGAAAGGAAAGAAATAGAATGCGATGGTGAAATTCAGTGTGAGCTGAGATTGTGCCACAGAACTGCAGCCTGTGTGACAGAGTGAGATCCTGTCAAAACAAAGGAATGGAATGGAATGGAGTGGAGTGGATTGGAGTGGGGTGGAGTGGAGTGGAGTGGAATGGAACTGAGTGGAATGGAGTGGAGTGTAGTCTGGTGGAGTGCAGTGGAGTGGAGTGGAACGATGTGGAGTGTAGTTGACTGGAGTGGTTTGGAAAGGAATGGAATGGATTGAAATGGAATGGTGAAATGAAATGTGAGGTGAGCTTGTGCCACTGCACTCCAGCCAGTATGACTGAGTGAGACCTTGTCGAAAGAAAGGAATGGAATGGAACGGAGTGGAATGGAATGGAATGGAGTTGAATGAAAGGAAATGGAGTGTAGTGCAGTGGAATGGAGTGGAGTGGAGTCTAATGGATTGGAATGGAATGGAATGGAATTGAGTGAATTGTAGTAGAATGGAGTGGAATGGATTGCAATTGAATGGAATGGAGTGGAGTGGAGTGGAATGGAATGCAATGGAACGGAATGGTGAAATGAAATGTGAGTTGAGATTGTGCCACTGCAATCCAGCCTGGGTGAAAAAGTGAGAACTTGACGAAATAAAGGAGTGGAGTGGAATGGAGTGGAATGGTTTGGAATGGAATGGAGTAGAGTGGAGGAGAGTGGAGTGGAGTGGAATGGAGTGTAATGTAGTGGAATGTGATGTAATACAATACAGTAGCGTGGAGTGGATTGGAGTGGACTGGAGTGGGCTGGAGTGGAATAGAGTGGAAAGGAAGGGGATGGTTTGGGATGCAGTGGTGTAAAGTGAAGTGTCATCGAGCGGGATGGAGTGGAATGGAATGGATTGGAATTGAGTGGATTGGACTGGAGGGGAATGGAATGGAATGGAGTGGGATGGAATGGAATGGAATGGAGTGGAATGGAATTGAATGGAATAGAGTGGAAAGGAGTGGAGTGCAGTGGAATGGAGTGGAATGGAAGGGAATCGAATGGGATGCAATGGAATGGGATGGCTTGGAGTTTGGTGTAGTGGTGTGGAGTGGAATTGAGTGGAATGGAATTGGGTGGAATGCAGTGGAGTGGATTCAAGTGCAGTGGAGTGGAATGGAAAAGAATGGAATGGAATGGAGAGGAGTGGAGTGGAGTGGAGTGGAATGGACTGGAATTAAATTGGAAGGAATGGAGTGGAGTGGAGTATAATGGAAAAGAATGGAATGGAGTGGAACAGAATGGAATGGTGAAATGAAAGGTGAGCTCAGATTGTGCCACTGCACTCCTGCCTGGGTGACAGAATCAGATTCTGTTTAAAGAAAAGAAAGTAATGGAATGGACTGGAATGGAATGGAGTGGAGTGGAGTGGAATGGATTTGATGGAATGGGACGGAATGGAGTGGTGTGGATTGGAGTGAAGTGGAATGGAGTGGAGTGGAAAGGAGTTGAGTGGAGTGGTGTTGCATGGAGTAGAGTGGAGTTGCCTGGAGTGAAGTGGAGTGGAGTGGAGTGGAATGGAATGGAACATGATGTAATGGAACTAAGTGCAGTGGAGTGGAGTGGATTGGAGTGGAATGGATTGTAATGGAATAGGATGGAATTGAATGGAGTGTAGTGTAGTGGTGTGCAGTGGATTGGAATGGAATGCAGCAAAGTGGAATGGAGTGGAGTGGAATGCACTGGATTGTGGTGGAAGGGAGTGGAATGGAATGGAATGGGATGGGATGGAACGGAGTGGAGTATAGTAGTGGGGAGTGGAGAGGAATGGAGTGCAATGGCATGGAGTGGAGTAGAATGCAGTGGAGTGGAGTGGAGTGGAATGGAGAGGAATGGAATGGAATAGAATAGAGTGGAGTGGACTGGAGTGCAGTGGAGTGGCATGGAACGGAAAGGAATTGAAAGGAATGGTGAAATGAAAAGTGATTGGAGATTCTGCCAATGCTCTCCAACTTGGGTGACAAACTGAGAACCTTGTGAAAGAAAGGAATGGAATGGATTGGAGTGCAATGGAGTGGAGTGGAGTTTGGGGAGTGGAGTGGAGTGGAATGGAATGGGGTGGAAGGGAATGGAGTGGAGAGTAGTTGAGAGAATTGGAGTGAAGTGGATTGGAATAGAATGGAGTGGAATGGAATGGATGTAATGAAGTGGAGTGAAGAGGAGTGGAGCGGAGTGGAATGGAATGGTATGCAATGGAATGGAGTGGATGGGAGGGAAGATGAGTGCAATGGAGTGGAATGGAATGGAGTGGAGTGGAGTGGAGAGGAGTGGAGTGGAGGGGAGTGGAAGGGAACGGAGTGGAAAAGAGTGGAATGGAATGGAATGGAATGGCAAGCAGTGGTGTGGAGTGGAGTGGAGTGCAGTGGAGTGGAATGGAATGGAATGCCAAGCAGTGGTGTGGAGGGGAGTAGAGTGCAGTGGAGTGGAATGGAATGGAATGAATTGGAATGGAATGGAATGGAATGGAATGGAATGGAATGGAATGGAATGGAATGGAATGGAACGGTGAATTGAAATATGAGCTGACATTGTGCCACTGCACTCCAGCCTGGGAGACAGAGTGAGATCCTGTCAAAAGAAAGGAAAGGAATGCAAGGGAATTGGAGAGGAATGCATTGGAATGGAATGGAGTGGATTGGAATGGAGTGGAATAGAGTGGAATAGTGTGGAATGGAATGGAATGGAATGGAATGGAATGGAATGGAATGGAATGGAGTGGAATGGAATGGAGTGCAGTGGAGCATAGTGGAGGGGAGTGGAATGGAATGGAAAGGAATTGAGTGTTGTGGAGTGGAGTGGAGTGGAATGGAGTGGAGTGAAAAGGAGTAAAGTGAGTGGAGATGCATGGAGTTGAATGGAGTGGAATGCAATGGAATAGAATGGAATGGAGTGGAGTGGAATTGAGGGGAGAAGAATGAAGTGGAGTGGAGTTGTGTTGAGAGGAATGGAGTGGAGTGGAGTGGAGTGGAGTGGAGTGGAATGGAGTGGAATGGAATGGGATGGAATGGAATGGATTTGAGTGGACTGGAATCGAGTGGAATGGAATGGAGTGGAGTGGAGTGTTGTGGAGAGGAGTTCAGTTGAACGGAATGGAATAGAATGCAATGGAATGGTGACATTAAATATGAGCTGAGATTGTGCCACTGCACTTCAGCGTGAGTGACAGAGAACCTATTGAAAGAAAGAAATTAACTGGCTTGGAATGGAGTGGAGTGCAGTAGAGTGGATTGGAGTGGATTGCAGTAGAGTGGAGTGGAAGGGAATGGAATGGTGAAACACAATGTGAGCTGAGATTGTGCCACTGCACTCCAGCCTGGATGACAGTGTGAGATCCAGTTGAAAGAATGGAATGGAGTGGAATGGAGTAGACTGGAGTGGAGTGCTGTGTAATTGAGTGGAATGGAAAGGAGTGTAGTGGGCTGGAGTGGAATTGAGGAGAATGGAACGGGATGGAATGGCATGGAGTGTAATGGATGGGAGTGTGTTCGAGGGTAGTGGAATGGAGTGGAGAGGAATGGAGTGGAGAGGAATGGAATGGAGAGGAATGGAATGGAATGAAATGGAATGGAATGGAATGGAATGGAATGGAATGGAATGGAATGGAATGGAATAGAATGGAATGGAGATGAAAGGAGTAGACTGGAGTGGAGTGGTGTGGAGTTGAGTGGAATGGAAAGGAGTGGAGTGTGGTGGAGTGGAATTGAGGAGAATGGAATGGGATAGACTGGGATGGAGTGTAGTGCAAGGGAGTGCAGTAGAGGGGAGTGAAATGGAGTAGAATAGAATGGAATGGAATGGAATCGTATACAATGGAATGGTGAAATGAAATGCTAGCTCAGATTGTTCCACTGTACTCCAGCCTGTGTGACCGAGCGATATCTTGTCAAAACCAAAAAATTGTATTAGAATGGAGTGGACTGGATTGGAGTGGAGTGGAGTGCAGTGGAGTGGAGTGGAGTGCAGTGGAGTGGAGTGGAGTGCAGTGGAATGGAGTGGTACGGAATGGAACAGTATGGAATGGAGTGGAGTGGAATGGAATGGAATGGTGAAATTAAATGTGAGCTGAGATTGTGCCACTGCATTCCATACTGGGTGACCAAGTGACATCCTGTCAAAAGAAAGGAAAGGAATGGCATGGTGTGGAATGGAATGGAATGGAGTCGAGTGGAGTGGAGGGGAGTGGAGTAGAGTGTAGTGGAGTTTAGTGGAATAGAGTGGAATGGAATTGGTTGGAATGGAAAGGAATGTAGTGGACTGGAGAGGAGTGGAGTGCAGTGGAGTGCTATTGAGTGGAATGGAATTGGATGGAACGGAATGGAGTGGAGTGGAGTGGAGTGCAGGGGAATGGAATGGAATGCTGAAATTAAATGTCAGCTGAGATTGTGCCACTGCCATCCAGCCAGGGTGACAGAGTGAGATCCTGTCAAAAAAAAGAAATGGAATGGAATGTAGTGGAATGGAATGGAATGGAATGGAATGGAATGGAGTCGAGTGGAGTGGAGTAGAGTAGAGTGGAATGGTGAGGAATGGAATGGGATGGAATGGAGTGAAGTAGAGTGTAGTGGAATGAAGTGGAATGGCGTGAAATGAATGGGATAGAATGAAATGGAGTGGAGTAGAGTGGAATGGAGTGGAGTTGAATGGAGTGGAATGGAATAGGATGGAATGGAATGGAGTGCAGCGGAGTGGAGTGAAGTGGAGTGGGTTGTAGTGGAATAGAATAGAATGGCATGTAGTGGATTGGAGTGCAGTGGAGAGGAATGGAGTGGAATGGAATGGAATGGAATGGAATGGAATGGAATGGAATGTGCTGGTGAAATGAAATGAGAGCTGAGATTTTGCCACTGAACTCCAGCCTGGGTGACAGAGTGAGATCCTGTCAAAAGAAAGGAATGGAATGGAGTGTAATGGAATGGTATCGAATGGAATGGAATGGAATGGAATGGAATGGTGATATGAAATGTCAGCTGAGATTGTGCAACTGCACTCCAGCCTGTGTGACAGACTGAGAACCTGTCGCAAGAAAGAAAAGGAATGGAAAGTGTGGAATGGAAAGGAATGGAATGGAATGTAGTGGAGTGGAGAGGAGTGGAGTGGAGTGGAATGGAGTGGAAAGGAATTTAGTGAAGTGGAGTGCATTGGATTAGAGTGGAGTGGAGTGGAAAGAGTGGAAAGGAATTGGATGGAATGCAGTGGAATGGAGTGGGAGGGAGTGTAGTGGAGTGGAGTGGAATGGAAAGGAATAGAATTGAACGGAGTGGAATGTAATGGAATGGTGAAATGAAATGTGGGATGAGATTGTGCCAGTGCACTCTAGCCTGGGAGATGGAGTGAGATCCAGTTGAAAGAAATGAATGCAATGGAATGGAGTGCAATGGAATGGAAGGGAATGGAATGAAATTGAGTTGATTGGAGTGGATTTGAATGGAGTGGAATGCAGTGGATTCGAATGAGATGGAGTGAAATGGAGTGGAGTGGGTTGGAGTGGAGTGGAGGGGCATGGATTGGAATGGAACACAATGGGATGGAATGCAAAAGAGAGGAGTGGAGTGAAGTAGAATGGAGTGGAAAGAAGTTTAATGGAATGGAATGGAATGCAGTGGAGTTGAGTGCAGTGGAATGGAATGGAATGGAATGTTGAAATGAAATGTGAGCTGAGATAGTGCCACTGCAATCCAGCCTCGGTGACACAGTGATATCCTGTCGAAAGAAAGGAAGGGAATGGAATCGAGAGGAATGCAATGGATTGGAATAGAGTGCAGGAAAGTGAAGTGGAGTGGAGTGCAGTGTAAATGGAATCGGATGGAATGGAATGGAATGGAATGGAATGGAATGGAATGGAGTGGAGTGGAGGAGAGTGGAGTGGCATGGAGTGGAATGGAATGGGGTGGAAGGGAATGGCGTGGAGTGGAGTGGAGTGGATTGGAGTTGAATGGAGTGGAGTGTAGTGGAATGGAATGGAATTGAAAGGAATGGAGAAACGAAATGTGAACGGATATTGAGGCACTGTACTCCAGCCTGGGTGACAGAGTGAGATCCTTTCAAAAGAACAGAATGGAATGGAGTGAAGTGGAGTGGAGTTGAATGGAGTGGAGTGGAGTGGAGTGGAGTGGAGTGGAGTGGAGTGGAGTGGAGTGGATTGGAGTGGAGTGGAGTGTAATGGAATGGAATGGAATGGAATGGAATGGAATGGAATGGAATGGAATGGAATGGAATGGAAAGGAATGGAATGGAATGGAATGGAGAGAAATGGAGTGGAGTGGAGTGGACTGCAGTGGAATTTAGTGTAGTGAAATGGGATGGAATGGGATGAAGTGGAGTGGAATGGAATGGAAAGGAATGGAATGGAATGGAATGGAATGGAGAGGAATGGAGTGGAGTGGAGGGGAGTGCAGTGGAATTTAGTGTAGTGCAATGGGATGGAATGGGATGGAGTGGAGTGGAGTGAAGTGGATTTTCTTGGAGTAGAAAGGATTGGAATGGTATGGAATGGACTGGAGTGGAATGGATTGAGTGAAGTGGAGAGGAATGGAGTGGAATCGAACAGGATGGAATGGCATGGAGTGGAGTGCAGTGGAATTAAGTTGAATGGAATGGAATAGAACGGAATGAAATGGAATGGTGGAATGAATTATAAGCTGAGATTGTGCCACTGCACTTCAGCCTGGGAGACAGAGTGAGAACCTGTTGAAAGAAGGAAATGGAATGGAATGGAGTGGAATGGAATGGAAAAGAATGGAGTGGAGTGGAGTACAGAGGAGTGGAGTGGACTGGAGAGGAGTAGAGTGCAGTGGAGTGGAGTGGAATAGGATGGAAAGGAATGGAGTGGAGTGGAGTAGAGAGGAGTGGAGTGGACTGGAGAGGAGTAGAGTGGAGTGGAGTGGAGTGGAATGGAATGGGATGGAATGGTACTGAGTGGAGAGGATTGGAATGGAGTGGAATTTAGTGAAATAGAATGGGATTGAGTGGAATGGAATGTAAAAGAATGGAGTGGAGTTGAGTAGAGTAATGTGGAGTGGAATGGAACAGAACGGAATAGAATGTCATGGAATAGAATAGAGTGCAGTGGATTGGAGTTGAGTGGATTGCAGGGGAGTGGAGTGGAGTTAAATGCAGTGGAATGCAATGGAATGCAATGGAGTTGAGGGAGTCAAATGGAATCAAATGGAATGATATGGAATGGAATGGAATGGAATGCAGTGGTGTGGAGTAGAGTGGATTTGAGCAGAGTGGAGTGGAGTGGAATGGAATGGGATTGAATGGAATGAACAGGATTGAAGTGGAATGGAGTGGAGAGGAGTGGAGTGGAGTGGAGGAGAATGGAATTTGATGGAATGGAATGGAGTAGAGTGTAGCTTAGTGGAATGGAATGGAGTGCAATGCAATGGAATGGAATGGTGAAATGAAATGTGAGCTGAGATTGTGCCACTGCTCACCAGCCTGAGTGAAAGAGTGAGATCCTGTCAAAAGAAAGAAATGGAATAGAAAGGAATGGAATGCAATGGAATGGAATAAAATGGTTAGAAGTGGAGTGGAGTGGAACGGAGTGGAGTGGAATGAAATTGGATGGAATGGAGTGCAATGAAGTGGAGTGGAGTGGAAAGGAGAGGATTGAAGAGAACTTGTGAGGAGTGGAGTCGATAGGAGTGGAAAGGAATGGAAGGGAATAGAATGGAGTGGAATGGAGTGGAGAGGATTGGAGTGGAGTGGAATGGAATGGAATGGAGTGGAGTAGAGTGGAGTGTTGTGTAATGCAGTGGAAGGGAATGGGATGAAATGTAACGAAGAGGAGTGGAGTGGAGTGGAGTGAAGTACAATGGAGTGGAGTGAATTGGAATGGAGTGGAATGGAATGGGATGGAATGGGATGGGATGTAATGGAATGAAATGGAGTGTAGTGTGGTGGAGTGGAGTGGAGTGGAGTGGTGTGGAGTGGAATGGAATGGGATGGAATGGGATGGAGTGAGTGCAGTGGAATGGAGTGGAGAGGAGTGGAATGCAATGGAATGGAATGGAATGGAATGGAATGGAATGGAATGGAATGGAATGGAATGGAATGGTGAAATGAAATGTGAGTTGGCATTGTATGACTGCACTCCAGCATGGGATACAGAGTGAGATCCTGTCGAAAGAAAGGAATGGAATGGAATGGTATGGAATGGAAAGGAATGGAGTGAATTGGAGTGGAGTGGAGAGGAGTGTAGTGGAATGGAGTGGAGTGGAGAGGAATGGAGTGGAGTGGAATGTACTGGAGTGTTGTGGAGTGGAGTGGTGTGGAGTGGAGTGCAATGGAGTGGAATGGAATGGATTCGAGTGGAATGGAGTTTACTTGAATGGGGTGGAATGAGATGAGACAGAATGATATGGAGGGGAGTGGAGTGGAATGGGAGGAAGTGGAGTGGAGTGGTGTGCAGTGGCATGGACAAAAATGGATTGGGATGGAAAGGAATGGAATGGAGTGGAGTGGAGAGGAGTGGATTGGAATGGAATGGAATGGAATGGAATGGAATGGAATGGAATGGAATGTGATGGAATGGAATAGATTGGTGTGGAGTGGCGTGGAGTGGAATGGATTGGAGAGCAGTGGAGTGGAGTGGACTGGATTTGAATGAAGAGGGAGGGAATGCAATTGAATGGAATGGAAATGACTGGTGAAATTAAATGTGAGCTGAGATTCTGCCCCTGTACTCCAACAGGAGTGACAGAGTGAGATCCTGTCGAAAAAAGGAATGGAATGGAATGGAGTGTAGCGGAATGGAATGAAATAAAATGAAGTGGGGTGGAGTGGATTGGAGTGGAATGGAGTCGAATGGAATGGTATGGAATGTTATGGAGTGGAGGGGAGTGGTGTGGAGTATTGCAGAATGGAGTGGAACAGATTGGGATTCAATGGAATGGAATGGAATGGAGTGGAGTGCAGTGGAGTGGAGTGGAGTGGAGTGGAGTGCAGTGGAATGAAGTAGAAGGGAATGGATTAGAATGGAATGGATTGCAGTGGAGTGAACTGGAATGGAATGAAATGGAATGGAAAGGAATGGAAAGGAACGGAACGGAATGGAATGGAATGGAATGGAATTGAACAGAACGGAAAGGAATGGAATGGAACTGAACGGAATGGAATGGAATGGAATGGAATGGAATGGAATCAAATGGAATGGTGGAATGAAATACAAGTTGAGACTGTGCCCCTGCACTCCAACCTGAGTGACAGTGTGAGATCCTGTCAAAAGAAAGGAATGGAATGGAGAGAATGGATGGAATGGAATGGAATGGAATGGAATGGAATGGAATGGAATGGAACGGAATGGAATGGAGTGGGGAGTATTGGAGTGCAGTGGAGTGGAATTCAGTGGAATGGATTGGTATGGATTGTTATGGAATGGAGTGGAGTGGAGTAGATTAGAGTGGAATGGAGTGGAATGGATTGGGATTGTATGGAATGGAATGGAGACGAGTGCAGTGGAGTGAAGTGGAGTGGAATGGAGTGGAAAAGAGTGAAATAGAGTGTAGTGTAGTTGAGTGGAATGGACGGAATGGATTGGAAGAGAATTTAATGGAATTGAATGCTGATACTGTGGGAAGAAAGGAAAGAAAGAAATTTTGATAGTGTCAAAAGAAAGGAATGGAATGGAATGGAATGGAATGGAATGGAATGGAATGGAATGGAATGGAATGGAATGGAATGGAATGGAGTTAAGTGAAGTGGTGTGGAGTGGAGTAGAGTGGAGTGGAGTGTAGTAGGTTGGGTAGAAAGGAGTGGAATGGAAAGGGATGGAATACAATGGAGTGGAGTGGAGTGTAGGGGAGTAGAAAGGAATGGGGTGGAGTGGAAGGAGTGGAGTGGAGTACAGTGGAATGGAATGGAGTGGAGTGGAATGGAATGGAATGGAATGAGATGGAAAGGAATGGAAAGGTGTGGGGTGGAGTGGAGTGGAGTGGAATGGGGCAGAATGAAATGGGATGAAATGGGATGGAGAGGAGTGGAGTGGAGTGGAGAGGAGTGGAGTGGAATGGAGTGCAAAGGAATAGAATGGAATGGAATGGAATGGAATGGAATGGAATGGAATGGAATGGATTGGATTGGAATGGAATGGTGAAATAAAATGTGAGCTAAGATTTTGCCACTGCAATCCAGCCTGGGTAACAGAGTGAGAACTTGTCGAAAGAAAGGAATGGCATAAAATGCTGTGGAATGGAATGGAATGGAGTGGAATGGAATGGAGTGCAGTACAGTGGAATGGAGTGAACTTGAGGGGAGTGGGATGGATTGGAGTGGAATAGAGTGGAATGGAATGGGAAGTAACAGAATGGAATGGAGTGGAATGGAGTGGATTGGAATGGAATGGAATGGAACGGAACGGGATGGAACGGAACGGAACGGAATGGAACGGAACGGAATGGAATGGAATGGAATGGAGTGGAGCGCAGTGGAATGGAATGAGTTGGAATGGAGTGTTGTGGAATGCACTGCAATGGAATGGGATGGAGTGGAATTTAGTGGAGTGGAGTGGAATGGAGTGGAATAGAATGGGATGGAATGGAATGGCATGCAATGCAATGGAATGGAATGGAATGGAATGGAATGGAATGGAATGGAATGGAATGGAATGGAATGGAATGGAATGGAATGGAATGGAATGGAATGAAATGGACTGGAGTGGAGTGGACTGGATTGGAATGCAAAGGAATCTAAATGAATGGAATGGGATGGAATGGAATGGATTGTAGGGGAGTGCAGTGGAGTGGAATGGATTGGAATGCAATAGAATGGAGTGCAGTGGAGTGGAGTGGAGTGGATGGAATGGAATCATATAGAGTGGAGTGGCGTGGAGTGCAGTGGAGTTGAATGGAGAGGAGTGGAATGGAATGGGATGGAATGGTGAAATGAAATGTGAGCTGAGATTGTGCCAGTGCACTTCAGCCTAGGTAACACAGTGAGTTACTGTAGAAAGAAAGGAATGGAACGGAAGGGAGCTGAATGGAATGGAATGGAATGGAGTGGATTGGAGGGGAATGGATGGAAGTGGAGTGGAGTGGAAAGGGAATTAATGGAATGCAGTGGAGTGGAGTGATGCGGAGTGGAGTGCAGTGGAATGGAGTTAAATGGAATGGTATGGAATGTTATGAAGTGGAGTGGAGTGGAGTCGACTGGAATGGATTGGAATTGATTGGGATGGAATGGAATGGAAAGGAGTGGAGTGGAGTGAAGTGGAGTGGAATGGAGTTTAATGGAATGGTGTGGATTGCAATGGAGTGGAGTGGAGAGGAGTGGAGTGGAATAGAATGAAGCGGAGTGGAGTGGAGAGGTGTGGATTGGAGTGGGATAGAATGGAATGGAATGGAATGGAATGGGATGGAATGGAACGGAATGGAATGGAATGGTGAAAAGAAATGTGAGTTGAGATTGTGCCAATGCACACCAGCCTGGGTGACAGAAAGAGAACCTATTGTAAGAGTGGAATGGCATGGGATGGAATGGAAAGGAATGAAATGGAGTGGAGTGGAATGGAATGGAATGGAATGGGATGGAAGTGAATGGAATTGAGTGTAGTGACGTGGAGTGTAGTGGAGTTGAATGGAGTGGAGTGGAATGATAAGGGATGGAATGGTGAAACGAAATGTAAGCTGAGATTCTGCCAGTGTACTTCAGCCAGGGTAACAGAGTGAGTTACTGTAGAAAGAAAGTAATGGAATGGAATGGAGTTGAATGGAATGGAATGGAACGGAGTGGAGTATAGTGGAGTGGAAGTAAGTGGAGTGGAATGGAGTGGAATGTAATGGGATTTAAAGGAATGGAGTGGAGTGGAATGCAGTAGAATGGAACGGTATGGAATGTTATGGAGTGGAGAGGAGTAGAGTGGAGTAGGCTGGATTGGAGTGCAATGGATTGGGATTGAATTGAATGGAAAGGAGAGCATTGGAGTGGAGTGGAGTGAAGTGGAGTGGAATGGACTGGAAAGGAATGGGGTGGATTCCAATGGAATGGAATGGAGAGGAGGGGAGTGGAATAGAATGGAGTGGAGTGGAGTGGAGAGGTGTGGATTGGAGTGGGATGGAATGGAATGGAATGGAATGGAATGAAACGGTGAAATGAAATGTGAGATCAGATTGTGCCAATGCACTGCAGCCTGGGTGACAGAGAGAGAACCTATCAAAACAAAGGAATGGAATGGAATGGAGTGGAATGGAAAGGAGTGGAATGGAATGAAATGGAATGGAATGAAGTGGAGTGGAGTGGAATGGAAAGGAATGAAATGTAATGGAATTGAATGAAAATGAATGGAGAAATGAAATGTGAGCTGAGATTATGCCCCTGAAATCCAACCTGAGTAACACAGTAAGATACTGTAGAAAGAAAGGAATGGAATGGAATAGAGTGGAGTGGAGTGGAATGAAATGAATGGAATGGAATGGAATGGAATGGAATGGAATGGAATGGAATTGAGTGGAGTGCAGTGGAATGGAGTGTAGTGGAGTGGGGTGGTGTGGAATGAAGTGTAATGGAATGGGATGGAGTGGAAATTAGTAGAATGGAGTGGAGTGGAGTGGAATGGACTGGAATCAAATGGGATGGAATGGAACGGAATAGAATGGAATGGAATGGAGTGGAGTGGAGTGGAACGCAATGGGATTGAGTGGAATGGAATGGAATGGTGAAATAAAATGTGAGCTGAGGTTGTGTCACTGCACTCCAGCCTGGGTGACAGAGTGAGATCCTGTAGAAAAAAAGGAATGGAATGGAATGGAATGGAATGGAATGGAATGGAATGGAATGGAATGGGATGGGATGGAATGGAATGGATTGGAGGGGATTGGAGTGGAGTGGAATAGAGTGGAATGGGGTGGAAAGGAATGGTTTGGAATGGAATGGAACGGTGTGGAGTGGAGTCGAGTGGAGTGGTGAGGAATGGAATGGGATGGAATGGAATGAAGTGTAGGGGAGTGGAGTGGAGTGGAATGGAGCGGAAGGAAATGTAGTAGAGTGGAGTGGAGGGGAGTCTAATGGAATGGAATGGTGAAATGAAACGTGAGCTGAGATACTGCCACTGCACTGCAGCCTGGGTGACAGAGTGAGATCCTGGCTAAAGATAGGCAAGGAATGCAATGTAGTGGAAAGGGATGGTGTGGACTGGAATATAATGTGGTGGAGTGCACTGTAGGGGAGTGGAATGGAATGGAGTGGAATGGAGTGGAGTGGAGTGGAGAGGAGTGTAGTGGAATGGAGTCGAATGGAGTGGAATGGAATTGGATGGAATGGAATGGAATGGAGTGGCATGGAGTGGAGTGTGGTGGAGTGGAGCAGAAATGAGAGGAGTGCACTGGAATGGAGTCGAATGGAATGTAATGGAACAGAGTGGAGTGGAGTGAAGTGGAATGGAATGAAATATAATGCAGTGGAATGCAATGGAATAAAATGGTGAAATGAAATGTGAGCGGATATTGTGCCACTGCCCTTCAGCCTGGGTGACAGAGTGAGATCCTGTGGAAAGAAAACAATGGAATGGAATGGAGTGGATTGGTATGGAATGGAACGGAATGGAGTGAATTGGAGTGGAGAGGAGTGGAGTGGAGTGGAGTGGAATGGAGTGCAACTGAACGGAATGGAATGGAATTGTGTAATTGAGTGTAGTGGAGTGGAGTGGAGTGCAGTGTAACGGAGTGTAATTGAATGGTATTGAATAGAATGTTATGTAGTGAAATGTAGGGGAGTTGAGTGGAGTGGCATGGAAAGGAGTGGAAAGGAATGGGATGGAAAGCAATGCAATGGAGTGGATTGGAGTGGATTAGAGTGGAATGGAGTGGAATGGAAAGGGATGGAATGGAATGGAATGGAGTGGAGTGGCATGGAGTGGAGTGGAGATGAATGGACTGGAGTGGAATGGAATGGGATGGAATGGTGAAGTGAAATGTGAGCTGAGATTGTGCCAGTGCACATCAATCCGGGTAACAGAGTGAGTTACTGTAGAAGGAAAGGAATGGAAAGGAACGGAGTCAAATGGAGTGGAATGGAATGGAGTGGAGTGGAGTGGAAGGGAGTGGAATGGAATGGAGTGGAATGGAATGGGATTTAATGGAATGGAGTGGAGTAGAGTGGAGTGGTGTGGAGTGAAGTGGAGTGGAATGGAGTGGAGTGGAGTGGAATTGAGGGGAATTGCGTGGAGTTGTGTGCAGTGGAATGGAGGAAACTGGAATGGGATGGAAAGGAATGGAATGGAGTGGAGTGGAGCGGAGAGGAGTTGATTGGAAAGGAGTGTAATGGAATGTGATTGAATGGAAAAGATTGTTGTGGAGTGGCGTGGAGTGTAGTTGACTGGAGAGCAGTGGAGTGGAGTGGAGTGGAGTGGATTTGAATGAAGTGGAATGGAATGGAATGGAGTGGAGAACAGTGGAGTGTATTGTAATGGAATGGAATGAAACGGAATGGAATGGAATGTAATAGAATGGTGAGAAGAAATGTGAGATGAGATTGTGCCCGTGAACTCCAATCTGAGTGACAGAGTGAGACCCTGTCGAAAGAAAGGAATGCAATGGAATGGAGTGGCGTGTAATGGAATGGAATGGAATGCAATGGAATCTAGTGGGGTGGAGTGGGGTGGAATGGAGTGGAATGGAGTTCATTGGAATGGTATGGAAAGTTATGGAGTGGTATGGAAAGTTATGGAGTGGAGTGGAAAGCAGTAGAGTAGAATGGAATGGAATGGATTGGGATTGAATGGAATGGAATAGAGTGGTGTGGAGTGGAGTGCAGTAGAGTGGAATGGAGTGGAATGGAATGAAATAAAATTGGAATGGAATGGAATGGAATGGAATGGAATGGAATGGAATGGAATGGAATGGAATGGAATGGTGAAATGAAATGTGAGCTGTGATAGTGCCCCTGCACTCCAACCTGGGTCACACAGTGAGATCATGTTGAAAGAAAGGAACGGAACGGAATGGAGTGGAATGGAATGGAATGGAATGGAATGGAATGGAATGGAATGGAATGGAATGGAATAAGACGGAATGGAGTGCAGTGGAGTGGAGTTGAGTGGAGTGGAATGGAGTGGAGTGGAATGGAGTCAAAAGGAATGGTATGGAATATTATGGAGTGGAGTGGAGAGGAGTAGAGTGGAATGGATTGGAATGAATTGGGATTGAATGGAATGGAGTGGAGTAGAGTGGAGTGCAGTGGAGTGGAATGGAGTGGAATGGAATGGGGTGGATTGCAATGGAGTAGAGTAGAGAAGAGTGGAGAGGAATCGAATGGAGCAGAGTGGAGTGGAGAGATGTGGAATGGAGTGCGATGGAATGGAATGGAATGGAATGGAATGGAATGGAATGGAATGGAATGGAATGGTGAAATGAAATGTGAGTTGAGATTGTGCCAATTCACTCCAGCCTGGGTGACAGAGAGAGAACTTATCGAGAGAGAGGAAAGGAATTTAATGGAGTGGAATGGAATGAAATTGAATAGAGTGGAGTGGAGTAGACATGAGTGGAATGGAGTGGAGTGGAGTGGAGAGGAATGGAGTGGAAAGGAATGTATTGGAATCGAATGGAATTGAATGCAATGGAATGGAATGGTGATACTGTAAAAAGAAAGGAAAGAAAGAAATTTTGATACTGTCAAAAGAACAGAATGGAATAGAATGGAGTGGAATGGATTGGAATGGATTGGAGTTTAGTGGAGTTCCGTGGAGTAGAGTGGAGTGGAGTGGACTGTAGTGGATTGGAGTGGAAAGGAGTGGAATGGAGTGAAATGAGGTGGAGTTGTTTGGAGTGGATTGGAGTAGAAAGGAATGGAATAGAGTGGAGTGGAATGGGGTGGAGTGGAATGGAGTGGAACAGAACGGGATGGAATGAATGTAATGGTGTGGGGTGGGGTGGAGTGGAGTGGAATGGAATGGGGTAGAATGAAATGGGATGGAATGGGATGGAGAGGAGTATAGTGGAGTGTAGTGGAGTGTAGTGGAATGGAGTGCAATGTTACGGAATGGAATGGAATGGAATGGAATGGAATGGAATGGAATGGAATGGAATGGAATGGAATGGAATGGAATGGAATGGTGAAATAAAATCTGAGCTGAGATTGTGCCTCTGCAATCCAGCCTGTGTGACAGGGTGATCACTTGTCGAAACAAAGGAATGGAATAGAATGGTGTGGAATGGTGTGGAATGGAATGGAATGGAATGGAATGGAATGGAATGGAATGGAATGGAATGGAATGGAATGGAATAGAGTGGAGTAGAGTGGAGTGGAGTGAAATAGAGTGGAGTGGTTTGGAGTGGAGTGTAATAAAGTGGAAAGTAATGGTATGTGAAATAGAGTGGAGTGGATTGGAGTGGAATGGCGAGGAGTGGAGTGAAGTGGTATGCAGTGGAATGGAGGAAACTGGAATGGTATAGAAAGGAACGGAATGGAGCAAAGTGTTGTGGAGTGGAGTGGATTTGAATGAAATGGAAGGGAATGGAATGGAGTGTAGTGCAGTGGAGTGGAGTGAAATGGAATGGAAAGGAATGGAATGGTGAAATGAAATGTGAACTGAGATTGTGTCCCGGAAATCCAACCTGAGTGAGAGAGTGAGATCCTGTCGAAAGAAATGGAAAGGAGTGGAGTGGAATGGAATGGAAGGGAATGGAATCGAATGGAGTGGTGTGGAGTGGAGTGGAGTGGAATGGGCTCGAATGGAATGGTTTGGAATGTTATGTAGCGGAATGGAGTAGAGTGGAATGGAATGGAATGAAATGGAAAGGAATGGAAGGGAATTGAATGGCGAAATGAAATGTGAGCTGAGAGTGTGCCCATGAACTCCAACGCAGGTGACAGAGTGAGAACATGTCGAAAGAAAGGAATGTAATGGAATGTAGTGGAGTGGAATGGAATGGAATCGAGTGGGGTGGAGTGGAGTGCAGGAGAACGGAGCCAAATGGAATGGTATGGAATGTTATGGAATGGAGAAGAGTGGAGTAGAGTGGAATGGAGTGGAATGGATTGGGATTGCATGGAATGGAATGGAGTGGAGCAGAGAGCAGTGGAGTGGAATGGAGAGGAATGGAATGGGGTGGATTGCAATGGACTGGAGCCAAGAGAAGCAGAGTGGAATAGAATATATTTGAGTGGAGTGGAGAGGTGTGGAATGGAGTGGGAAAGAATGGAATGGAATGGAATGGCGAAATGAAATGTGAGTTGAGATGGTGCCACTGCACTCCAGCCTGGGTGACACAGAGAGAACCTATCGCAAGAGAGGAATTTAGTGAAATGGAGTGGAATAGAATGAAATTGAATGGAATGGAGTGGAGTGGAGTGGACGTGAGTGGAATGGATTGGAGTGGGGTGGAGTGGAGTGGAGTAGACTGGAGAGGTTTGGAGAGGAATGGAATGGAATGGAATGGAATGGAATGGAAAGGAATGGAATGGAATGGAAAGGAATGGAATGGAACAGAACGGAATGTTGGAACTGTCGAAAGAAAAGAAAGAAAGAAATTTTGATATTGTTGAAAGAAAGGAATGGAATGGAGTGGAATGGAATTGAATGGAATGGAGTTTAGTGTACTGGCATGGAGTGGAGTGTAGTGTAGTAGATTGGAATGGAGTGGAGTGTAGTAGATTGGAGTGGAAAGGAGAAGAATGGAATGGGATGGAATAGAGTGGAGTGGAGTAGAAAGGAATGCAGTGGAGCGGAGTGGAGTAGAATGGGGTGGAGTGGAATGGAATGGAATGGAATGGAATGAGATGGAATGGAATGGTGTGGGGTGGAGTGAAATGGAGTGGAAAGGCGTAGAATGAAATGGGATGCAATGGGATGTAGAGGAGTGGAGTGGAGTGGAATCGAGTGCAATGGCATGGAATGGAATGGAATGGAATGGAATGGAATGGAATGGAATGGAACACAATGCAATGGTGAAATAAAATGTGAGCTGAGATTGTGCCATTGCAATCCAGCCTGGGCGACAGAGTGAGATCTTGTTGAAAGATAGGAATGGAATAGAATGGTGTGGAATATAATTGAGAGGAGTAGAGTGGAGTGGAGAAGAGTGAAGGAGTGGAGTGGGGTGGAATGGGGTGGAATATAGTGGAATAGAATGGGTTGTAATGGAATGGAACGGAGTGGAGTGGAGTGTACTGGAATGGAAAGGAATGGAGTGGAGTGGAGTGGAGTTGGATGGAATGCAGTGTAATGGAATGGGATGTAGTGCATTTAGGGGAGTGGACTGGAATGGAGTGGAATCGCATGGGATGGAATGGAATGGGATAGAATGGAATGGAATGGAATGGGGTGGAGTGGAGCGGAGTGGAATGCAATGGAATGGAGTGGAATGGAATGGAATGCTGAAATAAAGTGTGAGATGAGATTGTGTCACTGCACTTCAGCCTGGGTGACAGAGGTAGACCCTGTAGAAAAAAGGGAATGGAATGGAATGGAATGGAATGGAATGGATTCGAGTGGATTGGTGTGGAGTGAAGTGGAGTGGAATGTAGTGGAATGGAATGGGTTGGAATGGAATGGAATGGTGTGGAGTGGAATGGAGTGGAATGGAATGGGTTGGAATGGAATGGAATGGTGTGGAGTGGAGTCGAGTGGAGTGGAGTGGAATGGAATGGATTTGAATAGGATGGGATAGAATGGAATGGATTGTAGGGGAGTGGAGTGCAGTGGAGTGGGATGAAATGGAATAGAGTGAAGTGGAATAGAGCGGAGTCTAACTGAATGCTATTTAAAGGGTTGGTGAAAAGAAATGCGAGCTGAGATACTGCCACTGCACTGCAGCCTGGGTGACCGAATGAGATCCTATCGATAGATAGGAATGGAATGGAATGGAATGCAGTGGAATGGGATGGATTGGAGTGCAGTGTAGTGGAGTGGAATGGACTGGAATAGGATGGTATGGAATTGTATGGAATGGATTACAGTGTAGTGGAGTGGAATGGAATAGAAGGGAATGGTGTGGAGTGGCGTGCAGTGGAGTGGAACGGAATGGAATGGAAAGGAATGGAATGGAATGGAATGGAACGGAACACAATGCAACGGAATGGAATGGAATGGAGAGCAATGGAATGGGGTGGAATGGAATAGAAGGGAATAGTGTGGAGTGGCGTGCAGTGGAGTGGAACAGAATGGAATGGAAAGGAATGGAATGGAATGGAATGGAACGGAACACAAAGGAACGGAATGGAAAGGAATGGAGAGCAATGGAATGGGATGGAATGGAATAGAAGGGAATGGTGTGGATTGGCGTGGAGTGCAGTGGAATGGAATGGAATGGAACAGAATGGAATGGAATGGAATGGAGAGCAATGGAATGGGATGGAATGGAATGGAGTGGCGTGGCGTGGAGTGGAGTGAAGTTTAATAGAGTGGAGTGGAATGGAATGGGATGGAATGGTGAAATCCAATGTAAGCTGACATTGTGCCAGTGCATTTCAGCCTGGGTAACAGAGTGAGTTACCGTAGAAAGACAGGAATGGAATGGAAAGGAGTCGAATGGAATGGAATAGAATGGTGTGGAGTGGAGGGGAGTGGACTGGAATGGGGTGGAATGGAAAGGGATTTAATGGAATGGAGTGGAGTAGAGTGGTGAGGAGTGGAGTGAAGTGGAGTGGAGTGAAGTGGAATGGAGTCAGTGAAGTGGAGTGCAATGGAGTGGAATTAAGTGGAGTGGAGTTTACTGGAATGGAGTGGAAAAAGATGAGATGGATGGAATGAAGGGGACTGGAGTGGAGTGGAGTGCAGTGGAGTGGAATGGAGGAGAGGGAAGAGGAGTGGTGTGCAATGGAACGGAGGAAACTGGAATGGGATGGAAAGGAATGGAATGGAATGGAGTGGAGTGGAGTGGAGAGGAGAGGATTGGAATGGAGTGGAATGGAAAGTGATGGAATGGAAAAGATTGGTGTGGAGTGGCATGGAGCAGAATAGAGTGGAGAGCAGTGGAGTGGAGTGGAGTGGATTTGAATGAAGTGGAAGGGAATGGAATGGAATGGAATTGAGTGCAGTGCAGTGGAGTGGAGAGGAATGGAATGGAAAGATGGAATGGAATGGAATGGAATGGAATGGAATGGAATGGAATGGAATGGAATGGAATGGAATGGAATGGTGAAATGAAATGTGAGCTGAGATTGTGGCCATGCACTCTAACCTAGGTGGAGAGTGAGACCCTGTCGAAAGAAACTAATGTAATGTAATGTAGTGGAGTGGAATGGAATGGAATGGAATGGAATGGGGAGCAGTGGAATGGAGTGCAGTGGAATGGAGTCGAATGGTACGTTATGGAATGTTGTGGAGTGAAGTGGAGTGGAAAGCAGTGGAATGTATTATTATTGCATGGAATGGAATGGAGTGGAGTGGAGTGGAGTCCAGTGGTGTTGAATAGAGTGGAATGGAATGGGGTGGATTGAATGGAGTGGAGCGGAGATGAGTGGAGTGGAATAGAATGGAGTGGAGTGGAGTAGAGAAGTGTGGAATGGAGTGGGAAAGAATGGAATGGAATTGAACGAAATGGAATTCAATGGAATGGAATGGAATGGAATGGAATGGAATGGAATGGAATGGAATGGAATGGAATGGAATGGTGAAATGAAATGTGAGTTAAGATTATGCCACTGCCCTCCAGTCAGGGTGACAGAGAAAGAAATTATCAAAGAAGAGGAATGGAATGGAATGGAATAGAATGGAATGGAATGGAATGGAATAGAATGGCACGGAATGGAATGGAGTGTAATCAGGTGGAATAGAATGAAATGGAATGGAATGGAGTGGAGTGGAATGGAATGGAATCGAATGCAATGCAATGGGATGGAGTGGAGTTGAATGGAATGGAGTGGAATGGAATGCAATGGAATGGAATGGAATGATTTGGAATGGAATGCTTTGGAATGCAATGGAGTGGGGGTTAGTGGAGTACAGTAGAGTGTAATGGAGTTGAATGGAATGGTATGGAATGTTATGGAGTGGAGTGTAAAGGAGTGGAGTAGAGTGGAATGGAGTCGAATGGATTGGGATTGAATGAAATGAAATGGCATTGGGGAAATGGAGGGCAGTGGAGTGGAATGGAGTGGAATGGTATGGAATGGAAGGGAATGGAGTGAATTGGAGTAGAGTGGAGAGGAGTGTAGTTGAGTGGAGTGGAGTGGAATGGAGTGTAATGGAATTGGATGGAACGGAACGTTTTGGAGTGGATTGTAGGGGAGTTGAGTGGGGTGGCGTGGAATGGAGGGGAATGGAATGGGATGGAATGGAGTGGAATGGACTGGAGTGACGTGGTGTGTAATGGAGTTGAGTGTAGTGGAGTGACATGGAATGGGATGGAATGGTGAAGTGAAATGTGAGCTGAGATTGTGCCAGTGCATTTCGGTCTGGGTTATCCAGTGAGTTACTGTAGAAAGAAAACAATGGAAGAGAATGGAGTTGAATGGAATGGAATGGAATGGAGTGGAGTGGAGTGAAGGGGAGTGGAGTGGAATGCAGTGGAATGGAATGGGATTTAAAGGAATGGAGTGGAGTGGTGGGGATTGGGGTGGAGTGGAATGGAGTGGAGTGGAGTGGAGTGCAATAGAGTGGAATGGAATGTTTCCTGTGGAGTGGCGCTTACTGCAATGGAGTGGAATGAGATGAGATGGAATGGAATGGAGGGTAGTGGAGTGGAATGGAATGGAGGGTAGTGGAGTAAAGTGGTGTGCATTGGAATGGAGGAAACTAGAATGGGATGGAAAGGAATGGAATGGAGTGCACTGGAGTGGAGAGGAGTGGATTGGAATGGAGTGGAATGGAATGGACTGCAGTGGAATTTAGTGTAGTGAAATGGGATGGAATGGGATGAAGTGGAGTGGAATGGAATGGAAAGGAATGGAATGGAATGGAATGGAATGGAGAGGAATGGAGTGGAGTGGAGGGGAGTGCAGTGGAATTTAGTGTAGTGCAATGGGATGGAATGGGATGGAGTGGAGTGGAGTGAAGTGGATTTTCTTGGAGTAGAAAGGATTGGAATGGTATGGAATGGACTGGAGTGGAATGGATTGAGTGAAGTGGAGAGGAATGGAGTGGAATCGAACAGGATGGAATGGCATGGAGTGGAGTGCAGTGGAATTAAGTTGAATGGAATGGAATAGAACGGAATGAAATGGAATGGTGGAATGAATTATAAGCTGAGATTGTGCCACTGCACTTCAGCCTGGGAGACAGAGTGAGAACCTGTTGAAAGAAGGAAATGGAATGGAATGGAGTGGAATGGAATGGAAAAGAATGGAGTGGAGTGGAGTACAGAGGAGTGGAGTGGACTGGAGAGGAGTAGAGTGCAGTGGAGTGGAGTGGAATAGGATGGAAAGGAATGGAGTGGAGTGGAGTAGAGAGGAGTGGAGTGGACTGGAGAGGAGTAGAGTGGAGTGGAGTGGAGTGGAGTGGAATGGAATGGGATGGAATGGTACTGAGTGGAGAGGATTGGAATGGAGTGGAATTTAGTGAAATAGAATGGGATTGAGTGGAATGGAATGTAAAAGAATGGAGTGGAGTTGAGTAGAGTAATGTGGAGTGGAATGGAACAGAACGGAATAGAATGTCATGGAATAGAATAGAGTGCAGTGGATTGGAGTTGAGTGGATTGCAGGGGAGTGGAGTGGAGTTAAATGCAGTGGAATGCAATGGAATGCAATGGAGTTGAGGGAGTCAAATGGAATCAAATGGAATGATATGGAATGGAATGGAATGGAATGCAGTGGTGTGGAGTAGAGTGGATTTGAGCAGAGTGGAGTGGAGTGGAATGGAATGGGATTGAATGGAATGAACAGGATTGAAGTGGAATGGAGTGGAGAGGAGTGGAGTGGAGTGGAGGAGAATGGAATTTGATGGAATGGAATGGAGTAGAGTAGAGTGTAGCTTAGTGGAATGGAATGGAGTGCAATGCAATGGAATGGAATGGTGAAATGAAATGTGAGCTGAGATTGTGCCACTGCTCACCAGCCTGAGTGAAAGAGTGAGATCCTGTCAAAAGAAAGAAATGGAATAGAAAGGAATGGAATGCAATGGAATGGAATAAAATGGTTAGAAGTGGAGTGGAGTGGAACGGAGTGGAGTGGAATGAAATTGGATGGAATGGAGTGCAATGAAGTGGAGTGGAGTGGAAAGGAGAGGATTGAAGAGAACTTGTGAGGAGTGGAGTGGATAGGAGTGGAAAGGAATGGAAGGGAATAGAATGGAGTGGAATGGAGTGGAGAGGATTGGAGTGGAGTGGAATGGAATGGAATGGAGTGGAGTAGAGTGGAGTGTTGTGTAATGCAGTGGAAGGGAATGGGATGAAATGTAACGAAGAGGAGTGGAGTGGAGTGGAGTGAAGTACAATGGAGTGGAGTGAATTGGAATGGAGTGGAATGGAATGGGATGGAATGGGATGGGATGTAATGGAATGAAATGGAGTGTAGTGTGGTGGAGTGGAGTGGAGTGGAGTGGTGTGGAGTGGAATGGAATGGGATGGAATGGGATGGAGTGAGTGCAGTGGAATGGAGTGGAGAGGAGTGGAATGCAATGGAATGGAATGGAATGGAATGGAATGGAATGGAATGGAATGGAATGGAATGGAATGGAATGGAATGGTGAAATGAAATGTGAGTTGGCATTGTATGACTGCACTCCAGCATGGGATACAGAGTGAGATCCTGTCGAAAGAAAGGAATGGAATGGAATGGTATGGAATGGAAAGGAATGGAGTGAATTGGAGTGGAGTGGAGAGGAGTGTAGTGGAATGGAGTGGAGTGGAGAGGAATGGAGTGGAGTGGAATGTACTGGAGTGTTGTGGAGTGGAGTGGTGTGGAGTGGAGTGCAATGGAGTGGAATGGAATGGATTCGAGTGGAATGGAGTTTACTTGAATGGGGTGGAATGAGATGAGACAGAATGATATGGAGGGGAGTGGAGTGGAATGGGAGGAAGTGGAGTGGAGTGGTGTGCAGTGGCATGGACAAAAATGGATTGGGATGGAAAGGAATGGAATGGAGTGGAGTGGAGAGGAGTGGATTGGAATGGAATGGAATGGAATGGAATGGAATGGAATGGAATGTGATGGAATGGAATAGATTGGTGTGGAGTGGCGTGGAGTGGAATGGATTGGAGAGCAGTGGAGTGGAGTGGACTGGATTTGAATGAAGAGGGAGGGAATGCAATTGAATGGAATGGAAATGACTGGTGAAATTAAATGTGAGCTGAGATTCTGCCCCTGTACTCCAACAGGAGTGACAGAGTGAGATCCTGTCGAAAAAAGGAATGGAATGGAATGGAGTGTAGCGGAATGGAATGAAATAAAATGAAGTGGGGTGGAGTGGATTGGAGTGGAATGGAGTCGAATGGAATGGTATGGAATGTTATGGAGTGGAGGGGAGTGGTGTGGAGTATTGCAGAATGGAGTGGAACAGATTGGGATTCAATGGAATGGAATGGAATGGAGTGGAGTGCAGTGGAGTGGAGTGGAGTGGAGTGGAGTGCAGTGGAATGAAGTAGAAGGGAATGGATTAGAATGGAATGGATTGCAGTGGAGTGAACTGGAATGGAATGAAATGGAATGGAAAGGAATGGAAAGGAACGGAACGGAATGGAATGGAATGGAATGGAATTGAACAGAACGGAAAGGAATGGAATGGAACTGAACGGAATGGAATGGAATGGAATGGAATGGAATGGAATCAAATGGAATGGTGGAATGAAATACAAGTTGAGACTGTGCCCCTGCACTCCAACCTGAGTGACAGTGTGAGATCCTGTCAAAAGAAAGGAATGGAATGGAGAGAATGGATGGAATGGAATGGAATGGAATGGAATGGAATGGAATGGAATGGAACGGAATGGAATGGAGTGGGGAGTATTGGAGTGCAGTGGAGTGGAATTCAGTGGAATGGATTGGTATGGATTGTTATGGAATGGAGTGGAGTGGAGTAGATTAGAGTGGAATGGAGTGGAATGGATTGGGATTGTATGGAATGGAATGGAGACGAGTGCAGTGGAGTGAAGTGGAGTGGAATGGAGTGGAAAAGAGTGAAATAGAGTGTAGTGTAGTTGAGTGGAATGGACGGAATGGATTGGAAGAGAATTTAATGGAATTGAATGCTGATACTGTGGGAAGAAAGGAAAGAAAGAAATTTTGATAGTGTCAAAAGAAAGGAATTGAATGGAATGGAATGGAATGGAATGGAATGGAATGGAATGGAATGGAATGGAATGGAATGGAATGGAATGGAGTTAAGTGAAGTGGTGTGGAGTGGAGTAGAGTGGAGTGGAGTGTAGTAGGTTGGGTAGAAAGGAGTGGAATGGAAAGGGATGGAATACAATGGAGTGGAGTGGAGTGTAGGGGAGTAGAAAGGAATGGGGTGGAGTGGAAGGAGTGGAGTGGAGTACAGTGGAATGGAATGGAGTGGAGTGGAATGGAATGGAATGGAATGAGATGGAAAGGAATGGAAAGGTGTGGGGTGGAGTGGAGTGGAGTGGAATGGGGCAGAATGAAATGGGATGAAATGGGATGGAGAGGAGTGGAGTGGAGTGGAGAGGAGTGGAGTGGAATGGAGTGCAAAGGAATAGAATGGAATGGAATGGAATGGAATGGAATGGAATGGAATGGAATGGATTGGATTGGAATGGAATGGTGAAATAAAATGTGAGCTAAGATTTTGCCACTGCAATCCAGCCTGGGTAACAGAGTGAGAACTTGTCGAAAGAAAGGAATGGCATAAAATGCTGTGGAATGGAATGGAATGGAGTGGAATGGAATGGAGTGCAGTACAGTGGAATGGAGTGAACTTGAGGGGAGTGGGATGGATTGGAGTGGAATAGAGTGGAATGGAATGGGAAGTAACAGAATGGAATGGAGTGGAATGGAGTGGATTGGAATGGAATGGAATGGAACGGAACGGGATGGAACGGAACGGAACGGAATGGAACGGAACGGAATGGAATGGAATGGAATGGAATGGAGTGGAGCGCAGTGGAATGGAATGAGTTGGAATGGAGTGTTGTGGAATGCACTGCAATGGAATGGGATGGAGTGGAATTTAGTGGAGTGGAGTGGAATGGAGTGGAATAGAATGGGATGGAATGGAATGGCATGCAATGCAATGGAATGGAATGGAATGGAATGGAATGGAATGGAATGGAATGGAATGGAATGGAATGGAATGGAATGGAATGAAATGGACTGGAGTGGAGTGGACTGGATTGGAATGCAAAGGAATCTAAATGAATGGAATGGGATGGAATGGAATGGATTGTAGGGGAGTGCAGTGGAGTGGAATGGATTGGAATGCAATAGAATGGAGTGCAGTGGAGTGGAGTGGAGTGGATGGAATGGAATCATATAGAGTGGAGTGGCGTGGAGTGCAGTGGAGTTGAATGGAGAGGAGTGGAATGGAATGGGATGGAATGGTGAAATGAAATGTGAGCTGAGATTGTGCCAGTGCACTTCAGCCTAGGTAACACAGTGAGTTACTGTAGAAAGAAAGGAATGGAACGGAAGGGAGCTGAATGGAATGGAATGGAATGGAGTGGATTGGAGGGGAATGGATGGAAGTGGAGTGGAGTGGAAAGGGAATTAATGGAATGCAGTGGAGTGGAGTGATGCGGAGTGGAGTGCAGTGGAATGGAGTTAAATGGAATGGTATGGAATGTTATGAAGTGGAGTGGAGTGGAGTCGACTGGAATGGATTGGAATTGATTGGGATGGAATGGAATGGAAAGGAGTGGAGTGGAGTGAAGTGGAGTGGAATGGAGTTTAATGGAATGGTGTGGATTGCAATGGAGTGGAGTGGAGAGGAGTGGAGTGGAATAGAATGAAGCGGAGTGGAGTGGAGAGGTGTGGATTGGAGTGGGATAGAATGGAATGGAATGGAATGGAATGGGATGGAATGGAACGGAATGGAATGGAATGGTGAAAAGAAATGTGAGTTGAGATTGTGCCAATGCACACCAGCCTGGGTGACAGAAAGAGAACCTATTGTAAGAGTGGAATGGCATGGGATGGAATGGAAAGGAATGAAATGGAGTGGAGTGGAATGGAATGGAATGGGATGGAAGTGAATGGAATTGAGTGTAGTGACGTGGAGTGTAGTGGAGTTGAATGGAGTGGAGTGGAATGATAAGGGATGGAATGGTGAAACGAAATGTAAGCTGAGATTCTGCCAGTGTACTTCAGCCAGGGTAACAGAGTGAGTTACTGTAGAAAGAAAGTAATGGAATGGAATGGAGTTGAATGGAATGGAATGGAACGGAGTGGAGTATAGTGGAGTGGAAGTAAGTGGAGTGGAATGGAGTGGAATGTAATGGGATTTAAAGGAATGGAGTGGAGTGGAATGCAGTAGAATGGAACGGTATGGAATGTTATGGAGTGGAGAGGAGTAGAGTGGAGTAGGCTGGATTGGAGTGCAATGGATTGGGATTGAATTGAATGGAAAGGAGAGCATTGGAGTGGAGTGGAGTGAAGTGGAGTGGAATGGACTGGAAAGGAATGGGGTGGATTCCAATGGAATGGAATGGAGAGGAGGGGAGTGGAATAGAATGGAGTGGAGTGGAGTGGAGAGGTGTGGATTGGAGTGGGATGGAATGGAATGGAATGGAATGGAATGAAACGGTGAAATGAAATGTGAGATCAGATTGTGCCAATGCACTGCAGCCTGGGTGACAGAGAGAGAACCTATCAAAACAAAGGAATGGAATGGAATGGAGTGGAATGGAAAGGAGTGGAATGGAATGAAATGGAATGGAATGAAGTGGAGTGGAGTGGAATGGAAAGGAATGAAATGTAATGGAATTGAATGAAAATGAATGGAGAAATGAAATGTGAGCTGAGATTATGCCCCTGAAATCCAACCTGAGTAACACAGTAAGATACTGTAGAAAGAAAGGAATGGAATGGAATAGAGTGGAGTGGAGTGGAATGAAATGAATGGAATGGAATGGAATGGAATGGAATGGAATGGAATGGAATTGAGTGGAGTGCAGTGGAATGGAGTGTAGTGGAGTGGGGTGGTGTGGAATGAAGTGTAATGGAATGGGATGGAGTGGAAATTAGTAGAATGGAGTGGAGTGGAGTGGAATGGACTGGAATCAAATGGGATGGAATGGAACGGAATAGAATGGAATGGAATGGAGTGGAGTGGAGTGGAACGCAATGGGATTGAGTGGAATGGAATGGAATGGTGAAATAAAATGTGAGCTGAGGTTGTGTCACTGCACTCCAGCCTGGGTGACAGAGTGAGATCCTGTAGAAAAAAAGGAATGGAATGGAATGGAATGGAATGGAATGGAATGGAATGGAATGGAATGGAATGGAATGGAATGGGATGGGATGGAATGGAATGGATTGGAGGGGATTGGAGTGGAGTGGAATAGAGTGGAATGGGGTGGAAAGGAATGGTTTGGAATGGAATGGAACGGTGTGGAGTGGAGTCGAGTGGAGTGGTGAGGAATGGAATGGGATGGAATGGAATGAAGTGTAGGGGAGTGGAGTGGAGTGGAATGGAGCGGAAGGAAATGTAGTAGAGTGGAGTGGAGGGGAGTCTAATGGAATGGAATGGTGAAATGAAACGTGAGCTGAGATACTGCCACTGCACTGCAGCCTGGGTGACAGAGTGAGATCCTGGCTAAAGATAGGCAAGGAATGCAATGTAGTGGAAAGGGATGGTGTGGACTGGAATATAATGTGGTGGAGTGCACTGTAGGGGAGTGGAATGGAATGGAGTGGAATGGAGTGGAGTGGAGTGGAGAGGAGTGTAGTGGAATGGAGTCGAATGGAGTGGAATGGAATTGGATGGAATGGAATGGAATGGAGTGGCATGGAGTGGAGTGTGGTGGAGTGGAGCAGAAATGAGAGGAGTGCACTGGAATGGAGTCGAATGGAATGTAATGGAACAGAGTGGAGTGGAGTGAAGTGGAATGGAATGAAATATAATGCAGTGGAATGCAATGGAATAAAATGGTGAAATGAAATGTGAGCGGATATTGTGCCACTGCCCTTCAGCCTGGGTGACAGAGTGAGATCCTGTGGAAAGAAAACAATGGAATGGAATGGAGTGGATTGGTATGGAATGGAACGGAATGGAGTGAATTGGAGTGGAGAGGAGTGGAGTGGAGTGGAGTGGAATGGAGTGCAACTGAACGGAATGGAATGGAATTGTGTAATTGAGTGTAGTGGAGTGGAGTGGAGTGCAGTGTAACGGAGTGTAATTGAATGGTATTGAATAGAATGTTATGTAGTGAAATGTAGGGGAGTTGAGTGGAGTGGCATGGAAAGGAGTGGAAAGGAATGGGATGGAAAGGAATGCAATGGAGTGGATTGGAGTGGATTAGAGTGGAATGGAGTGGAATGGAAAGGGATGGAATGGAATGGAATGGAGTGGAGTGGCATGGAGTGGAGTGGAGATGAATGGACTGGAGTGGAATGGAATGGGATGGAATGGTGAAGTGAAATGTGAGCTGAGATTGTGCCAGTGCACATCAATCCGGGTAACAGAGTGAGTTACTGTAGAAGGAAAGGAATGGAAAGGAACGGAGTCAAATGGAGTGGAATGGAATGGAGTGGAGTGGAGTGGAAGGGAGTGGAATGGAATGGAGTGGAATGGAATGGGATTTAATGGAATGGAGTGGAGTAGAGTGGAGTGGTGTGGAGTGAAGTGGAGTGGAATGGAGTGGAGTGGAGTGGAATTGAGGGGAATTGCGTGGAGTTGTGTGCAGTGGAATGGAGGAAACTGGAATGGGATGGAAAGGAATGGAATGGAGTGGAGTGGAGCGGAGAGGAGTTGATTGGAAAGGAGTGTAATGGAATGTGATTGAACGGAAAAGATTGTTGTGGAGTGGCGTGGAGTGTAGTTGACTGGAGAGCAGTGGAGTGGAGTGGAGTGGAGTGGATTTGAATGAAGTGGAATGGAATGGAATGGAGTGGAGAACAGTGGAGTGTATTGTAATGGAATGGAATGAAACGGAATGGAATGGAATGTAATAGAATGGTGAGAAGAAATGTGAGATGAGATTGTGCCCGTGAACTCCAATCTGAGTGACAGAGTGAGACCCTGTCGAAAGAAAGGAATGCAATGGAATGGAGTGGCGTGTAATGGAATGGAATGGAATGCAATGGAATCTAGTGGGGTGGAGTGGGGTGGAATGGAGTGGAATGGAGTTCATTGGAATGGTATGGAAAGTTATGGAGTGGTATGGAAAGTTATGGAGTGGAGTGGAAAGCAGTAGAGTAGAATGGAATGGAATGGATTGGGATTGAATGGAATGGAATAGAGTGGTGTGGAGTGGAGTGCAGTAGAGTGGAATGGAGTGGAATGGAATGAAATAAAATTGGAATGGAATGGAATGGAATGGAATGGAATGGAATGGAATGGAATGGAATGGAATGGAATGGTGAAATGAAATGTGAGCTGTGATAGTGCCCCTGCACTCCAACCTGGGTCACACAGTGAGATCATGTTGAAAGAAAGGAACGGAACGGAATGGAGTGGAATGGAATGGAATGGAATGGAATGGAATGGAATGGAATGGAATGGAATGGAATGGAATGGAATGGAATAAGACGGAATGGAGTGCAGTGGAGTGGAGTTGAGTGGAGTGGAATGGAGTGGAGTGGAATGGAGTCAAAAGGAATGGTATGGAATATTATGGAGTGGAGTGGAGAGGAGTAGAGTGGAATGGATTGGAATGAATTGGGATTGAATGGAATGGAGTGGAGTAGAGTGGAGTGCAGTGGAGTGGAATGGAGTGGAATGGAATGGGGTGGATTGCAATGGAGTAGAGTAGAGAAGAGTGGAGAGGAATCGAATGGAGCAGAGTGGAGTGGAGAGATGTGGAATGGAGTGCGATGGAATGGAATGGAATGGAATGGAATGGAATGGAATGGAATGGTGAAATGAAATGTGAGTTGAGATTGTGCCAATTCACTCCAGCCTGGGTGACAGAGAGAGAACTTATCGAGAGAGAGGAAAGGAATTTAATGGAGTGGAATGGAATGAAATTGAATAGAGTGGAGTGGAGTAGACATGAGTGGAATGGAGTGGAGTGGAGTGGAGAGGAATGGAGTGGAAAGGAATGTATTGGAATCGAATGGAATTGAATGCAATGGAATGGAATGGTGATACTGTAAAAAGAAAGGAAAGAAAGAAATTTTGATACTGTCAAAAGAACAGAATGGAATAGAATGGAGTGGAATGGATTGGAATGGATTGGAGTTTAGTGGAGTTCCGTGGAGTAGAGTGGAGTGGAGTGGACTGTAGTGGATTGGAGTGGAAAGGAGTGGAATGGAGTGAAATGAGGTGGAGTTGTTTGGAGTGGATTGGAGTAGAAAGGAATGGAATAGAGTGGAGTGGAATGGGGTGGAGTGGAATGGAGTGGAACAGAACGGGATGGAATGAATGTAATGGTGTGGGGTGGGGTGGAGTGGAGTGGAATGGAATGGGGTAGAATGAAATGGGATGGAATGGGATGGAGAGGAGTATAGTGGAGTGTAGTGGAGTGTAGTGGAATGGAGTGCAATGTTACGGAATGGAATGGAATGGAATGGAATGGAATGGAATGGAATGGAATGGAATGGAATGGTGAAATAAAATCTGAGCTGAGATTGTGCCTCTGCAATCCAGCCTGTGTGACAGGGTGATCACTTGTCGAAACAAAGGAATGGAATAGAATGGTGTGGAATGGTGTGGAATGGAATGGAATGGAATGGAATGGAATGGAATGGAATGGAATGGAATGGAATGGAATGGAATAGAGTGGAGTAGAGTGGAGTGGAGTGAAATAGAGTGGAGTGGTTTGGAGTGGAGTGTAATAAAGTGGAAAGTAATGGTATGTGAAATAGAGTGGAGTGGATTGGAGTGGAATGGCGAGGAGTGGAGTGAAGTGGTATGCAGTGGAATGGAGGAAACTGGAATGGTATAGAAAGGAACGGAATGGAGCAAAGTGTTGTGGAGTGGAGTGGATTTGAATGAAATGGAAGGGAATGGAATGGAGTGTAGTGCAGTGGAGTGGAGTGAAATGGAATGGAAAGGAATGGAATGGTGAAATGAAATGTGAACTGAGATTGTGTCCCGGAAATCCAACCTGAGTGAGAGAGTGAGATCCTGTCGAAAGAAATGGAAAGGAGTGGAGTAGAATGGAATGGAAGGGAATGGAATCGAATGGAGTGGTGTGGAGTGGAGTGGAGTGGAATGGGCTCGAATGGAATGGTTTGGAATGTTATGTAGCGGAATGGAGTAGAGTGGAATGGAATGGAATGAAATGGAAAGGAATGGAAGGGAATTGAATGGCGAAATGAAATGTGAGCTGAGAGTGTGCCCATGAACTCCAACGCAGGTGACAGAGTGAGAACATGTCGAAAGAAAGGAATGTAATGGAATGTAGTGGAGTGGAATGGAATGGAATCGAGTGGGGTGGAGTGGAGTGCAGGAGAACGGAGCCAAATGGAATGGTATGGAATGTTATGGAATGGAGAAGAGTGGAGTAGAGTGGAATGGAGTGGAATGGATTGGGATTGCATGGAATGGAATGGAGTGGAGCGGAGAGCAGTGGAGTGGAATGGAGAGGAATGGAATGGGGTGGATTGCAATGTACTGGAGCCAAGAGAAGCAGAGTGGAATAGAATATATTTGAGTGGAGTGGAGAGGTGTGGAATGGAGTGGGAAAGAATGGAATGGAATGGAATGGCGAAATGAAATGTGAGTTGAGATGGTGCCACTGCACTCCAGCCTGGGTGACACAGAGAGAACCTATCGCAAGAGAGGAATTTAGTGAAATGGAGTGGAATAGAATGAAATTGAATGGAATGGAGTGGAGTGGAGTGGACGTGAGTGGAATGGATTGGAGTGGGGTGGAGTGGAGTGGAGTAGACTGGAGAGGTTTGGAGAGGAATGGAATGGAATGGAATGGAATGGAATGGAAAGGAATGGAATGGAATGGAAAGGAATGGAATGGAACAGAACGGAATGTTGGAACTGTCGAAAGAAAAGAAAGAAAGAAATTTTGATATTGTTGAAAGAAAGGAATGGAATGGAGTGGAATGGAATTGAATGGAATGGAGTTTAGTGTACTGGCATGGAGTGGAGTGTAGTGTAGTAGATTGGAATGGAGTGGAGTGTAGTAGATTGGAGTGGAAAGGAGAAGAATGGAATGGGATGGAATAGAGTGGAGTGGAGTAGAAAGGAATGCAGTGGAGCGGAGTGGAGTAGAATGGGGTGGAGTGGAATGGAATGGAATGGAATGGAATGAGATGGAATGGAATGGTGTGGGGTGGAGTGAAATGGAGTGGAAAGGCGTAGAATGAAATGGGATGCAATGGGATGTAGAGGAGTGGAGTGGAGTGGAATCGAGTGCAATGGCATGGAATGGAATGGAATGGAATGGAATGGAATGGAATGGAATGGAACACAATGCAATGGTGAAATAAAATGTGAGCTGAGATTGTGCCATTGCAATCCAGCCTGGGCGACAGAGTGAGATCTTGTTGAAAGATAGGAATGGAATAGAATGGTGTGGAATATAATTGAGAGGAGTAGAGTGGAGTGGAGAAGAGTGAAGGAGTGGAGTGGGGTGGAATGGGGTGGAATATAGTGGAATAGAATGGGTTGTAATGGAATGGAACGGAGTGGAGTGGAGTGTACTGGAATGGAAAGGAATGGAGTGGAGTGGAGTGGAGTTGGATGGAATGCAGTGTAATGGAATGGGATGTAGTGCATTTAGGGGAGTGGACTGGAATGGAGTGGAATCGCATGGGATGGAATGGAATGGGATAGAATGGAATGGAATGGAATGGGGTGGAGTGGAGCGGAGTGGAATGCAATGGAATGGAGTGGAATGGAATGGAATGCTGAAATAAAGTGTGAGATGAGATTGTGTCACTGCACTTCAGCCTGGGTGACAGAGGTAGACCCTGTAGAAAAAAGGGAATGGAATGGAATGGAATGGAATGGAATGGAATGGATTCGAGTGGATTGGTGTGGAGTGAAGTGGAGTGGAATGTAGTGGAATGGAATGGGTTGGAATGGAATGGAATGGTGTGGAGTGGAATGGAGTGGAATGGAATGGGTTGGAATGGAATGGAATGGTGTGGAGTGGAGTCGAGTGGAGTGGAGTGGAATGGAATGGATTTGAATAGGATGGGATAGAATGGAATGGATTGTAGGGGAGTGGAGTGCAGTGGAGTGGGATGAAATGGAATAGAGTGAAGTGGAATAGAGCGGAGTCTAACTGAATGCTATTTAAAGGGTTGGTGAAAAGAAATGCGAGCTGAGATACTGCCACTGCACTGCAGCCTGGGTGACCGAATGAGATCCTATCGATAGATAGGAATGGAATGGAATGGAATGCAGTGGAATGGGATGGATTGGAGTGCAGTGTAGTGGAGTGGAATGGACTGGAATAGGATGGTATGGAATTGTATGGAATGGATTACAGTGTAGTGGAGTGGAATGGAATAGAAGGGAATGGTGTGGAGTGGCGTGCAGTGGAGTGGAACGGAATGGAATGGAAAGGAATGGAATGGAATGGAATGGAACGGAACACAATGCAACGGAATGGAATGGAATGGAGAGCAATGGAATGGGGTGGAATGGAATAGAAGGGAATAGTGTGGAGTGGCGTGCAGTGGAGTGGAACAGAATGGAATGGAAAGGAATGGAATGGAATGGAATGGAACGGAACACAAAGGAACGGAATGGAAAGGAATGGAGAGCAATGGAATGGGATGGAATGGAATAGAAGGGAATGGTGTGGATTGGCGTGGAGTGCAGTGGAATGGAATGGAATGGAACAGAATGGAATGGAATGGAATGGAGAGCAATGGAATGGGATGGAATGGAATGGAGTGGCGTGGCGTGGAGTGGAGTGAAGTTTAATAGAGTGGAGTGGAATGGAATGGGATGGAATGGTGAAATCCAATGTAAGCTGACATTGTGCCAGTGCATTTCAGCCTGGGTAACAGAGTGAGTTACCGTAGAAAGACAGGAATGGAATGGAAAGGAGTCGAATGGAATGGAATAGAATGGTGTGGAGTGAGGGGAGTGGACTGGAATGGGGTGGAATGGAAAGGGATTTAATGGAATGGAGTGGAGTAGAGTGGTGAGGAGTGGAGTGAAGTGGAGTGGAGTGAAGTGGAATGGAGTCAGTGAAGTGGAGTGCAATGGAGTGGAATTAAGTGGAGTGGAGTTTACTGGAATGGAGTGGAAAAAGATGAGATGGATGGAATGAAGGGGACTGGAGTGGAGTGGAGTGCAGTGGAGTGGAATGGAGGAGAGGGAAGAGGAGTGGTGTGCAATGGAACGGAGGAAACTGGAATGGGATGGAAAGGAATGGAATGGAATGGAGTGGAGTGGAGTGGAGAGGAGAGGATTGGAATGGAGTGGAATGGAAAGTGATGGAATGGAAAAGATTGGTGTGGAGTGGCATGGAGCAGAATAGAGTGGAGAGCAGTGGAGTGGAGTGGAGTGGATTTGAATGAAGTGGAAGGGAATGGAATGGAATGGAATTGAGTGCAGTGCAGTGGAGTGGAGAGGAATGGAATGGAAAGATGGAATGGAATGGAATGGAATGGAATGGAATGGAATGGAATGGTGAAATGAAATGTGAGCTGAGATTGTGGCCATGCACTCTAACCTAGGTGGAGAGTGAGACCCTGTCGAAAGAAACTAATGTAATGTAATGTAGTGGAGTGGAATGGAATGGAATGGAATGGAATGGGGAGCAGTGGAATGGAGTGCAGTGGAATGGAGTCGAATGGTACGTTATGGAATGTTGTGGAGTGAAGTGGAGTGGAAAGCAGTGGAATGTATTATTATTGCATGGAATGGAATGGAGTGGAGTGGAGTGGAGTCCAGTGGTGTTGAATAGAGTGGAATGGAATGGGGTGGATTGAATGGAGTGGAGCGGAGATGAGTGGAGTGGAATAGAATGGAGTGGAGTGGAGTAGAGAAGTGTGGAATGGAGTGGGAAAGAATGGAATGGAATTGAACGAAATGGAATTCAATGGAATGGAATGGAATGGAATGGAATGGAATGGAATGGAATGGAATGGAATGGTGAAATGAAATGTGAGTTAAGATTATGCCACTGCCCTCCAGTCAGGGTGACAGAGAAAGAAATTATCAAAGAAGAGGAATGGAATGGAATGGAATAGAATGGAATGGAATGGAATGGAATAGAATGGCACGGAATGGAATGGAGTGTAATCAGGTGGAATAGAATGAAATGGAATGGAATGGAGTGGAGTGGAATGGAATGGAATCGAATGCAATGCAATGGGATGGAGTGGAGTTGAATGGAATGGAGTGGAATGGAATGCAATGGAATGGAATGGAATGATTTGGAATGGAATGCTTTGGAATGCAATGGAGTGGGGGTTAGTGGAGTACAGTAGAGTGTAATGGAGTTGAATGGAATGGTATGGAATGTTATGGAGTGGAGTGTAAAGGAGTGGAGTAGAGTGGAATGGAGTCGAATGGATTGGGATTGAATGAAATGAAATGGCATTGGGGAAATGGAGGGCAGTGGAGTGGAATGGAGTGGAATGGTATGGAATGGAAGGGAATGGAGTGAATTGGAGTAGAGTGGAGAGGAGTGTAGTTGAGTGGAGTGGAGTGGAATGGAGTGTAATGGAATTGGATGGAACGGAACGTTTTGGAGTGGATTGTAGGGGAGTTGAGTGGGGTGGCGTGGAATGGAGGGGAATGGAATGGGATGGAATGGAGTGGAATGGACTGGAGTGACGTGGTGTGTAATGGAGTTGAGTGTAGTGGAGTGACATGGAATGGGATGGAATGGTGAAGTGAAATGTGAGCTGAGATTGTGCCAGTGCATTTCGGTCTGGGTTATCCAGTGAGTTACTGTAGAAAGAAAACAATGGAAGAGAATGGAGTTGAATGGAATGGAATGGAATGGAGTGGAGTGGAGTGAAGGGGAGTGGAGTGGAATGCAGTGGAATGGAATGGGATTTAAAGGAATGGAGTGGAGTGGTGGGGATTGGGGTGGAGTGGAATGGAGTGGAGTGGAGTGGAGTGCAATAGAGTGGAATGGAATGTTTCCTGTGGAGTGGCGCTTACTGCAATGGAGTGGAATGAGATGAGATGGAATGGAATGGAGGGTAGTGGAGTGGAATGGAATGGAGGGTAGTGGAGTAAAGTGGTGTGCATTGGAATGGAGGAAACTAGAATGGGATGGAAAGGAATGGAATGGAGTGCACTGGAGTGGAGAGGAGTGGATTGGAATGGAGTGGAATGGAATGGACTGCAGTGGAATTTAGTGTAGTGAAATGGGATGGAATGGGATGAAGTGGAGTGGAATGGAATGGAAAGGAATGGAATGGAATGGAATGGAATGGAGAGGAATGGAGTGGAGTGGAGGGGAGTGCAGTGGAATTTAGTGTAGTGCAATGGGATGGAATGGGATGGAGTGGAGTGGAGTGAAGTGGATTTTCTTGGAGTAGAAAGGATTGGAATGGTATGGAATGGACTGGAGTGGAATGGATTGAGTGAAGTGGAGAGGAATGGAGTGGAATCGAACAGGATGGAATGGCATGGAGTGGAGTGCAGTGGAATTAAGTTGAATGGAATGGAATAGAACGGAATGAAATGGAATGGTGGAATGAATTATAAGCTGAGATTGTGCCACTGCACTTCAGCCTGGGAGACAGAGTGAGAACCTGTTGAAAGAAGGAAATGGAATGGAATGGAGTGGAATGGAATGGAAAAGAATGGAGTGGAGTGGAGTACAGAGGAGTGGAGTGGACTGGAGAGGAGTAGAGTGCAGTGGAGTGGAGTGGAATAGGATGGAAAGGAATGGAGTGGAGTGGAGTAGAGAGGAGTGGAGTGGACTGGAGAGGAGTAGAGTGGAGTGGAGTGGAGTGGAATGGAATGGGATGGAATGGTACTGAGTGGAGAGGATTGGAATGGAGTGGAATTTAGTGAAATAGAATGGGATTGAGTGGAATGGAATGTAAAAGAATGGAGTGGAGTTGAGTAGAGTAATGTGGAGTGGAATGGAACAGAACGGAATAGAATGTCATGGAATAGAATAGAGTGCAGTGGATTGGAGTTGAGTGGATTGCAGGGGAGTGGAGTGGAGTTAAATGCAGTGGAATGCAATGGAATGCAATGGAGTTGAGGGAGTCAAATGGAATCAAATGGAATGATATGGAATGGAATGGAATGGAATGCAGTGGTGTGGAGTAGAGTGGATTTGAGCAGAGTGGAGTGGAGTGGAATGGAATGGGATTGAATGGAATGAACAGGATTGAAGTGGAATGGAGTGGAGAGGAGTGGAGTGGAGTGGAGGAGAATGGAATTTGATGGAATGGAATGGAGTAGAGTAGAGTGTAGCTTAGTGGAATGGAATGGAGTGCAATGCAATGGAATGGAATGGTGAAATGAAATGTGAGCTGAGATTGTGCCACTGCTCACCAGCCTGAGTGAAAGAGTGAGATCCTGTCAAAAGAAAGAAATGGAATAGAAAGGAATGGAATGCAATGGAATGGAATAAAATGGTTAGAAGTGGAGTGGAGTGGAACGGAGTGGAGTGGAATGAAATTGGATGGAATGGAGTGCAATGAAGTGGAGTGGAGTGGAAAGGAGAGGATTGAAGAGAACTTGTGAGGAGTGGAGTGGATAGGAGTGGAAAGGAATGGAAGGGAATAGAATGGAGTGGAATGGAGTGGAGAGGATTGGAGTGGAGTGGAATGGAATGGAATGGAGTGGAGTAGAGTGGAGTGTTGTGTAATGCAGTGGAAGGGAATGGGATGAAATGTAACGAAGAGGAGTGGAGTGGAGTGGAGTGAAGTACAATGGAGTGGAGTGAATTGGAATGGAGTGGAATGGAATGGGATGGAATGGGATGGGATGTAATGGAATGAAATGGAGTGTAGTGTGGTGGAGTGGAGTGGAGTGGAGTGGTGTGGAGTGGAATGGAATGGGATGGAATGGGATGGAGTGAGTGCAGTGGAATGGAGTGGAGAGGAGTGGAATGCAATGGAATGGAATGGAATGGAATGGAATGGAATGGAATGGAATGGAATGGAATGGAATGGAATGGTGAAATGAAATGTGAGTTGGCATTGTATGACTGCACTCCAGCATGGGATACAGAGTGAGATCCTGTCGAAAGAAAGGAATGGAATGGAATGGTATGGAATGGAAAGGAATGGAGTGAATTGGAGTGGAGTGGAGAGGAGTGTAGTGGAATGGAGTGGAGTGGAGAGGAATGGAGTGGAGTGGAATGTACTGGAGTGTTGTGGAGTGGAGTGGTGTGGAGTGGAGTGCAATGGAGTGGAATGGAATGGATTCGAGTGGAATGGAGTTTACTTGAATGGGGTGGAATGAGATGAGACAGAATGATATGGAGGGGAGTGGAGTGGAATGGGAGGAAGTGGAGTGGAGTGGTGTGCAGTGGCATGGACAAAAATGGATTGGGATGGAAAGGAATGGAATGGAGTGGAGTGGAGAGGAGTGGATTGGAATGGAATGGAATGGAATGGAATGGAATGGAATGGAATGGAATGTGATGGAATGGAATAGATTGGTGTGGAGTGGCGTGGAGTGGAATGGATTGGAGAGCAGTGGAGTGGAGTGGACTGGATTTGAATGAAGAGGGAGGGAATGCAATTGAATGGAATGGAAATGACTGGTGAAATTAAATGTGAGCTGAGATTCTGCCCCTGTACTCCAACAGGAGTGACAGAGTGAGATCCTGTCGAAAAAAGGAATGGAATGGAATGGAGTGTAGCGGAATGGAATGAAATAAAATGAAGTGGGGTGGAGTGGATTGGAGTGGAATGGAGTCGAATGGAATGGTATGGAATGTTATGGAGTGGAGGGGAGTGGTGTGGAGTATTGCAGAATGGAGTGGAACAGATTGGGATTCAATGGAATGGAATGGAATGGAGTGGAGTGCAGTGGAGTGGAGTGGAGTGGAGTGGAGTGCAGTGGAATGAAGTAGAAGGGAATGGATTAGAATGGAATGGATTGCAGTGGAGTGAACTGGAATGGAATGAAATGGAATGGAAAGGAATGGAAAGGAACGGAACGGAATGGAATGGAATGGAATGGAATTGAACAGAACGGAAAGGAATGGAATGGAACTGAACGGAATGGAATGGAATGGAATGGAATGGAATGGAATCAAATGGAATGGTGGAATGAAATACAAGTTGAGACTGTGCCCCTGCACTCCAACCTGAGTGACAGTGTGAGATCCTGTCAAAAGAAAGGAATGGAATGGAGAGAATGGATGGAATGGAATGGAATGGAATGGAATGGAATGGAATGGAATGGAATGGAATGGAATGGAACGGAATGGAATGGAGTGGGGAGTATTGGAGTGCAGTGGAGTGGAATTCAGTGGAATGGATTGGTATGGATTGTTATGGAATGGAGTGGAGTGGAGTAGATTAGAGTGGAATGGAGTGGAATGGATTGGGATTGTATGGAATGGAATGGAGACGAGTGCAGTGGAGTGAAGTGGAGTGGAATGGAGTGGAAAAGAGTGAAATAGAGTGTAGTGTAGTTGAGTGGAATGGACGGAATGGATTGGAAGAGAATTTAATGGAATTGAATGCTGATACTGTGGGAAGAAAGGAAAGAAAGAAATTTTGATAGTGTCAAAAGAAAGGAATTGAATGGAATGGAATGGAATGGAATGGAATGGAATGGAATGGAATGGAATGGAATGGAATGGAATGGAATGGAATGGAATGGAGTTAAGTGAAGTGGTGTGGAGTGGAGTAGAGTGGAGTGGAGTGTAGTAGGTTGGGTAGAAAGGAGTGGAATGGAAAGGGATGGAATACAATGGAGTGGAGTGGAGTGTAGGGGAGTAGAAAGGAATGGGGTGGAGTGGAAGGAGTGGAGTGGAGTACAGTGGAATGGAATGGAGTGGAGTGGAATGGAATGGAATGGAATGAGATGGAAAGGAATGGAAAGGTGTGGGGTGGAGTGGAGTGGAGTGGAATGGGGCAGAATGAAATGGGATGAAATGGGATGGAGAGGAGTGGAGTGGAGTGGAGAGGAGTGGAGTGGAATGGAGTGCAAAGGAATAGAATGGAATGGAATGGAATGGAATGGAATGGAATGGAATGGAATGGAATGGATTGGATTGGAATGGAATGGTGAAATAAAATGTGAGCTAAGATTTTGCCACTGCAATCCAGCCTGGGTAACAGAGTGAGAACTTGTCGAAAGAAAGGAATGGCATAAAATGCTGTGGAATGGAATGGAATGGAGTGGAATGGAATGGAGTGCAGTACAGTGGAATGGAGTGAACTTGAGGGGAGTGGGATGGATTGGAGTGGAATAGAGTGGAATGGAATGGGAAGTAACAGAATGGAATGGAGTGGAATGGAGTGGATTGGAATGGAATGGAATGGAACGGAACGGGATGGAACGGAACGGAACGGAATGGAACGGAACGGAATGGAATGGAATGGAATGGAGTGGAGCGCAGTGGAATGGAATGAGTTGGAATGGAGTGTTGTGGAATGCACTGCAATGGAATGGGATGGAGTGGAATTTAGTGGAGTGGAGTGGAATGGAGTGGAATAGAATGGGATGGAATGGAATGGCATGCAATGCAATGGAATGGAATGGAATGGAATGGAATGGAATGGAATGGAATGGAATGGAATGGAATGGAATGGAATGGAATGAAATGGACTGGAGTGGAGTGGACTGGATTGGAATGCAAAGGAATCTAAATGAATGGAATGGGATGGAATGGAATGGATTGTAGGGGAGTGCAGTGGAGTGGAATGGATTGGAATGCAATAGAATGGAGTGCAGTGGAGTGGAGTGGAGTGGATGGAATGGAATCATATAGAGTGGAGTGGCGTGGAGTGCAGTGGAGTTGAATGGAGAGGAGTGGAATGGAATGGGATGGAATGGTGAAATGAAATGTGAGCTGAGATTGTGCCAGTGCACTTCAGCCTAGGTAACACAGTGAGTTACTGTAGAAAGAAAGGAATGGAACGGAAGGGAGCTGAATGGAATGGAATGGAATGGAGTGGATTGGAGGGGAATGGATGGAAGTGGAGTGGAGTGGAAAGGGAATTAATGGAATGCAGTGGAGTGGAGTGATGCGGAGTGGAGTGCAGTGGAATGGAGTTAAATGGAATGGTATGGAATGTTATGAAGTGGAGTGGAGTGGAGTCGACTGGAATGGATTGGAATTGATTGGGATGGAATGGAATGGAAAGGAGTGGAGTGGAGTGAAGTGGAGTGGAATGGAGTTTAATGGAATGGTGTGGATTGCAATGGAGTGGAGTGGAGAGGAGTGGAGTGGAATAGAATGAAGCGGAGTGGAGTGGAGAGGTGTGGATTGGAGTGGGATAGAATGGAATGGAATGGAATGGAATGGGATGGAATGGAACGGAATGGAATGGAATGGTGAAAAGAAATGTGAGTTGAGATTGTGCCAATGCACACCAGCCTGGGTGACAGAAAGAGAACCTATTGTAAGAGTGGAATGGCATGGGATGGAATGGAAAGGAATGAAATGGAGTGGAGTGGAATGGAATGGAATGGAATGGGATGGAAGTGAATGGAATTGAGTGTAGTGACGTGGAGTGTAGTGGAGTTGAATGGAGTGGAGTGGAATGATAAGGGATGGAATGGTGAAACGAAATGTAAGCTGAGATTCTGCCAGTGTACTTCAGCCAGGGTAACAGAGTGAGTTACTGTAGAAAGAAAGTAATGGAATGGAATGGAGTTGAATGGAATGGAATGGAACGGAGTGGAGTATAGTGGAGTGGAAGTAAGTGGAGTGGAATGGAGTGGAATGTAATGGGATTTAAAGGAATGGAGTGGAGTGGAATGCAGTAGAATGGAACGGTATGGAATGTTATGGAGTGGAGAGGAGTAGAGTGGAGTAGGCTGGATTGGAGTGCAATGGATTGGGATTGAATTGAATGGAAAGGAGAGCATTGGAGTGGAGTGGAGTGAAGTGGAGTGGAATGGACTGGAAAGGAATGGGGTGGATTCCAATGGAATGGAATGGAGAGGAGGGGAGTGGAATAGAATGGAGTGGAGTGGAGTGGAGAGGTGTGGATTGGAGTGGGATGGAATGGAATGGAATGGAATGGAATGAAACGGTGAAATGAAATGTGAGATCAGATTGTGCCAATGCACTGCAGCCTGGGTGACAGAGAGAGAACCTATCAAAACAAAGGAATGGAATGGAATGGAGTGGAATGGAAAGGAGTGGAATGGAATGAAATGGAATGGAATGAAGTGGAGTGGAGTGGAATGGAAAGGAATGAAATGTAATGGAATTGAATGAAAATGAATGGAGAAATGAAATGTGAGCTGAGATTATGCCCCTGAAATCCAACCTGAGTAACACAGTAAGATACTGTAGAAAGAAAGGAATGGAATGGAATAGAGTGGAGTGGAGTGGAATGAAATGAATGGAATGGAATGGAATGGAATGGAATGGAATGGAATGGAATGGAATGGAATGGAATGGAATTGAGTGGAGTGCAGTGGAATGGAGTGTAGTGGAGTGGGGTGGTGTGGAATGAAGTGTAATGGAATGGGATGGAGTGGAAATTAGTAGAATGGAGTGGAGTGGAGTGGAATGGACTGGAATCAAATGGGATGGAATGGAACGGAATAGAATGGAATGGAATGGAGTGGAGTGGAGTGGAGTGGAACGCAATGGGATTGAGTGGAATGGAATGGAATGGTGAAATAAAATGTGAGCTGAGGTTGTGTCACTGCACTCCAGCCTGGGTGACAGAGTGAGATCCTGTAGAAAAAAAGGAATGGAATGGAATGGAATGGAATGGAATGGAATGGAATGGAATGGAATGGGATGGGATGGAATGGAATGGATTGGAGGGGATTGGAGTGGAGTGGAATAGAGTGGAATGGGGTGGAAAGGAATGGTTTGGAATGGAATGGAACGGTGTGGAGTGGAGTCGAGTGGAGTGGTGAGGAATGGAATGGGATGGAATGGAATGAAGTGTAGGGGAGTGGAGTGGAGTGGAATGGAGCGGAAGGAAATGTAGTAGAGTGGAGTGGAGGGGAGTCTAATGGAATGGAATGGTGAAATGAAACGTGAGCTGAGATACTGCCACTGCACTGCAGCCTGGGTGACAGAGTGAGATCCTGGCTAAAGATAGGCAAGGAATGCAATGTAGTGGAAAGGGATGGTGTGGACTGGAATATAATATGGTGGAGTGCACTGTAGGGGAGTGGAATGGAATGGAGTGGAATGGAGTGGAGTGGAGTGGAGAGGAGTGTAGTGGAATGGAGTCGAATGGAGTGGAATGGAATTGGATGGAATGGAATGGAATGGAGTGGCATGGAGTGGAGTGTGGTGGAGTGGAGCAGAAATGAGAGGAGTGCACTGGAATGGAGTCGAATGGAATGTAATGGAACAGAGTGGAGTGGAGTGAAGTGGAATGGAATGAAATATAATGCAGTGGAATGCAATGGAATAAAATGGTGAAATGAAATGTGAGCGGATATTGTGCCACTGCCCTTCAGCCTGGGTGACAGAGTGAGATCCTGTGGAAAGAAAACAATGGAATGGAATGGAGTGGATTGGTATGGAATGGAACGGAATGGAGTGAATTGGAGTGGAGAGGAGTGGAGTGGAGTGGAGTGGAATGGAGTGCAACTGAACGGAATGGAATGGAATTGTGTAATTGAGTGTAGTGGAGTGGAGTGGAGTGCAGTGTAACGGAGTGTAATTGAATGGTATTGAATAGAATGTTATGTAGTGAAATGTAGGGGAGTTGAGTGGAGTGGCATGGAAAGGAGTGGAAAGGAATGGGATGGAAAGGAATGCAATGGAGTGGATTGGAGTGGATTAGAGTGGAATGGAGTGGAATGGAAAGGGATGGAATGGAATGGAATGGAGTGGAGTGGCATGGAGTGGAGTGGAGATGAATGGACTGGAGTGGAATGGAATGGGATGGAATGGTGAAGTGAAATGTGAGCTGAGATTGTGCCAGTGCACATCAATCCGGGTAACAGAGTGAGTTACTGTAGAAGGAAAGGAATGGAAAGGAACGGAGTCAAATGGAGTGGAATGGAATGGAGTGGAGTGGAGTGGAAGGGAGTGGAATGGAATGGAGTGGAATGGAATGGGATTTAATGGAATGGAGTGGAGTAGAGTGGAGTGGTGTGGAGTGAAGTGGAGTGGAATGGAGTGGAGTGGAGTGGAATTGAGGGGAATTGCGTGGAGTTGTGTGCAGTGGAATGGAGGAAACTGGAATGGGATGGAAAGGAATGGAATGGAGTGGAGTGGAGCGGAGAGGAGTTGATTGGAAAGGAGTGTAATGGAATGTGATTGAACGGAAAAGATTGTTGTGGAGTGGCGTGGAGTGTAGTTGACTGGAGAGCAGTGGAGTGGAGTGGAGTGGAGTGGATTTGAATGAAGTGGAATGGAATGGAATGGAGTGGAGAACAGTGGAGTGTATTGTAATGGAATGGAATGAAACGGAATGGAATGGAATGTAATAGAATGGTGAGAAGAAATGTGAGATGAGATTGTGCCCGTGAACTCCAATCTGAGTGACAGAGTGAGACCCTGTCGAAAGAAAGGAATGCAATGGAATGGAGTGGCGTGTAATGGAATGGAATGGAATGCAATGGAATCTAGTGGGGTGGAGTGGGGTGGAATGGAGTGGAATGGAGTTCATTGGAATGGTATGGAAAGTTATGGAGTGGTATGGAAAGTTATGGAGTGGAGTGGAAAGCAGTAGAGTAGAATGGAATGGAATGGATTGGGATTGAATGGAATGGAATAGAGTGGTGTGGAGTGGAGTGCAGTAGAGTGGAATGGAGTGGAATGGAATGAAATAAAATTGGAATGGAATGGAATGGAATGGAATGGAATGGAATGGAATGGAATGGAATGGAATGGAATGGAATGGAATGGTGAAATGAAATGTGAGCTGTGATAGTGCCCCTGCACTCCAACCTGGGTCACACAGTGAGATCATGTTGAAAGAAAGGAACGGAACGGAATGGAGTGGAATGGAATGGAATGGAATGGAATGGAATGGAATGGAATGGAATGGAATGGAATGGAATGGAATAAGACGGAATGGAGTGCAGTGGAGTGGAGTTGAGTGGAGTGGAATGGAGTGGAGTGGAATGGAGTCAAAAGGAATGGTATGGAATATTATGGAGTGGAGTGGAGAGGAGTAGAGTGGAATGGATTGGAATGAATTGGGATTGAATGGAATGGAGTGGAGTAGAGTGGAGTGCAGTGGAGTGGAATGGAGTGGAATGGAATGGGGTGGATTGCAATGGAGTAGAGTAGAGAAGAGTGGAGAGGAATCGAATGGAGCAGAGTGGAGTGGAGAGATGTGGAATGGAGTGCGATGGAATGGAATGGAATGGAATGGAATGGAATGGAATGGAATGGTGAAATGAAATGTGAGTTGAGATTGTGCCAATTCACTCCAGCCTGGGTGACAGAGAGAGAACTTATCGAGAGAGAGGAAAGGAATTTAATGGAGTGGAATGGAATGAAATTGAATAGAGTGGAGTGGAGTAGACATGAGTGGAATGGAGTGGAGTGGAGTGGAGAGGAATGGAGTGGAAAGGAATGTATTGGAATCGAATGGAATTGAATGCAATGGAATGGAATGGTGATACTGTAAAAAGAAAGGAAAGAAAGAAATTTTGATACTGTCAAAAGAACAGAATGGAATAGAATGGAGTGGAATGGATTGGAATGGATTGGAGTTTAGTGGAGTTCCGTGGAGTAGAGTGGAGTGGAGTGGACTGTAGTGGATTGGAGTGGAAAGGAGTGGAATGGAGTGAAATGAGGTGGAGTTGTTTGGAGTGGATTGGAGTAGAAAGGAATGGAATAGAGTGGAGTGGAATGGGGTGGAGTGGAATGGAGTGGAACAGAACGGGATGGAATGAATGTAATGGTGTGGGGTGGGGTGGAGTGGAGTGGAATGGAATGGGGTAGAATGAAATGGGATGGAATGGGATGGAGAGGAGTATAGTGGAGTGTAGTGGAGTGTAGTGGAATGGAGTGCAATGTTACGGAATGGAATGGAATGGAATGGAATGGAATGGAATGGAATGGAATGGAATGGAATGGAATGGAATGGTGAAATAAAATCTGAGCTGAGATTGTGCCTCTGCAATCCAGCCTGTGTGACAGGGTGATCACTTGTCGAAACAAAGGAATGGAATAGAATGGTGTGGAATGGTGTGGAATGGAATGGAATGGAATGGAATGGAATGGAATGGAATGGAATGGAATGGAATAGAGTGGAGTAGAGTGGAGTGGAGTGAAATAGAGTGGAGTGGTTTGGAGTGGAGTGTAATAAAGTGGAAAGTAATGGTATGTGAAATAGAGTGGAGTGGATTGGAGTGGAATGGCGAGGAGTGGAGTGAAGTGGTATGCAGTGGAATGGAGGAAACTGGAATGGTATAGAAAGGAACGGAATGGAGCAAAGTGTTGTGGAGTGGAGTGGATTTGAATGAAATGGAAGGGAATGGAATGGAGTGTAGTGCAGTGGAGTGGAGTGAAATGGAATGGAAAGGAATGGAATGGTGAAATGAAATGTGAACTGAGATTGTGTCCCGGAAATCCAACCTGAGTGAGAGAGTGAGATCCTGTCGAAAGAAATGGAAAGGAGTGGAGTGGAATGGAATGGAAGGGAATGGAATCGAATGGAGTGGTGTGGAGTGGAGTGGAGTGGAATGGGCTCGAATGGAATGGTTTGGAATGTTATGTAGCGGAATGGAGTAGAGTGGAATGGAATGGAATGAAATGGAAAGGAATGGAAGGGAATTGAATGGCGAAATGAAATGTGAGCTGAGAGTGTGCCCATGAACTCCAACGCAGGTGACAGAGTGAGAACATGTCGAAAGAAAGGAATGTAATGGAATGTAGTGGAGTGGAATGGAATGGAATCGAGTGGGGTGGAGTGGAGTGCAGGAGAACGGAGCCAAATGGAATGGTATGGAATGTTATGGAATGGAGAAGAGTGGAGTAGAGTGGAATGGAGTGGAATGGATTGGGATTGCATGGAATGGAATGGAGTGGAGCGGAGAGCAGTGGAGTGGAATGGAGAGGAATGGAATGGGGTGGATTGCAATGGACTGGAGCCAAGAGAAGCAGAGTGGAATAGAATATATTTGAGTGGAGTGGAGAGGTGTGGAATGGAGTGGGAAAGAATGGAATGGAATGGAATGGCGAAATGAAATGTGAGTTGAGATGGTGCCACTGCACTCCAGCCTGGGTGACACAGAGAGAACCTATCGCAAGAGAGGAATTTAGTGAAATGGAGTGGAATAGAATGAAATTGAATGGAATGGAGTGGAGTGGAGTGGACGTGAGTGGAATGGATTGGAGTGGGGTGGAGTGGAGTGGAGTAGACTGGAGAGGTTTGGAGAGGAATGGAATGGAATGGAATGGAATGGAATGGAAAGGAATGGAATGGAATGGAAAGGAATGGAATGGAACAGAACGGAATGTTGGAACTGTCGAAAGAAAAGAAAGAAAGAAATTTTGATATTGTTGAAAGAAAGGAATGGAATGGAGTGGAATGGAATTGAATGGAATGGAGTTTAGTGTACTGGCATGGAGTGGAGTGTAGTGTAGTAGATTGGAATGGAGTGGAGTGTAGTAGATTGGAGTGGAAAGGAGAAGAATGGAATGGGATGGAATAGAGTGGAGTGGAGTAGAAAGGAATGCAGTGGAGCGGAGTGGAGTAGAATGGGGTGGAGTGGAATGGAATGGAATGGAATGGAATGAGATGGAATGGAATGGTGTGGGGTGGAGTGAAATGGAGTGGAAAGGCGTAGAATGAAATGGGATGCAATGGGATGTAGAGGAGTGGAGTGGAGTGGAATCGAGTGCAATGGCATGGAATGGAATGGAATGGAATGGAATGGAATGGAATGGAACACAATGCAATGGTGAAATAAAATGTGAGCTGAGATTGTGCCATTGCAATCCAGCCTGGGCGACAGAGTGAGATCTTGTTGAAAGATAGGAATGGAATAGAATGGTGTGGAATATAATTGAGAGGAGTAGAGTGGAGTGGAGAAGAGTGAAGGAGTGGAGTGGGGTGGAATGGGGTGGAATATAGTGGAATAGAATGGGTTGTAATGGAATGGAACGGAGTGGAGTGGAGTGTACTGGAATGGAAAGGAATGGAGTGGAGTGGAGTGGAGTTGGATGGAATGCAGTGTAATGGAATGGGATGTAGTGCATTTAGGGGAGTGGACTGGAATGGAGTGGAATCGCATGGGATGGAATGGAATGGGATAGAATGGAATGGAATGGAATGGGGTGGAGTGGAGCGGAGTGGAATGCAATGGAATGGAGTGGAATGGAATGGAATGCTGAAATAAAGTGTGAGATGAGATTGTGTCACTGCACTTCAGCCTGGGTGACAGAGGTAGACCCTGTAGAAAAAAGGGAATGGAATGGAATGGAATGGAATGGAATGGATTCGAGTGGATTGGTGTGGAGTGAAGTGGAGTGGAATGTAGTGGAATGGAATGGGTTGGAATGGAATGGAATGGTGTGGAGTGGAATGGAGTGGAATGGAATGGGTTGGAATGGAATGGAATGGTGTGGAGTGGAGTCGAGTGGAGTGGAGTGGAATGGAATGGATTTGAATAGGATGGGATAGAATGGAATGGATTGTAGGGGAGTGGAGTGCAGTGGAGTGGGATGAAATGGAATAGAGTGAAGTGGAATAGAGCGGAGTCTAACTGAATGCTATTTAAAGGGTTGGTGAAAAGAAATGCGAGCTGAGATACTGCCACTGCACTGCAGCCTGGGTGACCGAATGAGATCCTATCGATAGATAGGAATGGAATGGAATGGAATGCAGTGGAATGGGATGGATTGGAGTGCAGTGTAGTGGAGTGGAATGGACTGGAATAGGATGGTATGGAATTGTATGGAATGGATTACAGTGTAGTGGAGTGGAATGGAATAGAAGGGAATGGTGTGGAGTGGCGTGCAGTGGAGTGGAACGGAATGGAATGGAAAGGAATGGAATGGAATGGAATGGAACGGAACACAATGCAACGGAATGGAATGGAATGGAGAGCAATGGAATGGGGTGGAATGGAATAGAAGGGAATAGTGTGGAGTGGCGTGCAGTGGAGTGGAACAGAATGGAATGGAAAGGAATGGAATGGAATGGAATGGAACGGAACACAAAGGAACGGAATGGAAAGGAATGGAGAGCAATGGAATGGGATGGAATGGAATAGAAGGGAATGGTGTGGATTGGCGTGGAGTGCAGTGGAATGGAATGGAATGGAACAGAATGGAATGGAATGGAGAGCAATGGAATGGGATGGAATGGAATGGAGTGGCGTGGCGTGGAGTGGAGTGAAGTTTAATAGAGTGGAGTGGAATGGAATGGGATGGAATGGTGAAATCCAATGTAAGCTGACATTGTGCCAGTGCATTTCAGCCTGGGTAACAGAGTGAGTTACCGTAGAAAGACAGGAATGGAATGGAAAGGAGTCGAATGGAATGGAATAGAATGGTGTGGAGTGGAGGGGAGTGGACTGGAATGGGGTGGAATGGAAAGGGATTTAATGGAATGGAGTGGAGTAGAGTGGTGAGGAGTGGAGTGAAGTGGAGTGGAGTGAAGTGGAATGGAGTCAGTGAAGTGGAGTGCAATGGAGTGGAATTAAGTGGAGTGGAGTTTACTGGAATGGAGTGGAAAAAGATGAGATGGATGGAATGAAGGGGACTGGAGTGGAGTGGAGTGCAGTGGAGTGGAATGGAGGAGAGGGAAGAGGAGTGGTGTGCAATGGAACGGAGGAAACTGGAATGGGATGGAAAGGAATGGAATGGAATGGAGTGGAGTGGAGTGGAGAGGAGAGGATTGGAATGGAGTGGAATGGAAAGTGATGGAATGGAAAAGATTGGTGTGGAGTGGCATGGAGCAGAATAGAGTGGAGAGCAGTGGAGTGGAGTGGAGTGGATTTGAATGAAGTGGAAGGGAATGGAATGGAATGGAATTGAGTGCAGTGCAGTGGAGTGGAGAGGAATGGAATGGAAAGATGGAATGGAATGGAATGGAATGGAATGGAATGGAATGGAATGGAATGGAATGGAATGGAATGGAATGGTGAAATGAAATGTGAGCTGAGATTGTGGCCATGCACTCTAACCTAGGTGGAGAGTGAGACCCTGTCGAAAGAAACTAATGTAATGTAATGTAGTGGAGTGGAATGGAATGGAATGGAATGGAATGGGGAGCAGTGGAATGGAGTGCAGTGGAATGGAGTCGAATGGTACGTTATGGAATGTTGTGGAGTGAAGTGGAGTGGAAAGCAGTGGAATGTATTATTATTGCATGGAATGGAATGGAGTGGAGTGGAGTGGAGTCCAGTGGTGTTGAATAGAGTGGAATGGAATGGGGTGGATTGAATGGAGTGGAGCGGAGATGAGTGGAGTGGAATAGAATGGAGTGGAGTGGAGTAGAGAAGTGTGGAATGGAGTGGGAAAGAATGGAATGGAATTGAACGAAATGGAATTCAATGGAATGGAATGGAATGGAATGGAATGGAATGGAATGGAATGGAATGGAATGGAATGGAATGGAATGGAATGGTGAAATGAAATGTGAGTTAAGATTATGCCACTGCCCTCCAGTCAGGGTGACAGAGAAAGAAATTATCAAAGAAGAGGAATGGAATGGAATGGAATAGAATGGAATGGAATGGAATGGAATAGAATGGCACGGAATGGAATGGAGTGTAATCAGGTGGAATAGAATGAAATGGAATGGAATGGAGTGGAGTGGAATGGAATGGAATCGAATGCAATGCAATGGGATGGAGTGGAGTTGAATGGAATGGAGTGGAATGGAATGCAATGGAATGGAATGGAATGATTTGGAATGGAATGCTTTGGAATGCAATGGAGTGGGGGTTAGTGGAGTACAGTAGAGTGTAATGGAGTTGAATGGAATGGTATGGAATGTTATGGAGTGGAGTGTAAAGGAGTGGAGTAGAGTGGAATGGAGTCGAATGGATTGGGATTGAATGAAATGAAATGGCATTGGGGAAATGGAGGGCAGTGGAGTGGAATGGAGTGGAATGGTATGGAATGGAAGGGAATGGAGTGAATTGGAGTAGAGTGGAGAGGAGTGTAGTTGAGTGGAGTGGAGTGGAATGGAGTGTAATGGAATTGGATGGAACGGAACGTTTTGGAGTGGATTGTAGGGGAGTTGAGTGGGGTGGCGTGGAATGGAGGGGAATGGAATGGGATGGAATGGAGTGGAATGGACTGGAGTGACGTGGTGTGTAATGGAGTTGAGTGTAGTGGAGTGACATGGAATGGGATGGAATGGTGAAGTGAAATGTGAGCTGAGATTGTGCCAGTGCATTTCGGTCTGGGTTATCCAGTGAGTTACTGTAGAAAGAAAACAATGGAAGAGAATGGAGTTGAATGGAATGGAATGGAATGGAGTGGAGTGGAGTGAAGGGGAGTGGAGTGGAATGCAGTGGAATGGAATGGGATTTAAAGGAATGGAGTGGAGTGGTGGGGATTGGGGTGGAGTGGAATGGAGTGGAGTGGAGTGGAGTGCAATAGAGTGGAATGGAATGTTTCCTGTGGAGTGGCGCTTACTGCAATGGAGTGGAATGAGATGAGATGGAATGGAATGGAGGGTAGTGGAGTGGAATGGAATGGAGGGTAGTGGAGTAAAGTGGTGTGCATTGGAATGGAGGAAACTAGAATGGGATGGAAAGGAATGGAATGGAGTGCACTGGAGTGGAGAGGAGTGGATTGGAATGGAGTGGAATGGAATGGAATGTGATGAAATGGAATACATTGGTGTGGATTGGCGCAGAGTGGAGTGGAGTGGAGTGCAGTGGAGTGGAGTGGAGTGGACTGTATTTGAATGAAGTGGAATGGAATGGAATGGAATGGAATGGAATGGAATGGAATGGAATGGAATGGAATGGAATGGAGTTGAGTGGATTTCAGTGGAATGAAGTGGAGTGGAATGGAATGGAATAAAATGGAATGGAATGGAATGGATTGGAATGGAGGCGAATGGGAAGGAATGGAATGCAGTGGAGTGGAGAGGAGTGGAGTGCAGAAGAGTGGATTTGAATTGAATGGAATGGAATGGATTGGGGTAGAGTGGATTCTGGTAGTAAAGAATGGAATGGAATGGAATGGAATCAATGGCATGGAATGGAATGGAATCAATGGCATGGAATGGAATGGAATGGGGTGGAGTGGAGTGGATTGGAGTGGAATGGTGTCAAATGGAATGGTATGGAATGTTATGGAGTGGAGTGGAGTGGATTAGAGTGGCATGGATTGGAATGGATTGGGATTGAATGGAATGGAATGGAGTGGATTGGAGTGGAGGGCAGTGGAGTGGAATGGAGTGGAAAGGACAGGGTTGGATTGCAATGGAGTGGAGCTGAGTGTATCCGAGTGGAATAGAATAGATTGGAGTGGAGAGTTGTGGAATAGAGTGGGAATGAATGGAATGGAATGGAATGGAATGGAATGGAATGGAATGGAATGGAATGGTGAAAAAAATGTGAGTTGAAATTGTGCCACTGCAAGCCAGCCTTAGTGACAGAGAGAGAATCTATCGAAAGAGAAGAATGGAATGGGATGGAGTGGAATGGAATGTCATGGAATGGAATGAAATGGAATGGAATGGAATGGAATTTAGTTGAGTGGCATGGATTGGAGTGGAGTGGAGTGGACTGGAGTGGAGTGGAGAGGAATGGAATGGAATGGAATGGAATGGAATGGAATGGAATGGAATGGAATGGAATAGAATGGAATGGAATGGAATGAAATAGAATGGAATGGAATGGAATGAAATAGAATGGAATGGAATGGAATGAAATAGAATGGAATGGAATGGAATGGAATGAAATAGAATGGAATGGAATGGAATGGAATGAAATAGAATGGAATGGAATGGAATGGAATGGAATGGAATGGAATGGAATGGAATGGAATGGAATGGAATGGTGCTACTGTCCAAAGAAAGGAAAGAAAGAAATTTCAACACTGTCAAAAGAAAGGAATGGAATGGAATGGAATGGAGTGGAATGGAATTGAATGGAATAGAGTTTAGTGGAGTTCCGTGGAGTAGAGTGGAGTGGATTGGAGTGGAACGTAGTGGATTGCAATTTGATGTAATAGAATGGAGTGGAGTGGAGTAGAAAGGAATGGTGTGGAGTGGAGTGGAGCGGAGTGGAGTGGCATGGGGTGGAGTGGAATGTAATGGGAAGGAACGGAATGGTGTGGAGTGGAATGGAATGGAGTAGAATGAAATGGGATGGAATGGGATGGAAAGGAGTTGAGTGGAGTGCAGTGGAATGGACTGCAATGGAACGGAATGGAATGGAATGGAATGGAATGGAATGGAATGGAATGGAATGGAATGGAATGGAATGGAATGGTGAAATAAAATGTGAGCAGGGATTGTGCCACTGCAATCCAGGCTGGGTGACAGGGTGAGAACATGTTGCAAGAAAGGAATGGAATAGAATGGTGTGGAATGGAATTGAATGGACTGGAATGGAATGGAATTGAATGGAATGGAGTGGAGTAGAGGGGAGTGGAGTGGAGTGAAGTGGAGTGGGGTGTAATGGAGTGGGATAGAGTGGAATGGAATGGGATGTAATGGAAGGGAATGGAGTGGAGTGGAATGGAATGGAATGGAATGGAGTGGAGGGCAGTGGAATGGAGTGGAGTGGAGCAGAGTGGAACGGAGTGGTGTGGCATGAAGTGTAATGGAATTTGATAGAGTGACATTTAATGGAGTGGAGTGGAATTGAGTGGAATCGAATGGGATGGAATAGAATGGAATAGAATGGAATGGAATGCAGTGGAGTGAAGTGGAATGCAATGGAATGGAGTGGAATGGAATGGAATGGTGAAATAAAATGTGAGCTGAGACTGTGTCACTGCACTCCAGCCTGGGTGACAGAGTGAGTTCCTGTAGAAGAAAAGGAATGGAATGGAATGGAATGGAATGGAATGGAATAAATTAGAATTGATTGGAGTGGAGTGGAGTGGAGTGGAATGTAGTGGAATGGAATGGATTGGAATGCAATCGAATAGTGTAGAGTGGAGTCGAGTGGAGTGGAGTGTAATGGAGTGGAATGGGATAGGATGGAATGGAATGGGGTGTAGTGGATTGGAGTGGAGTGGAATGGAGTGGAATGAAATGGAGTAGAGTGGAGTGGAGTGGAGTCTAATGAAATCGAATGGAATGGAATGGTGAAATGAAATGTGGGCTGAGATACTGCCACTGCACTGCACCCTGGGTGACAGAGTGATTTTTTCTCAAAAGATAAGTATGGAATGGAATGGTGTGGAATGGGATGGATTGGAGTGGAGTGGAGTGGAATGTACTGGACTGGAATGGGATGGGATGGGATGGAATGGAAGGAACTGGAGTGCAGTGTAGTGGATTTGAATGGAATGGAATGGAATGGATTTGCTTGGGGAAGAGTGGAGAGGAATGGACTGGAATGGAGTGGAATTGAATGGGATGGAATGAAATGGAGTGGAGTGGGTTGGAATATAGTGGAGTGGAGTGGGGTGGAATGGAGTAGAGAGGAGAGAAGTGGACTGGAATGGATTGGAATGGAATGTGATGGAATGGAACAGAGTGGAGTCCAGTTGATTGGAGTGGAATGAAGTGGAATGCAGTGGAATGGAGTGGAGCGGAATGGAATGGAATGGAATGGAATGCAATGGAATGCAATGGAATGCAATAAAACGGTTTAATAAAATGTTAGCTGAGATCATGCCACTGCACTACAGCCTGGGTGACAGAGTGAGATTCTGTCAAAAGAAAGGAATGGAATGAAATGGAATGAAGTGGAATGTAATGGAATGGAATGGAAGGAATGGAGTGGAGTGGATTGGAGTGGAATGGAGTGGAGTGGCATGGAGTGGAATGGAATGGGTTTGAATGGAATGGAATGGTGTGGATTGGAGTCGAGTGAGGTGGAGTGGAATGGAGTGCAATGGAATGGGGTGTAATGAAATTGAGTTTAGGGGAGTGGAGCAGAGTGGAGTGGAATGGACTGGAAAGAAATAGAATAGAGTGGAGTGGAGTGGAATGGAGTCTAATGGAATGGAAAGGTGAAATGAAATGCAGGCTAAGATACTGCCACTGCACTGCAGTCTGGGTGACAGAGTGAGATCTTGTCAAAATATATTAATGAAATGGAATGGAGTGGAAAGGGATGGATCAGAATGGAGTGGAGTGGAGTGGAGTGGAATGGAATGTAATGGGATGGGATGGAATGGAATGGAATGGATTGGAGTGCAGTTTAGTGGAGTGGAATGGAATGGAATGGAATGGAGTAGAGTGGAGTGGAAGGAGAGGAGTGTAGTGGAATGGAGTGGAATGGACTGGAATGGAATGGGGTGGACTGGAATGGAGTGGAGTGGAATGGATTGGAGTGGAGTGAAATGCAATGGAATTGAGTGGAATGGAATAGAATGATGAAATAAAATGTGAGCTGAGATGGTGTCACTGCAATCCAGCCTGGGTGACAGTGAGTTACTGTAGAAAAAAAGGAATGGAATGTAATGGAATGGATTGGAGTGTATTAGATTGGGGTGGAATGGAATGGGTTGGGATGGAATGGAATGGTGTGGAGTGGAGTTGAGGGGAGTGGAATGGAACGGGATTGATTGGAGTGGAGTGGAGTGGAATGCAATGGAATGGAGTGGAATGGAATGGAATGGTGAAATAAAATGTGAGCTGAGGTTGTGTCACTGCACTCCAGCCTGGGTGACCAAGTGAGGTCATGTAGGAAAAAAGCAATGTAATGTAATGGAATCGAATGGAATGGATTGCAGTGGATTGGAGTGGAATGGATTGGAGTGGAATGGAGTGGAGTGGAATGGTTTGGAGTGGAATGGAGTGGAATGGAGTGGGTTGGAATGGAATGGAATGGTGCAGAGTGTAGGCTAGTGGAGTGGAGTGGAATGCAGTGGAATGGAATGGGATGGAATGAATGGAATGTAGGGGAGTGGAGTGGAGTGGAGTTGGGTGGAGTGGAGTAGAGAGGAGTTGGGTGGAGTGGAGTAGAGAGGAGAAAAGTGGACTGGAATGGAGTGGAAAGGAATGGGATGGAATGGAACAGAGTGGATTGGAGTGGAATGTAGTGGAATGTGGTGGACTGGAGTGGAGTGGATGGAATGGAATGGAATGCAATGCAATGCAATGCAGTGGAATGGAATAAAATGGTGAAATGAAATGTGAGATGAGATTGTGCCACTGCACTCCAAACTGGGTGACAGAGTGAAATCCTGTCAAAAGAAAGGAATGGAATGGAATGGAGTGGAATGGTATGGAATGGAAGGGAATGGAGTGAATTGGAGTAGAGTGGAGAGGAGTGTAGTTGAGTGGGGTGGAGTGGAATGGAGTGTAATGGAATGGGATGGAATGGAACGTTTTGGAGTGGAGTGTAGGAGAGTTGAGTGAGGTGGCGTGGAATGGAGTGGAATGGAATGGAATGGGATGGAATGGAGTGGAATGGACTGGAGTGACATGGCGTGTAGTGGAGTTGAGTGGAGTGGAGTGACATGGAATGGGATGGAATGGTGAAGTGAAATTTGAGCTGAGATTGTGCCAGTGCATTTTGGCCTGGGTTACTGAGTGAGTTACTGTAGAAAGAAAAGAATGGAATGGAATGGAGTTGAATGGAATGGAATGGAATGGAGTGGAGTGGGGTGAAGGGGAGTGGAGTGGAATGGAGTGGAATGGAATGGGATTTAATGCAATGGAGTGGAGTGCAGTGCAATGGAGTGGAATGGAAGGTTTCATGTGGAGTGGCGTTTACTGCAAAGGAGTGGAATGAGATGAGATAGAATGGAATGGAGGGTAGTGGAGTGGAGTGGAGAGGAATGGAATGGAGGGTAGTGGAGTAGAGTGGTGTGCAGTAGAATGGAGGAAACTAGAATGGGATGGAAAGGAATGGAATGGAGTGGAGTGGAGAGGAGAAGTGTGGAACGGAGTGGGAATGAATAGAATGTAATGTAATATAATGGAATGGAATGGAATGGAATGGAATGGAATGGAATGGTGAAATAAAATGTGAGCGGAGGTTGTGCCCCTGTGATCCAGGCTGGGTGACATAGTGAGAACAAGTTGAAAGAAGGAAATGGAATAGAATATTGTGGAATGGAATGGAATGGAATGGAATGGAATGGAATGGAATGGAATGGAATGGAATGGAATGGAATGGAATGGAATGGAATGGATTGGGATGGGATGGGATGGGATGGGATGGGATGGGATGGGATGGGATGGGATGGGATGGAATGGAATGGAATGGAATGGGATGGAATGGAATGGCATGTAATAGAATGGAATGGAATGGAGTGGAGTGGAGTGGAATGGAATGGAATAGAGTGGAGTAGAGAAAGTACTTCGTGATGTGTGCTTTCATCTCCAAGAGTTGATCCTTTCTTTTTATGGAGCAGTTTTGAAATACTCTTTTTGTAGCATCTGCAAGTGGACATTTGGAATGCTTTGAGGCCTTTTGTGGATGATGAAATATCTTCACATAAAAACTAGACAGAAGCATTATGAGCAACTTCTTTGTGATATGTGCATTTATCTCTCAGAGTTGAACATTTCTTTTCAGTGAGCACTTTTGAAACACTCTTTTTTTAGAATCTGCAAGTGGACGTTTGGAGCACTTTGTGGTCTATGGTAGAAAAAGAATTATCTTCACATAAAATCTAGACAGAAGCAATCTGAGAAATTTCTCTGTCATGTGTGTATTCATCTCACAGAGTTCAACCTTTCTTTTGACTGAGCAGTTTTGAAACACTCTGTTTGTAGAATCTGCAAGTGCACATTTGCAGAGCTTTGAGGCCCATAGTGGAAAAGGAAATATCTTCACATAAAAACTAGACAGAGGCATTCTGAGAAGCTTCTTTGTGATGTGTGCATTCATCTCCCAGAGTTGAAACTTTCTTTTGATGGGGCAGCTTTGAAGTACTCTTTTTGTAGAATCTGCAAGTGGACATTTGGAGCACCTTGAGGCCTATGGTGGAAAATGTAATATCTTCACATAAAAACTAGACAGAGGAATTCTGAGAAACTTCTTTGTGATGTGTGAATTTATCTCACAAAGTTGAACCTTTCTTTTGATTGAGCAGTTTTGCAACACTCATATTTTAGAATCTGCAAGTGGACATTTGGAACGCTTTGCGGCCTATGGTAGAAAAGGAAATATCTTCTCATAAAATCTAGACAGAAGCAATCTGAGAAACTTCTTTGTGATGTGTGCATTCATCTCACAGAATTAAACCTTTCTTTTGATTGAGCAGTTCTGAAACTCTCTTTTTGTAGAATCTGCAAATGGACATTTTGAGCACTATGAGGTCTATGATGGGAAAGGAAATATTTTCACATAAAAACTAGAGAGAAGAATTCTGAGAAAATTCTTTGTGATGTGTGCGTTCATCTCAGAGTTCAACTTTTCTTTTGATTGAGCAGTTTGGAAAAACTCTTTTTGTAGAATCTGTAAGTGGACATTTGGAGCACTTTGCAGTCTATTGTGGAAAAGGAAATATCTTCACATAAAATCTAGATAGAAACAATCTGAGAAACTTCTTTGTGATGTGTGCATTCATGTCTCAGAGTTATACCATTCTTTTGAATGAGCGGTTTTGAAACTCTCTTTTTTGTGGAATCTGCTATTGGACATTTGGAGCACTTTCAGGCCTATGCTGGAGAAGGAAATATCTTCACATAAAAACTGGACAGAAGAAGTCTGAAAAATTTCTTTGTGGTGTGTGCGTTCATCTGTCTGAGGGACTAACATTCAGACACTCGTAGAAGTGTGATGGAATCCTATGTGAGGGACAAACTCTCAGAACCCAGCTTCAGTGTTCTGGAATCCTTTGTGATGGATGAACATTCAGACCCTTGTACCAGTGTTCTGGAATCCTAAATGAGTGACAAACTCCTAGTTCCCATCAGCAGTGTCATAGAATCATTTGTGAGGGACAAACATTAAGACCCTTGAAGCAGCGTTCTGGAATCCTAGGTGAGGGACATGCACTCAGAACCCAGTAGCAGAGTTCTGGAATCCTATGTGAGGGACAAACACTCAAAACCCAGTAGCAGTGTTCTGGAATCCTATGTGAGAGACAAACCCTCAGATCCAAGCCACAGTGTTCTAAAATCCTTTGTGAGGGAAAAACACTCAGAACCAGCAGCAGTTTTCTAGAATCCTTTGAGAGGGAGAAATATTAAGAACCTCAAAGCAGTGTTCTGGAATTGTATGCAAAGGACAAACACTCTGAACCCAGTAGCAGTGTTTTGGAAAACCATCTGAGGGATAAACACTCAGAATCCTGCAGCAGTGTTCTGGAATCCTCTGTGAAGGACATACACTAAAAACCCAGCAGCACTGTTCTAGAACCCTTTGTGGGAGACAAACATTCATACCCTCGTAGCAGTGTTCTGCAATCCTATGTGAGTGACAAACCCACAGAACCCAGGAGCAATGTCCTGGATTCCATTGCGAGGGACAAACAGTGAGACCCTCGAAGCAGTGTTTTGGAAGCCTATGTGAGGGACAAAACTCAGAACCCAGCAGCAGTGTTCTGGAAACCTCTGTGAAGGAAAAACCCTCAGAACACTGCAACAGTGTTCACGATTCCTATGTGAGGGACAAACATTCAGAACACAATAGCAGTGTTCTGGAATCCTATGTGAGGGACAAACATACAGACCCTTGAAGCAGTGTTCTGGAATCCTATGTGAGGGACAAACACTCAGAACCCAGCAGTAATGTTCTGGAATCCTATGTGAGGAGCAAACACTCCTAAACAAGTAACAGTGTTCTGGAATCCTATGTGAGGAACAAACACTCAGAATCCAGCAGCAGTGTTCTAGAATCCTTTGTGAGGGGCAAAGACTCAGAACCCAGCAGCAGTGTTCTAGAATATGTTGTGAGGGACAATCATTAACAACCTCATAGAATTGTTCTGGAATCGCATGTGAGGGACAAACACACTGAACACAACAGCGGTGTTTTAGAATCACAGGTGAGGTACAAACACTCAAGACCCAGCAACAGTGTTCTGGAATCCTTTGTGAGGGAGAAACATTAAGAACCACCTAGCAGCATTCTGGAGTCATAGGTGAGGGACAAACACTCTGAACCCAGCAGCAGTGTTTTGGAATTTCATGTAAGGGACAAACACTAAGAAACCAGCAGCAGTGTTTTACAATCCTTTGTGACAGACAAACATTCACAATGTCGTAGCAGTGTTCTGGTATTCTATGTGAGTGACAAACACTCAGAACCCAGCATCAGTGCACAACAATCCTATGTGAGGGACAAACACTCAGACCCAGCAACAGGGTTGTGGAATCCTATGTGAAGGACAAACACTGAAAACACATCAGCAGTGTTCTGGAATCCTATATGAGGGACAAACATTCGGAACCCAGCAGCAGTGTTCTGGTATCCTATGTGAGGAACAAACACTCAGAACCCAGAAGCAGTGTTCTGGAATCCTATATGAGGGACAAACACTCAGAACCCAGTAGCAGTGTTACGAAATCCTATGTGAGGGACAAAAACTCAGAACCCAGAAGCTGTGTTCCAGAATCCTATATGAGGGACAAACAATCAGAACCCAGTAGCAGTGATCCAAAATCCTATGTGAGGGACAAACACTCAGTACCCAGCAGCAGTGTTCTAGAATACTTTGTGAGGGACAGTCAGAACCCAGCAGCAGTGTTCTAGAATACTTTGTGAGGGACAAACATTAAGAACCTTGTAGCAGTGTTCTGGAATCATATGTGAGGGACAAACACTCTGAACTCAGCAGCAGTGTTTTGGAATCCCATGTGATTGACAAACACTAAGAACCCAGCATCAATGTACTAAAATCCTACATGACGTACAAACACTCACATCCAGCAACAGGGTTCTGGAATCCTATGTGAGGAACAAACACTCAAAACCCAGCAGCAGTGTTCTGGAATCCTTTGGGAGTGACAGACACTCAGAACCCAGACAGTTTGTTATGGAATCCTATCTGAGGACAAACATTCAGACACTGGTAGAATTGTTCTGGAATCCTATGTGAGGGAAAAACACACAGAAACAATCAGCAGTGCTCTGGAATCCTTCGTGAGGGACAAACATCACCCAGCAGCAGAGTTGTGGAACCCTATGTGAGGGACAATCAGTCAGAACCCAGCAGCAGTGCTCTGGAATCCTTTGTGAGGGATAAACTTTCAGAACCTTATAACAGTGTACTTGAATCCTATGTGAGGGACAAACACTCAGCACCCAGCAGCAGTGTGCTGGAATCTTTTGAGAGGGACAAACATTCAGAACCTCTTAGAAGTGTTCTGGAATCCTCTGTGAGGGACAAACACTCAGAATCCAGCAGCAGGGTTCTGCAATCCTTTGTAATGGAGAAACATTCAGACCCTCATAGCATTGTTCTGAAACCATATGTTAGGGACAAATACTCAGAATCCAGCCACTGTGTTCTGGAATTGTCTCTGAGGGACAAACACTCAGACACCCGTAGAAGTGTTCTGTAATGCTTTGTGAGGGACAAACACTCAAAACCCAGCAGCAGTGTTCTGGAATCCTTTGTGAGGGACAAATATTCAGAACCTCATAGCAGTGTTCCTGAATCCTATGTGAGGGACAAACTCTATGAACCCAGCAGAGTGGTCTGGAAACCCATCTGAGGGACAAACACTCAGAACCCAGCAGCAGTGTTCTGGAATCCTACGTAAGAAACAAACACTCAAAACCCAGCAGCACTCTTCTAGAATCCTTTGTGAGGGACAAACATTCAGACCCTCATAGCAGTGTTCTGGAATCATAGGTGAGTGACAAACACTCAGAACCCAGGAGTAGTGTCCAAGAATCCTTTGTGAAGGACAAACATTCAGATCCTTGAAGCAGTGTTTTGGAATTCTATGTGAGGGACAAAAACTCAGAACCGAGCAGCAGTGTTCTGGAATCTTCTGTGAAGGAAAAACCCTCAGAATCCAGCAACAGTGTTCTGGAATCCTATGTGAGGGACAAACACTCAGAACCCAGCAGCAGTATTCTGGAATTCTCTGTGAGGGACAAACACTCAGAACCCAGTAGTATTGTTCTGGAATCCTATGTGAGGAACAAACACTCAGAACCCAGTAGCTGTGTTCTGGAATCCTGTGTGAGGAACAAACACTCAGAACCCAGCAGCAGTATTCTAGAATCCTTTCTGTGGGACAAAGACTCAGAACCCAGCAGCAGTGTTCTATAATACTTTGTGAGGGACAAACATTAACAACCTTGTAGCATTGTTCTGGAATCGTATGTGAGGGATAAACTCGCTGAACACAGCAGCGGAGTTTTGGAATCACATGTGAGGTACAAACACTCAGAACCCAGCAGCAGTGTTTTGGAATCCTACGTGAGGGACAAGCACTCAGAACCCAGCAGCGGTGTTGTAGAATCCTTTGTGACAGACAAACTTTCAGACCGTCATAGCAGTGTTTTCACATCCTATGTGAGGGACAAACATTCAGAAACCACCATCAGTGTTCTAGAATCCTATGTGAGGGACAAACACTCAGACCCCAGCAAAAAGGTTCTGGAAGCCCATGTGAGGGACAAACACTCAAAACCCAGCAGCAGTGTTCTGGAACCCTTTGTGGGTGACAAACAATCAGGACCTAGCCACTTTGTTCTGGAATCCTATTTGAGGGACAAATGTTCAGACACTCATAGAAGTGTTCTTGAATCCTATGTGAATGACAAACACACAGAAACCATCAGCAGTGCTCTGGAATTCTTTGTCAGGGACAAACAGCCCCCAGCAGCAGTGTTCTGGAATCCTTTGTAAGGGACAAGCTTTCAGATCCTCAAAGTAGTGTTCTGTAATCCTATGTGGGGGACAAACACTAAGAACACAGCAGCAGGTTTCTGCAGTCCTATGTGAAGGACAAACACTCAGAACCCAGTAGCAGTGTTCTAGAATCCTTTGTGACAGACAAAATTTCAGACCATCATAGATGTGTTCTGGTATCTCATGTGAGGGACAAACACCAGAACACAGCATCAGTGTTCTAGAATCCTATGTGAGGGACAAACACTCAGAACCCAGCAACAGGTTTCTGGAATCCTATGTGAGGGACAATCACTCAAAACCCAGCAGCAGTATTCTGGAATCCTCTGTGAGTGACAAACACTCAAAACCCAGCCACTTGGTTCTGTAGTCCTATCTGAGGGACAAACACTCAGAATCCAGCAGCAGTACTCTGGATTCCTCTCTGCGGGACAACCACTCAGACCCAGCAGTAGTGTTCTGGAATCATATATGAAGGACAAACACTCTGAATCCAGCCACCGTGTTCTGGATTCCTATCTGAGGGACAAACATTCAGACACTCGCTGAATTCTTCTGGAATCCTATGTGAGGGACAAACACTCAGAGCCCAGACACTGTGTTCTGGATTCCTATCTGAGGGACAAACATTCAGACACTTGTGGAAGTGTTCTGTAATTCTTTGTGAGGGGCAAACACTCAGAAGCCAGCAGCAGTGTTCTGGAATCTTTTGTGAGGGACAAATATTCAGAACCTCATAACAGTGTTCCAGAATCCTATGTGAGGAACAAACACTCAGAACCCAGCAGCAGTGTTCAGTAATCCTATGTGAGGGACAAACATTCAAAACCCAGCAGCCGTGTTCTGGAATCATATGTGAGGGACAAATACTTGGAAGCCAGTACCGGTGTTCTCGAATCCTCTGTGAGGGGCAAACTCTCAGAACCCAGCAGGACTCTTCTGGAATCCTATGTGAGGGACAAACACTCAGAACCCAGTAGCAGAGCTCTGGAATCTTATGTGAGGGACAAACACTCAGAACACAGCAGCAGTGTTCTAGAATCCTTTGTGAGGGGCAAACACTCAGAACACAGCAGCAGTGTTCTAGAATCCTTTGTGAGGGGCAAACACTCAGAATCCAGCTGCAGTGTTCTAGAATCCTTTGTGAGGGACAAAAACTCAGAACTCAGCAGCAGAGTTCTGGAATCCTCTGTGAGGGACAAACAGTACCCAGCAGTAGTGCTCTGGAATCCTATGTGAGGGGCAAACACTTAGAATACAGTAGCTGTGTTCTGGAATCCTATGTGAGGGACAAACACTCAGAATCCAGCAGCAGTGTTCTAGAATCCTTTGTGAGGGACAAACGCTCAGAAACCAGCAGCGCTGTTCTAGAAACTTTTCTGAGGGACAAACATTAAGAAACTCGTAGTGGTGTTGTGGAATCGTAAGTGAGGGACAAACACTCTGAACCCAGCAGCAATGTTCTAGAATTCTTTGTGATGGATACAGATTCAGACGGTTGTAGCAGTGTTCTGGTATCCTATGTGAGGGACAAACACTCAGAATCCAGCAGCAGTGTTCTGGAATCCTATCTGAGGGACAAAGATTCAGACCCTCGTAGAAGTCTTCAGGAATCCTATGTGAGGGACAAACACTCAGAACCCTGCCACTGTGTCCTGGAATCCTATACTTGGAACAAACATTCAGACACGCGTAGAAGTGTTCTGAAATCCTATGTGAGAGACAAACACTCAGAACCCAGCAGCAATGTTCTAGAATCCTTTGTGACGGACAAATATTCAGACCCTCGAAGCAGTGTTCTGGAATCTCGTGTGAGGGACAAACACTCAGAACCCAGCTTCAGTTTTCTGGAATCCTTTATGATGGACAAACATTCAGACCCTAGTAGCAGTGCTCTGGAATCCTATGTGAGTGACAGACACACAGAACCCAGCAGCAGTGTCCTAGAATCCATTGGGTGGGACAAATATTCAGACCCTCTAAGCAGTGTTCTGGAATCCTATGTGAGGGACAAAGACTCAGAACCCAGCAGCAGTGTTCTGGAATTGTCTGTGAGGGACAAACACTCAGAAACCAGCAGCTGTGTTCTGGAATCCTATGTAAGGGACAAAGACTCAGATACCAGCAACATTATTCTGGAATCCTATGTGAGGGACAAACATTTTAAACCCAGCAGCAGTGTTCTGGAATCCTTTGTGAGGAACAAACGTTCAGAACCCAGCCACTGTGTTCTGGAATCCTATCTGAGGGACAAATATTCAGACACTCATAGAATTGTTCTGCAATCCTTTGTGAGGGACAAACATTCAGAAACCAACAGCAGTGTTCTGGAATCCTTTGTGAGGGAAAAACTTTTAGAACCTCGTAGCAGTGTTGTGGAATACTATATGAGGTATAAACACTATGAACCCAGCAGCAGTGGTCTGGAATCCCATGTGTGGGATAAATACTCAGAACACCTCAGCCGTGTTCTGGAATCGTATGTGAGAGACAAACACTAAAACCCAGCAGCAGTGTCCTAGAATCCTTTGTGAGGGACAAGCGTTCAGACCCTCAAAGCAGTGTTCTGGAATCCCACGTGAGGGACAAACACTCAGAAAACAGCTACAGTGTTCTGGAATCCTTTGTGATGGACAAACATTCCAACCCTCACAGCAGTGATCTGGAATCTTATGTCAGTGACAAACAGTCAGAACCCAGCAGCAGTGTTCTAGAATCCTTTGTGAGGGACAAACATTCTGACCTTAGAAGCAGTGTTCTGGAATCCCATATGAGGGACAAACACTCAGAACCCAGTGGCAGTTTCCTGGAATCGTAGGTGAGGGACAAACACTCAGAACCCAGCAGCAGTGTTCTAGAATCCTTTGTGAAGGACAAACACTCAGAACCCAGCAGCAGTGTTCTAAAATCCTTTGTGAGGGACAAACATTAGGAACATCATAGCAGTGTTATGGAATCGTATGTGAGGGACAAACACTCCGAAACCAGAAGCAGGGTTCTGGAATTCTATGTGAGGGACAAACTCTCATAACCCAGCAGGAGTGTTCTAGAATCCTTTGTTACATATAAACATTCACAATGTCGTAGCAGTGTTCTGGTATCCTATGTGAGGGACAAATACTAAGAACCCAGCATCACTGTACTAGAATCCTATGTGAGGGACAAACACTCAGAACCCACCAACAGATTTCTGGAATCCTATGGGAGGAACAAACACTCAAAGTGCAGCAGCAGTTTTCTGGAATCATTTGTGAGTGACGGACACCCACAACCCAGCCAATTTGTTATGGAATTCTTTCTGAGGACAAACATTCGGACACTCGTAGCAGTGTTCTGGAATCCCATGTGAGGGACAAACATTCGGATCCCAGCAGAATTGTTCTGGAATCCTTTGGGAGTGACAACATTCAGAACCATGTAGCAGTGTTCTGGAATCCTATGTGAGGCACAAACACTGAGAACCTACCAGGTATGTTCTGGAATCCTTTTTAATGGAGAAATATTCAGACCCTCTTAGATGTGTTCTGAAATCCTATGTGAGGGACAAACTCAGAATCCTGCAGCAGTGTTCTGGAATCCGCTGTGAGGGACAAAAATTCAGATCCAACAGTAGTGTTCTGCAATCCCATATGAGTGACAAACACTCAGAACCCTGCCACTGTGTTCTGGAATCCAATGTGAGGGACAAACACTCAGAACCCAGCCTCTGTGTTCTGGAACCCTATCTGAGGGACAAACATTCAGACACTCATAGAAGTGTTCTGTAATCCTTTATGTGGAACAAACACTCAGAACCAAACAGCAGTGTTCTGAAATACTTTGTGAGGGACATATATTCAGAACCTCGTAACAGTGTTCTGGAATCCTATGTGAGGGGCAAACACTAAGAAACCAGCATCAGTCGTGTGGAATCCCATGTGAGGGACAAGCACTAAGAACCCATCAGCAGTGTTCTGGATTCCTATGTGGGAGACCAACACTCAGAACCCGGCAGCATTGTTCTAGCATTCTTAGTGGGGGACAAACATTCAGACCCTTGAAACAGTGTTCTGGAATCCCATGTGATTGACAAACACTAAGCTCCCAGCTTCAGTGTTCTGGAATACTTCAGGATGGACAAACATTCAGAACCTCGTAGCAGTGCTCTGGAATCCTATGTGAGTGACAAACACTCAGATCCCAGCAGCAGTGTCCTAGAATCCTTTGTGAGGGACAAACATTCATACCCTTGAAGCATTGTTCTCGAATCCTATGTGTGGGACACATAGTTAGAAGCAAGCAGTAGGGTTCTGGAATCCTATGTGAGGAACAAACACTCAGAACCCAGTAGCAGTGTTCTGCATTCCTATGTGAGGGAGAAACAGAACCAAGCAGCAGTGTTCTAGAATCCTTTGTGAGGGACAATCATTCAAAACTCAGCAGCAGTGTTCTAGAATCTTTTGTGAGGGACAAACATGAAGAACCTCATAGCGTTGTTCTGGAAACATGTGTGCGGGAAAACCCGCTGAACCCAGCAGCGGTGTTTTGGAATCACATGTGAAGAACAAACATACAGAACCCAGTAGCAGTGTTCTGGAATCCTATGTGAAGGACAAACACTCAGAACCCAGCAGAAGTGTCCTAGAATCCTTTGTGAGGGACAAACATTCAGACACTCGAAGAAGTGTTCTGGAATCGTATGTGAGGGACAAACACTCAGAACCCAGCAGCGGTGTTCTGGAATCCTCTCTGAGGGACAAACACTCAAAACGCAGCAACAGTGTTGTGGAATCCCTTGTGAGTGACAAACACTCAGAACCCAGCCTTTTTGTTCTGGAATCCTATCTGAGGGACAAACATTCAGACACTCGTAAAAGTGTTCCGGAATCCAGTGTGAGGGACAAACACCCAGAAACCAGCAGCAGTGCTCTGTAATCCTTTGTGAGGGACAAACATTCAGAACCTTGTAGCAGTGTTCTGGAATCCTATGTGAGGGATAAACACTCAGAACCCAGCAGCAGTGTTCTGGAATCCTTTGGTAGGGACAAACATTCAGAACCTCTTAGCAGGGTTCTGGAATCCTATGTGAGAGACTAACACTCAGAACCCAGGAGCCATGTTCTGGAATACTTTTTAATGGAGAAACGTTCAGACCCTGGTAGCAGTGTTCTGAATTCATATGTGAGGGACAAACACTCAGAAACCAACAGCAGCGTTCCAGAATAATCTCTGGGAGCAAACACTCAGACCCAACAGTCGTGTTCTGGAATCCTATGTTAGGGACAAACACTCAGAACCCAACAGCACTGTTCTGGTGTCCTATGTGAGGGACAAACACTCAGAACCCAGCAACAGGGTTCTGGAATCCTATGTGAGGGGCACACACTCAAAACCCAGCAGCAGTGTTCTGGAATCCTTTGTGAGTGACAAATATTCAGAACCCAGAGACTCTGTTCTAGAATCCTATCTGAGGGACAAACATTCAGACACTCATAGAGGTGTTCTGGAATCCTATGTGAGGGACAAACAATCAGAACCCAGCCACTGTGTTCTGGAATCCTATCTGAGGGACAAACATTCAGACACTCTTAGAATTGTTCTGTAATCTTTGTGAGGGACCAACATTCGGAACCCAGCAGCAGTGTTCTCGAATCCTTTGTGAGGGACAAACACTCAGAACCCAATAGCACTGTTCTGGAATCCTATGTGAAGGACAAACCCTCAGTAACCTGTACACGTGTTCAGGAATCCTATGTGAGGGACAAACACTCGGAACCCAGCAGTGGAGCTCTGGAATCCTTTTTGAGGAACAAACACTCAGAACCCAGCTGCAGTGTTCTAGAATCCTTTGTGAGTGGCAAACACTCAGAACCCAGCTTCAGTGTTCTAGAATCCTTTGTGAGTGACAAAAACTCAGAACTCAGCAGCAGAGTTCTGGAATCCTCTGTGAGGGACAAACACTCAGTTCCCAGCAGCAGTGCCCTGGAATCCTACATGAGTGAAAAACACTCAGAATAAAGTAGCTGTGTTCTGGAATCCTATGTGAGGGACAAACACTCAGAACCTAGCAGCAATACTCCAGAATCCTTTGTGAGAGACAAACACTCAGAAACCAGCAGCGGTGTTCTAGAAACTTTTCTGAGGGACAAACTTTAAGAAACTCGTAGCGGTGTTGTGGAATCGTATGTGAGGGACAAACACTCTGAACCCAGCAGCAGTGTTCTGGAATCCTATTTGAGGGACACTCAGAACCCAGCAGCAGGGTTCTGGAATCCTATGTAAGGGACAAAAATTCAGAACCCAGCAGCAGTGTTCTATAATTCTTTGTGATGGACACAGATGCAGATGATTGTAGCAGTGTTCTGGTATCCTATGTGAGGGACAAACCCTCAGAACCCAGCAGCAGTGTTCTGGAATCCTATCGGAGGGACAAAGATTCAGACCCTCGTAGAAGTCTTCAGGAATCCTATATGAGGGATAAACACTCAGAACCCAGCCACTCTGTTCTGGAATTTTGTACGTGGGACAAACATTCAGACACTTGTAGAAGTGTTCTGGAATCCTTTGTGAGGGACAAACACTCAGAACCCAGCAGCAGTGCTCTGGAATCCTATGTGAGAGACAAACACTCAGAACCCACCAGCAATGTTCTAGAATCCTTTGTGAGGGACAAACATTCAGACCCTCGAAGCAGTGTTCTGGAATCCCCTGTGAGGGACAAAGACTCAGAACCCAGCTTCAGTGTTCTGGAATCCTTTGTGATGGACCAACAGTCAGACCCTCGTAGCAGTGCTCTGAAATCTTATGTGAGTGACAAACCCTCAGAATCCAGCAGCAGTGTTCTGGAATCCTATCTGAGTGACAAATATTCAGACACTCTTAGAAGTCTTTTGGAATCCTATGTGGGGGACAAACATTCAGAACCCAGGCACTGTGTTCTGGAATCTTATCTGAGGGACAATCATTCAGACACTTTTAGCAGTCTTCTGTAATCCTTTGTGAGGGACAAACACTCAGAAACCAGCAGCAGTGTTCTGGAATCCCATGTGAGGAACAAACACTCAGAACCTAGAAGCAGTGTTCTTGAATCCTTTGTGAGGAGGAAACATTAAGAATCTCTTGACAGTGTTTGGGAATCGTATGTGAGGGACAAACACTCTGATCCCAGCAGCAGTGTTTTGGAATCCCATGTGAGGGACAAACACTCAGAATTCAGCAGCAGTGTTCTCGAATCCTATGTGAGGGACAAACAGTTAGATCCCAGCAGCAGGGGTATGGAATCCTGTGTGAGGGACAAACACTCAGAACCCAGCAGCAGTGTTCTAGAATAATTTGAGATGGACAAACACTCAGAAACCAGCAGCAGTGTTCTAGGATACTTTGTGATGGACAAACATTCACAACGTTGTAGCAGTGTTCTAGAATCCTATGTGAGGGAGAAACACTAAGAACCCAGCATCAGTGTTCTAGAATCCTATGTGAGGGAGAAACACTCAGAATCCAGCAACAGTCAGTAGACAGAGGTAACAAACTTAGATATGTGCCAAGTCTAGAAACAAGAGACTAGAGGGATAACGGCCTTTCATAATAAAATGCAAGATTTGAAAACTGATTGGCTGGAGGCTGAGGAAAAGCATGTCTTTAAGGTCAATCCCTGTTTTTCTTTAAGTTGTTAGGGGGTGGTTTTGTCACATATTGTAGAATATGTCATTTCAGTTTTGAACATCTTGAGTTAAATTGTCCTAACATATCTTATGAATTTGATTTTCTTCCCTGGGAAGCTAATATTTCAAAAACTTAAAAAGTATAGATTTCCACCTCGTATCCAATTTATAAAATTATCTCTAGGCTGCTGGTTTCAGGAGGAGGCTCTTGAATATTCTATTTGAAGAGAATATATCAGGTGTTAACAACAGCTTCATTATTTGTGGAAAACAAGTTAACTAAGCCACTTCTTAGTGTGTTTAGCTGGGAAATCTTAGCTGAAGATATTCAATCATGAACCAACAGTGACTAAAATATTCAATATTTAAGTATATTTCATTGTTATTAATTTGCATTTAAGTAGCCATATACAGCTAGTATTTACTACATTGAGCAATGCAAATAAGAGGAAAAAATTAATAACCATCTCTAATACCACATGCCAAAGTCCTCATAAATTTATTCTAGCTAAAGGAGTTCATCAGAAGCAGCAGTTGAAAGCACCAACTAAACCAGCTGGGGTTAATTCACTGTCGTTCTCTCAGAACCATCTCTTCTCTGAACAAAACAAGTAGAAGAGTTAACTGTGAATCTGCATTTTCCTTGCCTATTTTAAGGTTTTGATGTTGACACTAATTCGTGAAATCCATCCTGTGGTGTGATATTTCGTTTTACTTGCTTTTTGTTAGGAAAAGAATGCTTCAGCTCTTAATTTAAAATTATGTTTCTCCCTTCTAGATTGAGTGAACTTAGAATGCATTCTCTGACATATCCAAGTTTTTGTTAATATGAATTTGGGGAAAAAAGCATACTTAATTAGCTAAGACTTCTTTTTTTTTTTTTTTTTTTGGAGACGGAGTCTCGCTCTGTCACCCAGGCTGGAGTGCAGTGGCGCAGTCTCGGCTCACTGCAAGCTCCGCCTCCCGGGTTCACGCCATTCTCCTGTCTCAGCCTCTCCGAGTAGCTGGGACTACAGGCGCCTGCCACCACGCCCGGCTAATTTTTTTGTATTTTTAGTAGAGACGGGGTTTCACCGTGGTCTCGATCTCCTGACCTTGTGATCCGCCCGCCTCGGCCTCCCAAAGTGCTGGGATTACAAGCGTGAGCCACTGCGCCCGGCCAAGACTTCTTATTCTAGGCTTGACCCTGTGTTCGACATCTTTTGAATTTGTAGTTGCTTAGGCTGCTCTCTGACACTGGTTAGTGATCTGGAAGCTATATTAACGTTAGGGGAGGTGATGTATGAGCATTAGAGGTATCCTTGCAAGGAAAGACTTGTCTTATCTCAATACGTCCTTTTTTGCACATAAGAAAGTCAATGTTTGAGTCTTCTAAAATCTTCCTATTTCCAAGTTGCAGAGTACCATTGGTTCCTAAACAAAGATCTAATTTCTGACTCAGAGACGTGGCAAGGCAGTGAAACACCATTATAATTTAACAATCTTCAAGATAAAATTCTCTCTCTGATATTTAGATTTTGCCCAATTATTAAGATATTTGGGTGTTTCATTAAGAATGGAAGACTCTAGTTTCTTGAGCAGAGACTATAAAGGCCTCAGATGATCATTTATAATTTTAGGCTCTTTTCTTTAACATCGTCAACACAGTTGGAAGTGACCAATATTCCCCAGAGTTGTGTTTTTTAAACCAAATGCATGGTTCAGTGGTAGAAAACTGGGCTGATCCAAGTTGTTTTCAGTAAACAATTCATTTCAGGTGACCTATTTCATATTAAATAATCTCTAGATCCTGTCTTCAAAACTAACTACATCAGATAACCTACCCTAGATTTTCACCTTTTAGGGTCTGTTAGCTGCAGTCACTTTTGTGAAAATTATTGCAATGAAAAGATAGAGTTGTAGATGGGGAAAAAGTTTTCACTAATTTAAGCATAGTGGTATTTAATATGAGAATTTAAGTTACACACATTTTAAAATTATAATGGAGTCTCTTGACTGAGCTTTAAAAAAAATAGCGTTTAGGCTAAAAAGGGAAATGCTACCTCTCCTAAAATCAGAAAGATGTTACCGTAATTTTCCATTCTATAGAATTATCAGGAAGCGCCTTTGTGATGATTTAATTTTGCTCTTGGGAGTGTGAGCCTGTGTAGTCGTGGAACCATCAATCAGAATGATGGCTTTCTGATCCCAAAGTCATTCGTTCTGAAAACAATATTTTTCTTTTTCTTTTTCTTTTTTTATTATTATACTTTAGGTATTAGGGTACATGTGCACAATGTGCAGGTTTGTTACATATGTATCCATGTGCCATATTGGTTTGCTGCACCCATTAACTCGTCATTTAGCAATAGATATATCTCCTAATGCTGTCCCTCCCCCCTCGCTGCACCCCACAACAGTTCCCGGAGTGTGATGCTCCCCTTCTATGTCCATGAGTTCTCATTGTTCAATTCCCACCTATGAGTGAGAACAAGCGGTGTTTGTTTTTTTGTCCTTGCGATGGTTTACTGAGAATGATGGTTTCCAGTTTCATCCATGTCCCTACAAAGGACATGAACTCATCATAATTTATGGCTGCACAGTATTCCATGGTGTATATGTGCCACATTTGCTTAATCCAGTCTATCGTTGTTGGACATTTGGGTTCATTCCAAGTCTTTGCTATTGTGAATAGTGCCGCAATAAACATACATGTGCATGTATTGATAGCAGCAAGATCTATAGTCCTTTGAGTATATACCCAGTAATGGGATGGCTGGGTCAAATGGTATTTCTAGTTCTATATCCTTGAGGAATCGCCACACTGACTTCCACAATGGTTGAACTAGTTTACAGTCCCACCAACAGTGTAAATGTGTTCCTATTTCTCCACATCCTCTCCAGCATCTGTTGTTTCCTGACTTTTTAATGATCGCTATTCTAACTGTTGTGAGATGGTATCTCATTGTGGTTTTGATTTGCATTTCTCTGATGGCCAGTGATGATAAGCATTTTTTCATGTGTATTTTGGCTGCATAAATGTCTTCTTCTGAGAAGTGTCTGTTCATGTTCTTTGTCCACTTTTTAAGGGTTTTTTTTTCTTGTAAATGTGTTTGAGTTCATTGTAGATTCCGGATATTAGCCCATTGTCAGATGATGAGGTTGCGAAAATTTTCTCCCATTTTGTAGGTTGCCTGTTCACTCTGACGGTAGTTTCTTTTGCTGTGCAGAAGCTCTTTAGTTTAATTAGATCCCCTTTGTCAATTTTGGCTTTTGTTGCCATTGCTTTTGGTGTTTTAGATATGAAGTCCTTGCCCATGCCTATGTCCTGAATGGTATTGCCTAGGTTTTCTTCTAGGGTTTTTATGGTTTTAGGTCTAACATGTAAGTCTGTCATCCATCTTGAATTAATTTTTGTATAAGGTGTAAGGAAGGGAACCAGCTTCAGCTTTCTACATATGGCTAACTACTTTTCCCAGCACCATTTATTAAATAGGGAATCCTTTCCCCATTTCTTGTTTTTGTCAGGTTTGTCAAAGATCAGATAGTTGTAGATATGTGGCATTATTTCTGAGGGCTCTGTTCTGTTCCATTGATCTGTGTCTCTTTTTGTACCAGTATCATGCTGTTTTGGTTACTGAAGCCTTGTAGTATAGTTTGAAGTCAGGTAGCGTGATGCCTCCAGCTTTGTTCTTTTGTCTTAGGATTGACTTCGTGATGTGAGCTCTTTTTTGGTTCCATATGAACTTTAAAGTAGTTTTTTCCAATTCTGTGAAGAAAGTCATTGGTAGCTTGATGGGGATGGCATTGAATCTATAAATTACCTTCAGCAGTATGGCCATTTTCACGATATTGATTCTTCCAACCCAGGAGCATGGGATGTTCTTCCATTTGTTTGTATCATCTTTTATTTCATTGAACAGTGGTTTGTAGTTCTCCTTGAAGAGATCCTTCACATCCCTTGTAAGATGGATTCCTAGGTATTTTATTCTCTTTGAAGCAATTGTCAATGGGAGTTCACTCATGAATTGGTTCTCTGTTTGTCTGTGATTGGTGTACAAGAATGCTTGTGATTTTTGTACATTGATTTTGTATCCTGAGACTTTGCTGAAGTTGCTTATCAGCTTAAGGAGATTTGGGACTGAGACGATGGGGTTTTCTAGATATACAATGATGTCATCTGCAAACAGGGACAATTTGACGTCCTCTTTTCCTAATTGAATACCCTTTGTTTCCTTCTCCCGCCTGATTGCCCTGGCCAGAACTTCCAGCACTATGTTGAATAGGAGAGGTGAGAGAGGGCATCCCTGTCTTGTGCCAGTTTTAAAAGGGTATGCTTCCAGTTTTTGCCCATCTAGTATGATATTGGCTGTGGGTTTGTCATAGATAGCTCTTATTATTTTGAGATACATCCCATCAATACCTAATTTATTGAGAGTTTTTAGCATGAAGAGTGGTTGAATTTTGTCAAAGGCCTTTTCTGCACCTATTGAGATAATCATGTGGTTTCTGTCTTTGGTTCTGTTTATATGCTGGATTACATTTATTGATTTGTGTATGTTGAACCAGCCTTGCATCCCAGGGATGAATCCCACTTGATCATGGTGGATAAGGTTTTTGATGTGCTGCTGGATTCAGTTTGCCAGTATTTTATTCAAAGAGGCAGAAAGTTAACAAGGATATCCAGGAATTGAAATCAGCTCTGCACAAAGAGGACCTAATAGACATCTAAAGAACTCTCCACTCCAAATAAACAGAATATACATTCTTTTCAGCACCACACCACACCTATTCCAAAATTGACCACATAGTTGGAAGTAAAGCTCTCCTCAGCAAATGTAAAAGAACAGAAATTATAACAAACTCTCTCTCAGACCACAGTGCAATCAAACTAGAACTCAGGATTAAGAAACTCACTCAGAACCTCTCAACTACATGGAAATGGAACAACCTGCTCCTGAATGACTACTGGGTACATAATGAAATGAAGGCAGAAATAAAGATGTTCTTTGAAACCAATGAGAACAAAGACACAACATACCAGAATCTATGGGACACATTCAAAGCAGTGTGTAGAGGGAAATTTATAGCACTAAACGCCCACAAGAGAAAGCAGGAAAGATCCGAACTTGACACCCTAACATCACAATTAAAAGAACTAGAAAAGCAAGAGCAAACACATTCAAAGGCTAGCAGAAGGCAACAAATAACTAAAATCAGAGCAGAACTGAAGGAAATAGAGACACAAAAAACCCTTCAAAAAAATTAATGAATCCAGGAGCTGGTTTTTTGAAAAGATCAACAAAATTGATAGACCGCTAGCAAGACTAATAAAGAAGAAAAGAGAAAAGAATCAAATAGATGCAATAAAAAATGAAAAAAGGGATATCACCACCGATCCCACAGAAATGCAATCTACCATCAGAGAATACTACAAACACCTCTATGCAAATAAACTAGAAAATCTAGAAGAAATGGATAAATTCCTCGACAAATACACCCTCCCAAGACTAAACCAGGAAGAAGTTGAGTCTCTGAATAGACCAATAACAGGCTCTGAAATTGTGGCAATAATCAATATCTTACCAATCAAAAAGAGTCCAGGACCTGATGGATTCACAGCTTTATTCTATCAGAGGTACAAGGGGGAACTGTTACCATGCCTTCTGAAACTGTTCCAATCAATAGAAAAAGAGGGAATCCTCCCTAACACATTTTATGAGGCCAGCATCATCCTGATACCAAAGCCTGGCAGAGACACAACCAAAAAAGAGAATTTCAGACCAATATCCTTGATGAACATTGATGCAAAAATCCTCAAGAAAACAATATTTTTCATAAATTTGAAAGTGAGAAGTTTTGATCTTGCCATTCCCAAGTAACTCTCTTAATAAGAGGCATCAACATGCTTCAGTGACAGCTGTCACCTTCCAGTGCTGAGAGTCATCTTTGAGTTCTCCATTTCACTCCCTACACTCCAATTTAGCTGCAGTTCTCTTGGCCACTCCTATGAAATACATCCATGGCCTAACGACTTCTCACCACTAATACCACTCATACTAACAGCATTCTCACCTAAGTCACTACCTTTTTTCTCTGGATTACAGTAGCCTCCCAATCTATTTGCTCACATAACCTATTTATTCTACACAATGCACCAGATACACCCCTTTGGAATGCAAACACAATCATGTTATTCTCTGGTGAAATTATCTCGTATATTCCTATCGCATTTAAAACTAATTCAAAATAATCCCATGATTATCGAAACCCTACATGCTCTTCCACAACATGGTTTAGTTCCAAGATATCTCTTCAACTTTTTTTTCACCATACTGAATTGGTGACTAATAGTCATATTTTTGTTTTTGCTCAAAAAGTCTTGACTTGTAAATTTTTCAGTTTCTCCCTAATCCACAGGTAATTCTTTCCTCACAAGGCTAATTGCTTGCTTCCTTGAGCAAGCAATCTGCTCTCAAAGATACCCTTCACTTTCTACCTAATATTAATAACTTTAATCATTCATGATTCCTTTACTATGCTCTATAGTGTATACATTTTCTGTTCTTTGTCATGTTATTAACTAAATTATTTATTTGTTTCAGGAATGTATTCCATAAATATTGTACACATAAAAATTATGTTATTTTTATTGCTGTATGCTTAGCTGCCCAATAACAGTTTGAGGATTAACATATTTGTTAAATGGACATATACATTATTTCACATATATTAGTTTCATAATTTTATATTAAACTCCCTGTATACTTACAATATGAATTAGATAATTCAGAGTCAATATTCCATTGGAAAAAACTAAACAATTTGTTATAAAACATCCTTAAAAGCATCAGAAAGTTAATACAGCAATGAAGAATTACAGGACCAAATTAAGACTCGTTTGGAAGCCTGCTTGTGAGGCTTATGTTGGGGTTATCTTTTTACTTAGAGCGACTATAAATCTCAAAAGAGAACTAAAGGGAGAAATAACCATATCTAGTAATATGGTAAAGGTATTTAAACATCTCTTAGTTATTGAGAAAATTGAAAGAAAAGAAAAAGGAGAAAGAGAGAAAGAGAAACAGAGTGAAAGGGATAATGAAGGAGAGAAAGAAGAAAAGAAAGTAAGAGGAATAAAAGTAAAAAGGAGGAGGAGGGAGAGGGAGGAAGAAAGAAAGCTGAAAAGAAAGAATGGTAAAGTTTTTAACATAAATTATCCTTCTAGAATATGAATGCTGGTCTATTTGATGATGTCCCACAGATTCCTTAGTTTCTGCTCATTTTTTATTTGTTATTCTTTCTGTTTCTCAGAGTCAATATTTTCCATTTTCTTATCTTCAAGCTCATGACTTCTTCTGTGTGTGAAAATATACTCTTAAATCCCTCTGGTGATTTTTTAATTTTTATCATTGTAGATTTCAACTCCAGAATTTCTGTTATTGCTGTTGATATTCCTACTTTTTAATATTTTTCTGATTCCTTTATTTCTTTGTTTGTTTTCCTTTTGACATTTGAGTACAATTAAGAGAGTTGTTTTAAAGTCTTTGTCTAGTAACTTTGATGTCTGGGTTTCCTTAGAGATATTTTCTGTCAATTTAGTTTGTTCCTTTGAATGAGCCATACTTTCCCATTCTTTGTATGCCTTGTAAAGTTTTTTGAAAACTGGACATTATAATAATTATAATTACTATGTGGTTACTCTGTAAATCAGACCCCCACCACAAACACACTAATGTTTTGTGGTTTTAAATTTTATTTAATTATTATATCGTTAAGGATTTTTTTTTTAGTGAAATTTTCCAAAGAGATTTACAAAACAGTTTGCTTTATAAGGTGTGGTCACTGAAGTCTTTTTATTTCCTTAACAAATGTTAAGCTAATGTTTTGACAGTGATTTTCTTGTATGTCAGGAACTAAGCAAGCAGGCAAACACAACAAAAACAAAAAGAATAACAAGTAAACATTATCCAGCAAAATATGTCTCTAGGCCATGCAGACGGGCTTTGTGCTGGATTCTTTAAAGCTGGCACAAAGTGTGTGTTCACTCTTGCACTGACTGAAGTTCCAGTTCACTCTTGGACAGAGCTTGCACTGAGGGGAGGGATCAGCCAAGGTAAAAGTGTGAGGTCTTCTTATGACATTTGTCAGCATGTGGCTTAACCTATGCATATACGTGAATTTCTATACTCTCCCATGTACGTGAATGATTTTGTATGTCTTAGTTTTGCAAATACTCTTCTCCAACTTTTCTTCCTGTGCTGAAGGTGATCTACTACATGTGTAAACTCTAATTTTTGCCCTAAGCATCTGTAGTTTGTTAGATCTCCTTGTAGAGTTTCTTAATAATGTCCATTCCTTATCTGTTCTGTATTGTAGCAGCACAGAAAAAAAGCCTTTCATTAGTCCTTTAGGTATCCCCCAGACCAGTCAGAACAGACACATTATAATTTGCGGGTAGGATCTTCTCTTGTTCCTTTGGACCATGGACCAGGATTCCTCACTGCTTCTGACACTTCAACACTGTCAATTTGCTGGAGCAACGGCAAGTTAAAAATGTCATAAAGTTTTCAAGTTGTCTGTTTCTTGAGTCTGCTTTCACTTGGTTGTTGTAATATTTTGATCATTTTCCAGAGTTTTGGCAAAGTTTATTCTGACAGTTTCTCTTATTTGTGTGATGTTTGTTGGGGAAATGAAAGATTGCACTGTCTCCACTGCCATTTTGCTGATGCTCTTCTTTTGTCAATTTTTGCTTCATGTTATTATGTTTTGTTATTAGTTCATGTATTAGTTTTTGAGGGCTGCCATAACCAAGTAACATAAACTGAGTGCCTTGAACAACATCAATTTATAGTCTTATAGTTCTGGAAGCTAAAATTCTGAGACCGAGGGGTCAGCAGGGACGGTCTCTTCAAGGGCTATGACAGAAAGTCTGTTCTGTGACTTGTTTCTAGCTTCTGGTGGCTTAGTGGCAGTCTTTGGCATTCCTTGGCTAATCTCTGCCCTCATAATCACATGGTACTCTCCCTGTGTGTATGTCTCCCTCTACTCAAATTTCTTCTTTTTATAAGGACATCAGTCATGTTGAATTAAGGCTCATCTGATTTTATCTCAACTTGATCACCTGCAAAGAACCTATTTCCTAATGAAGTCATATTCAGTGGTTAGGATTTCAGTATCTATATAGAGGAAACAATTTAGCTTATATCTGTGCATACATGATTGTAATAGCTATGTCTTCTTAAAGCATTGACCACCTTATTACTAAAATATAAATTTTTAAAATCCTATTCACATTTTTAATAGTCTATATTGTGTGTTATGAGTATAATGAGTTCAGTGTTCTTATGATTGCTCTTTGCATGATATTTTTTGTCATCTTTTTACTTTCAATCCATTAGTATCCTTGCATCTCAGCGTATATTGGGATCTCTTGTTTTAATCCAGTCTGACAATCTCTGCCTCTTGATTGGATTTTAATCTGCTCACATTTAATATTACAGTTGGTATAATTCTATTTATGTCTGCCATTTTACCGTTTGTTTTGTATATTTCTCAAATATTTTTCTGTATTGCTTTATTTTACAATGAATGAATATTTTCTAAAATAGGGAACTTTAGATTACTAATGAATTATTTTATTATATATTTTGGAGAATTTTTGTTGTTGTAAGTTTACCATATAGGTATATGGAAAATTAATTATTCAAATCCTCTTCCAATTTACACTAGTAAAATTTTAGTAATACATAGAAACATCATTCGTATACAAATCTCTTTTATTTCCTCCATTTTAAAGTGTTATCACTTTACACATTACATCTATTAAAGTTACAAAGCCAACAATAGATTTTAGTAATTATTACTTTACCATCTATAGTGATTACCTTATCACAATACATTATTCTTCCAACTATCTCCTTTTTGAGGTTACTGGAAAATGTGTTATAGACATATTACATTTCCACCTGTCAAATACTCACCAATACATTATGCACATATTATTATTATTATCATTGAGACGGAGTCTCCCTCTGTCTCCCAGCCTGGAGTGCAGTGGCACAATCTCCGCTCACTGCAAGCTCCATCTCCTGGCTTCATGACATTCTTCTGCTTCAGCCTCCCGAGTAGCTTGGACTACAGGCACCCACCATCACGCCCAGCTATTTTTTTTGTATTTTTAGTAGAGACGGGGCTTCACTGTGTTAGCAGGTTGGTCTCGATCTCTTGGCCTCCTAATACGCCCGCCTCGGCCTCCCAAAGTGCTGAGATTACAGGTGTGAGCCATCGTGCCCGGCCATTATACACATATTATTTTATAAACAATTTATGATAAAGAGAAAACATGCATTTCTACTGTCTTTTATAATGTTAATATTACCTATACCAGTGCTTTTGTAAAAATGTGGATGCAAATGACTCTCTTCTGTAACTTGCTTTTAGCCTTAGGAATTTAATTTAGTAGTTTTTTTTTTTTTTTTTTTGGTATGGTAGGTCTGCCAGCAACAACTTCAGTTAATATTTCTGTTTATCTGCGTAAGTCTTTGTGTTATCTTCATTTTTGGAAAATAATTGCTGGATAAGGAATTGGTGGCTGACAGTTTTTTTTCCTTTGCATCTTTTGAATATATTATTCTACTGCCTCTTGCCTTCCATTGTTTCTTTTAAGTCAGCTGTTAATCTTACAGAACATATGTGCTCAAAAAATAAACATGTGCATAAATATTTATAGCAGTAATATTCATACAGCCAAAAAGTGGAAACAATCCATATGCTTGTTGACTCAAAAATGAACACCCAATTTTCAGCTATAACAAAGAATGAAGTTCTTATACATGGTATATAATATGGATGAAATTTGAAAGCATTATTTTAAGTGCACAAAAGGACAAATATTACTTGATTTTATTCACATGAAACATCAGGAATTGGTAAATCAATTGGGATATAAATCAGATTAGTGGTCATTAGGGCTCAGGGAAGCAGAATAGGGTGTAACAACTTTATGCATAATGGGTTTTTAGAAGGGACTTGATGAAATTGTCCTGGAACATTGTGAATATACTAAAAGCAACTGCATTGTATGCTTTAAAATGGTTGTTATTAATTTTATATTATCTGATTTTTACCTTGAAAAACAAAAAAAGAGAAAATAGCCTTACTCTATACATAATAAACACAAGATGTGTTACAAATTTATATGTGAAATCCAAAATACTATAATATTTAAGGAAGAGCTAAGTAGAATAACACTAAAATTTAACAAAATGAAATATTTCCTTAAAATAGAAAAAAGCACAGTAATTAAACAGGGAAATGTAGTTAACATTTTTTTCTCTCCATTAAGCATGCCATTAACTGAGTAAAAACTCAAGCTGCAATTTGTAAACTACATTTTCTAAAACCAGAAAGAAAATAAGAAATGAAAATGGATTTGGGAAAAAAAATCCAAAGGTACAGTCAACTACACAAAAAAAGCTTAGTCTCATTAATCATTATGAAAATGCAAATTGTAACTGAGATAAGATAAAACTACAATTCAAAGAGAAAGCCTAAAATTTCAACCCCCCAAAAATTCTGGGTTTTGGAGAGCTGGGATGGAATAGGGCTCCTAACCTTACAACAATGAAAGAACCAAACTAACTTCAACGTCATGACTTTATTTTTATAGCAACCAGGTTGCCAAGACCTGAGTCAAAATGTGACAGAAAACAGGCACCTGCAAGGAGACAGAGGACAGATGCACTTACATAGGACAGATGCAAATAGACACCACTCTGACAAGTAAAGCTGGAATAATCAACAAATTCCTAAAGACAAAGTGGGGCTAATCAGATTGGAAGACCACTGACAGTTGCAGAAGTTGGAAAAGATCCATCATCTTGAAAACGCTTTCCCCAAAAACCCACTGTGATCTCTCAAGCAATTGGTAAGGAATCCAAGAGAGCCTGTATATGATACAGATCAGGGAGAGCAGAACACTTGGGAGGTGACCAGGTCTTGGGGTCCGAGCCCTTACGAATGGGATTAGTGCCTTTATAAAAGAAGCTCAATGGAGTTCTTGTGTGCCTTCCACTATGTGAGGACATAGAAAGAAGGCACCATCTATGAACCGTGAAACGGGCTCTCATCAACACTGAATTTTTGAGCATCTTGACCGGAGATCTTAAAGCCTCAAGAAGTGTGAAAAAAGAAATATCTGTTTTTTTTTCAGTCACCCAGTTTATGTTATTTTGTTATAAGAGTCCAAATAGACAAAGATATTCCACTTAATATGTAGGGGAAGGCAACAAAAACTGCCACACTTAGAATACTCCTGATGCTGGGAGTATGAAAACAGGAAGGGCACAACAAAACTGCTCTTGAAGGTGAAGGAGGAATATCACTGAGCTCACCAACACAGCCAGGAAATGAACAGAAGTTTGAGAAGTCTACATTCCTGAGACCCTGAGAAAAAGTACCTGCATAAGGCTGAGATGAAATTACCTACCCTAGTTATAATTGAAATCCGAAAAAGAAAAGAGGAAAAAATAATGGAGCAAAAGAAATATTTTTCAAAATAACTGCCAAAAATATTCCAAAAGAAGTGACAGAAAATCAAACTTCAGATATAGGAAACTCAGAGATTGTGAAATAGAACAAAAATAAATAAGAATTACATTTTGAAAAATCTTTAAAAATCAACTCTAAATTTTATATCTTGCTTCAAATATATAGAAATATAAATAGGTTATAATCAAGATATGGAGAAAGCCATATCATGGAAAAACTAAAATAAAGCTGTGGAAGGACTACATTGATATTAGACGCAACAGCGTTCAGAAAAAGAAGAAGTATCAGAGATGAGAGATAATATATAATATAATCATCAATTCTCAAGAAGATGTAAACATCCTACTAATTAGGGTATGCCGCTAATGACAGAACCTCCAGATACATGAGGTAAAACATGAAAGAAATCAAAGGTGAACTAGAAATATCCAAAATTATAATTGCAGATTTCAACACTTTTGTCTTAGTAATGGACAGACTAGGCACAAACTCAGTAATCATATGGAAGATAAGAACAACAGTATCAACAACAAGACATCAGTCTTCAATGGCAGATACTCTTTCTTTTCGAGGGAAGCAAAAAGAAGTATGGCATATTCTCTAACAAACCCAGAATTTCTAATATTTGCGGTCTTCCTTCCTTCTTTCCGTCTTCCTTTCCCTTCTCTTCCCTTCCCTTGCCTTCTATCTTCCTTTATTCTTTTCCTCTTTCTTTTCTTTTCTTTTTTCTTTTCTTTTCTTTTCTCTCTTTTCTCTTTATTTCCTTCTTTCCTTCTTTCTTTCCTCTTGTTCTTCCTTCCCTCCTCTCTCCCTTCCTTTCTCCCTCCCTTCTTTACTTCCTTCTTTTCTCTTATTCTTTCTTTATTTCTCACTTTCTTGCCTTCATTCCTTTTTTTCTTCCTTCCACCCTCCCTTCTTTTCGTCCCTCCTCCCTCCCTTCCTTTCCTCCTTTTTCCTTTCTTCCTTCATTCCTTACTTTATTCCTTCTCATCTTTATTTTATTTGTTTCTTTGCCTTCCTCCCTTTTACCATACTCTCTTCTTCCTTTCCTTCCTTCCTTCCTCTTTTCTTTCTTTCTTTCTTCTTTCTTTCTTTCTTTCTTTCTTTCTTTCTTCTTTCTATCTTTCTTTCTTTCTTTCTTTCTTTCTTTCTTTCTTTCTTTCTTTCTTGTGTTCTTGCTTCTTTTTCTCCCTTCCTGCTTTTCTCCCTTCCTCCCTCCCTCCCTTCCTTCCTTCTCTCATTTCCTCCTTCTTTCCTTTCTACTTTCCTTCTTTCCTTCCTTCTTCTTCCTTTCTTTTCTTTTCTGTCTTTCTCTTTACTAAAATTCATATTATTTAAATAAAATTAAGAGACGGAGGCAGAAAAATAAAGAACACTTTAATCTGCAGGTAAATAGATTATGTCTGCTGTAGACAAAATAATGGCCTCCCAAAAATGTTCATGTCCTAATTCCCAGAGTCTAACATACAAATATGTTAGGTTGCATGGCAGTGGGAAATCAGATTTCAAGTGAAATTAAGGTTGCAATAAAATGATGGAGAGATTATCTTAAATGGGTGGGATCAATGAAATCACGAGCTTACTCATAAGTGAAAGAAGAAGGCAGAAGAAAGACAACCATGGAGGTGGTGGCATGAGAAATTACTCAACATCACTGACTTTCAAGATACAAGAATGAGACCCAGCACGGTGGCTGATGCGTAATCCCAGCACTTCAGGAGGCCGGGGTGGGTGGATCACGACCTCAGGAGATCAAGACCATCCTGGCTAACATGGTGAAACCCCATCCCTAGTAAAAATACAAAAAATTAGCTGGGCATGGTGGCACGTGCCTGTAGTCCAACCTACTCAGGAAGCTGAGGCAGGAGAATGGCTTGAACCCGGGAGGCAGACGTTGCAGTGAGCTGAGATAGTGCCACTGCACTCCAGCATGGGTGACAGAAGGAGACTCCATCTCAAAAAAAAAAAAAGATATAAGAATGAGGTGATGTTCCAAGGAATAAAGGTGGCCTCTGGATGCTGAAAAAGTCAAGTACATAGATTCTGCCACATAGCCCTCAGAAAGACTGCAGCCCTGCCAAAAACTTGACGTAAGCCCTGTGAGTCTCATTTAAGGCTTCTGAACTCCAGAACTGTAGGATTAACAGTCACTTTATTGTAAGATATGAAGTTTGTGGTAATTGGTTACAGCAGCAAGAGGAAGTTTATATAGTAATTGTATCATGAAAATGAGAACCATAATTTACAACTGCTTTTAATACTGCACTTGGATGTTTGAAATCACGTACATGAAAATGATCTCTATGTGTATGAGGGAGGACAGCAAATTGATGCTAAAAAAATGCAAATGCAAATCTTACACTCATTTACATGTCCGTTTAATTTAATCTTTGAAATTAAAATGAAATTAAAGGATTATTATATTTTGATGAAATTAGACTAAAATGAACAATAACAAAATAAGAACTTACTTATATTCTTTATGTGGTCAATAAAGAAGTGATAGTGAAAAAAACAAGAACAAATGAAGGTGATGATTTAGGAAGTTGGAAAGATAGCTTAAACTACAAAATGGCATATAACTAGTGAACACTTAGACACATTTATTGATGAACTTCAGCTTTTGGCTTGGTGAGAGCATAAAATGAGAGCAGCTAAGGTTTGCAAATTTGTAACCTCCTTGTGGAAAAACAGGGGAAAAGACATCTCAGCATGATAAGATTAATCTACTAAAGAGTCAAGACTTAATCCATTTGACCTTGTAATTCAAAAGCCAATTCAAATACTGATTTGATGTATTGTGTTAACAACAATTGCTGGTTATCATCGCATACCTGGCATTCTCTTTTATCTGATATCTAAAATATTTGGTAACTCCTGGACTTTCTCTTTTCAAACCCAGTACGGTTTAATTTCAATCTTAGAACAGTTGTTTTTGAGAAATTCTTCCCTCTACTGCATCTGTGGATGGGCACATCATGGTTACATATATACTGTCGCCCCAGAGAACATTTGTTAAATTAAAGCCAAAGTTTAAAGCAACAGCTTTAACTCACTGGTTTTACTCATTTATCCTCCTCAATAGCCACAGCAATATTGATACCCTCACATCTTTGAACATAAAGCTTGGTGTTGTCTATTTTTCAGGTGCTGTCATCTATATGATCTCAGTATTTTAAAAATCAGCTTCCAGCCCATATGGTGGCTCATGCTTGTAATATCAGCAGTTGAAGAGGCTGAAATGAGAGGATTCTTTGAGTGCAGGAGTTCAAGAGCAACCTGGGCAACATAGCAATACCCAGTCTCTATCAAAAGTTAAAAAAAAAGATGGGCATGGTGATGCGCACCTTTTGTCCTAGCTATTTGGGAGGCCAAGGTGGAAGGATTACTTGAGCTTGGGAGGTTGAGGCTACAGTGAGCAGTGATTGCACCACGGCACTCCAGCCTGGGCAACAAAGCAAGACCCTATCTCAAAAAATAGACATAACAAAAATAAAAATCAGCTCTCATTGATTTCTACATAAATATGCACCAGCAATGTCCATATAGACATAAATAATAATATATCTGACAATGGGTCCATATGATCTTCAAAATGTAAAATGCCTATCTGTGTAATTGACTGGTTAGTCTCAATTAATAGAGATTCAATTCTACTTCCTTGTTCTAGATATATTATATAATCTAGGTTTCATTTCACTTATTTACTGATAACAGGAAGAATGACAAGATATCTATTTTGGAATATTACTCTGGTAGGAGTAAAGATGAAACAATGATAGAATTGCATGGAAAACTAGAAAAAAGTATCATCTTCTGATATTCTATCACATCATATACTAAAGGCCTCATAAAACTTAGATATCTTATCTAAAAATGTTATTGTCATCTTAGGAATGATCAAAGCATGAGACTAGAATTGTATTACAATGACTGTCACAAGTACATGTGATAAAAAGGAGGTGAAAACATCATTACTGATATTTTAAACGTATGTTTTACTTTCCATAAACATGAACCTCAACTTGATATGATGCAGATTGAAGGAAATCACCCATAATTCCATATTAAGAAGGCCTGTGATATTTTATGGGAAAACAAATAGAGAAAATGCTAACAGAAACCCTATTAAGCATTAAGCTTTATGTAGCAAAGACAAAGCCAGTGGTGAAAGACACACACTCGAGTTCTGTTTGTTGTCTTGGAACAATATGGTTTAGAGGTGACTGGTGGGTGAGGAGAACATATGCAAGTTCATCAAACAGAAAAGCTGAATGAGGCAATGCCTCTTCCTGACCGTACCTCTTACTCAGATAACTATATAATTGATTGTCCAGTAAAGGGTATATTGAAAAATCATATTAAAACTCACTCAATGAAGTTGTCCAGGGAAATCAAGACTTAACAGTCTCACTCTGACAATAATGAATAGCGGGGGTTCCCTCAAGATAGACTAGGACATGACCCCACACTGGCAGGTAGTAGTATCAGAAAAGAACCAATGGAAAATCTTTACCTTAAACTTGAGGTAGGGACCAGGCTAAAGTGAAAGCCAGACATAAAATTCTATCTGAAATATATCAACAATCAAAGAAAATATGTGGTGTACAGGCATAGAATGTCTTTACTGGATCATTGAAATAGTAAGATAAATTCAGATTTTTACATTGTTTTATTTTCCTCCAGTTAGGGCTTGAGGTTTGTCTCTGGAGAGTGGCTGTCAATTGGAGCCTTGCCTTTCTGGGGTTCTGGGCTGGGGTTGTGGATGCTTAACATGTGCCTTTCACAGGAGACTTCCTTACCCCTGCAGTGGCCAGATGTGCATCCCACGACCAGGCCTCCCTCTCACAGAACATCTGCTGAGACAAGGAGATGCCTGGTGGCTGTTGCCTGACCTGTGTCCTGCGTATTTCTGACAAGAGACCCTCCCAGAGACCCTGGCCAGGAGGAGAGTTAGGTTCCAGTGTAGGTCAGATCAGACACATGGAGGCCACAGGACCAAACACGGGAAATCACAGAAGTAGTTTTATTACTCACAGATCCAGAGAGAAGAGGGTAGCTGAGAAGAGGGTTTAGCTGTGTCCACGGCCAAATCTCATCTTGAATTCCCACATGTTGTGGGAAGGAACAGGTGGGAGGTAATTGAATCATGGGGGCAGGTCTTTCCCATGCTGTTCTTCTGATAGTGAATAAGTCTCACAAGATCTGACAGTTTTATAAAGGGGAGTTTCCCTGCACAATCTCTCTTGTCTGATGCCATGTGACACGTGCCTTTCACTTTCCACTATGTTTGTGAGGCCTACCCAGCCATGTGGAACTGTGCATCTATTAAACCTCTTTCTTCTGGAAATTACCCAGTCTTGGGCATGTCTTTACCAGCGTGTGACAATGGACTAATACAGTAGCACACCTCATAGGGCTGAACACAATGGGGAAGATGAGTGGGGAGCAAGAGAGAGAAAAGGGGTCTGTTGGACTCCAGCCTTTACTGGGCCCAGAACATTACCCAAATAAGTTTTCCACAGGGCTCTAGCTGGTGGGGTGAGTGCCATCAGGCACATTTCTTGGCTCCAGCTGCAACTGAGCAGGTCACTCTGGCGTGTGGGGGCTGTCCATGTGGGCTGTGAGGTCTGTGGGTGAGTCAGGTAGGTTGTATCCGATGGTTCCATAGCAGGTAGTCATCAGGGAAAGGCAACTGTATAGGATCCCTATCTGGGCCAGCCACTCTGAGGAACCGTGAGGGTTAGAACTGGAAATTGTCAAGGGAATCTGAACCCAGCTACCATATTCTATTTTATGCTTTCTCTATGCATATGCAAATTAATCTATCCACTTCTCTATCTCTATGTAGTAACATATGAAAATCAGGCCTCTTAGGCAGGGCGCGGTGGCTCACACTTGTAATCCCAGCACTTTGGGAGGATGAGGTGGGCGGATCACGAGGTCAGGAGATCAAGACCACGGTGAATCCGCATCTCTACTGAAAATACAAACAATTAGCCGTGCGTGGTGGCGGGCGCCTGTAGTCCCAGCTACTCGGATAGGCTGAGGAGGGAGAATGGCGTGAACCCTGGAGGCGGAGCTTGCAGTGAGCCGAGATTGCGCCACTGTACTCCAGCCTGGGCGACAGAGCGAGACTCCGTCTCAAAAAAAAAAAAAAAAATCAGGCCTCTCTTCTTCTAATATACATACACATGTTTACATATAGAATATCAGACTCTTTATAGCATTTAAAATCTTTAAAGACATGAATATTACCTTTTAACAAATATATGTTAGCATGTACTGAGAATCCCCTATTTATTTTTTATTTGGGCTAATCAATATGATTATTAATATTATTGGATTACAAAATTTGGAAGCACACTTTCATCCCCAAGGTGGATATTTGTTTTATTTTTTTGCTAATTTCTTGTCTTACTGTTTCAAATATTGTTGGATATTATTTTTATTTTATTTGGCTTTTTAGTATCAATATTTGTAAGTGATGTACTCTACATATTTTTTCTTCAATATCTGGTGGGTTTTATAATTATTGCTGTTTGGGATTCGTAGTAGACATTGACAAAATTTATTCCTGTATGTTTTATGGCTGTATGAAGGAAACCAATATATTTTACCCCAAAATATATTGCCTTGATATAGTTATTCAGAAGGGCTGGAAATGCAAACATGGCTGCAAAGGTGTCTTGGGGAGATTTGCATCGGTAAAGAATCTGCCCTGATGCAGCCAGGCTTTTTCTGATGTCTGCCCCCTTGTCCGGATCTAGGAAAGGTTAACTAGAGTCTGAGGTCTCCAGAGGTCTGAAAGAAACATTTTCTGTCTGTTCTCTCTGAGGACTGCTCCCAGTGAGGTTTCACCTACGTAATAAGTCCACTGTTGCTATCCAGGGTCCTTTTCTCACATAAACTTTTCTTTGTTTTTTTTTTTTCCCTGTGATCCAAGACCCCATTGTTTCTGTAAACTTCATGTGGTAGATAAGCTTCTGCACCCATCGTGTGTCTGGGTCTTCATTCTAAGGGCTCCAGTGTACACACATTGCAGAAACCTGTATGCCTTTTCTACTATTTATCTGCCTCCTATTAGTGATTTTCAGGGAAACTTCAGAAGGCAAAAGGGACATTCTCATTTAGCCCACACTCAGACTAAATCCCCCAACATTTAACTGATTCCTGATACCTTAAAATCACCTTTAAAAATCCATATATTTATAACCATTTCTTCCCTCTATGATTTCTGGTCAGCCTGGGTATTGTTTTTCATTCCATTTACTTCATCCTCGAAAAGATCTATTCTATGTCTATTTATTCTCATTTATTAACATTGAGAAAAGAAAATAACTTTCATATGAGAAATGCAAGTCCTTTTAAAGAATCAGGCCGAGAGAGATATAAAAATGAGACAGCAGTTCTGTCCTGCTCCTCTTTGACCTGTGTGTTCATCTAGGCTGCTTGCTGTTGCAACAGTAGCTATAAATTAACCAATAATGCCACACCAGACACTATAATCCACACCCAATAATAGTGTAACCGTGCATAGCCAGTCACAAATAAATGTTATTTCCATAAGCCAATGAGAATTTGTGACAAACCTCTTTGCATCATCCCACTTCTTGTCCCTTTGTTGCCTTTAAGAAACTACTTGTTGCAAAGCTCCAAATGGAGTTCATATCCAAGAATACTTGGGTCTGTTTCTTCCAGACTGCTGTCCTCATTTTGGCTCAAGTAAACTCTTCGAATGACGTTTTCTGCTTCAGCCTCTTCCACTTAGATTAACAACATGGATTTCTGTCACCATGTGCAGCATTTAAAATGTTTACACTTTTCCCCTTGAGGGTATTTATGTGTTTTCCTGAGCACCTGGAATAGCTACTTAGTGTTTACTTTCTAGATTATGGTTTCTCAACCTTGCTGCTACTTACCTTTAGGACCAGAGGATTCTTTGTTGTGGGAGGCTGCCCTTGCAATGCTAGATGTTTCGTTTGACCTCTAAATTTCACACCTCCACCAGTCGTGACATCCCCACAATAACCCTAGACATTCCCAAATGTCCCTGGGGAAAACTCTCCACAATTTGACAGCCAAAGTTCTTGAAATATTGGAACGGTCAATTGAGTTTTTATATTATCCAAAACAAATATTTTTCTTTGTTTTTAAACATCTACTTCCATCTACTTATCTACTTATTTTTCTTTTATTTGTAACTTAATTCCATCAAGGAGAAAGAGTGCATTTTCGGTTATGCTAAATTTTGGAAGAATATATTGATTTTTTATGACCTGATATATGGATGATATGTAGATAGTAGATGTTTGTATTATCAAATTTCAGGGCAACAATAAAATAAATACTTATAATATTTATATTGTCACTGTATAATAGTTATTTTCTTTCTTCACTACAGGATTTTTCAACCTATAGGCTGTTTTTCAATTCTAGGTTATCCAGTAGATTTTGAAATGTTATGATTAAATATCTACTTCTCAAGCATTCATCTTTGCAAATGAATCAATCCCAAGCTCTTATAATGCACATCATATAAAGGGCAGATTAATCAATATATGGTTCAGAAATAATTAAGTAATGTTTATAAGAAAATTAAAAATTTAGATCCTTAACTCAGATAACAATAATCCATTTTAAAATTTGATTTAATTGCATAATTTAAAATGACAACAGAGTACTAGTAAGAATGTAGATAAGTTCATATAATCCTTTTTAGCTGTAGGACTTTATTAGCATAAATTCAAATACAGGAACCAAAGTAAGATTGAGACCTATAGTAAAAGGTTAAAATGTACACATTATAGGGGCATGATTAAACTAATTTAAGGCATAATAACATGGAGAAATATTTCAAAACATACATTATACTGAATTAATTGTTAATATTTAATCATTAAGTGAGAACAAAGGTAAAGAGTAGCTACACACACACAAACACACACACACATCCAAGTGCAATATTGTCAAATAAACATGTGATGTTCAGCTACACTAGAAATCACACCTGTGTTTTCTCCACAGAAGAGTAAACATTAAAAATCACAATAATATTTACTGTACATATGGAGGTAAAGATACTCAAAATATTACCCTAAAATACATTTTTTTGTTTTTGAGATGGTGTTTTGCTTTTAATGCCCAGGCTGGCGTGCAATGGCACGATCATGGCTCACTGCAACCTCAGCTTCCCAGGATCAAGTAATTCTCCTAGCTCAGCCTCCCAAGTAGCTGAGATTACAGGCATGCGCCACCACACGTGGCTATTTTATTTTATTTAGTTGAGACGGGGTTTCACCATGTTGGTCAGGCTGGTCTCGAACTCCTGACTTCAGGTGATCTACCCACTTCAGCCTCCCAAAGTGCTGGGATTACAGGCGTGCACCTGGCCAACTTTTTGACATATTTCAAGATGGCTACTCGCAAGACTGGAAATAGCTTCTTCTGCAAGAAAAGCTGTGTTTGTTGGGGAGACTTGCACTTGTAGAGAAAAATCTGCAGTGATATAGAGAGGCTTTCCCTGAGATACTCCCTTGTCTGGGTTTAGGAAAGATTAACTGAGTCTGGCACGTTTAAATTTCGAAAAACCATTTCTTATCTATACTTCCCAAGAGGAGGGCTGCTCCCTGGGAGGTTTCATCCATGTAACAAGACCACCTCTGCTGCCAGGCTCCTCTTTCTTCCTTGTCTTCTCCTGTCTTCCCCAAAGCCTGATTTACCAACGTACAGCTCTGTGTTTTCTGTAACCTCAAGACAGCATAAACATGTTAACTACCTTGTCTTTCCTGGAGTTTTTATATATATAGTATATATTTGTATATCTATTTATAATATACAAATATTTGTATATATATATTTATAAATATTATGTAAAGTCCAAGTGCATACTTGTGCACGTAATTATATCTGTAAACCTTTTTTTCTGTTAATTTGTACATTATCAGTTTGTTTTATAGACTCAAATAATTAAAGCTTCAAGGGAAAAATTTAAAGTTTCCTATAGAGAAAAGACAAATACATATGTGACAAATAATATTTAGAGTGTAAGACGCTTTTTAAAGGTATATTTGCAATTTGTGTCAAAACATTTAAGTATACATTTGTTACTTTAACTATAAAGTTTCAAATAACTTAAGCTAAATACGTAGTTATGCAACAAATTTAGCAATATTTGTATGTAGCCCCTTACTGTGCATTACTGTAACCAACTGTCTAACATAAAGAACTAATTAGGGTAGCACCTACTTTTCAAATACCTCATTTTTGTCACACACCTATTAAATAAGACAAATAACGATTAAACTTTATTTGTAAATTTGCAGAATAGTATTTTTCAGCAAATGGTGTATTTTAGCAAATTCCATCTTCACATTGTGCTATGATTTTATGAGTTCCAGCTGTTAATGAGTATTATTTTACTGCTGAATGTATCATGTGTGAAATAATTGCTCAGTATGTGCCTTAAAACTCAAGAAATATACTTATTTTCGACTTGGAGCAAATTAAAATCTTATCAGTAATTTAAAATATCTAGAGTGGTCTTCTTCTGGTTGATTATTTTAAACTGGTATTTTTCTCTTTATGTTTTTAGTGAGTTGTCTTATCAAGGAGAAGAACTCAAGCTGATTATTCTTTTTTTCCTCTTCCATCCACCTCGCAGTTGTGTTAAAAATTTCGTTTCTCAGAAAATATTCTTTCAAATCCATCTTACAAGATGAGAGACCTTTTAACATCTTCTATTCAGATGTGATAACAGTAATGGAAAATATTCCAGCTTTATGAATATGGTGATACAAATAGTTATCCGTCTAACCTCTTTCAGTGCCAAGTGTTTACTTTACTCAGTGAATTACTCAGTTGATTGGTAATTTCTTCTGAAATCACAAATGAGAGGATCAGGGGTCTAGTTGTTGTCTGTACCTCATATGACTCCCGGTGCAGACAATTGTTTCTATGGAGCACAGACAGTTGAAAGGATTGACTTCCTGCCTAGAATAGTTTCTGCTGTGCTTCTTATCCTTCTTGTGGAGATTTCAGATGATCTGAATTGCTTTTCTATCTTAAGAAAAAACTCAACAATTCCTCCATCTGAGAGGAAAGTAAACTGTAGTAAGTTAGAAGCAATCTGTAAAGTTTTTACATTGTTTGTTGTAGAATGCAGCGTTTGTGTCTCCATCACTAAACTTTTCTTTTTTTTTTATTTTTATTATACTTTAAGTTTTAGGGTACATGGGCACAATGTGCAGGTTTGTTACATATGTATCCATGTGCCATTTTGTTGTGCTGCACCCATTAACTCGTCATTTAGCATTAGATATATCTCCTAATGCTGTCCCCCCCCTACCCCCACCCCATAACAGTCCCCGGAGTGTGATGTTCCCCTTCCTGTGTCCATGTGTTCTCATTGTTCAATTCTCACCTACGAGTGAGAGCATGCGGTGTTTGGTTTTCTGTCCTTGCAATAGTTTACTGAGAATGATGGTTTCCAGTTTCATCCATGTCCCTACAAAGGATATGAACTCATCATTTTTTATGGCTGCATAGTATTCCATGGTGTATATGTGCCACATTTCCTTAATCCAGTCTATCGTTGTTGGACATTTGGGTTGGTTTCAAGTCTTTGCTACTGTGAATAGTGCTGCATTAAACATACGTGTGCATGTGTCTTTATAGCAGCATGATGTATAGTCCTTTGGGTATATACCCAGTAATGGGATGGCTGGGTCAAATGGTATTTCTAGTTCTAGATCCCTGAGTAATCACCACACTGATTTCCACAATGGTTTACAGTCCCACCAACAGTGTAAAAGTGTTATTATTTCTCCATATCCTTTCAGCACCTGATGTTTCCTGACTTTTTAATAATTGCCATTCTAACTGGTGTTAGATGGTATCTCATTGTGGTTTTGATTTGCATTTCTCTGATGGTCAATGATGATGAGTATTTTTTCATGTGTTTTTTGGCTGCATAAATGTCTTCTTTTGAGAAGTGTCTGTTCATGTCCTTCACCCACTTTTTGATGGGGTTGTTTTGTTTTTTCTTGTAAATTTGTTTGAGTTCATTGTAGATTCTGCATATTAACCCTTTTTCAGATGAGTAGGTTGTGAAAATTTTCTCCCATTTTGTAGGTTGCCTGTTCACTCTGATGGTAGTTTCTTTTGCTGTGCAGGAGCTCTTTAGTTTAGTTAGATCCCATTTGTCAATTTTGGCTTTTGTTGCCGTTGCTTTTGGTGATTTAGACATGAAGTCCTTGCCCACGCCTATGTCCTGAATGGTATTGCCTAGGTTTTCTTATAGGGTTTTTATGATTTTAGCTCTAACATGTAAGTCTTTCATCCATCTTGAATTAATTTTTGTATAAGGTGTAAGGAAGGGATCCAGTTTCAGCGTTCTACATATGGCTAGCCAGTTTTCCCAGCACCATTTACTAAATAGGGAATCCATTCCCCGTTGCTTGTTTTTGTCAGGTTTGTCAAAGATCAGATAGTTGTAGTTATGCAGCATTATTTCTGAGGGCTCTGTTCTGTTCCATTGATCTATGTCTCTGTTGTGGTACCAGTAACATGTTGTTTTGGTTACTGTAGCCTTGCAGTATAGTTTGAAGTCAGGTAGCGTGATGCCTTCAGCTTTGTTCTTTTGGCATAGGATTGACTTGGAAATGTGGGCTCTTTTTTGGTTCCATATGAACCTTAAAATAGTTTTTTCCAATTCTGTGAAGAAACTCATCAGTAGCTTGATGAGGATCGCATTGAATCTATAAATTACCTTAGGCATTATGGCCGTTCTCACGATATTGATTCTTCCAACCCATGAGCATGGAATGTTCTTCCATTTCTTTGTATCATCTTTTGTTTCATTGAGCAGTGGTTTGTAGTTCTACTTGAAGAGGTCCTTCACGTCCTTTGTGAGTTGGATTCCTAGGTATTTTATTCTCTTTGAAGCAATTTTGAATGGGAGTTCACTCATGATTTGGCTCTCTGTTTGTCTCTTATTGGTGTACAAGATTGCTTGTGATTTTTGTACATTGATTTTGTATCCTGAGACTTTGCTGAAGTTGCTTATCAGCTTAAGGAGATTTAGGGCTGAGACAATGGGGTTTTCTAGATATACAATCATGTCATCTGCAAACAGGGACAATTTCACTACCTCTTTTCCTAATTGAATACCCTTTGTTTCCTTCTCCTGCCTGATTGCCCTGGCCAGAAATTCCAGCAGTATGTTGAATAGGCGTGGTGACAGGAGTCATCCCTGTCTTGTGTCAGTTTTCAAAGGGAATGCTTCCAGTTTTTGTCCATTCAGTATGATATTGGCTGTGGGTTTGTCATAGATAGCTCTTATGATTATGAGATACGTCCCATCAATACCTAATTTCTTTAGAGTTTTTGGCATGAAGTGTTGTTGAATTTTGTCAAAGGCCTTTTCTGCATCTATTGAGATAATCATGAGGTTTTTGCCTTTGGCTCTGTTTATATGCTGGATTACATTTATTGATTTGCCTATGTTGAACCAGCCTTTCATCCCAGGGATGAAGCCCACTTGATCATGGTGGATAAGATTTTTGATGAGCTGCTGGATTTGGTTTCCCAGTATTTTATTGAGGATTTTTGCATCAATGGTCATCAAGGACATTGGTCTAAAATTCTATTTTTTGGTTGTGTCTCTGCCAGGCTTTGGTATCAGGATGATGCTGGCCTCATAAAATGAGTTAGGGAGAATTCCCTCTTTTTCTATTGATTGGAATTGTTTCAGAAGGAACGGTACCAGTTCCTCCTCATACCTCTGGTAGAATTCGGCTTTGAATCCATCTGGTACTGGAATCTTTCTGGTTGGTAAGCTATTGATTATTGCCACAATTTCAGAGCCTGTTATCAGTCTATTCAGGGATTCAAATTCTTCCTGGTTTAGTCTTGGGAGAGTTTATGTGTCGAGGAATTTATCCGTTTCTTCTAGATTTTATAGTTTATTTGCATAGAGGTGTTTGTAGTATTCTCTGATGGTAGATTGTATTTCTGTGGGATCGGTGGTGATATCCCCTCTATCATTTTTTATTGCATCCATTTGATTCTTCTCTCTTTTCTTCTTTATTAGTCTTGCTAGCGATCTATCAATTTTGTTGATCTTTTCCCAAAACCAGCTCCTGGATTCATTAACTTTTTGAAGGTTTTTTGTGTCTCTATTTCCTTCAGTTCTGCTCTGATTTTAGTTATTTCTTGCCTTCTGCTAGCTTTTGAAGGTGTTTGCTCTTGCTTCTCTAGTTCTTTTAAATGTGATGTTAGGGTGTCGATTTTGGAACTTTCCTGCTTTCTCTTGTGGGCCTTTAATGCTATAAATTTCCTTCTACACACTGCTTTGAAGGTGTCCTCGAGATTCTGGTATGTTGTGTCTTCGTTCTCATTGGTTTCAAAGAAATCTTTATTTCTGCCTTCATTTCGTTATGTACCCAGTAGTCATTCCGGAGCAGGTTGTTCATTTTCCTTGTAGTTGAGTGGTTTTGAGTGAATTTCTTAATCATGAGTTCTAGTTTGATTGCACTGTGGTCTGAGAGACCTTTTGTTATAATTTCTCTTCTTTTATATTTGCTAAGGAGAGCTTCCAAATATGTGATCAATTTTGGAATTGGTGTGGTGTGGTGCTGAATAAAATGTATATTTTGATGATTTGGGGTAGAGAGTTCTGTAGATGTCTATTAGGTCCGCTTGCTGCAGAGCTGAGTTCAATTCCTGGGTGTCCTTGTTAACTTTCTGTCTTGTAGATCTGTCTAATGTTGACAGTGGAGTGATAAAATCTCCCATTATTATTGTGTGGGAGTCTAAGTCTCTTTGTAGGTCTCTCAGGACTTGCTTTATGAATCTGGGTGCTCCTGTATTGGTTGCATATATATTTAGGATAGTTAGCTCTTCTTGTTGAATTGATCCCTTTACCATTATGTAATGGCCTTCTTTGTCTCTTTTGATCTTTGTTGGTTTAAAGTCTATTTTATCAGAGACTAGGATTGCAACCCCTGCCTTTTTTTGTTTTCCATTTACTTGGTAGATCTTCCTCTATCCCTTTATTTTGAGGCTATGTGTATCTCTGCACGTGAGATGGGTTTCCTGAATACAGAACAATGATGGGTCTTGACTCTTTATCCAATTTGCCAGTCTGTGTCTTTTAATTGGAGCATTTCGTCCATTTACATTTAAATTTAATATTGTTATGTGTGAATTTGATATTGTCATTATGATGTTAGCTGGTTATTTTGCTCATTAGTTCATGTAGTTTCTTCCTAGCCTCGATGGTCTTTACAATTTGGCATGATTTTGCAGTGGCTGGTACTGGTTGTTCCTTTCCATGTTTAGTGCTTCCTTCAGGAGGTCTTTTAGGGCAGGCCTGGTGGTGACAAAATCTCTCAGCATTTGGTTGTCTGTAAAGGATTTTATTCCTCCTTCACTTATAAAGCTTAGTTTGACTGGATATGAAATTCTGGGTTGAAAATTCTTTTCTTTAAGAATGTTGAATATTGGCCCCCACTCTCTTCTGGCTTGTAGAGTTCCTGCTGAGAGACCCGTTGTTCACCTGAGTTCACCAATATTTTTCTAACTTTATTTTTTATTAAATTTATTGATGGAGATTGTTCATAATCCAGAGTTCAGATTAATTTAGTTTGATGTAGGGATCCAGAATCCAAATTTTTTAACAAATTCTCAAATAGTTCTTGGACGGTACTTTGAAAAACCACTAGCTTTAATCACAGTAGCTATAGACGGGATCCCCACCTAATTGATTGATGATGTCACAGATGCACCAAGAAGGTGCAAAAATGCCACAATGAGCCTTTCTCAGGCAAGAAGGGGAGGCTTTCCAAGTTGATTAAAACATAGCTTGAGAGAGTGAGAAAAGGCCTCAGGTTTTTAATGGTATTTAGGAAGAAGAACTGGGGTATGTGTTTTAATTTTCTGCTTGTACCAATGGATGGAGTATCTGGAGTTCCTTATCACCTTATCCAGAGTTGGGGCAAAGCGAAACAGGCAGGAGTGTTGCTTAAAAGCTGTTAGGATTGGCTGGGTGCAGTGGCTCATCCCTGTAGTCCCCGCACTTTGGGAGGCCAAGGCAGGCAGATCACGAGGTCAGGAGTTTGAGACCAGCCTGGCCAACGTTGTGAAACCTTGTATCTATTAATAATACAAAAAATCAGCCAGGCGTCGTGGCAGGCACCTGTAATCTCAGCTACTCGGGAGGCTGAAGCAGGAGAATCACTTGAGCCCTAGAGGCAGAGGTTGCAGTGAGCCAAGACCATGTCACTGCACCCCAGCCTTGGCAACAGAGTAAAACTCCATCTAAAAACAAACAAAAACATAAAAGGCTGCCAGGATCCAGCATCAATCCTGGAGTCAGACCCCTTATTACATATCCAAGAATGAATAGTTTGACATTGTGTTGTCTACTGTGAATCTGAAGTGAATTCTGTTCCTATACTTTGTAATCTTGTCCAGTTTTCTTTTTGAGTCATATTGAATGTATGCTCGGGTACATATGGTGGCATATTTAAATAATAGCTTTGCCTCATATGCTAGATTATATTATTGCTCAGCAAATATTCATACTGACCCCTAACTTATATGAAAGAAGGACACAACCCTAACTCAATGATGTTGGTCTTAGCCATATGACTTTCCTTTGGCAATCAATGGAATATTGAAAAGTGTGACATGTGTCAGTTCACAGCCATGGCCTTAGTAGGAGGCATTATGTGTTACCATTCACCCCTGTGGGAGTTGGCAATATCTTCTTAACAACAACAGCAACAACAACAAAATCGTGACTTGAATAGCTTTGAATTTAAAGTGATTAATATTAAAGCAGACTGTACTAAACCCACAGCCTTGGGCCAAACCTGGATGAGCCAGCCTTGATCTGCCAACTCTAGCCAACTTTTAAACATGCAATTTGAAACAGAGCTTCCCCAGCAAAACATATTTTGAGTATAGAAATAGTACTTGTATAAGACTGAGTTTTGAAGTAGTATATTATTTAGTATTACTGTGAAAATAGTGATACAACTGAGGTCTAAATCAATTTATCTATCTGTTATCTATCTATCTATCTGTCTATCTATCTAATCATGCTCTTGTCCATTTTGTCTTATGTGGTTCTCTTTTTTGGACATTTATCTTACGTTTTTCATTTTTCCTCTTGATTACTTTTCTCTCTTTCTTCATACAATCACACCCTGCTTCTCACTTATGTTTATGATCTGGAATATAATATTTTAATATTTACATATCTCTTAAATTTATTTTGACCAAATCTTTTATTTATAAATTCAGAGCTTGAAGACTATGTATAGTTAAATAGAAAGCATGTGGATCCAAAACAAACACGTGTGGATCCAACAGGTCACATGTCATTCTCAAATTTCCTTGCTTTCAATTTACCATGGTATTTTTGCTCACTTTCTGGCAATACTATATTTTGGGAGTACTATGATTTCTTGGAATATGGCCATCAGATTTAACCATTTCCTCCTAACAATCTCTTTCTTACACTCACTTTTCTCTCATAGTGGCAGTAGATTTTTTCGTTTCACTCTTATCCTCACTTACTAGCACTATCAATAATAATATAAATTACCATGAATTACTGAGGAATTAGGCAGAAGCTAACTCTTATTACTGCCCTTATTTTTTATGTGGAGAAACAGGCAACATAGTAGAAAATGTGTTCAATGGTAAAAGTAAACTTGATAATGCACCTGGAATTGACAACTCACCCAAAACTAATTTACACATAATTATTTTTTCAGTTACATTTGTTTAGTTAGCAAATGCATGGATCAATCAATATTTCCACTGGGATAACAAAATTTTATTTATTTAAACATACTGGAAGTGTCAATCAGCTGAAGAATATTTCAAGGAACAAGACAGGGATAGCTCCTAAGTGGTAGATTATTCAAAATAGAGCTCAGAAAGATGAAGGCATTTTTAATACTCAGAAAATTAATAGGCATGATAACAGAGTCTTCATCTTAGAGTTATCTATCTATCTATCTATAAAATGATACATAATGATAGAATGGTAGCTACTTTTGACTGCTTTATAAAACAATTTTTAAGTATTTGAAATACAAATGTTGAAATTAATATCCACAATAGCCCTTTGAATGTTGGTCTTTTTATCATCATTTTATGGATGAGAAAATGAAGACTAGAAAGTTTAAGTAACCTACAGTATCTTTCAGGTCAGAGAAGGCTCTGCTGTGATAACAATTAACCCTAAAATCCAAGTGTCTTAGTAAAATAAATGTTTATTACCTTGCTTATTTAAGAAAAGCTCCAGGTTCTGGTGATTCTACAGGGCAATTGTTCTCACTATGGCAATCCGCTAATTCAGGCTAAGGGAGATTCCAAAGCCTGGAGCTTTATAAGCATGTGGGCTCCTAAAGAATCAACCTCTGCGTCTTAAAAGTTTCCACTAAAAAGTAAAACACATCATGTCTACTCACGTTTCATTAGTCAAAGATAGGTTCAAGTTCATTCTTACCTTCAAGGGGATAAGAATCACAATTTTCTCCTATTGCTTAGAGAAGAAGAGAACTACATATTCATAGAGATTAATAGCATCTGCCCCAGTGGCCTGAGGTTTTCTATCCAGGCAGTAGAAGAACTAGAATCCCTGCACAGATATATCTCCAAATTTTATGTTCTTAATCACTGGTGTCTCTATCATTTCTTAATGTGCATTAGTTAGAAAATAATTTTAAATCTATGAGAACTGAGAACAAGAGTAATTCAAGAAAGGAAAGAAACTAAGACAATTTCGTGGAGACTCTGATTGCTAAACGATTTATACAATAACTTGAGATTCTAGAGGCTTGGTTAGGTATGTTATATATGATACTTAAATCTCTGCCTTAGCATTTGGTGGTACATGAGGAAGACATGAAAAAGCTTGGACAAATTTAGAAAAAGCATATACTAAAATAATTAATGTTCTAAGTTACCTTTGATTGACAATGCTTGACTGCCTAGGCAACAAATATTTTCAAAATAGGACAACATACTCTTACTAACTATGATGTTAAAAATGCATTCTGCATCTCAGACAGAAGCCTCTGAGTACTGAATTCAGATAAACAATCTATTTGGATACTTGGCATTCTGTGAAATTGAAAATAGAATCTCCCGAGATATCAGTCAACAGAAAAGGGCTTCTGTTAGGATACAAAATTAATTAATGATTGATTGACCAGCTGAAATGCTAGTTGAGATATGCAGCTCACCATTGCTGCATGGTCACTTGGGAATCCTTATTTTACTTTGCTATAAAATGGATGCATTTGTATCCTAACCGCTGATTTTGTTACCACTAGAGGTATGGCTGAAGTTATAGCTATTTTTTTACTGAGCAGTGATGCTTAATTATATTTTTATTTTGAAATGGAAAAGCCTTATATTTCTGCATGGCATATCATGCCAGAGTAGAGGTGAAAATCAAATGAAGGAACCAGTCTAGGGTCCAACCAACAAGATTATTTTATTTTTATTATTAATGAAGAACCACATATAAACCTAAAACTATGTTAATTTTGCTATTTCACTGGAATTTGCTTTTAAAAGATTCTTCTGTCTTTTGAGAACTGAATTGTTCAAAATACCAAAAATTTAGAAAACTATTAAGCTATCTATAACTATAGCTATTTAATTATTTATTCATTTGAATGTGATTGAAACAAAAACAGTTTTCAAGTTGATTCAATTGATGACTGGGTTGTAGATCATTTTTCAAATCTATTGTTCTTATGGTTTTATGACAATGAAAAAATAATCAAGAAATGTTTAGAAATATGTCTGTAGAATATATATTATTTCATAATTTTGGAGTCACAAAGATGCAACTAAAATTGAGAAACATTTTCTTTTATTTATTATACTTTAAGTTTTGTGGTACACGCGCACAATGTGCAGGTTTGCGAGAAACACGTTTTCTATTCATTGTGTGGTAAATGGTGACACTTTAAGCAATAAATTCTTACCATGACTGAAGAAAATACAGCACAGGAAAAAGAAACTTCTTCACTTTCAGTGTCAGCAGCACCTAATAATTTACCAAAACTCACATAAGGAAGCATAAAACGATGGTCAAAGTCTTTTAGAAATAGCCATGGATCTGCCAGGTAATGTTTCTGGGATTAGTTACATGGATTAACTTTTCAGTTAACACCACTCTTTCAGTATTACGCTTATTCTTGTCCATCAGAAAATATAGACACATTGGTTTCTTAAAATGTGTGACATCCCTAAATCAGAGTACACATTTTGGCTCCCTGTTACCACATACAAAGAAAGAAAATATAAGAAGGCTGTAGAATGTTTAACATTTTAATTAGATTTGAAGATTAATACTTTGATTAGATTCAAAGCTGATTTCATATATATGTCTATCATGCTTATAATAGAAGTTCTGTATTGTATATTCTAGTGATACTTCTGATAGTACCAAAAATAAGCTCTTCTTAACTGAAAAATGAATTGAATTTAAAGGAAAATTTAAAAATGCTGACTATAAAATGTTGATTTATATACATATATTCACACTCATACACACTCAATTGATATTGTAAAGTTAAAACTCTATGCCAATTAGTCTTTAAAAGTCAGGTTTTGGGGGGTGGAGCCAAGATGGCCGAATAGGATCATCTCCAGTCTCCAGCTCCCAGCCCGAGCGACACAGAAGAATGGTGATTTCTGCATTTCTGCTTGAGGTACCTGTTTCATCTCATTAGGGAGTTCCAAACAGTGGGTGCAGGACAGTCGGTGAAGCACATTGTGCGCGAGCCGAAGCAGGGCGAGGCACTGCCTCACTCGGGAAGCCCAAGGGGTCAGGGAGTTCCCTTTCCTAGTCAAAGAAAGGGGTAACAGAGGGCACCTGGAAAATCGGGTCAGTCCCACCCTCATACTGCGCTTTCCCAACGGGCCTGGAAAACGACACACTAGGAGATTGTATCCCGCACCTGGCTCAGAGGGTCCTATGCCCACGGAGTCTCGCTGATTGCTAGCACAGCAGTCTGAGATCAAGCTGCAAGGCGGCAGCGAGGTTGGGGGAGGGGTGCCCGCCATTGCCCAGGCTTGCTTAGGTAAACAAAGCAGCCAGGAAGCTCGAACTGGGTGGAGCCCACCACAGCTCAAGGAGGCCTGTCTGCCTCTGTAGGCTCCACCTCTGGGGGCGGGCACAGACAAACAAAAAGTCAGCAGGAATTGCCAGAGACTTAAATGTCCCTGTCTGACTGACAGCTTTGAAGAGAATAGTGGTTCTCCCAGCACGCAGCTGGAGATCTGAGAACGGACAGACTGCCTCCTAAAGTGGGTCCCTCACCCCTGAGCAGCCAACTGGGAGGCACCCCCCTAGTAGGGAAAGACTGACACCTCACTGGGCCGGGTATTCCTCTGAGACAAAACTTCCAGAGGAACTATCAGACAGCTGAATTTGTGGTCTCACGAAAATCCGCTGTTCTGCAGCCACCACTGCTGACACCCAGCCAAACAGGGTCTGGAGTGGACCTCTAGTAAACTCCAACAGACCTGCAGCTGAAGGTCCTGTCTGGTAGAAGGAAAACTGACAAACAGAAAGGACATTCACACCAAAAACCCATCTGTACATCACCATCATCAAAGCCCAAAAGTAGATAAAACCGCAAAGATGGGGAAAAAACAGAGCAGAAAAACTGGAAACTCTAAAAAGCGGAGCACCTCTCCTCCTCCAAAGGAACGCAGTTCCTCACCAGCAATGGAACAAAGCTGGATGGAGCATGACATTGACGACTTGAGAGAAGAAGGCTTCAGATGATCAAACTACTCTGAGCTACGGGAGGAAATTCAAAACAACAGCAAAGAAGTCAAAAACTTTGAAAAAAAAAATTAGACGAATGGATAACTAGAATAACCAATGGAGAGAAGGGCTTAAAGGAGATGATGGAGCTGAAAGCCGAGTTTTGAGAACTACGTGAAGATTGCAGAAGCCTCAGTAGCAGATGCGATCAACTGGAAGAAAGGGTATCGATGATGGAAGATGAAATGAACGAAATGAAGCGAGAAGGGAAGTCTATAGAAAAAAGAATAAAAAGAAATGAACAAAGCCTCCAAGAAATTTGGGACCACGTGAAACGACCAAACCCACGTCTGATTGGTGTACCTGAAAATGACGGGGAGAATGGAACCAAGTTGGAAAACACTCTGCAAGATATTATCCAGGAGAACTTCCCCAATCTAGCAAGGCAGGCCAACATTCAGATTCAGGAAATACAGAGAAGGCAACAAAGATACTCCTCGAGAAGAGCAACTCCAAGACACATAATTGTCAGATTCACCAAAGTTGAAATGAAGGAAAAAATGTTAAGGGCAGCCAGGGAGAAAGGTCGGGTTACCCACAAAGGGAAGCCCATCAGACTAACAGCTGATCTCTTGGCAGAAACTCTACAAGCCAGAAGAGAGTGGGGGCCAATATTCAACATTCTTAAAGAAAAGAATTTTCAACCCAGAATTTCCTATCCCGCCAAACTAAGCTTCATAAGTGAAAGAGAAATAAAATACTTTACAGACAAGCAAACGCTGAGTGATTTTGTCACCACCAGGCCTACCCTAAAAGAGCTCCTGAAGGAAGCACTAAACATAGAAAGGAACAACCGGTACCAGCCACTGCAAAAACATGCCAAATTGTAAAGACCATCGAGGCTAGGAAGAAACTGCATCAACTAATGAGCAAAATAACCAACTAACATCATAATGACAGGATCAGATTCACACATAACAATATTCACGTTAAATGTAAATGGGCTAAATGCTCCAATTAAAACACACAGACTGGCAAACTGGATAAGGAGTCAGGACCCATCAGTGTGCTGTATTCAGGAAACCCATCTCACGTGCAGAGACACACATAGACTCAAAATAAAGGGATGGAGGAAGATCTATCAAGCAACTGGAAAACAAAAAAAGGCAGGGGTTGCAATCCTAGTCTCTGATAAAATAGACTTTAAACCAACAAAGATCAAAAGAGACAAAGAAGGCCATTACATAATGGTAAAGGGATCAATTCAACAAGAAGAGCTAACTATCCTAAATATATATGCACCCAACACAGGAGCACCCAGATTCATAAAGCAAGTCCTGAGTGACATACAAAGGGACTTAAACTCCCACACAATAATAATGGGAGATTTTAACACCCCACTGTCAACATTAGACAGATCATCGAGACAGAAAGTTAACAAGGATATCCAGGAATTGAACTCAGCTCTAAACAAAGTGGACCTAATAGACATCTACAGAACTCTCCACCCCAAATCAACAGAATATACATTTTTTTTTTCAGCACCACACCACACCTATTCCAAAATTGACCACATAGTTGGAAGTAAAGCTCTCCTCAGCAAATGTAAAAGAACAGAAATTATAACAAACGGTCTCTCAGACCACAGTGCAATCAAACTAGAACTCAGGATTAAGAAACTCACTCAAAACCGCTCAACTACATGGAAACTGAACAACCTGCTCCTGAATGACTATTGGGTACATAATGAAATGGAGGCAGAAATAAAGATGTTCTTTGAAACCAACAAGAACAAAGACACAACATACCAGAATCTCTGGGACACGTTCAAAGCAGTGTGTAGAGGGAAATTTATAACACTAGATGCCCACAAGAGAAAGCAGGAAAGATCCAAAATTGACACCCTAACATCACAATTAAAAGAACTAGAAAAACAAGAGCAAACACATTCAAAAGCTAGCAGAAGGCTAGAAATAACTAAAATCAGAGCAGAACTGAAGGAAATATAGACACAAAAAACCCTTCAAAAAATTAATGAATCCAGGAGCTGGTTTTTTGAAAAGATCAACAAAATTGATAGACTGCTAGCAAGACTAATAAAGAAGAAAAGGGAGAAGAATCAAATAGATACAATAAAAAATGAAAAAGGGGATATCACCACCGATCCCACAGAAATACAATCTACCATCAGAGAATACTACAAACACCTCTATGCAAATAAACTAGAAAATCTAGAAGAAATGGATAAATTCCTCGACAAATACACCCTCCCAAGACTAAATCAGGAAGAAGTCGAATCTCTGAATAGACCAATAACAGGTTCTGAAATTGTGGCAATAATCAATAGCTTACCAACCAAAAAGAGTCCAGGACCTGATGGATTCACAGCTGAATTCTACCAGAGGTACAAGAAGGAACTGGAGCCATTCCTTCTGAAACTATTCCAATTGATAGAAAAAGAGGGAATCCTCCCTAACACATTTTATGAAGCCAGTATCGTCCTGATACCAAAGCCAGGCAGAGACACAACCAAAAAAGAGAATTTTAGACCAATATCGTTGATGAACATTGATGCAAAAATCTTCAATAAAATACTGGCAAACCGAATCCAGCAGCACATCAAAAAGCTTATACACCATGATCAAGGGGGCTTCATCCCTGGGATGCAAGGCTGGTTCAACATACGCAAATCAATAAATGTAATCCAGCATATAAACAGAACCAAAGACAAAAACCACATAGTTATCTCAATAGATGCAGAAAAGGCCTTTGACAAAATTCAACAACGCTTCATCCTAAAAACTCTCAATAAATTAGGTATTGATGGGACTTATCTCAAAATAATAAGAGCTATCTATGACAAACCCACAGCCAATATCATACTGAATGGACAAAAACTGGAAGCATTCCCTCTGAAAACTGGCACAAGACAGGGATGCCCTCTCTCACCACTCCTATTCAACATAGTGCTGGAAGTTCTGGCCAGAGCAATCAGACAGGAGAAGGAAATAAAGGGTATTCAATTAGGAAAAGAGGAAGTCAAACTGTCCCTGTTTTCAGATGACATGATTGTATATCTAGAAAATCCCATTGTCTCAGCCCAAAATCTCCTTAAGCTGATTAGCAACTTCAGCAAAGTCTCAGGATACAAAATCAATGTACAAAAATCACAAGCATTCTTGTACACCAATCACAGACAAACAGAGAGCCAAATCATGAGTGAACTCCCATTCACAATTGCTTCAAAGAGAATAAAATACCTAGGAATCCAATTTACAAGGGATGTGAAGGACCTCTTCAAGGAGAACTACAAACCACTGCTCAATGAAATAAAAGAGGATACAAACAAATGGAAGAACATTCCATGCTCACGGGTTGGAAGAATCAATATCGTGACAATGGCCATACTGCCCAAAGTAATTTATAGATTCCATGCCATCCCCATCAAGCTGCCAATGACTTTCTTCACAGAATTGGAAAAAACTACTTTAAAGCTCATATGGAACGAAAAAAGAGCCCGCATTGCCAAGTCAATCCTAAGCCAAAAGAACAAAGCTGTAGGCATCACGATACCTGACTTCGAACTATACTACAAGGCTACAGTAACCAAAAGTGCATGGTACCGGTACCACAACAGAGATATAGATCAATGGAACAGAACCGAGCCCTCAGAAATGATGCCGCATATCTACAACTATCTGATCTTTGACAAACCTGACAAAAACAAGCAATGGGGAAAGGATTCCCTATTTAATAAATGGTGCTAGGAAAACTGGCTAGCCATATGTAGAAAGCTGAAACTGGATCCCTTCCTTACACCTTATACAAAAATTAATTCAAGATGGATTAAAGACTTAAATGTTAGACCTAAAACCATTAAAATCCTACAAGAAAACCTAGGCAATACCATTCAGGCCATAGGCATGGGCAAGGACCTCATGTCTAAAACACCTAAAGCAAGGGCAACAAAAGCCAAAATTGACAAATGGGATCTAATTAAACTAAAGAGCTTCTGCACAGCAAAAGAAACCACCATCAGAGTGAATAGGCAACCTACAGAATGGGAGAAAATTTTTGCAACCTACTCATCTGACAAAGGGCTAATATCCAGAATCTACAATGAACTCAAACAAATTTACAAGAGAAAAACAAACAACCCCATCAAAAAGTAGGCAAAGGACATGAACAGACACTTCTCAAAAGAAGACATTAATGCAGCCAAAAAACACATGAAGAGATGCTCATCATCACGGGCCATCAGAGAAATGCAAATCAAAACCACAATGAGATACCATCTCACACCAGTTAGAATGGCCATCATTAAAAAGTAAGGAAACAACAGGTGCTGGAGAGGATGTGGAGAAATAGGAACACTTTTACACTGTTGGTGGGACTGTAAACTAGTTCAACCATGGTGGAAGTCAGTGTGGCGATTCCTCAGGGATCTAGAACTAGAAATACCATTTGACCCAGCCATCCCATTACTGGGTATATACCCAACGGTCTATAAATCATGCTGCTATAAAGACACATGAACAGGTATGTTTATTGCGGCACAATTCACGATAGCAAAGAGTTGGAACCAACCCAAATGTCCAACAACGATAGATTGGATTAAAAAAATGTGGCACATATACACCATGGAATACTATGCAGCCATAAAAAATGATGAGTTCATGTCCTTTGTAGGGACATGGATGAAACTGGAAAACATCATTCTCAGTAAACTATCGCAAGGACAAAAAACCAAACACCGCATGTTCTCACTCATAGGTGGGAATTGAACAATGAGAACTCATGGACACAGGAAGGGGAACATCACATTCCGGGGACTGTTGTGGGGTGGGGGGAGGTGGGAGGGACCGCATTAGGAGATATACCTAATGCTAAATGACGAGCTAATGGGTGCAGGAAATCAACATGGCACATGGATACATATGTAACAAACCTGCACATTGTGCACATGTACCCTAAAACCTAAAGTACAATAATAAAAAAAAAAAGTCAGGTTTTTTGTACTTCATCTTTCAGTAGGTCCTTTATTGATAGAGTCTAAAAATCAAGATACACGATAATGATTTGTAAAGATGCATTTGACTTCTTTTGAAATCTATTTAATCATACATTTAAGTCATTGAATATAAGTTTGGTTACATTTTTATGAAGGAGAAATATGTCAGAGTTGGAAAACCCTCACCACCTCTCAGGAAAATAAAAATAGAGCTTTTAATATCTAGTGATGATTTCGCCTTAGATGTATTTTTGCATTTATCCTATCTTTTATAAGGTTAAGAATTGGTCTACTATAGAAAAGGTATCTCAGTATTCTTTAATCATATAATCTTATAATATGAGTGGAAGAGTATAAAACAACATAGAACAAAATTCAGTGCGCATTAAGATAAAAATTTTATAGCATTAGTCAAGTATGCTTTGCCTCTTTGATATTGCATAAATGACTCAATGCTTTAAGTATGAATTTTCTGCTGTAAAATGGTTATACAATCTTTGCTGAGACTCTCAGCTGTGTTGCAAAGAATAAAGGAGATAACATATAAATAAAGCACTTTCAAGATTGAAAATTGTTATACAAAATGCTACTCAACAGTGTAACTCCACTGGTAGCACATTAACTTAAAATCACCTTCTTGTTACCACTACATTCACCTGAATAGAGGTTGAACAGCAATATTTTTTTTTACTTTCTTTCACAACCAACTCTTGGTTTTGAACACTCCCTCTCTCATTTCCTAACACCTATATTTAAGTAGTTTAAAATCCTTTACTTCTGTACCTGAAGACATCCCAGAGAAACAGATTGAATAAGATTATCAAACAATGAGAACTTTACAGTAAACTGCACTGTGTCCTCTATTCCCTTTAAATAAGAAAAACAAAATAAAATACTTTATCCCTCTTTTCACTTTTGCTCCATGATCTTTTCTTATCTTTATAATTAGAAACCAAAAATACTATACTAAAGCAGATACTTTATTCACAACTACCACCATGTCTGTTACCACCACCATTGCTACCCTTGATTTTTCTAATGTTGCTGATACTGCACCTAGTTAGTATATTTCAGTCCCTGATCTGAGCACTTTACATTTATTTTCTTATGGGATCAGCACAGCAAACTTATATGGATGTTCTACAAGTATCCCTAGTTAAAATCAAGGAACTATGGTCCAAATAGATTATCTTCTTTTATGTGGCTACACACTCACACATTGGGATGAATGAGCATTTAGGGGTGAAGTCAGAGTTAGGAAAGCCCAACACATACTATGTACTTAGTAGACAAGTATTTATATGAAATTAACTTTCTTCAACTATCCAGCAGAAACAAGTGTGTGTCCTGTAAACGCATGGGGGCCTAGAAAAATAAGTATTAGACAATCCTACCTGCAACAAGAGTACAGGTGAGTGGAAATCACTGGGCAAGACATTATGAAGTTTTCTGTAAGTGAAGAAAGATCTTCAGGTAAAATATACATTTAGCTTGTCTTTATACATATTGGAAATATATAATAATGCTCTTCTCTTAATCATCAGTCAGACATATTTTAAAATTTTATCTTTTGTGATACATAAATTGAGTTCACTTTACTCCACTACCCAGTTCTACAAACTTTTGCTGGTTAGCTTTCTTGGTTCTTCTTCTTCATCCATAACATGGAGATGATAACAGTGCTGTGCCTAAATATTTAGGACTATAATGAGAACTGAAACTGACAATCTGTCTCACTGAGCCTGGCCTACAAGAACTTTTACACGTGAATGGAATAATTGTGACATTACTGGTAATAATTCAAAGTCTATAAATCTTTGCTTGTTTAAAAAACTTTTTTGTAATCCAAAATATTTTTTAAAGACGTTCAAGTGAAGACAAATCCAGATCTCTATCAAAACATCATTTCTAGAAACTAACAGAAAACCAGCTGAGAACATGGGTCTTGAGGCTTCCCTTAATATCAGTGAAACAGGGCTAAGATGAAATTTACTCTCTGAGGTCTTTTTAGAAGAAATTCCATATTTTGATTCTTATATGTGTGCTCAAGTGAACAGTTAAGATTTATCAATGTCCTGTGGTGATAATATACCACAAATTCTTCTCTATGTAACAAGATTCAGTCAATTAACAAGCTTTGGATGAGAAACGATAGAACTCTCTCTGCAGCAGGAGCAATACCTGATACCTTTATTATTAATAATGTATTTTTCCCTTACCCCCCACAGCTTCTGAATCTAGAAGTCTGCTTTTTGAAATGAAATCCCAGGTGATCTAATTTTTTTTCTGAAACAATGATCTTCCTCTACTTCAAATCTTATAAGAGACCTTGCCTTGCAGAATTGGAAATCCACTGGTGTGTATCTCAAAGTTAAAAATGAGTTTGTACAGAATGATTGTCTTACTTAACCTCCCTCAGGCTAGAGGGTGCCATGCTGTGGTAAGTCAGTAGCAAAAAACAAATAACATTTCAATAAGAAAATCAGCAAAGAATCCAAAAGAAGAATTAGATTTTCCCATCACTTCAACTTACCTGGAAATATACACAATTTTCATTAGTTTATATTACTCAGAAAAATGCAAATGTATATTGACTTACAGTTGAACAAAAGTGGATTATAATATTCCCTGCAAAAATTCAAATTTTATAATTTGAAACTAAAATTATTTTCTTCAGCTTAAAACAGTTCTCATTTCTTTAATATTTTCTGAAAAAAATAACAAAAGCAAACAAAAAATACCATCACTATTTATAAAGAAAGCTTATTCATATCTCATTTATTTTGGTTCTAATATCACAACTTTGTAATTAACTTTAGGTTTATTATTTAAACTTTGGAATCACTCAAAATGCTCATCACAATCTTCAAATGATGATACTCAAAGTCCTGGATGTCTCAGGATCTCCTGTGGTTTTACGGATCTGTGCATTTTCTAAATACTAACTACACCCCGAGAACATTGCATATGTCCATGCTGATTTCATTCCATCTTTACCTTACAATTTGGAATAAGGTTCCTTTGTCTATGTGTTAATCCTGCTAAACTATGTTAATAAGTTCTTAGTTACCTGGGGTAATATATTTGGTTTCACTCATTTTAGAGCTTTCCTAAGATTCACGTGAACAGTGTCTTAACATGTAGGTTCAACACTTGCCTGATTTCTCCACTTCAGCTCTATCATTTCCAAAGCTACCCTGAAAAGGCAGAGATTTGAACCAGTAATTATTAATTATTATAAAATTAATTAATTCTATACATTCATAATATAATGATCCTTTTTTATCATATAAAGTTCAATTTCCCCTTTACATGATACATTCGACATGCCTAATTTTAAAAATTTCTGACTTTGTCATATTTATCCATTTAATCATTAAATATGAGCAGTAATCGGATCATTCCTAGATTTTCTTCTACTTTCAGTTTAATCTATATTCTGTCTCCTCATAATTTATTTCTACACATCTGATGTCTCTATTGTTGAGATTCTTACCATGTAAGATAATAGTTCTTTATCCGTAATTCTTCAAACTATAAACATGACTCTATGGGAGGTTTTTGTTGTTTTTTTTTTTTTAATGAAATTGTGGTGGCCTGGAGGATCCTTTTGGGTGAGTGCAGAGGTGACTTGTAACAGGACTCGAGTCAAGTGACACAAGATTCTTGGCCACTCATCCTGTACAATTCTCTTCTAATAGGATGATAAAACTACCTTAATATGAGCATATCTCACTATATTAGTCAAAGTTCTCCAGAGAACTAGAACCAATCAATTATATATATATGTATACACATACATATATACACATACACACACACATATATACACACACGTTTATATTATATATGCACATATACATCTCTGTGTACATATGTACATATATAAACATATATCATATACACAAATGTATATTGTATATACATATAGTATATATGTGTATAAGAGAGACACACATATCTATATTATATACACATATATGTGTATATTATATATTAATTTATGTTATTTATATATTATTGTATATTATATATAAAGACATATTTATATGTATTATATATATACTACATATTTATATATGTAGTATATATATATATATATACACACATAATATACATATATAAACAGAGAGAGATAGAAAGAGAATGAGAGGGAGATTTCTTTTATGTTAAGGAATTAGCTCCCAAGATTGTGGGAACTAGCAAGTCTCAAATCTGTCGAGCAGCCTGGAAACACAGGCATGTGTTCATGCTGCAGTCGCGAGGCAGAATTCCTTCTTCTTTATGAAGCTGTATATTTACTCTTCAGGCCTTCAATTGAATGGATGAGGATAATGTTTTTTTCTCAAAGTCAACTGATGGTAGATATTAATTACATTTACAAAATACATTCACGCAACATCCGACTAGTGTTAAATGACTAGGTGCTATAGCTTAGCCAAGTTGACACGTAAAACTATCACATTTACCTTCCTATTTTTCCTGGAAAAGTTGTTTTGCCAAGTATTCTCACATTCACATTTCATTGTCTTTTAATATTCAATCATGAATATTTAATTATTATTCTTTTAACTATCACTTTTGGTTTTCAAGGAAATGTCATTAATGTCATCAGCAATAAATTACATCAGGCATCTTAAGCTCTCTGAAGTTTGCTTTCTTTTAATAAATGAGAGATAATAATATGATAAATGGAAATAGTAAAACATATTTTGGTCAAATATGAGAGACACATAGAAGAAACAAGATGGTATGCAAATACAAGGAGGTACACATGAACTCTAGACTATTTAGGCTTTTGTCTTCTTGTTTTGTTTGCTTTTTCTTCTTTTTTTCTGGTGTCTTTTGGATTGAGCAACTTGAAAGTAGGCTTTCTACCCCCTCCCCTAAAGCTCTCCAGATTCCCCAAATGTGCACAATCAAACATTCCATTTGAAAAACAGAACTTTCAGCAACTGAGATTCTGTTATTAAAAAGTAAGGTCTACAGAATGGACCTTTCACCTGTTTTTGGCGTTCACTCTCATATCCAAGGCAGTAAGGAGAATAGAAAACAGGACTGTGAACTCCACCCTCAATTAAATTAGGACTATATGAAACATAGAACTGCCAAACAAAATAAAGGATTTCTAAAATCGATGAAGTGATATAGAGGTGAAGGACACGGTGTAAGTAAGTTGCCTGCAGTTGCAGATCTTTAAAAAGTGTCTCAAGAACACCCTTTTCCCATGTAATGCGAACAGACAGTACTTTTTTTTTTTTTCTATAGGCCCTGGTTTGGAATTTAAAAGAATCAATGGTTACAGAATCAAGTGATAAGCCTCATACACAATTTCTGACCTAAACAATTGATTGGTGAAGTGGGAAGGTGCTGTGGATGAATTCTGCACTGTGCTCAGTTCACAGTCAATACTCAGAGATGCAGATGAGAAGTATGGGTTAAAATAACATATGTAATACACAGTACTTGAAATATATTGAACACACATGTCAGCTTGAGTTCTCATTAACATGAGGGAGAACCAGACTTTTAAAATAAAGCTAAAAAAAGGGAAAAAGGGAACCATCACATAAGCTCTGCAGAGGTGTTACAAAATAAAAGTAGGAAAATAACACGAATACATATACACACATACAAAACCAAATAGATTAGGAATATCATCAGAACAAAAATGTTGCTATCAAGTGGGTAAAAACTTTGACAAAATATCTATCCAAGAATATAAATATAAAAAAACAAACAAAAGTAAAACTATTTCTAATATGAGAAGACAAAGTAGGTGTAGAAAAGCTTCCTAAAGAGAGGACAAAATAATTGATGGCTAAGAAAATGAAAAATATATTCTACAAAAGAAAGGTGAATTAACCATTTGAGTGTAGATATGGCTGGAATTATGGTAAAAGACTTTTTCTTAGTCCAAGTACCATAGAAAATAAAACCTAATGGAGAAAATATGTGCTAATAATTTGTCATGTATATTTCAGGATAACAAGAGAACTTAGGTCTAGAGTATGATAAAAAGAAAATACATTATAATGAACTACTGAGTTTCACAGAAAACATAACTGGTTGTTTGAAGGTATAGGGCATCTACAGAAAGGCTGTCTGTGAATACTATGACTGAGAACATTCTGACAAGGAGAAAGATAAAGAGAAATTGATTTGCTGGTTCTTTCTAATCTTTCTTTCCTTATTGGCCAAATTAGGCTCATGGGATATTTACTTTTCTTCCTTTCTGGTTTATGCTACATGACCCCACCAAGAAGCCTCTGGGCAAGCTGGATTGCACATCTTATGATGCAGACATTTCATTTGACTCTGGGAGGAATAAGAGGAAACAGTTTTCATGGATCCACTTGGTTGAGCTTATATATGGGAATTCCTTCAAACTATTATTGCCACAGGAAGGGAAGCTGGCCATCCTCTCAGGGGATGATGAGATAACCACAGGCATTAATAGATGGGCCTGTCACAAAGTCAAAGCCTGGAAGGCAAGGATGGCCAGATAAATCTGGGAAGACTCATAAATTAAGTGCAAAAAGTCAATCCCTTTCACTACTCAGAACTAGTGTCCTCTATGATATCTGATATTATATGAATATCTTAGAAGGAGATACTCTCACTTCGTCCTTGAAAGGAGCAATAAAAATGGTTAACAATGGTTGGCCGGGCGCGGTGGCTCACGCTTGTAATCCCAGCACTTTGGGAGGCCGAGGCGGGCGGATCATGAGGTCAGGAGATTGAGACCACGGTGAAACCCCGTCTCTACTAAAAATACAAAAAAATTAGCCGGACGTGTTGGCGGGCGCCTGTAGTCCCAGCTACTCGGGAGGCTGAGGCAGGAGAATGGCGTGAACCCGGGAGGCAGAGCTTGCAGTGAGCCGAGATTGCGCCACTGCACTCCAGCCTGGGCGACTGAGCGAGACTCCGTCTCAAAACAAAACAAACAAACAAACAAACAAGAAAAAATGGTTAACAATGGTTAAAAAGTAAGGTACAGTCTTCACTGCTGCAGCTCGGTCAGGCCTACAAATTATCATCTCTGCCTCCAGAAACCGTTCTACATTCACCATACCTGCTGGTATCATTTAGTCTCTCCTGGTTGTGTGTCTTGTAGGATAGCGTGGAACTTCATTCTCATGGTTTCTGAAGCTTTAGTTGCCTTGCTCTTGTCAGGTTGCAGTTGTTGAATTGCCCTATTCACAGTTATCACTGAAATTGGAAACATCAAGAGATATTCAATGAATCTACTGAATTCCAGATGTATTTCTCCCTTTATTCTGCATATTAGCAGACCTAGCTCCTAATAAATGGGTTTGATTATCCCAGGAAGAGCAATGACTCCTTTCTTCATTCTCTGGTTCCTTGCTAATAGTCATAGTCTAAGAAAAACCCTTACTGTCTTTCTCAGCCAAATTATCGATTCATCCACCCTACTGCCATCACCAGAAACTAGAATCGCAAATCTATCATATCCTAAGAATAAGTAGAAGAGAATAAGAAATTAGACATGTTTAGGCAAGGTGTTTCTGCTACATGTTCTGAGACCTGCATATTCTAGTAACACAGCAGCATATTCTGGTCATTGATACAGTGACTGTGTTTTATCCTGTAGAAGAGCACTTCGACAATGTAAGATATGCCTGCATTGAGCCTTAGCTGTCTGTTCAGTATTCCATTCAGCCATCCTGTCAAGTCAGCTGTATCTGAATGATGTTACACACTGTAATGGGCTCATTGTTGCATGCCTTGGTCTAAGACAATCTGTGTGAGATATATTAATGCAGAAGGCATTGTGTAAGCCCAGAGGTGGTACTGCTCTTTGAGATATTATAGGCTTAGAAGACAAGCCCATTTTTAGAATATGAATCATTTTGATATGTGAGAATTATTTTACCACTTAACGTGGAATGGGCCTGATGTACTCAACAGGCTCCTGATGTCTGGCGTGGGAGCTCAGCATGTCTCTGCCCATAGCAAGTTGGGCACTCGGTAGTGCTAGCAGCTGGGTTAGTCTTTATGTGAAAGAGCCATGTTATTGATACCACGTATATCCTTTCTCTCTGCCACCATGGCCGCTGTCTTATCTCAACTATCCGAGCACTGGTGTGGTTAAGGACAGAAGGCTAAGTCACTAACTCTATCTGCTCACTGACAGCATTCTTTGATGTGAATGCTTTCTAAGCAACATTGATATGAGACACAACTGGCAATGTTTATGGTCTCTTCAACTTTGTAATGCCATTTCTAGTTCTTGAATCTTTTTTCTAGGCTTCTGAACAAACAAGCAAGGCTACTCACCACCCACCAGAATTCACTGTACAGAACTCAAGTGTGGCTTTCTCCAGGGAAAACCCAGGTTTCTGCCTATTGGAAGGATTTTCTCAACACTGTCCTCAGGGACCCTCTTCACTGAGGCTCTAATATGGCTGTAGCCCATTTCTTACTAGGGCAAATAGAACTCGTTTATAGGCCTGGGACATGTTCTTTTCCCTTTCCTCAAGCTATGGTTGTGACTTGAGAGAAAGGCTTTGGGGTACCAGCAGTACATGTAATCAAGTCTGAACCATCTGTTAGAGCCCAACCCGGGATGTAGCACTTCCACTTATGAAAAGTGTTGCTTCTTTGCCTGCCTGACATGGTGATTCAGTGGATCTCATGAAGCATAGATCGTGATGAGCATGTGAGGTTGCCATGTCTTATCCCATTGTCTCAATCTTTACTAGGTGCTTTAAAACTCTGGAGATAAGTGCTATACTGATCCTGTGAGGGCTCACGGAAGACTTCTATGCTTTTTAACCACCACAGATACATAAACTACTATCTTATTTGCTAGGCCATGTGGCAAAAGAGGCAGTAAAGCTTACACTAGAACATGGGACTGCCACTGATCTCTTTACTGCTTTGGGTCCTACTTTAAACTGGCAGCCTTCTGTGTGACCCAGTAAATATTCCTGTGTGTAGTATGTCTTCCTAAGTTCAAAGGGGCTCACCAAGTTCTTTGACTTTTCATAGTGGTAGGTGTTATGGGAAGGAGGGACAAAAACTTGTCTTTTTCCTTTGTGGGGATGTCCCAGCGTGCCTCGGATGACTGTACTCCTGAAAGTTTTATCACTGTATCAGGCATCTGAATTTTCATGAAGTTTATTTCCTACCCTCTGGCACATATTTCTTACAAGGACATCTAACTGCATAGAAAGGAAAATGAATGATATAAACACAACACTAAAAATACAAATGGCTCTTGAACACTGAAAGATTTTTAGTCTCATTTCAAGAAGATATATGCAAATTAAAATTACACTTTGATACTGTTTTCTGTCTTTTCAGATCATCAAAGAACAAAATGTCTGTGTTAGAGTGAGAAATAGGTTCACTTACATGTTGCCGAATATAAACCAGAAAAATGTCTATGACAGTCAATTTAGCAATATCTATCAAAACTTTCTTTTTTTATTATTATGCTTTAAGTTTTAGGGTACATGTGCACAATTTGCATTTTTGTTACATGTGTATCCATGTGCCATGTTGGTGTGCTGCACCCATTAACTCATCATTTGGCATTAGGGATATCCCTTAATGCTGTCCCTCACCCCTCCCACCACCCCACAACAATCCCCGGAGTGTGATGTTCCCATTCCTGTGTCCCTGTGTTCTCATTGTTCAATCCCCACGTATAAGTGAGAACATGCAGTGTTTGGCTATTTGTCTTTGCGATAGTTTACTGAGAATGATGGTTTCCAGTTTCATCTATGTCCCTACAAAGGACATGAATTCATCATTTTTTATGGCTGCATAGTATTCCATGGCGTATATGTGCCACATTTTCTTAATCCAACCTATCATTGTTGGACATTTGGGTTGGTTCCAAGTCTTTGCTATTGTGAATAGTGCTGCAATAAACATACGTGTGCATGTGTCTTTATAGCAGTGTGATGTATAGTCCTTTGGGTATATACCCAGTAATGGGATGGCTGGGTCAAATGGTATTTCTAGCTCTAGATCCCCGAGGAAGTGCCACACTGACTTCCACAATGGTTGAACTAGTTTACAGTCTCACCAACAGTTTAAAAGTGTTCCTATTTCTCCACATCGTCTCCAGCACCTGTTGTTTCCTGACTTTTTAATGATGGCCATTCTAACTGGTGTGAGATGATATCTCATTGTGGTTTTGATTTGCATTTCTCTGATGGCCAGTGATGATGAGCATTTTTTCATGTGTTTTTTGGCTGCATAAATGTCTTCTTTTGAGAAGTGTCTGTTCATGTCCTTCATCCACTTTTTGATGGGGTTGTTTGTTTGTTTCTTGTAAATTTGTTTGAGTTCATTGTAGATTCTTGGTATTAGCCCTTTGTCAGATGAGTAGGTTGCGAAAATTTACTCCCATTTTGTAGGTTGCCTGTTCACTCTGATGGTAGTTTCTTTGGCTGAGCAGAAGCTCTTTAGTTTAATTAGATCCCATTTGTCAATTTTGGCTTTTGTTGCCATTGCTTTTGGCGTTTAGACATGAAGTCCTTACCCATGCCTATATCCTGAATGGTATTGCCTAGGTTTTCTTCTAGGGTTTTTATTGTTTTAGGTCTGACATGTAAGTCTTTAATCCATCTTGAATTAATTTTTTTTTGAGACGGATTGTCGCTCTGTCACCCAGGCTGTAGTGCAGTGGCGCAATCTCAGCTTACTGCAAGCTCCGCCTCCCGGGTTCATGCCACTCTCCTGCCTCAGCCTCTCTGAGTAGCTGGGACTACAGGCGCCTATCACAATGCCCAGCCGAATTTTTGTATTTTTAGTCGAGACGGGGTTTCACCGTGGTCTCGATCTCCTGACCTCATGATCCGCCAGCCTCGGCCTCCCAAAGTGCTGGGCTTACAAGCATGAGCCACCGTGCCCGGCCGAATTAATTTTTGTATAAGGTGTAAGGAAGGGATCCAGTTTCAGCTTTCTACATATGGCTAGCCAGTTTTCCCGGCACAATTTGTTAAATAGGGAATCCTTATCCCATTGCTTGTTTTTGTCAGGTTTGTCAAAGGTCAGGTAGTTGTAGATATGTGGCATTATTTCTGAGGGCTCTGTTCTGTTCTATTGATCTATGTCTCTGTTTTGGTACCAGTACCATGCTGTTTTGGTTACTGTAGCCTTGTAGTATAGTTTGAAGTCAGGTAGCGTGATAACTCCAGCTTTGCTCTTTTGGCTTAGGATTGACTTGGCCATGCTGGCTCTTTTTTGGTTCCATATGAAACTTAAAGTAGTTTTTTCCAATTCTGTGAAGAAAGTCATTGATAGCTTGATGAGGATGGCATTGAATCTATACATTACCTTGGGCAGTATGGCCATTTTCTCAATATTGATTCTTCCAACCCATGTGCATGGAATGTTCTTCCATTTGTTTGTATCCTCTTTTATTTCATCAAGCATTGGTTTGTAGTTCTCTTTGAAGAGCCCCTCACATCCCTTGTAAGTTGGATTCCTAGGTATTTTATTCTCTTTGATGCAATTGTGAATGGGAGTTCACTCATGAGTTGGCTCTCTGATTGTCTGTTATTGGTGTGTAAGAATGCTTGTGTTTTTTCACATTAATTTTGTATCCTGAGACTTTGCTGAATTTGCATATTGGCTTAAGGAGATTTTGGGCTGAGACAATGGGGTTTACTGGATATACAACCATGTCATCTGCAAACAGGGACAATTTGATTTCCCCTTTTCCTAATTGAATACCGTTTATTTCTTTCACCTTCCTGATTGCCCTGGCCAGAATTTCCAACACTATGTTGAATAGGAGTGGTGAGAGAGGGCATCCCTGTCTTGTGCCAGTTTTCAAGGGGAATACTTCTAGTTTTTGCCCATTCAGTATGATATTGGCTGTGGGTTGGTCATACATAGCTCTTATTATTTTGAGATACGTCCCATCAATACTAATTTATTGAGAGTTTTTAGCATAAAGCGTTGTTGAATTTTGTCAAAGGCCTTCTCTGCATCTATCGGGATAATCACGTGGTTTTTGTCTTTTGTTCTTTTTATATGCTGCATTACATTTATTGATTTGCATATTTTGAACCAGCCTTGCATCCCAGGGATGAAGCCAACTTGATCATGCTGGATAAGCTTTTTGATGTGCTGCTGGATTCGATTTGCCAGTATTTTATTGAGGATTTTTGTACTGATGTTCATCAGGGATATTGGTCATCAGGGATATTGGTCGAAAATTCTCTTTTTTTTGTTGTGTCTCTGCCAGGCTTTGGTATCAGGTTGATGCTGGCCTCATAAAATGAGTTAGGGAGGATTCCCTCTTTTTGTATTGGTTGGAATAGTTTCAGAAGGAGTGGTACCAGCTCCTCCTTGTACCACTGGTAGAATTCGGCTGTGAATCTGTCTGGTCCTGGACTTTTCTTGGTTGTTAAGGTCTTAATTATTGCCTCAATCTCAGAGCCTTTTATTGGTCTATTCAGAGATTCAACTTCTTCCTGATTTAGTCTTGGGATAGTGTATGTGTCGAGGAATTTATCAATTTCTTCCAGATTTTCCAGTTTATTTGTATAGAGGTGTTTACAGTATTCTCTGATGGTAGTTTGTATTTGTGTGGGATCAGTGGTGATATCCCCTTTATCATTTTTTATTGCATCTATTTGATTCTTCTCTCTTTTCTTCTTTACTAGTCTTGCTAGCAATCTATCAATTTTGTTGATCTTTTCAAAAAACTAGCTCCTGGATTCACTGATTTTTTGAAGGGTTTTTGTGTCTCTATTTCCTTCAATTCTGCTCTGATCTTAGTTATTTCTTGCCTTCTGCTAGCCTTTGAATGCGTTTGCTATTGCTTCTCTAGTTCTTTTAATTGTCATGTTAGGGTTTCAATTTTAGATCTTTCCTGCTTTCTCTTGTGGGCATTTAGTGCTATAAATTTCCCTCTACACACTGCTTTGAATGTGTCACAGAGATTCTGGCATATTGTGTCTTTGTTCTCATTGGTTTCAAAGAATATCTTTATTTCTGCCTTCATTTCCTTATGTACCCTGTAGTCATTCAGGAGCAAGTTGTTGAGTTTCCATGTAGTTGAGCAGTTTTGAGTGAGTTTTTTAATCCTGAGTTCTAATTTGATTGCACTGTGGTCTGAGAGACAGTTTGTTATAATTTCCATTCTTTTACATTTGCTGAGGAGTGCTTTACTTCCATCTGTGTGGTCAATTTTGGAATAGGTGTAGTGTGGTGCTGAAAAGTGTGTATAGTCTGTTGATTTGGGGTGGAGAGTTCTGTAGATGTCTATTAGGTATGCTTAGTGCAGAGGTGAGTTCAATTCCTAGGTATCATCATTAACTTTCTGTCTCATTGATCTGTCTAATCTTGACAGTGGGGTGTTAAAGTTTTCCATTATTATTATGTGGGAGTCTAAGTCTCTTTTTAGGTCTCTAAGGACTTGCTTTATGAATCTGGGTGTTCTTGTATTGGGTGCATATATATTTAGGATAGTTAGCACTTCTTGTTGAATTGATACCTTTACCATTATGTAATGGACTGCTTTGTCTCTTTTGGTCTTTGTTGGTTTAAAGTCTGTTTTATCAGAGACTAGGATTGCAACCCCTGCCTTTTTTCCTTTCCATTTGCTTGACAGATCTTCCTCCATCGCTTTATTTTCAGCCCATGTGTGTCCCTGCCCCTGACATGGGTTTCCTGAGTACAGCACACTGTTGGGTTTGACTCTTTATCCAATTTGCCAGTCTGTATCTTTTAATTGGAGAATTTAGCCCATTTACATTTAAGGTTAATATTGTTATGTGTGAATTTGATCCTATCATTATGATGTTAGCTGGTTATTTTTTTCTCATTAGTTGATGCAGTTTCTTCCTAGCATTGATGGTCTTCACAATTTGGTATGTTTTTGCAGTGGCTGGTACTGGTTGTTCCTTTCCATGTTTAGTGCTTCCTTCAGGAGCTCTTTTAGGGCAGGCCTGGTGCTGATAAAATCTCTCAGCATTTGCTTGTCTGTAAAGCATTTTCTTTATCCTTCACTTATGAAGATTAGTTTGGCTGGATATAATATTCTAGGTTGAAATTTCTTTTCTTTAAGAATGTTGAATATTGGCCCCCACTCTCTTCTGGCTTGTAGAGTTTCTGCTGAGAGATCAGCTGTTAGTCTGTTGCGCTTCCCTTTGTTGGTAACCTGACCTTTCTCTCTGACTGCCTTTAACATTTTTTCCTTCATTCCAACTTGGTGAATCTGACAATTATGTGTCTTGGAGATGCTTTTCTCGAGGAGTATCTTTGTGGCATTCTCTGTTTTTCCTGAATTTGAATGTTGGCCTGCCCTGCTAGTTTGGGGAATTTCTCCTTTATAATATCCAGCAGAGTGTTTTCCAACTTGGTTCCATTCTCCCCATCACTTTCAGAAACACCAATCAGACGTAGATTTGGTCTTTTCACATATTCCCATGTTTCTTGGAGGCTTTGTTCTTTTCTTTTTATTCTTTTTTCTCTAAATTTCTCTTCTCACTTCTTTCCATTCATTTAATCTTCCATCACTGATACCCTTACTTCCTGTTGATCTAATTGGCTACTGAGGCTTGTGCATTCATCACCTATTTCTCGTGCCATGGTTTTCAACTCCGTCAGGTCCTTTAAGGACCTCTCTTCATTGGTTATTCTAGTTAGCCATTCGTTTAATCTTTTTTCAAGGTTTTTAGCTTCTTTCCCATGGGTTCGAAATTCCTCCTTTAGCTCAGAGAAGTTTGATAGTCTGAAGCCTTCTCTCAGCTGGTCAAAGTGATCCTCCATCTAGCTTTGTTCCATTGCTGGTGAGGAGTTGTGTTCTTTTGGAGGAGGAGTGGCACTCTGATATTTAGAATTTTGAGTTTTTCTGCTCTGTTTTTTCCCTATCTTTGTGGTTTTATCTAACTTTGGTCTTTGATGATGGTGAGGTACAGATGGGGTTTTGGTGTGGATCTCCTTTCTGTTTGTTAGTTATCCTTCTAACAGTCAGGACCCTCAGCTGCAGTCTGTTGGAGTTTGCCAGACGTCCACTCCAGACCTGTTTGCCTGGGCATCAGCAGCAGAGGCTGCAGAACAGTGAATATTGCTGAACAGCAAATGATGCTGCCTGATCATTCCTCTGGATGTTTTGTCTCAGGGGAGTTCCTGGCTATGTGAGGTGTCAGTCTGCCCTTACTAGGTGGTGCCACCCAGTTAGGCTACTCGGGGATCAGGGACCCACTTGAGGAGGCAGTCTGTCCGTTCTCAGATCTCAGGCTGTGTGCTGAGAGAACCACTACTCTCTTCAAAGCTGTCAGACAGGGACATTTAAGTCTGCAGAGGTTTCTGCTGCCTTTCGTTTGGCTATGCCCTGCCCCCAGAGGTGGAGTCTACAGAGGCAGGCAGGCCTCCTTGAGCTGCAGTGGGTTCCACCCATTTCGAGTTTCCCAGACACTTGTTTACCTACTGAAGCCTCGGCAATGGCAGGCACCCAACCCCGACCCTCTCTGCTATCTTCAGTTTGATCTCTGACTGCTGTGTTAGCAATGAGTGAGGCTCCATGTGCGTAGGACCCTCTGAGCCAGGCGTGGGATATAATCTCCTTCTGTGCCATTTGCTAACACCATCAGAAAAGCACAGCATTAGGGTGGGAGTGACCCGATTTTCCAGGTGCTGTCTGTCATTGGCTAGGAAAATGAATTCCCTGATCCCTTTTGCTTCTCGGGTGAGGTGATGAGTTGCCCTGCTTAGGCTCAGGCTTGGTGCACTGCACCAAATGTCCTGCACCCACTGTCCAACAATCACTAACGAGATGAACCCGGTACTTCACTTGGAAATGCAGAATTCCTTCGTTTTCTGCATCATTCATGCTGGGAGCTCTAGACTGGAGGTGTTCCTATTCGGCCATCTTGGCTCCACCCACAGAGCAATTTCTTATAAATCCCTTTCGCATGGTAGGTGTGGTAGGGGATAGGGGCTGAGCAGAGTGGGAAGGTCTGCAAAGGGTATTTCTAGAGGCTGAGACCTGGGAGCCCAACCTCACCCCTTCCTGTCTTTAGCCCTTTCTCATGCAGGCACCTTGTGCTCCACCTGCCTAGGGTGTGGGAGAAAACTGGGCTGTCACAGATGCAGCCTGCAGTCCTCAGGGTGGCCCTATGGCTGGCTGTTCAGACACTTGCCTATGGTCCACCGTGTGCCTGCCCTGTGTGGGGCATGGGACGTGTGCCGTTGCACAACCCATGGCCTCCTCTAGTGACCCTCAGTGGATTTCCACAGGGTCTGGTGTGAAGAGGTCTCAGAAAATAGGTTAGGGCTGACTGAAGCAGTGCCCAAGATGGACACTGCTCCAATGCCCCACTTGGGAGAGGTCTCTCCTGAATTATGGAGATCCAGTCTCTTCAGAGGTTTGTGATCCAGGCACAGGTACAGTGGCTGCACTATGCCATGATCACGCAGCAGGCCAATGATTGTGAGCCTCTCCTTCTAGTGCTTTGGTCCTAGGGCTGCCCCCAGGGTAACTACGGTGTCTGACTTCCCATTTGAGCACCTAAGCCTTGCTGGTCAGCGGCCACTCGGCCTTGCTGGTCAGGGGGCACCAGGAGTCTGAGGCCTGTGTCTCCCAGTGTCATGTGGGCCTGGTCTCTGTGGCATTTGGGTTTTTGGGACTTTGGAGAGTGGGAGGCAGACGAGTTCATAACCAGTCTTTTGGCTTGGGAGCCAGAAACCTTGGGTGCTCAATACAGACAATCTCAGGAGGATGTGGCCTTCCTGCCTCCTAGCATCCATTTCCCTTCTTGAGATGGGCACAGCTGCCCTCTGAGCAGGTTCTTCACTCATTCTCCAGCCACTCCAGCCGGGGCAGCGGGCCCTGCCCCCACTCCCTGGGCAGAGGCCTTGAGTACGCCAATGCAAATGCCTGCTTCAGGTCCCTGGCTGGCCGACAAGATCTGCCAGGCCTTTTGCTGTTCCTTAGGGGCCTGGAGCCTGGGTAGGGTGGGGCTGAGGCCAGCCACCTTCTTGCTGCCTTTGGAACTGAGATGGAACTGAGATGGAACCTAAGTAGGAAGGGAAGAGCTGGTGGGTGCTCACGGCTTCATGGAGCCCTGTGGTATCCACATCTGCCTTAGCTCCTTCCTGCCTATGTACATCGGTACAGCTCGGCTTAAACCAGTTTGGGTTGTAGTCTCTGTCATTTGCAATTCCAACAATTGTAGCAGACGTACCCTCTGAGCCTCAGCTTCCACCCTTCATGACTTGGGGAGAGGCTTTTCATTGATTGGCAACACCAATAGACAAGCCACACCTCACCCAGGCCAACCCTCCCTGGGGTGGAAAATTCCTGCTGACACCAGCCTCCCTGGGGCGGTCCCCCAAGATGGAGGCCAGCAAGTGCCTGAGTCCTGGGCTGTGCCTGAGCCCTGGTGATTCAGGTTTTGAGTGTTTCTGTCTGGGGGCAGCCCTGGTCTTGCTGAGAGGCAGTGTGGCCACAGCTAAGAGGTTCGGGGAGGCAGCCAGGGCAGAATCCTACACAGATTGAACAGGAGTCTGTAGCCCACTTACCACACAGCGGTGGCTCACTTAAACTTGGATGACAATAGCAGCTACCTGTCAGGGCCCAGGAAGACACTGCCCAGGTGTGGCCTTTCTCCTTCCCTCAGTAGAAGGTGTTGGGGATCTCTGTCCACTGAGGTCCTTGATTTTCACACCTGTGAGGTGAAGTTGCCAGCACAGGGGAACAGAACCACTTCAGGGTCCACATGGTGCCTGGGCCTTATTCACATCCTCCTGGGAGCGGCCTGGGGCTGAGGGCTTTGAGAGCCAGTGGAGAAGAGTAAATAATACCCCAGGCTTAGGGAGAGGAAAAGCCTAAACAGGGTGCACTGGATGGCAAAATTCCATTCTATTTTGTGGCTTCAAGACTAGAATGGTCAGCCTGGCTGATGTCGCCCATTCATCCTCTCCCTCAGCTCTGGCCCCACTGTCCATGGCCACAGGCTTCAGCTTATGCAGCTCCTCCTAGTGAGTTCCCTATCAGGATCTCATCCTTTAGGCACCTGGAAATCAAGGCCACCCACACAGCCCCAGGGCCCCGGGCTCACTGGGCCCCAAGAGATTCAGAGCTATGGGGTATGGGACACATGTTCACAGGCAGCCAGACAGAAAAGGGGCTCGACGTGGCTGTGGATCTCCCGGGAGCTGAGACGTGTCAGGACACAGGCACGCTGGGTGGGAACTGGAGTCTTGGGCTGCTGGGCCTCCCACCCCCAGGGTGTGAGCTCAGCATACATTTCATGGCTCTTGTCCACACAGGAGAACTGGCTCAGATTCCTCCCAATGGAGCAGCTGGAAAATCTCTCTCAGCAGGGTCCAAGGCAGGACCCCCAAAAAGGCTGCCTCCAGAAACTGCTGAGAAATGAGGTCCAGGGGCCCTGAGCCCGGACCGGTACTGTCTGAGCAAAGTCAAGGCTGGGCTAAGATCCCCGTCCCCTTCTTTCAAGGGTGGACATGAGACGCCGTCTCTCCTTGCCTCCATTTCCTCTCCTGTAGAGTGACTGTGGGAGTAAATGACTATCTACGTGGGCTAAGCAGTTTGGAGGCACTGAGCTCTTGCAATGTGGATGTTCTTGTTGAAGGAAGGGCTTTTACAACGGCCACTGCTGCAGGGCCCTCAGCGTCTCCATACACCATCCTTCCAGAAAGATCAACTCTGGCCATATCTCAGCACCAGACACCAAAAAGGGCCTCCCAGTGGGAGCTAGAGTCACACCCCCACCCTGCATGACAAGGGACCCTCTTTGAGAAGACCTTGCTCAGTGAAGCAGAGGGGTCAGGATGCAGTGACTGGGGGAAGATGATGGCTGGGGCACCTCTGTTCAAGAAGGCGTCCTTAGTCCATCTGCAGCAGGGTCATATCACTGTCATGAGTGGACCCTGTGCAGAGCTGGCATGCCCAGTCCTCAGAGGAGCTTCCCCTGGCTATAGCGCACCTTGGCCAGCTTGCCTTAAGCATGCACTCGCCTCGAACAACTGGGGGGACCTCATGGGTGCTGGGATTAGGAGCCCACCTTACATGTGACACCCAGCCCCTGCCAAAGGATGAGGCTGCTCTGTTGCAGAGGGAGGAGGGTGAAGGACGCGCCCGCAGGCTGGCCACAAATAAAGCTCTTGGCAGGACACTCCACCCAAGGTAGCAATTCACCAGACAATTGACGGCCCAGGTGTGGATATTTTTAGTCTGTGACCTGCCATCCACTCTTATCTGGGTGGTAATGTCCAAATGTTTTACAAGTATATTACCAGAAAGAATTATTCCCACTGGGCAGCCATTTGTGAGAAGGTGTTAGAAAAATGTTGCTTTTCATCCCTTCATCCTTACCATGAACAGAGGTCCAGGCAAACTGGCTTTTGAAGGTTTGGTAGGGTGTAGGCTGAGGAGGAACCTAGTGGACCCCCCAAACCTCCCTGCTGCAGGAGCTGCTTCCTTGAATGGAGAGCCCAGAGTAAGTAAGCAGCACGGACGCTAGAGCTTTTGGAACTCCTGCCACAGTGGGTGCCAGACAGAAGGGCTCCGCTCCATCTCTCTTGGAGGGTGATCCAGCAGCAGCCAGGGCAGGGGTTGCTCCCCTTCCTCAAAATGTGCTGGAACCCCCTCCTTTAGGAATTGGCTAAAGGAGAGCAGTCTGTCCTGTCCCTGTTAGAGAAGGGCTGGCAATGCAGGGTCTGACAAGATGGAGCCCCCAGAATCGTGGAGGCAGGAGTCAGCAGGATGAGAGGGGTTCCCTTAGCCTGTGCTTCTTCTAGATGGATGGTACAGGCCAACCTGTATTCCAGCCAGCCCAGGGAACTTACTGCCTGGAGGACTAGGGTAGCAGCCTGGGGATGGAGCATTCTGCCCTCCACCAGGGGTACATGAGGCATCTCTGAGGAGAGCTGGATGGGCCAGTGGGTCACGTCAGTAACCCTCAACCAGCCAGAAGAGCCAAGGCATGTCACCTGGAATGACTGGCTCTCCAATGGGCAGCTGGCCACCCTATCCTGCAGGTGGTCAACAAAGATTTGACCCTGGCCAGAAAGGAAGATGCTGGCAGGGCCCTGGGCTGAGGACAGCAAGGACATAGCACACTTACCTGGGCAGGACCCACACACAGAGTCTCCTGGAGAGGCACAGGGCCTGTCACCAAGATGAACAATCTCTGGAGATTGTGTCCCTGGGGACTGGCTGTGTGGGTGGACTGTGTGAGCTGCCCCAATATGCCACCCAGAGAGTGGAAATGACCTTGGAAAGCGGTAGCAGGGAAGCCCCTCCTCGGTGGCTTATTCTCCACCTGCCTCCCTCTGCACCTGGCAGCCCTGCCCCATCTCGATTTTCAACCCCACCTGTGTCTGCCTGGAGGGTGGCATGGCTAGCTTTAGTATTTCCTTCTGCAGCTCAGTGATGGGCTCCAGCAGCCCTCACCATGCCTCAGAACCTGAGACCCTTAGGGAAGGACAGGACATGCTGCAAACACAAACCCAGTGTGAGAGGGTCCTCAGGCCACAGAGGTCACAGATAGGGGTCTACAGACTCCAATTCTCATTTCCTGACCAGGATTCAACCATCAGCATGCTCTTTAACTTTATTAAGTCTTGTTGTTCCCATCTCTGACATGGGGAAGGCACCCACCTTAGAGGTTTTGTGTAGCAATAAATAAATATGATTAAAGTGCCTTTCCTGGTGCCACACATAAAGCCAGGTGTGAGTCCTCGTGCAGCTGCCCCCCATGTCCAGGTCCTAGAGGGTAGCCTGGACCCTGACATTGGGCTGGGGCTCAACAATGCCTGGATGCCAGGCTCCCCTGGAGATACTGGGACCCTGGCCTCGGTCTTGACAGAAGGTGTTGCTGCGGCATTTGGAGATGACCCCATGGGTGAGGACTGGGGCCTATGTGGCCCTGTGAAGGGGTGCACCCTAAGGTGGGGCTTGGGCACCCGGGCTGAGAGGGTACAGGATGGACAGGCCGGCAGGTCAGATCCAAGACCAATCCCCACCATGCTTTGAAAAAACCCCTCACCCTCCATCTGCAGACTCAGCTCTGCATATTTAAGACACTAACGGTCTCCTATTTAAAAAAATGATATTTCGCTTGCACACTCAAGACTCTTCATCCGACATCAGTAGGGAATCAAAAATCTCTTATTTGGAAACAGCACATAGGGAAGGCAATGTCACATCATTCTCAGTAAACTCGCAAGGACAAAAAACCAAACACCGCATGTTCTCACTCATAGGTGGAAATTGAACAATGAGAACTCATGGACACAGGAAGGGGAACATCACACTCTGGAGACTGTTGTGGGGTGGGGGGAGGGGGGAGGGACAGCATTAGGAGATATACCTAATGCTAAAAGACGAGTTAATGGGTGCAGCAAACCAACATGGCACATGGATACATATGTAACAAACCTGCACATTGTGCACATGTACCCTAAAACCTAAAGTATAATAATAAAATTAAAAAAAAAGACAAAGAAAATTTATCATTGTTCCACAACCTACACATCCTCTGGGAGTTATTGTTTTAAAATGCAACATGTACTGTTAGTTTAAATCATCCCAACTGTGATAAAAAAATTTAAATCTTCCATAAACCTTCGTATTTGGACCACTTGCAGATGACAGTAAATCTATCAGGTGAGAGGAGAGTCAGCACTCAGTGGAGGTGAAACAAAATGAAATAACAAAAACCTAGATTGTAGGCTAACACCTCCCACCATCCCCCTCATAATGTGGAAGCTGAACAAGGAGACATGGCAGGCCTGGCCACAGTGCCCAGGGGGGGATTCTCACCTTAGCTTTAAGGATACTGGACACTTGGGGCCAGTGTCCACCTGGGGCCTTGGGGTAAACCTAAGATCTGAGTCCACCTGTGGCCTAGGGGTCAACCTAAGACCTGTATTTCCCCTGGGACCTGATGTCCACCTGAAGACTGGAGTTCACCTGTGGCCTACTGTCCACCTGGGGCCTGAGGTCACTAGGGGCCTAGGTATCCTTCTGGGTCCTGGTGCCCACTTGTCCCTGATTTCTACCTGGATCCTGGGTAGCCATATACCATAAGCCTGGTTACCTTCCTGGGGTCTGGTGTCCATCAGGGGCCTGAGAGTCAACCCGGGGCCTATTATACACCTGGAGTTCAGTGTCCACCCGGGGCCTGAGTTCTTGAGGAGCCTGGTCTTTACCTGGGGCCTGTATCTCTCTGTGTGTGTGTGTGTGTTTGTGTGTCTGTGTGTGTATGTGCATGTGTGTAATCTCACTTTCTATATAGTTTTGAAAAATAACCGTCTGGGGTTTTTTTTGTTATCATTGTTCTTATGCAGTTAAGTTTCAAGTAAATGGACACATTGATTTGTTTCTGTCTTCTCATTTTTTCTTATCATCGTGCTTCATTTGCTTTATTATTTCTGTTCATCACCATTTGAAGGGTCAATCACAGGATACCAAAAATGACTTTATAAGGAACAGTGGTAATGAAAAATTGACCAGAAAATATGAAAATCTGTAACAGAAATATAATTAAAAGTATAACCTTGAAATTTTAATTTAAACAAATAGGATAGGGAAAATAGGTGGAAAATTAATTTTAATTAGTTCTTTAGGTAACTAGTACCGAAATATTGAAAGACAAAAGTAAAAAAGCTGAAAAAAGTATAAATAACATGGTCAATAAGTTTATCTAAAAGTATACAAATGTACATTCAACAAAAAAATATAAATTTAGTCATGTTTTCAAATGTAGGTCATCAATTAGACAACCAAGGAGTAATCAATGCCTTCTAAATAACCAACATCATATTGTATTCCTCAAAGCCAGCACCAATTGGAGGTATATTTCTAACTTTAAGTATGTTTTTTAGAGAAAACTGAAAATCTAATTAAACGACTAAATCATCCACCTGAAAACCTAGAAAAAGCATAAAGTAAACAAAAAGCATAACAAATTTAAGAAATATAAACTACTTAAAGAAATAACGTAAGACAAAAGTTAAAATAAGAAAATAATTTTTGATATTAGCAGCAACACTAATTAAGAACATGAGGTAAATAAATGAAATACAGAATTTTGAAAAAGATATTACTAGAGATGTAACAGAGATAAAAAAAAAATTGGTTTTAAAATAGCAGGAAAAAAGGTTTATTCCTTTTCTTTTCACAAATTCCTCCAAACTATCAAAGATACACAGAAAGAAACAAACAAGAACAAATAGAAAATAGAAAAGCACAACACACCAGACCTGCTCATTTCACACTCTCCTATTAGGTTGGTGTAAAAGTTATTCTGTTTTTTGCCATTAAAAGCAACGTCAAAAACTGCAATTACTTTTGCACCAACCTAATAATCTTTTGCTTATGATTTGCCTTTTTCTGCATATGGAACTGCGGAGAGAACACACCAGCCATGAGAATCCAAGTATTCAATCTCCATATGTGCATTATGACTGGCATGGGTTTGTGGGTGGTGGATGTACAGAGTGTTGGCACAATTTGCTATGTAGGGGATGCTCTTAGATATCCAGATAGAGTTACCAGGCAGTAGCCCATCACCTCTCTGAGTCTAGAGGTCTGAGAACAGGGTGGGTGGGAGAATATAGCGAGAATTCTGTGAGGAATCAGAGATATGTGGGTTACATCCTTGACCTATGTGTAGCCAGCAAGTCCTATTCAATGTGCTGAGTTTTAGAGAAAGGCTCAGACAAGGGACCAGAGCACGTGCAGAAGATTCCACAAGCTTCCCAGGGTTCTGCTTGGGCCAGGGCCTTGCCCAGCACAGTCTTGAAAGGACGGAACTGGGGTCCTGCAGTCCACCTCTGTGGGCACCTGGAACTAGGACAGTCCCACTTACCCTAGTGTAGACAGGGGCTACAGGAAAATAAGCCTCCCTTTTCTCCTGTATATAATGTGAGGTGCTTAGAGCATGAAACCACAGGGTTGCGCACGCTCAGAAAGTGTCTGTTGACCTTGATTTTTTATGAATGATCCCATTTGTGCTGAGACACTTGGAAAAAGCTATTCACTCCTGGGGGTCCTTCAGGGCAGAGAGAGGCTTGGAGGTTTGAGTAAATGATTTGGGATAGGACAGAATGTGCCCAGGCACTGGACCCTGTGTCAAAAGTCCTAGAACAAGATCAAACGTCATTTGGAAGTTGGGGAAAATTGCTGCCCTGGATGAGGTGAGGATGCCTCGAGAGTGAACTGCACACCCCAGGAGCTGGAGGCAAAGAGGGGCCAAGAGAGGCTGCTGAGGTCCTTCTTACTGCCCTTGGAGCCTGCAGATCCTGCTCCTTTGCCTCCTGGGATCCTGGAGAGCCACCAACTTGAGGACTCCTAAATGCAGTTTCCTGTTTTGTTCTGTGATGCTCCTGCCTGAAGCTGCGGTGCTGATGCTGGCTGGGTGGGTGGACAGCCTCCTGTGTTCCTGGCACCCACTGAGCTTTGCTCATGCATCTGGAGCCAGGGGAGTCATGCTGAGGTCATGCATTTCCTGTTCTTGTGAATAATCTCCACATTATGAAGTGGCCAGAAGCAGGAAAGGGTATTTGACATCCTCCCATTTATTCACTCAGCGACTCTGCCCTTAGCATTAGTCCTGTGTGCCAGGTGCCCTGGTGGGCCCAGTGTATGGTATTGAAAATGATCTCGTGGTCACTGACCCCTAGGGGCCAACAGTCTGAAGATAGGTAGACATCAAGCCCCAAGTTGATACCTAGGTGCCTGGTGAACATCAGGCCGCAGACGGACACCCTGGCCAGAGGTAGACATCAGGTCCCAATGGAAACTCGGCCCAAGGTGGATGCCTTGCCACAGTTGAATAGCTAGTCCCAGGTGGACATCAGCCTCCAGGTTGACATCGGTCCCCAAGAGGATATCTAGGCCCCAGGTGGATACCCACTGCATACTTGTAAATTGTCAAGATGGCTTTTTAAAACAACACAGAGTTATCACAGGACACGATAACTTTTAGTAGATTTTGAATATTCCTAAACTCCATGAGAAATCGTAATAAATATTTCTAAAATCAGTGTGTATATGAAATGAGTATTTTAAAATTTATCTTTCATGTTTAAGGATTTGGAATGAAATGTTACAAAAGCTATCTGTCTTATTTGTAGAAAATGTAGACAATGAAAAAATCAGAAGGCAAAAATATCTATACTTTTTGGCTATGGGATAATCACTGCTATATCACATTCCTTCTAACCTTATTGCCATAGATTTTTTACAATTAATATTGATTTTATGCCACATAGTTCATTACATATGCAATGGAGTATTACTTGTTCATTAGTAAATCACAAAGAGTTTGACTGTATGTATATTTAAAAAGGCAAAAGAGAGAGATAAATTTACATAATTCAGGTTTTTCCACTTAACCTTTTATCAACATATGTGATAGAGTGCAGATGAATGAGATTTGGTTCTGCATTTACATCGGATGGCCTCATGCCCTATGTGCTTATCACTAAATATGATTCTATTGTAAAACATTTGAATTTATTTTTAAATACGTCCTTAAAGGAACGAAAACATCTACCTTTGATGTAAAGCAAATAAAGAACAAGAATCTGTTCTAATGTTAGAGCAAAAGCAAATTGAAGATGATTGCAAAATTACATATATCAATACGTCACTTTAGAGGCCACTTAATTTTTTTCCAAGGGGATATTTGACTACATTTCACTTGCATCTTATTTAATGATTTTATAATTTAAACCCCAAATTATAAATCTAAAATTTACAAACTATATTCCATCACTGGATTACATTTTTGGAAATATTATTTTACATGTGCACAAATATTACAAAGTCACTGTAGACATTTGAAAACTGTAATATCTTTTAAAGGCAATATTCTACTTTAACAGGTGTAGCAAAATTGTTTGGTGCATATTTTTCCAGTACATTTTGTATATATTACATATTTAATCTTTTTTATTCAGCAAATAATTTTTGAGAATCTACTAAGTACTAGGTTCTGCATTACCAAATGAATTTAAAGAGTGAAATAACAGACATGGTCTCAGACAATAAAAATTAACATTAGGTCACCTATTTATATATTTTAAAATGGTAATTATGAAAACTTTTTGAGATTTTTCACTAGATAACATTATAATAACACACTTGATGTTGTTAATATTTGCCAGTGAGCAAAAAAGAAAATAAAAAGATGTTTTAATTTATTCAATATACACTTTAAAATTGCAGAAAATAGTCAAGTTTCTCTGCTTTGTAGTTGAATGTCTATGTGTTTTTCCCTGCAACTTGGCTTTTGTGGAGTGAGAGAAACAATTATTCTTCCAGCCCAATAAAGGCAGAAGAGTAACCATAAATCTAATATTTTAAATGCTTATCAAAAGATAGTAAACATATTATGTTAGAATTCTGAGATCAATAAGTTGACCTACAAAAAAAGCCAAACTGACAGTATTACTGAATAAGGAAAGACCCAAACAGATAAAATACTTTTTATTTTGTAACCTCGGTATGACACAACTTACCCTAACTATAAAGACCCTAAATAACCAAGATGGGTGCTTATAATATGGAGAGTAGAAAAACTCATTTCACTTTTAGCTTTGTTACTTCTCTCAGAATAAAAAGTGTATAATGATTTTATAAAGAAGTTGATACTATAAGTTAATACTACAATGACAGCACTTTTCAAGAAAAGACTTTTTTCTGTCTTACAAATATCGTGTTAGCAGTATTTGTTTTCTCCAGAAATAATGAGGAAATAAAAGCATGAGTATGTGGGTAATTAGTGTAGTTTTAAAGAAATGAGTTAGGCAACAGGCTAATAAGGTATACTTCACTGGCTTTTGAATGCCAACAGTCATATTCTTTATAAGGCACAGATATTTTTCCAAAGAACAAGTATGTGAACCTGAAAAGTAATCACCACTTGGTAGTGACAATATGGATAGGGTGAAGGGTGTCATCAAGAAGCAATGAAAAGATACATTTGCAGTTAAATTTGAAAACCATGATATTTAATACATATGGTAATAAAGAATACTTTCTCCTGTTTCAACATTATTTTAGAATTTAAGATAGAAGCTAAAATACCTAGGGATAATGATATGACTATCAAAAATTAAAAATTAAAGGACATTTTAAGTATTATAGGTTAAGATTGAGAACTTATTACCCAATGAAGAGGGGATAATTCATTAGGCTCCATAACCATTGAATTAAAAGACAGGCCCATTAACTGGATAATTTGAAAGTTTAATTGTATTTAAAAGTCTTGTTTCATTCATCAAGCTAAATGATTAGCTCCCAGAAATATTCTAGTATTGCATATCCCCAACTCTGTAGGAAGTATAGAAAGAATGTTATAAGGGCCACCATCTAAACATTATTATGGAAATAGTTTAGTACCATTCCATTTGCCTTTGTAGATTTAAAAATGTAAATGGCTTTCTCATATTATGAAACATCATTTTTCAAAACCCAGATAAACATAGTATACTGCAAGAGAATAATTATTTTCTTTATTAAAAAAGAAATGCTGGAGGCTAAGTCCAAAAGAAATAAATTATTTTATACTAATAACTACTAAAGTTTTATTCATTAAAATATAAAGGTCAAAGATATTAAAATGATTTTTAAATGATTAATAACATGTTGATCTTTTTCTTCTTTCTGTAAACCTTTTTGAGTCTTAAAAATACTAAACTATACAAGCAATATTAAATAGTACATAAACTTGGATTAAAATTTTCTAATTTACTAGAATGTGGGCATTGGAAAAATGAAAATAAACAGAAGCATAAAGCAGCAGATATAAAATTAAGAAAGCAACTAAGAGTGTTTAAAATACATATTCATCTGTAGTGTAATGTCTACCATAAACAGTGAGTCTTCTCAGTAAAACACAAATTGTTCACGAAGGGAAAAAGCATGTTGTATTACAGAATATTCAACATAATTTAATTTTTTTTAGTACTAACTTGTGCCTGGAATATTATTGGTTTTTCTGTTATGAACTTGTGCACTTGCTAATTTTTTTCATAAAATATTGTGTTTACAACTCCATTCAAAAGCAGTTTTTGGCGGTTTTTTTTTTTTTTTTTCGAAACAGAGTTTTGCTCTTTTCACCTAGGCTGGAGTGCCATGGTGTGAACTTGGCTCACAGCAACCTAGCAACCTTCGCCTCCCAGGTTCAGGTGATTCTCTTGCCTCAGCCTCTCGAGTGGTTAGGACTACAGGCATGCACCATCATGAATGGCTAATTTTGTGCTTTTAGTAGAGACATGGTTTTGCCATGTTGACCAGGCTGGTCTTGAACTCCTGACCTGAGGTAATCCACCCACCTTGGCCTCCCAAAGTGCTGGGATTACTGGCAAGAGCCACCATACCCGGCCTCAAAAGCAGTTTTTAAAAGCAAACACAATATAACACCAAAGTTGAAAAATCTATGCTCACCCAAGGATGCCAGGTTTAAGAAATTATTTATAGAATACTGCATCAAAAATAAGACAATAACACAAAATATACCATTAAAGATGTATCCACTCCTACAACTAGAGATAATTAATCTATCTGGTAGCAAATGATACTTCAATCAATTTCAGCATGTCTGAAATCTGTAAGGACAAAAGTGATAAAACATGACCTTCATTCTTCATTAGACTCTTACAACACTTGACGGAAAATAATTTCTGAAGCACAAAGAGGTAAAGAAGCGCAATCTTTCAAAAAGGTATTCAGTGTTCAAAATCCAAGAGTGCAATATCAGGCTGGGTGCGGTGCCTTACCCCTGTAATCCCAGCACTTTGGGAGGCCATGGTGGGTGGATCACCTGAGGTCAGGAGTTCTAGACCAGCCTGGCCAACAGGGTGAAACCCTGACTCTACTAAAAATACAAATATTAGCCAGGCATGGTGGTGTGCACCTGTAGTCCTAACTACTTGGGGGGCTGAGACAGGAGAATCGCTTGCACCTGGGAGGTGGAGGTTGCAGTGAACGGAGATCATGCCACCTCACTCCAGGATCAGTAACAGAATGAGATTGCATCTCAAAAAAAAAAAGTGTAATATCGGTATACACAGATAATAAACTGAATGAAACAAACAGAATAATTTGAAAAGGTATCTTGATGAATAAGGAGTCATTAGAAGGTTGTTTTCATGTCTTTGAAGGAAATTGCAATGTGAGAAATTAGTACTTTGACTAAATTCAGTAAATTTAGTACTATTTAGTACTATACTAAAAGTACTATTTACTACTATACTATTTAGTACTATACTATTTAGTACTCTACTAAAAAAGTACTATTTAGTACTCTACTAAAAAAGTACTATTTAGTACTATACTAAAAGTGCTATTTAGTACTATACTAAAAGTTTATTGCTAACATGTATTGAGTTATTAACGTGTGTTAGGCAGAGTGCCATATAATTTACACATGTTATCTCATTTATTGTAGGTAAAACATAATTTTGAACTCTGAGAGTGTATATGAATTAGACGGAATAAAATTCTATTTAAATGGCCATCAGTAAATTGGTATCTAGGAACAGGGTGATACAGTGCCCAAGTTTTCTATTCTTACTAAATGTTGTGTTTCATTTTCAACGTTTTCTTGGATATTGCTCTTTTTTGGTCATTTTTTTTATTTTAGAAAACTAATAAATTGACTCTTCTTGGTACTGACTTTTGGGTTATATAGAAGAAAAAATAATTAAATTATGTACATTTACCTTTACTTCATTTTTTCTCTTTTAAATTTATTTTTATTGACATATAATAGATGTACATCTCATGGGGTACAGAGTGATATTTTGATATATTTATGCAATGCGTAAAGATCAAGTCAGAGTAATTATCATATCCATTCCCTAAATCATGTATTATTTCTTTGCAGTGAGAATATTCAAATATTCTTTTATTTTAGTTATTTGAAAACACAAAATAAGTTCCCATTAACTACAGTCACCCAATAGTGCTGCAGAGAACTAGAACTTCTTCCTTCTCTCCAGCTGTAATTTTGTACATATTAACCACATTTTTCTTATACTCTTGTTTCTCCTACTCTTTCCAGGATATGGTAACCAGAACTCTACCGTTATCTACTTCTACGAGATTAAAAATTTTAACTTCCATACGTGAGAACATGTAGTTATGTGGTGTTTATATTTCTATGCCAGGCTTATTTCACCTAACATAATGCCCTCCACTTGCATTCTTGTTGCCATAAATAACAGGATTTTGTTCTTTATTATGACTAAATAATATTCCATTATATATGTATGTCACATTTCTTTATCCATTCATCTGTTGATGGACACTTATGTTGATTCCATATCCTGGCTATTGTGAATAGTGCTGTAATAAACATGGGGGTGCAGGTAACTCTTTGATATACTGATTTTCTTTCCTTTGGATATATACTGAAAACCATATGATTAAATTAATAAACATAATAAAAGCGTTAGGCAAAATTAAATATTCTTACATGACAAAAAACCTCTCAACAATTTAGTATAGAAAATATATGCCTTAACACAAAAGTACATAAAAGACAAATCTACAGCTAAGATCATACTGAATGTGGAAAAGGTGAAAGATTTTACTGTGAACAAGAAAAAGATTTTACTGGAACAAGGAAAGGATGCCTGTTTTCACCAATCATATTTCACATAGTGAAAGTCTTAGCCAGGACAATTAGGTTAGAGAAAGAAATAAAGGACATCTGAATTGGAAAGGAGACAGTCAAATTGTCCCTGTTTAAAGACAATGCTATCTTATACATGGAAAAAAATAAGACTCTACCAAAAGCTTCTTAGGGTGATAAATGAAATGAATAAAGTTGCAGGATATAAATCAACATACAAAAATCAGTAGCATTTCTATATATTGATAGTAAACTAGCTGAAACAAGAAATTAAGAAAGCAATTCCTTTTACAATAGTTACAAAAATGTACTTAGAAATAAATTTAATCAAGGAAGTAAAAGATTTCTACAACAAAAATGACAAATATTAATGAAAGAAATTAAAGAAAACACAAAAAAGGAAAGACATCCACGTTTATAGATTGAAATAATATTCCTAAAATGACCCACTATCCTATGTGATTTACAAATTTAGTACAATCACTAGCTTGTATTATTAAAAGCACCTTTGCTGCGTATTCTTAAGATACTCAATGACAATGCCTGGATTTAAGTTTGAGGTGTTATTATATCTATTTTATATTGGGCACAATATAATGTTATCAGAGATAACAGTTTTGATTGGTACTAGGTCATACAGTAATATATACATAGTGATTTATAGACAAGCTATCTTTTAATACTCAGGCATTTAGAAAGTTCATTTAGACAAAGTTATGAAAACTTGCCTTCCATTCTGCCTATATCACCTAAAAATCCTAATTTAAGAGGTAACAACATTTTTTATTTGATATACGATTTATCAACACAATAAAAATCCAGCAATTATCTTGTGCAGAGTGTGAAAATCTCAGCAGATTAAGGAACACAAAGTCATCTTTTTCATATTTCGGAAGTAAAACTGTTTTGGAAACTGTTATTTTCAGAAACAGTTAAAAACATTTTTTCATTAGTTTTTCATGTAAAATTGTGACAACCAGCATGAAGTAACTGTCATCACAGAAGCATGGTATATTCGATTCCAAAACATATTCTGTGTAAGTTTTAATATATTTATGTATTATTTATACTTAGATTGTAACCCATAATGTACAGATATTATTTTTCCTTCAACTTTTAAGAATATTCTTAAATAATAATATTAAAATTAATGAATTATAATTTTTTTCGGTTTGGAAAATGAATAGACACACACGTCACAGTGCATCACTTCACTTCATCATTTCATCTCATTTCATCATTTCATCTCATCATTTTATCTCATCATTTCATCTCATCCCATCTCATCTCATTTCATCATATCATCTCATTTTATCTCATTTCATCAAATCTCATCTCATTTCCATTTCATTATTTCATTTCACTATTTCATTTCATCTAATTTCATTTCATTATTTCATTGTGTCATTTCATATCATCTCATTTCATTTCATCTCATATTTTTCATCTCATCTTTTTCATATCATTTTTCATCTCATCTCGATTCATTTCATCTCATCATTTCGTATCATCATTTCATCCTTTCATTTCAACATTTCATCTCATCATTTCATCTCATTTCATTATTTCATTTCATCTCATTTCATTATTTCACCTAATGTCATTATTTCTTTATTTTATTTTATTTTATTATTATACTTTAGGTTTTAGGGTACATGTGCACAATGTGCAGGTTTGTTACATATGTATCCATGTGCCATGTTGGTTTGCTGCACCCATTAACTCGTCATTTAGCATTAGGTATATCTCGTATTTCATCTCATCTCATCTCATCTCACTTCATCTCATCTTATTTCATCTCATCTCATCTCATCTCACTTCATCGCATCTTATTTCATCTCATCATTTCATCTCATCATTTTATATCATCATTTTTCATCTCATCATTTAATCTCATTTCATTTCATTTCATCATTTCATCTCATCATTTCATCTCATTTCATTTCATCTCATCATTTCATCTCATAATTTTTCATCTCATTTTTCATCTCATCATTTAATCTCATTTCATTTCATTTCGTCTCATCATTTCATCTCACCACATCTCTTAATTTCATCACTTCATTTCAACATTTCATCATTTCATCTCATCGGTTCATCTCATCTTTCAATTTCATTTCAATATCATCATTGCATTTCACCATTTCATTTCATCTCAGTTCACTATTTCATTTTATTTCATCTCATTTCATCTCATCATTTTTCATCTCATTTCATCTCATCATCTCATCATTTCATCTCATTTCTTCTCATTTCATCTCATCAGTTTATCTCATTTCATCTCATCTCATTTCAATTGCATTTCATTATTTCATTTTATTTCATTATTTCATTTCATTTCACCTCATTTCGTTTCATCTCATTTCATTTCATTTCATCTCATCATTTCATCTCATCTTATCTCATTTCATCTCATTTCTTCTCATTTCGTCTCATCATTTCACCATTTCATCTCATTTCATCTCATCATTTTATCTCATCTCACCCATCTCATCATTTCATCTCATCTCATTTCATCTTATCATTTCATCTCATCATTACCTCTCATAATTTCATCTCATCTCACCTCAGCATTTCATCATTTCATCATTTCATCTCACCATTTCTTATTTCATCTCACCATTTTATCTCATCATTTCATTTCATCTCATCTCATCTCAATTCAATTTCCTTTCATTATTTCATCTCACTTCATTTCATCTCATTTCATTACATCTCATCACTTCCTCTCATCATTACATCTCAGCTCATTTCATCTCATTTCATCTCATCATTCATCTCTTCATTTCATCTCATTTCATCTCATTTCATCTCATCATTCATCTCATCTCATTTCCATTTCATTATTTCATTTAATCATCTAATTTCATCATCTCATTTGATTTCACCTCATTTCATTATGTCATTTCATTTCATCTCATTACATTTCATCTAATTTCATTTCATCTCATTTCATATCATCATTTCATTTCATCTCATCATCTCTTTTCATCTCATCATCTCATCAACTCATTTCATCATTTCATCTCATCATTTCATCTCATCTCATATCTTCTCATCTCATTTCAATTTCATTTCATTTTTTCATTTCATTATTTCATCTCATTTCATTATTTCATCTCATCTCATTTCATCTCATCACATCTCATTTCATCATTCTATTTCATTATTTCATCTTATCATTTCATCTCATCTCATTTCAATTTTATTTCAATTTCATTTCATTTCATTATTTCATTTCATCTCATTATTTCATTATTTCATTTCATTTCATCTCATCATTTCATCTCATCATTCATCTCATCATTTCATATCAACATTTTATCTGACCATTTCATTTCATCTCATTTCATCTCATCTCATCATTATATCTCATCATTTCATCATCTTATGTCATCATTTCATGTCATCATTCCATCACATCTCATTTCATCTCATCATTTCAGCATTTCATCTCATTTCATCTCATCATTTCAACTCATTTCATCTCATCTCATTTCCATTTCATTATTCCATTTCATCATTTCATTTCATTATTTCATTTCATTATGTCATTTCATCTCATTACATTTCATCTCATCTCATTTCATCTCATCTCATCATTTCATCTCATCATTTCATCTTGTCATTTCATCTCATTGTTTCATCTGAATTCATGTCATCATATCATGTCATCATTTCATCTAATCATTTCATCACATCTCATCTCATCATTTAATCTCATCATTTAATCTCATTTCATCTCATCTCATCATTTCATCTCATCATTTCGTCTCATCTCATCATTTCCATTTAATTTCCATTTCATTATTTCATCATTTCATTATTTCATTTCATCTCATTTCATTGTTTAATTTCATTATGTCATTTTATTTCATCTCATTACATTTCATCTCATTATTTCATTTCATCTCATCATTTCATCTCATTTCAGCTCATCATTTCATCTCATCATTTCATCTTATTTTAATTTCATTTCAATTTCATCAGTACATTTCATAATTTCCTTTCATTATTTCATTTCATTTCATCTCATTTCATTATTTCATTTCATTTCATCTCATTTCATCTGATCATTTCATCTCATTTTTCATCTAATTTCATCTCATCTCATCATTTCATCTCATTTTTCATCTCATTTCATCTCATCATTTCATATTATCATCTCATCTCATCATTTCATCTCGTCATTCATCTCATTTCATCTCATCATTTTAACTCATTATTACATCTCATCTCATTTCAATTTCATTTCATTATTTCATATCATTTCATTATTTCATTTCATTTCACCTCATCATTTCATCTCATCATTTCATCATTTCATCCGTCATCTCATTTCATCTCATTTCATCTCATCTCATCTCCTTTCAATTTCTTTTCAATTTTGTCATTTCGTCTTGTCATTGCAACTCACCATTTCATCTCAACACTTCATCTCATCTCATCTCATCATTTCGTCATTTCGTCTCATCATTTCATCTCATCTCAAGTCATCTGATCATTTCATCTAACTGAAATGATGTAATGGAATCATGAAATGAAATGGATAGGATGCCCTCAGTGATGTTAAATTTAAAAATTGTTTGTTTTCATGTATTCATTTTTATATTTATATGTATTTATATTTATATTTACGTATATTGCTTTTTCTTATTTTTATTTATATTTTTACTTATTTCTTTATTTATAGACAAGGTCCTGTTCTGTGGCCTAGGCTAGAATGCAGTGGTGCATTCACAGTTCACTGCAGCCTCGAGCAAACCTGCCACCTCAGCCTTCCAGGTAGCTGGGGCCCCAGGTGCGCACCACCACACCTGGCTATTATTTTATTATTTGTAGAGATGGAGGCTTGCTATGCTGCCCAGGCTGGTCTCAAACTCCTGGGCTCATGCAATTCTCCTGCCTTGGCATCCCAAAATGCTGGGATTACAGACATGAGCCACAGTGCCCAACCTATTTATTTATTTGTTTGTTTGTTTATTTATTTATTTATTTATTTATTTATTTATTTATTTATTTATTTAATAAAGACAAGGTCTCACTATGTTGCCCAGGCTGGTCTTCAACTCCTGGCCTCAAATGATTCTCCAAACTTGGCCTCTCAAAATGTTGGGATTACAGGTATGAACCACCATGCCTGGACTAAAAATAGTATTATAGTTTTGCATTATATAATTTTCAATTAGGTAATATGAATATTCTGTACAGGAAATATGCCCTTAATTACATAGGCATAAACATTTGTTACACTGAGAAAAATCTAATAGAGCTAAAAATAAAAATTAATTTGGAAAGGTCATTAGATATTCATACATTCTTACGTTTACACATTCTTTCATATATTCATATATTCTTTTAACAGTATCAATGGTTTGGAATTACGTGTACAAAACCATGACCTATATGTAATACAACTAATGACAGGCTAATAACTGATAAGTAATACAACTAATAATTACAATTCAAGGAATATTACATACAAAGCTTTAACTTCTCATCATCAGATTTTGTTTTTTTTTCTTTCTGTTTTGGCAGATTCTATGAACACAACATTCAACTCACAGACACTATGGAGCCCTTACTAAGCAGAAAGTACTGTGAAAGGCCAGGGCTAGGACAAAACTGAGACAGGGCCAGGGATACGACAGAACTGGGGCAGGGTCATGGCCAGAGGAAAACCAGGGGCAGGGTCACAGCCAGGGACATGACAGGACCAAGGCCAGGGCCAGAAGCAGGGCAGAACCAGGGCCAGGGCAGGGCCATGGCAGGGCAAGGGCCATGGCAGGATCAGGGCCAGGAGAAGGCCAGGGCAGGGCTAGGGTAGCACAGGGCCAAGGCAGGGTAGGGTCAGTGTAGAGCAAGGAACCAGCCAGGGTATGGCAGGGCAGGGACAGGGAGGTCCAGGGCCAGAGCCAGGTCCAGGGCATGGACAGGGCAGAGCCAGAAACATGGCAGGACCAAAAAGCGGAAAGGGTAAGGGCAAGGCCAGAGAAGGTTCATGGAGAAAACATGGCCAGGGAGGGTCCAGGGCAAGGGCAAGGCCAGGGCAGAACCAGAGCCAGGGCAGGCCAAAGGCAACGCCAGGACAGGGCAAGGCCAGGGTAGGGCAGGGCCAGTGTAGGGTGAGGGTAGGGCCAGGGCGAGTTCAGGGCCATGGCAGGACTAAGATAGCACAGGGCAAAGGCAGGGCCAGGGCAGCACCAAAGGAGGGGCCAGGGCCAAGCATGGCCAGTGTGGGGCCTGGGGATTGACAGGGCCAGGGCCAACGTCAAGGCTGGGCCAGGGACAGGGCCAGAGCAAGGGCAGGGCCAGAGAGAAGGCAGAACCAGAGAGGATCCAGAGCAGGGCAGGGCCAGGGCAGAACTAGGACCAGGATAAGGCAAAGCCAAAGCCAGGGCAGGGCAAGCAAGGCCAGGGCAGGGCAAGACCAGGGAACGGCAAGGCCAGGGTAGAAAAGGCTAGGGTAGGGCCAGGCCAGGGTAGGAGAAGGCCATGGTGGGGCCAAGGCCAAGGCAGGGCAGGGCTAGGGTAGCACAGGGCATGGCCAAAAACAGGGCAGGGCCATAGCAGTGGCAGGACTAGCAACAGGGCCAAGGCAAGTGCTGGGCCAGAGCATGGTGGGGACAATACAGGGCCAGGACAGAGGATGGCAAGGCAGGTCCAGGGCTATTTCTTGGACTCGGTAGGCCTGGAGTCAGGCAAGGGCAGGGCAAGGGCAAGGCCAGGGAGAAGGCAGGGCCAGGGCCAAGACAGTGCCAGGGCAGGGCAGGACCAGTGCAGGACCAATGCAGGGTGAGGGCAAGGCCAGGGCATGGAAGGGCAGGGCACAACCAAGGAAGGGCCAGGAGAGGGCCAGGGTAAGGTCAGGGTCAGAACAAGGGTATGGCTGGGGCCAGGAATATGGTAGGACCAGGGCTGGGCCCAGGCTGGGACACGCAGGGCAGAGCATGGCCTGTGCAAGGCAGGGCCAGAGCCGGGACATAGAGATGGGAGGGCAACACCAAGGCAGGGTCAGGGTAGATCCAGGGCTGAGCCGGGTCAGGGCAGGTCCAGAGTCGAGGCAGAGCTAGGGCCCAGGCAGGGCCATGGCAGCACCAGGGCAGAAGAGGGCAGGGCAATGCAGCACTGGGCCATGGCAGTGCCTGGTCAACTCCAGGGCAGGGCCAGAAGCAGGACAGGGCCAGGGCCAATGCACAGGCCAGGGACACGGCATGACAGGAAGTGCCAGAGCAGGGCTGGGCCAACCTTGGGGCAGGGCAAATCAGGCCAGGACACCTCCAAGTCCAGCTCTGGCCCTGCCTTGGCCCTGGCCCCTTCCTGGCCCGACCTTGTCCCTGGCCCTGCCCTATCCATGCCCTGTGTGTTTGACCAGTGTTTTAAAACCAGAATCCTACAAGACACTTAAATCAGCTCTTTTTTGGCATTTTTAGTAGAGATGGGGTTTCACAATGTTGCCCAGGCTGGTTCCAAACTCCTTAGCTCAAGCCATCTGCCTGCCTTGGCTTCCCAAAGTGCTGGGATTACAGGACTAACCTGGCCAAGTATTTCATTCTTTATGCCTGTTTCCTACATTTGGAAAACTGGGATGCTTTAAGTACCTAGCATATAGAATTATTGTGAGAATCAATGCCTCACACATTTACATATTGATAAAATTATACTCATAGAACACTACTGGAAGCAACGATAGTGTTAGTTAAAATCTAGTGATTATTTACTGCAAATATTATTGCTATTACAAGCAACATAGTATAGACATTATTACTGCTACTATAGTTATCTTAAAAATCTAAAATAAAAAATTTTACATAATAGCCTAATGTAATCTCTTCTGCTCTGCCCTGGCTCAGCCTTAGTGCCGGCTCTGCCCCTAGTCCTACCATATCCCTGGCCCTGACCCTTCCCTGGTCCTGCCACTGCCCTGGCAGTTCCCATCTTCAGGCCTTACCATGGCCCTACCCTGGTCCTGACCCTGCCCTGGTCTGGTCCTGACCCTGGCCCTACCACAGAGAAGGGGTATGGCAGAGCCAGGGAAGGGCCAGAGCAAATATGGGACAGGACACATCCAAATCCAGGAAAGGGCCAGGGCCATGACAGAGCCAGGGCGAGTCCTTGGCAGGGCCAGGAAAGGGTCATGGCAGGGTCACTGTATGGACAAGGTCCCGGCCAAAGCCAAGGCAGGGGCAGTGTCAGGCCTGCATAATGGCAGGACCAGAGCCAGTGATATGGCAGGGCCAGGTCCAGGGCCAGGGCTGCGCCAGGACAGAAAAGGAGCAGAGCAGGGCAGAACCAGAGCCAGGCCACAGAGACAGTAGGGCAAATGCCAAGGCAAAGCTAGGGTAGTGCCAGGGCTGAGGCAAGGTCAGGGAAGGTCCAGGGCTGACTCAAGGCTAGAACCAATACAGGGGCAAAGGCCAGGGCAGATCTAGGGCACAAGCAGGGCAGGTTAGGGCAGGGCAATGGCAAGACCAAGCCATGGCAGGGCCAGCCCAGGATAGAACAGGGCACAGGCAAGGCAGGGCCAGGGCCACGGCTGGGGCAGGACAGAGACCAGGACCAGGGTCCAGGCCAGGGCTGAGGTAGGGCCAGAGCCAGGGTCTGGGCAGGGCCAAGGCAGGTCCATTGCAGGGCCAGGGCTCAGACCAGGGCCAGAGAAGGGCTGGGGCAGGGCCAGGGCCAGTACCAGGAAAGGGCGATGTCAGGACAAGGGCCATGTCAGGTCCAGCAATGGGGCTAGGGCCAGGACAGGGACAGAGTGAGGGCTAGGGGCAGAATAGCATGGCAGGGTAGAGCCAGGCCAATAAGGGCCAGGACAGGGTCAGGACCAAGGTTGGGCCAGGGTATGGCCTTCAATAGCGAAGGGCCAGGGCTAGGGTCCATGCCAGTGCCAGTGCCAGTCCAGGGCAGAGGCAGGGCCATGGCCAGGTCTAGGACAAGGCTGGGCAGGGCCAAGGTCTGGGTCAGGGTCAGTACAAGACCAGCACAGAGCCAGGGGAGGGACAAGCCAAGGTAGGGGCAGGTTAAATCAGGGAAAAGATACCTGCAAATCAACTTCAGGGCCAGGGTCAGGGCAGGGCCAGCTCATGGCCAGGGCCAAGACAGGGCCAGCGCCAGGGCTATCAGGATCATTGGCAGGGCCAGGGCCATGGCAGGACCAGGGTCAGGAGCAGGGGTCAATGCCTGGCCAAGGCCACAGATAGGACCAGATCTGTGCTACAGCCAGTGTGAGGGTCAAGGCAGGGTCAGGGCAGGGCCAAAGGGAGGGGAGGGCCAGGGCAGGCTGGAGCAGGCCCAGGGTAGCACAGGGTTAAGGCAGGGCACGACCAACCAGGGCAGGTCTATGGCTGGGGCCGGGGCAGGGCAAGCGCCGGGGTAGGGCCAGAGCCAGGGCAGGGCCAAGACAGTGGCAGCTCCAGGGCAGGGCCAGGGTTAGGACCACGGACACGTCCAATGCCAGTGCCAGGGTAAGGGCAGGGGCAGGGGCAGGACAAGGGTCATCTAAGAACCAGGGACAAAGCCAGGTCTAGAGCAGGGCCAGGGCCACAACCAGGTCTGTGCTATGGCCAGGTCCAACACAGTGCCCAGGTGAGGCTAGGGTGAAGGCCAAGATGGGGTCAGGGCAGGGTCAAAGCCAGGCTAGGGCCAAGGCAGGGCCATGGCGGGTGAGGCAGGGCGAGGAAAGCATAGGACCTAGACAGGGCAGGGCCAGGCCAGTGCCAAGACCTGGGCAGGGTAAGGGAACAGCCAAGGCAGGGCCAGGGCCAGGGCCATGGCCATGACCTGGGCAGGACCAGGTTCGGGGCAGGGGCAAAACAAGGGCAAGGACAGTGCAGGTTCTTGGCACAGCCAGGGACCAGGACAGTGTCAGGGCAGGGCCAAGGCAGGGTCTGGGCCATGGTAAGACCAGCAACAGGGCTGGGGCTAGGCCAGTGACAGGACCAGAGTCAGGGCAAGGGCCAGAGCAGTGCAAGGCCTGGGTAGGGCCAGGGCCAGGGGAGAACCAGGGCAAGGTCTCAAGCAGGGAAGGGCCAGGGCCAGGACAGGTCCAAGGCAGGTCCATGACAGGGCCAGCGGCTGCGTTAGGGCAAGGGCATAGCCAGAGCAAGGTAAGGGTCAGGGCCAAGGCCAGGGTAGGGACAGGGCAAGAAATATGGCAGGACCAGGGGCAATGCCAAGGCCAGGGCTAGGCCAGGGCTGAGTCAGGGTAGGGCAGGGCAGGGGATGGTATGGCAAGTGCAGGACAGGACAAGAGCCGGTCCACAGAGTGAGCAAGGCTGATGCCAAGAAAGAGCCAGGCTAGTGCCAAGGCTGAGGCAGTGTCAGAGCATGTCCAGGGCAGGGCCGGGGCTAGGGCCAGAACTGAGCCAGGGCACAGCCAAGGCAAGGAAGGGCAGAGGAATGTCACAGCAAGGTCAGTACTGGGACAGGGTAGAGCAGGGCAAGGTGATGGTAGAGGCAGGGGAGGGACAGGCCAAGGCAGAGCCATGTCACGCTCAGGCCAGGCCACCTCCAAGTCCACTTCAGGGCCAGGGCTATGGCAGGACAAAGACCAGGGCTAGGGTCAGGGCCAGTCCTGTTCTAGGGCCAGGTCCAGAGCAGGGCCTAGTGAAGGCTAGGGTGAGGGCCAAGGTAAGGCCCGGGCAGGGTTAAAGGCAGAGTAGGGCTAGGGCAGGGTGATGACACACCCAGAGCACAGAAGGGCAGGGTAATGGCAAGATGAGGGGCAGACCACTGGCAGCTCAGGGCCAGGGAAGGGCCAGGGCAGAGCCAGGAAAGGGTCTGGGTCAGGGCCAGGGCCGAGGCAGAGCAGGGCCAGGGCCACAGCAGAGTCAGGGCAGGTCCTTCACAGGACCAGGTTCCAGGCCAGGGCCAGGGCAGCAGCAAGGGAAAGGGCCTGGATAAAGGCAGGGCCAGGGATATGGCAGGACCAGAGCTAGGGCCAGGACCAGGCCACAGTGAGGGCAGGGCAAAACCCAAGGCAGGGTCAGGGCAGGTCCAGGGAGCGGCCAGCACCAACCGGGGCCAAGGCACAAGCAGCGCAGGGTAAGGCAGGGCAATGGCACCACTGGGCCATGACAAGGCAAGGTCAGTGCCAGGAGAGGGCAGAACAGGCAGGCCCATGGTGGGGCCAGGGCGGGGATGGGCCAAAGCAGGGCCAGGACATGTCCAAGGCCAGGTCAGGGCCAGAAAAGGAGCAGGACCATGACTACTGGCAGGGCCAGTGCCATGACAGGACCAGGGTCAGGACAAGGGGCAGGGCCAGAGCCAAGGCCAGGCCAGTGCAGGTTCAGGCAGGACCAGCGCCAGGGAAAGACCAGGGCAGGGATGGGGTAGCACAGGGCCAAGACAGGGTCAGGATGGGACCAGAGCAGGACAGGGCTGAAACAGTCCAGGTAACAGTAGGGCAGTTACAGGGCAAGGCAGGGAAGTACAGGGCCAGACCCACGGCAGGGGCAGGGCAAAGCCAGTCCCATTGCCAATGCACCGGCCCTCAATACAAGGCTCCTACCACCTGGCCACTGCTGTAGCCCGTCCATCCCTGTAAGCCTGACCCCCAACCCTGGCTGCAGCGGCCTGTCCTCCTAGTGCAGCCACTCTCCTACCGCTCCGGTGCAATGAAGTCTCCGTCACTGCCACCCACCCGCAGCGAGGTGAGCCATGTTGTCGCAAGCCCTAGGTGTCTCCTCCTGCTCCTCCTGGCACGGAGCAGCTGGGCGGGCAAAGCCAGAAGAGCCTAGAGGAAGATGCAAAGGGTGGAAGGGTTAGAGCCTCAACTTGTCATGCTGGCCACTGGGTGGCAGGGGCCAGTTTCAGCAAACACACTCACACCCATCCTCCAAAGTACAGCCTCTCCTTTTGGCCCAAGCTGGCCAGGAACTGGGGTCTGGGGTGGGTGCTGGAGACACCACAGCACCCAGCTCCCCACTCCACAGGAACCATTGGGCCCACCGGGGCTGCACTCGTCGGGGAGCAGGAGAAGCAGAAAAAATCAGACCCAGCCAGCCCTCCGCACCCCAGTGCTAATTCCTGTTCCGGACACCTCCATGCACAGGGCCCTGTCCCCCGTGGTGTCCCCAGGCATGCCTGGCAGCCTCTGAGGCACAGACTCAGAGTGCACAGGCCCAGGAACTACGGTGGGTGTGGGGGCGCTGCCATGCTCAGGATTCCCACACAAATGCTGAGCGCCTGTCGCACTCCAGTATGACCAAGAGTAGGTCGGCCTCTGGAGTGTGGAGTCAGGGAGAGGAGAACCACTCCTTCCTTGGATGCTAACTCTGCTGACCGCCACCAGCAGTGCAGTCCCTGATAGCAATGAACTCGCCCCCACTCAACGGCTAGTCCTGCCCTCAATAGCGCCCCCCACCTCCATCCCCCAATGCTGCCAGTAGCGTATACCCGATAGTGCTCTAACCTGTCCTCCACCACGGGCATTGCAGCCCCAGAAAGTGCCCATAACCCACCCTCCCTGCGGTGGGCAGTGCAGTCTTGTACAGTGCTACCACCCAGTACCCCTAATGCAGGCAATGACACCCTGGTTAGCGCCCCCAACCCACCCCACACTGCGAAAGGTGCAGCCCTGGATAGCCCCTGTCCTACCACTCTGGTAGTGCTGCAGTCTCTGTCACCGCCACCACCAACCACAGTGAGGCAAGCCAGTGGGCCGCAGGCTCTAGCATCCAGCAGCCAGGCACAGAGCAGCTCTCGCGGATGGCCGGCTCCTACCACTCCTACCACACTGCTGTCTCCGTGGCCATCTTCTTTGACTACAAAGGAATGAAAATAGGTATCAATAAGAAGAGTAACTATGGAACGAATACAATCACAGGGAAGTTAAACAATACGCTCCTGAATAAATGACTAGCGGGTCAATGAAGATATTAAGACAGAAACTCAAAAATTTCATGAAACAAAGGGTAATGAAAACACAGTATACCAATATTGTTACACAGAAAGCAGTACAAAGGCAGAGATTTATAGTTATAAGAGCCTACCACCCAAACAAAAAAAAAAACTTCCAATAAACAAAACATCTTAAAGAACTAGTAAAGTAAGAACAAACTAAACTGAAAATAACAAAATAAGTAAGATCATAGCAGAAATAAAATTGAAATAAAAAACACACTAGATTAAACAAAAACTTGGTTTTCTGGAAAGCTAAACAAAATTACAAACTTTTCACAAGGATAACTAAGAAAAAAAGAGACAAGATTCAAATAAATAAAATCAGCAGATAAAATAAGAGACATTACAACTGATACTTCAGAAATTCAAAGGATCATAACTGGCTACTATATGCCAATAAATTGGAAAGCCTAGTAAAAATTGGCAAATTCCTAGATGCATACAACCTACATAGGTTGAACAATGAAAACATCCAAGACCAGAACAGATTGGTAACAAGTAATGAGATCCAAGCCATCAGAAAAAGTCTCCCGGTGAAGAAAAGCTGAGGAACTGTTGTCTTCACTGCTGATGGCTTCACACCAAAAAATTTAAAGACCTAGTATGAATCCTACTGAAACTATTTGGAAAAACAGGAGGGAATACTTCCAAACTTATTCTATGAGACCATTATTACTGTGATATCAAAATCAGACAAAGGCATCAAAGAAGGAAACTACAGGCCAGTATCTCTAATATTGATCCAAAATTCCTCAACAAAATACCAGTGATTCAAATTCAGTAATACATTAAAAAGATAATTCATCATGATCAAGTGGGATGTATCCCTGGGATGCAGGGGTCACTCAACATAAAATGTGATACATCACATCAACCAAATAAACGACAAAAGCAGTATGATCATGTCAACTGAAACTGAAAATGCATTTGATGAAATTCAACATCCCTTCATGCTATAAATCCTCAAAAAAACGGGTACAGAAGAAACACACCACAACGTAATAAAAACTACAGGAAAGACACCCACAGCTAGAATCAGATGGAATGGGGAAAAATGGAAAGCTTTTCCTCTAAGATCTCGAACATGATAAGGATGCCCACTGTCACCACTGTTGTTTAACATAGTACTGGAAACCCCAGCTAAAGCAATCAGTGCAGCACCTGATATGGCTCCCAAGCCACCCTGCTCCCTGCCACCAGCAGTGTAGCTCTCACACAATAGCACACCCAAGACACACAAACCGCCCTGCCTCCACGCACAATGGGCATTGCAGCACACCATAGCACCCTCAACCCAAAATCGGCACCCACCCCCCACAGCCGCGCAGTGCAGCCCCGGATAGCACACTTAGCCCACCTCACTGTTGCCAGCAATACAGTCTGGGGTAGTGCCCCCAACAGGCTCCCCGCTGAGGGCATTTCCATCAAGATGGAAATGTAAAACATTTCTTCGAACTGGATGATACAACCTATCAAGACCTCTGGGATACAGCAAAGGCAGTGCTAAGAGGAAAGTATGTAGCCCTAAACACCTATGTCAAAAAGTCTGAAAGATCACAATCTAAGTTTGACAATAAGGCCATAGTTACCAAAACGGCATGGTACTGGTTTAAAAATAGGCACATAGACCAATGGAACAGAAGAGAGAACCCAGAAATTAACCCAAGTACGCACAGCCAAATCATCTTCGACAAAGTAAACAAAAACATAAAGTGGGGAAAGGACACCCTTTTCAACACATGATGTTGGGATAATTGGCGAGCCACTTGTAGGGGAATAAAACTGGATTCTCATTTCTCACCTTATAGAAAAATCTACTCGGGGGTGGAGCCAAGATGGCCGAATAGGAACAGCTCCGGTCTCCAGCTCCCAGCCCCAGCGACACAGAAGACGGGTGATTTCTGCATTTCTGCTTGAGGTACCGGTTTCATCTCACTAGGGAGTGCCTAACAGTGGGTTCAGGACAGTCGGTGAAGCACACTGTGCGCGAGCCGAAGCAGGGCGAGGCATTGCCTCACTCGGGAAGCGCAAGGGGTCAGGGAGTTCCCTTTCCTAGTCAAAGAAAGGGGAAACAGACGGCACCTGGAATATCGGGTCAGTCCCGACCTAATACTGCGCTTTTCCAACGGGCCTGGAAAACGGCACACTAGGAGATTGTGTCCCGCACCTGGCTCGGAGGGTCCTATGCCCACAGAGTCTTGCTGATTGCTAGCACAGCAGTCTGAGATCACACTGCAAGGCAGCAACGAGGCTGGGGGAGGGGCGCCCGCCATTGCTCAGGCTTGCTTAGGTAAACAAAGCAGCCAGGAAGCTCGAACTGGGTGGAGCCCACCACAGCTCAAGGAGGCCTGCCTGCCTCTGTAGGCTCCAGCTCTGGGGGCAGGGCACAGACAACCAAAAACTCAGCGAGAACCTCCACAGCCTTAAATGTCCCTGTCTGACTGACAGCTTTGAAGAGAGTAGTGGTTCTCCCAGCACGCAGCTGGAGATCTGAGAACGGACAGACTGCCTCCTAAAGTGGGTCCCTCACCCCCGAGCAGCCTAACTGGGAGGCACGCCCCAAGTAGGGACAGACTGACACCTCATTCAACCGGGTAATCCTCTGAGACAAAACTTTCAGAGGAACTATCAGACAGCTGAATTTGTGGTCTCATGAAAATCCGCTGTTCTGCAGCCACCAGTGCTGACACCCAGCCAAACAGAGTCTGGAGTGGACCTCTAGTAAACTCCAACAGACCTGCAGCTGAGGGTCTTGTCTGGTAGAAAGAAAATTAACAAACAGAAAGGACATCCACACCAAAAACCCATCTGTACATCACCATCATCGAAGACAAAAAGTAGACAAAACCACAAAGATGGGGAAAAAACAGACCAAAAAAACTGGAAACTCTAAAAAACAGAGCACCTCTCCTCTTCCAAAGGAACGCAGTTCCTCACCAGCAACGGAACAAAGCTGGATGGAGGACGACTTTGATGAGTTGAGAGAAGAAGGCTTCAGACGATCAAACTACTCTGAGCTACGAGAGGAAATTCAAAACAATAGCAAAGAAGTTAAAAACTTTGAAAAAAAATTAGAAGAATTGATAACTAGAATAACCAATGGAGAGAAGGGCTTAAAGGAGATGATGGAGCTGAAAGCCAAGTTTCGAGAACTACGCGAAGAATGCAGAAGCCTCAGTAGCAGATGCGATCAACAGGAAGAAAGGGTATTGCTGATAGAAGATGAAATGAATGAAATGAAGAGAGAAGGGAAGTTTAGAGAAAAAAGAATAAAAAGAAATGAACAAAGCCTCCAAGAAATTTGGGACTATGTGAAAAGACCAAACCTACGTCTGATTGGTGTACCTGAAAATGATGGGGAGAATGGAACCAAGTTGGAAAACACTCTGCAAGATATTATCCAGGAGAACTTCCCCAATCTAGCAAGGCAGGCCAGCATTCAGATTCAGGAAATACAGAGAACGCCACAAAGATACTCCTCGAGAAGGGCAACTCCAAGACACATAATTGTCAGATTCACCAAAGTTGAAATGAAGGAAAAAATGTTAAGGGCAGCCAGAGAGAAAGGTCGGGTTACCCACAAAGGGAAGCCCATCAGACTAACAGCTGATCTCTCAGCAGAAACTCTACAAGCCAGAAGAGAGTGGGGGCCGATATTCAACATTCTTAAAGAAAAGAATTTTCAACCCAGAATTTCCTATCCCGCCAAACTAAGCTTCATAAGTGAAGGAGAAATAAAATACTTTACAGACAAGCAAACGCTGAGTGATTTTGTCACCACCAGGCCTGCCCTAAAAGAGCTCCTGAAGGAAGCACTAAACATGGAAAGGAACAACCGGTACCAGCCCCTGCAAAAACATGCCAAATTGTAAAGACCATCGAGGCTAGGAAGAAACTATAGCAACTAACGAGCAAAATAACCAACTAACATCATAATGACAGGATCAGATTCACACATAACAATATTCACGTTAAATGTAAATGGGCTAAATGCTCCAATCAAAAGACACAGACTGGCAAACTGGATAAGGAGTCAGGACCCATCAGTGTGCTGTATTCAGGAAACCCATCTCACGTGCAGAGACACACAAAGACTCAAAATAAAGGGATGGAGGAAGATCTATCAAGCAACTGGAAAACAAAAAAAGGCAGGGGTTGCAATCCTAGTCTCTGATAAAATAGACTTTAAACCAACAAAGATCAAAAGAGACAAAGAAGGCCATTACATAATGGTAAAGGGATCAATTCAACAAGAAGAGCTAACTATCCTAAATATATATGCACCCAACACAGGAGCACCCAGATTCATAAAGCAAGTCCTCAGTGACCTACAAAGGGACTTAAACTCCCACACAATAATAATGGGAGATTTTAACACCCCACTGTCAGCATTAGACAGATCAACGAGACAGAAAGTTAACAAGGATATCCAGGAATTGAACTCAGCTCTACATAAAGTGGACCTAATAGACATCTACAGAACTCTCCACCCCAAATCAACAGAATATACATTTTTTTCAGCACCACACCACACCTATTCCAAAATTGACCACATAGTTGGAAGTAAAGCTCTTCTCAGCAAATGTAAAAGAACAGAGATTATAACAAACTGTCTCTCAGACCACAGTGCAATCAAACTAGAACTCAGGATTAAGAAATTCAGTCAAAACCACTCAACTACATGGAAACTGAACAACCTGCTCCTGAATGACTATTGGGTACATAATGAAATGAAGGCAGAAATAAAGATGTTCTTTGAAACCAACGAGAACAAAGACACAACATACCAGAATCTCTGGGACACGTTCAAAGCAGTGTGTAGAGGGAAATTTATAGCACTAAATGCCCACAAGAGAAAGCAGGAAAGATCCAAAATTGACACCCTAACATCACAATTAAAAGAACTAGAAAAGCAAGAGCAAACACATTCAAAAGCTAGCAGAAGGCTAGAAATAACTAAAATCAGAGAAGAACTGAAGGAAATAGAGACACAAAAAACCCTTCAAAAAATTAATGAATCCAGGAGCTGGTTTTTTGAAAAGATCAACAAAATTGATGGACCGCTAGCAAGACTAATAAAGAAGAAAAGAGAGAAGAATCGAATAGATGTAATAAAAAACGAAAAAGGGGATATCACCACCGATCCCACAGAAATACAATCTACCATCAGAGAATACTACAAACACCTCTATGCAAATAAACTAGAAAATCTAGAAGAAATGGATAAATTCCTCGACAAATACACCCTCCCAAGACTAAACCAGGAAGAAGTTGAATCTCTGAATAGACCAATAACAGGTTCTGAAATTGTGGCAATAATCAATAGCTTACCAACCAAAAAGAGTCCAGGACCTGATGGATTCACAGCTGAATTCTACCAGAGGTACAAGGGGGAACTGGTACCATTCCTTCTGAAACTATTCCAATCGATAGAAAAAGAGGGAATCCTCCCTAACCCATTTTACGAAGCCAGCATCGTCCTGATACCAAAACCTGGCAGAGACATAACCAAAAAAGAGAATTTCAGACCAATATCCTTGATGAACATTGATGCAAAAATCCTCAATAAAATACTGGCAAACCGAATCCAACAGCACATCAAAAAGCTTATCCACCATGATCAAGTGGGCTTCATCCCTGGGATGCAAGGCTGGTTCAACATACGCAAATCAATAAATGTAATCCAGCATATAAACAGAACCAAAGACAAAAACCACATGATTATCTCAATAGATGCAGAAAAGGCCTTTGACAAAATTCAACAACCCTTCATGCTAAAAACTCTCAATAAATTAGGTATTGATGGGACGTATCTCAAAATAATAAGAGCTATCTACAACAAACCCACAGCCAATATCATACTGAATGGGCAAAAACTGGAAGCATTCCCTCTGAAAACTGGCACAAGACAGGGATGCCCTCTCTCACCGCTCCTATTCAACATAGTGCTGGAAGTTCTGGCCAGAGCAATCAGGCAGGAGAAGGAAATAAAGGGTATTCAATTAGGAAAAGAGGAAGTCAAATTGTCCCTGTTTGCAGATGACATGATTGTATATCTAGAAAACCCCATTGTCTCAGCCCAAAATCTCCTTAAGCTGATTAGCAACTTCAGCAAAGTCTCAGGATACAAAATTAATGTACAAAAATCACAAGCATTCTTGTACACCAATCACAGACAAACAGAGAGCCAAATCATGAGTGAACTCCCATTCACAATTGCTTCAAAGAGAATAAAATACCTAGGAATCCAATTTACAAGGGATGTGAAGGACCTCTTCAAGGAGAACTACAAACCACTGCTCAATGAAATAAAAGAGGATACAAACAAATGGAAGAACATTCCATGCTCATGGGTAGGAAGAATCAATATCGTGAAAATGGCCATACTGCCCAAGGTAATTTATAGATTCAATGCCATCCCCATCAAGCTACCAATGACTTTCTTCACAGAATTGGAAAAAACTACTTTAAAGTTCATATGGAACCAAAAAAGAGCCTGCATCGCCAAGTCAATCCTAAGCCAAAAGAACAAAGCTGGAGGCATCACGCTACCTGACTTTAAACTATACTACAAGGCTACAGTAACCAAAACAGCATGGTACTGGTACCACAACAGAGACATAGATCAATGGAACAGAACAGAGCCCTCAGAAATGATGCCGCATAGCTACAACTATCTGATCTTTGACAAACCTGACAAAAACAAGAAATGGGGAAAGGATTCCCTATTTAATAAATGGTGCTGGGAAAACTGGCTAGCCATATGTAGAAAGCTGCAACTGGATCCCTTCCTTACACCTTATACAAAAATTAATTCAAGATGGATTAAAGACTTATATGTTAGACCTAAAACCATTAAAATCCTACAAGAAAACCTAGGCAATACCATTCAGGACATAGGCGTGGGCAAGGACTTCATGTCTAAACCACCAAAAGCAATGGCAACAAAAGCCAAAATCGACAAATGGGATCTCGTTAAACTAAAGAGCTTCTGCACAGCAAAAGAAACTATCATCAGAGTGAACAGGCAACCTACAGAATGGGAGAAAATTTTTGCAACCTACTCATCTGACAAAGGGCTAATATCCAGAATCTACAATGAACTCAAACAAATTTACAAGAAAAAAACAAACAACACCATCAAAAAGTGGGCAGAGGACATGAACAGACACTTCTCAAAAGAAGACATTTATGCAGCCAAAAAACACATGAAGAAATGCTCCTCATCACTGGCCATCAGAGAAATGCAAATCAAAACCACAGTGAGATACCATCTCACACCAGTTAGAATGGCCATCATTAAAAAATCAGGAAACAACAGGTGCTGGAGAGGATGTGGAGAAATAGGAACACTTTTACACTGTTGGTGGGACTGTAAACTAGTTCAACCATTGTGGAAGTCAGTGTGGCGATTCCTCAGGGATCTAGAACTAGAAATACCATTTGACCCAGCCATCCCATTACTGGGTATATACCCAAAGGACTATAAATCATGCTGCTATGAAGACACATGCACACGTATGTTTATTGCGGCACTATTCACAATAGCAAAGAGTTGGAACCAACCCAAATGTCCAACAACAATAGACTGGATTAAGAAAATGTGGCACATATACACCATGGAATACTATGCAGCCATAAAAAATGATGAGTTCGTGTCCTTTGTAGGGACATGGATGAAACTGGAAAACATCATTCTCAGTAAACTATCGCAAGGATAAAAAACCAAACACCGCATGTTCTCACTCATAGGTGGGAATTGAACAATGAGAACTCATGGACACAGGAAGGGGAACATCACGCTCCGGGGACTGTTGTGGGGTGGGGGGGGGGGGGGAGGGACAGCATTAGGAGATACACCTAATGCTAAATGACGAGTTAATGGGTGCAGGAAATCAACATGGCACATGGATACATATATAACAAACCTGCACATTGTGCACATGTACCCTAAAACCCTAAAGTATAATAAAAAAAAAAAAAAAAAAAAAGAGACTGGAGTCAACTTAAATGTCAATTTATAGAGACTGATTAAATAAATTATGGGTATCATTTCAATCAAATTATAAAATAATGTAATTTTAATAGCAGACAACTGCTAACAATAATAAGACAGGTCTCTAGGTCAGATGTAGAAGGATCTCTAAATTATTGGTAAGTTTAGAAAAAGAAAAAGAAAGTAACAACCATGTATGTAGCGTACTGCCATTTCTGTGGGGGCAAAAAACCCAATATATTTGTGGACTTATATATTTACAAATGTATCGATTATTTTTTTGAAGGATATATAAGAAATCAGCAAAGTGGTAACTTCCAAGGAGGGCAAATGCATTGTAGGGAGAAGGCCGACTCTATCTCTCACTGTGTACTATTTTGTATCTTTTTAATTTTATGATATAAATATATTACCCACCAAATAAAATGAAATAAGACATTGTAAAAAAAAAAAAAAAAAAAAAAAAAAAAAAAAAAAAGAAAAATCTACTCAAGATGGATTAAGAACTTAAACCTAATTCCTGAACTATAAAAATTCTACAAGATAACACTAGATAACCCCTTCTAGACATTGGCATAGGCAAGGATTTCATGACCAAGAATCCAAATGCAAATGCAGTAAAAATAAACATAAATAGCTGGGACTTAATTAAACTAAAGAGCTTTTGCACGGCAAAGGGAAGAGTCAGCAGAGTAAATAGACAACCCACAGAGTGGGACCCCTGACCTTGACTCTGACCCTGACCCCTGACACCTAAACCCAACCCTAAACCCTAACCCTTAACCCTAACCCCTAACCCTAACCCCTAACCCCAACCTTCACCCTCACCCTAACGCAACCCTAACCCCTAACTCCTAACCTCTTTTAACCCCCAACTCTAAATGTTGACTCCTGCCCCCTAACTCTGACCGCAACCCCTAACTCCAACCTCAAACACTAAAATTAACCCCTAACCCTAACGACAACTTTAACCCTAGGTTCGCTACTACCTTTGTATTGAATATGTCAACGTTGATTATTATGATCGCTGTCTTAGGACTGCACGGCAGCCAGGGGATTGCGAATCTTATATTAATATTTTTGTATTGAGGCGGTGCATTAGCATTACAGGTGCTTCTTACATGAGCAATGGGAGTGTCATATTTTGGGTGTCACGTCTGCATTACGAATGTTGCATTTGTCTTCCGAGGTTGCGGTGTGGCTCTCACATTGCGGCCGCCTCACAATGGCTGGGGAGAACCTCGGTGGGCAGGATTCAGAGGGGATTCTGGTTTCCCGTTTTCCACCCTGACCCTTCTAACTGGTCTCTGACCCTGATTATTCAGGGCTGCAAACAGGAAGGATTTTACTCACCGTCAATGTGGCCCCGAGTTGTCCCAAAGCGAGGAAGTGTCCCCAAGGTCTGTGCTGAGGAGAACGCTGCTCTGCCTTCGCGATGTCCCCCGGGTCTGTGCAGAGCAGAACGCAGCTCCGCCCTCGTGGTGCCGCCAGGGTTTGTGCTGAGGAGAACGCTGGTCCGCCCTCGCTGTACCTCCAAAGTGTGTGCAGAGGAGAATTAAGCTCCGCCCCCGCGATGCACGCTGTGCGGCCCCTCTGTGCCTGCGCCGGCGCTGTGTGCCCCGCCCCCACCCCCGCGCCTGCGCCGTGCGCCCCCCTCTGCGCCTGCGCCGGCGCCGTGCGCCCCCCCCCCCCCCCCCGCGCCTGCGCCGGCGCTGTGCCTTTGCGAGGACGGAGCTGTATTCTTCTCAGCACAGACCCGGAGAGCATCAGGAGGGCAGAGCTGAGTTCCCCTCTGCACAGACTTTGGAGGAACAGCGAAGGCAGACTAGTGTTCTGCTCAGCACAGACCCAGGCGGGCCGGCGACACCGAGAGGGCGGAGCTGCGTTCTGCTCAGCATAGACCCGGGAGACACCGCGAAGACAGAGCAGTGTCTTCAGCACAGACCTTGTGGACACTGCCTCGCTTTGGGACAACTCGGGGCCGCATCGACGGTGAGTAAAATCCTTCCTGTTTGCAGCCCTGACTAATCAAGGTCAGAGACCAGTTAGAAGGGTTCAGTGTGGAAAACGGGAAACCAAAAGCCCCTCTGAATCCTGCCCACCGAGGTTCTCCCCAGCCATTGTGAGGCGGCCGCAATGTGAGATCCACACAGCAGCCACGGAAGACAAATGCAGCATTCGTAATGCAGACGTGACACCCAAAATATGACACCCCCATTGCTCATGTAAGAAGCACCTGTAATGCTAATGCACTGCCTCAGTACAAAAATATTAATATAAGATTCGCAATCCCCTGGCTGCCGTGCAGTCCTAAGACAGCGATCATAATAATCAACGTTGACATAGTCAATACAAACGTAGTAGTGAACCTAGGGTTAAGGTTGTCGTTAGGGTTAGGGGTTAGGGGTTAAGTTTAGTGTTTGGGGTTGGAGATAGGGGTTACGGTCAGAGTTAGGGGTTAGGAGTCAACGTTTAGAGTTAGGGGTTAAGAGAGGTTAGGGGTTAGGGATTAGAGGTTAGGGTTGCGATAGGATGAGGGTGAGGGTTGGGGTTAGGGGTTAGGGTTAAGGGTTAGGGGTCAGGAGTCAGAGTCAGGGTCAGGGGTCCCACTCTGTGGGTTGTCTATTTACTCTGCTGACTCTTCCCTTTGCCATGCAAAAGCTCTTTAGATTAATTAAGTCCCAGCTTTTTATCTTTGTTTTCATTGCATTTGCATTTGGGTTCTTGGTCATGAAATCATTGCCTATGTCAATATCTAGAAGGGTTTATCCAGTGTTATCTTCTAGAATTTTTATAGTTCAGGAATTAGGTTTAAGTTCTTAATCCATCTTGAGTAGATTTTCCTATAAGGTGAGAGATGAGAATCCAGTTTTATTCCCTTACATGTGGCTCGCCGATTATCCCAACATCATGTGTTGAAAAGGGTGTCCTTTCCCCACTTTATGTTTTTGTTTACTTTGTCGATGATCAGTTGGCTGTATTTGGGTTAATTTCTGGGTTCTCTCTTCTGTTCCATTGGTCTATGTGCCTATTTTTAAACCAGTACCATGCTGTTTTGGTAAAAATGGCCTTATTGTCAAACTTAGATTGTCTGTTTTGTGCTCCTTCAGACTTTTTGACACAGGTGTTTAGGGCTGCACACTTTCCTCTTAGCACTGCCTTTGCTGTATCCCAGAGGTCTTGATAGGTTGTGTCATCCAGTTCGAAGAAATGTTTTACATTTCCTTCTTGATGGAAATGCCCTCAGCGGGGAGCCGGTTGGGGGCACTATCCAAGACTGTATTGCTGTCAACAGTGAGGTGGGCTAAGTGTGCTATCTGGGGCTGCACTGCGCGGCTGCGTGGGGGGGTGGCAGTTTGGGGTTGAGGGCGCATGGAGTGCTGTAATGCCCATGGTGCATGGAGGCAGGGCGGTTTTAGTGTCTTGGGTGCGCTATTGCTGGGGGGCTACACTGCTTGTGGCAGGGGGCAGGGTGGGTTGGGGGCCATATCAGGTGCTGCACTGATTGCTTTATCTGGGGTTTCTAGTATTATGTTAAACAACAGTTCTGACAGTGGGCATCCTTATCATGTTCGAGATCTTAGAGGAAAAGCTTTCCATTTTCCCCATTCCATCTGATTCTAGCTGTGGGTGTCTTTCTTGTAGTTTTTATTATGTTGCAGAGTGTTTTTTTTCTGTACCCGTTTTTTTTTTTTTGAGGATTTATAGCATGAAGGGATGTTGAATTTCATCAAATGCTTTTTCAGTTTCAGTTCGTTTATTTGGTTGATGTGATGTATCACATTGTATGCTGAGTGACCCCTGCATCCCAGGGATACATCCCACTTGATCACGATGAATTATCTTTTTTATGTATTACTGAATTTGATTCACTGGTATTTTGTTGAGGATTTTTGCATCAATATTAGTGATACTGGCCTGTAGTTGCCTTCTTTGATGCCTTTGTCTGATTTTGATGTCACAGTAATAATGGTCTCATAGAATAGGTTTGGAAGTATTCCCTCCTGTTTTTCAAAATAGTTTGAGTGGGATTCATACTAGGTCTTTAAATTGTTTGGGGTGAAGCTATCAGCAGTGAAGACATCAGTTCCTCGGCTTTTCTTTACTGGGAGACATTTTCTGATGGCTTCGATCTCATTACTTGTTACCAATCTGTACTGGTCTTGGATGTTGTCATTGTTCAACGTAAGTAGGTTTTATGTGTCTAGGAATTTACCAATTTCTACTAGGCTTTCCAATCTATTGGCATATAGTAGCCAGTTATGATCCTTTGAATTTCTTAAGTATCAGCTGTAATGTCTCCTTTTTTTTAATCTGTTGATTTTATTTATTTGAATCTTGTCTCTTTTTTTCTTAGTTAGCCTGGTTAAAAGTTTGCAATTTTGTTTAGCTTTCCAGAAAACTTTTTGTTTAATCTTGTGTGTTTTTTATTTCAATTTTATTTCTGCTGTGATCTTACTTATTTTGTTATTTTTGGTTTAATTTGTTCTTTACTAGTTCTTTAAGATGTAATGTTTATTTGAAGTTTTTTTTTTGTTTGGATGGTAGGCTCTTATAAGTATAAATCTCTGTCTTTGTACTGCTTTCTGTGTAACAATATCGGTATACTGTGTTTTCATTACCCATTGTTTCATGAAATTTTTGAGTTTCTGTCTTAGTATCTTCATTGACCCACTAGTCATTTATTCAGGAGAGTAGTGTTTAACTTCCCTGTGATTGTATTCTTTCCAAAGTTACTCTTCTTATTGATACCTTTTTTCATTCCTTTGTAGTCAAAGAAGATGGCCATGGCGACAGCAGCCTGGTAGGAGTGCTAGGAGCTGGCCGTCCGCGAGAGTTGCTCTGTGCCTGGCGGCCGGATGCTAGAGCATGTGGCCCACTGGGTTGCCTCACTGTGGTTGGAGGTGGCGGTGACAGAGACTGCAGCACGACCAGAGTGGTAGGACAGGGGCTATCCAGGGCTGCACCTTTTGCAGTGTGGGGTGGGTTGGGGGCGCTAACCAGGGTGTCATTGCCTGCATTAGGGGTACTGGGTGGTAGCACTGTACAGGGCTGCACTGCCCACGGCAGGGACGGTGGCTTATGGGCGCTTTGTGGGGCTGCAATGCCCATGGAGGAGGACAGGTTAGGGCACTATCGGGTATATGCTACTGGCAGCATTGGGGGATGGAGGTGGGGGGCGCTATAGAGGGCTGGACTAGCCGTGGAGGGGGGCGAGTTCGTTGCTATCAGTGACTGCACTGCTGGCAGCAGTCAGCAGAGTAGGCATCCAAGGAAGGAGTGGTTCTCCTCTCCCTGACTCCACACTCCAGAGTCTGACCTACTCTTTGTCATACTCGAGTGCGGCAGGCGCTCAGCGTTTGCGTGGGAATCCTGAGCATAGCAGAGCCCCCACACCCACCGTGGTTCCTGGGCCTGTGCACTCTGAGTCTGTGCCTCAGAGGCTGCCAGGCACCCCTGGGGACACCACGGGGGACAGGGCGCTCTGTGTGGAGTCGGCTGGAACAGGAATTGGCACCTGGGTGCGGAGGGCTGGCTGGGTCTGAATTTGTCTGCTTCTCCTGCTCCCCGATGAGTGCAGCCACGATGGGCCCAATGGTTCCTGTGGAGTGGGGAGCTGGGTGCTGTAGTGTCTCCACACCCACCCCAGACCCCAGTTCCTCGTCAGTTTGGGCCAAAAGGAGAGGCTGGACTTTGAAGGGTGGGTGTGAGTGCCTTTGTTGAAACTGGCCCCTGCCACGAGTGGCCAGCATGACAAGTTGAGGCTCTAACCCTTCCACTCCTCACATCTTCCTCTAGGATTTTCTGGCTTTGCCCGCCCAGCTGCTCCATGCCAGGGGGAGGGGGAGATTCCCAGAACCTGCGACACCATGGCTCACCTCATTGCGAGTGGGCGGCAGTGACAGAGACCACAGTGCACCAGAGCGGTAGGAGAGCAGCTGCACTAGGATGGCAGGTGGCTGCAGCCAGGATTAGGGTTCAGGCTTACAGCACTGGATGGGCTGCAGCAGTGGCCAGGTGGTAGGAGCCTTGTAGGGAGGGCCGGTGCATTGGCAATGGGACTGGCTTTGCCCTGCCCCTGCCGTGGATCTGGCCCTGTACTGCCGTGCCTTGCCCTGTACCTGCGCTACTGTTACCTGGACTGTCTCGGCCCTGTCCTGCTCTGGTCCCATCCTGACCCTGTCTTGGCCCTGTGCTACCCTGTCCCTGCCCCGGTCTTGCCCTGGCACTGGCTCTACCCTGAACCTGCACTGGCCTGACCTTGACTCTGGCCCTGGCTCTGGCCCTGCCCCTTGTCCTGACCCTGGTCCTGTCATGGCACTCGCCCTGCCAATGGTCATGGTCTGGCTCCTGTTCTGGCCTTGACCTGGCCTTGGACATGTCCTGGCCCTGCTTTGGCCATCCCTGCCCTGGCCCCACCATGGGCCTGCCTGTTCTGCCCTCTCCTGGCACTGACCTTGCCCTGTCATGGCCCAGTGGTGCCATTGCCCTGCGTTACCCTGCGCTGGTTGTGCCTTGGCCCCGCTTGGTGCTGGCCGCTCCCTGGACCTGCCCTGACCCTGCCTTGGCTTTTGCCCTGCCCTCATTATGGCTTGGTCCTGGCCCTAGCCCTGGTCCTGCCATATCCCTGGCCCTGCCTTCATCCAGGCCCTGCCCCTGCTACTGCCCTGGCCCTGGCCTGGAACCTGGTCCTGTGAAGGACCTGCCCTGACTCTGCCATGGCCATGACCCTGCTCTGCCTTGGTCCAGGCCCTGAACCAGACCCTTTCCTGGCTCTGCCCTGGCCCTTCCCTGGCCCTGAGCTGGCAGTGGTCTGCCCCTCGTCTTGCCATCACCCTGCCCTGCTGTGCTCTGGGTGTGTCATCACCCTGCCCTGGCCCTACTCTGCCTTTCACCTTGCCCTGGCCGTACCTTAGCCCTCACCCTAGTCTTCACTAGGCCCTGCTCTGGACCTGGCCCTAGCACAGACCTGGCCCTGGTCTTGTCCTGCCATAGCCCTGGCCCTGAAGTGGACTTGGAGGTGTCCTGGCCCCAGTGTGACATGGCTGTGCCTTGGCCTGTCCCTCGCCTGCCCCTACCATCGCCTTGCCCTGCTCTGCCCTGTCCCAGTACTGACCTGGCTGTGCCATTTCCCGGCCCTACCCTGCCTTGGCTGTGCCCTGGCTCAGTTCTGACCCTGGCCCAAGCCCTGCCGTGGACATGCTCTGACACTGCCTCAGCCTTGGCACTAGCCTGGCTCTTTGTTGGCATCAGCCGTGCACTCTCTGTGGACCGGCTCTTGTCCTGTCCTGCACTGGCCATAACATGCCCTGCCCTGCCCTGTGCTGACTGAGCCCTGGCTCAGCCCTGGCCCAGCTCTGGCCTTGGCATTGCCCCTGGTCCTGCCCTATTTCTTGCCCTGTCCCTACGCTGGCCTTGGCCCTGACCCTTAGCTTGCTCTGGCCCTGCCCTTGCCCTAATACAGCCACTGGCCCTGTCATGGCCCTGCCCTTACCTGTCCTGGCCCTGGCCCTTCCCTGCTTGAGAACTTGTCCTGGTTCTCCCCTGGCCCTGGCCCTACCCTGGCCTTTCACTGTTCTGGTCCTTTCCCTGACTCTGGTCCTGTCACTGGCCTAACCCAGCCCTGTTGCTGGTCTTACCATGGCCCAGACCCTGCCTTGGCCCTGCACTGACACTCCTGGATGCTGGCTGTGTCAAGAACCTGCACTGTCCTTGCCCTTGTTTTGCCCCTGCCCCGAACCTGGTCCTGCCCACGTCATGGCCATGGCCCTGGCCCTGTCCCTGCCCTGGCTGTTCCCTGGCCCTGCCCAGGTCTTGGCACTGGTCTGGCTCTGCCCTGTCGTTGCCCTATGGTTTCCTGGCCCTGCCTTGCCTGCCATGGCCCTGCCTTGGCCGTAGCCTGGCTTTGACCCTGCCCTGGCCCTATCTTGGCCTTCACCCTAGCCTCACCTGGGCACCGTGTTGGACCTGGCCATAGCACAGACCTGGTTGTGGCCCTGACCTTGGCCCTTCCATGGCCCTTTCCCAAACCCTAGCCCTGCCAGGTACCTGTCCTGGCCCTGGTCTGGGCCTGGCTTTGTCCCTGGTTCTTCGATGACCCTGGCCCTGCCCCTGCCCTTGTCCTTGCCCTGGCACTGGCCTTGGACATGTCTGTGGTCCTAACCCTGGCCCTGCCCTGGAGCTGCCACTGCCTTGGCCCTGCCCTGACTCTGGCCCTGCCCCGGCCCTGGCCCGGCCCCGGCCCCAGCCATAGACATGCCCTGGTTGGCCATGCCCTGACTTCCCCCTCTGCTACCCCGGGCCTGTTCCACCCTGTCCTGGCCCTGCCCTGACCCTCACACTGGCCCTAGCACAGTCCTGGTCCTATCTGTGGCCTTGGCCTGGCATTGACTGCTGACCCTGGTCCTGCCATGGCCCTGTCCCTCCCCTGGCTCTGTCCTGGTCTTGTGCTGACCCTGACCCAGACCTTGGCCGTGCCCCAGCCTTGTCCTAGACCTGGCCATGGCCCTGCCTCTGCCCTGGACCGGCGCTGGCACTGGCATGGACCCTGGCCCTGTCCCTTCGCTACTTAAGGCTATACCCTGGCCCAGCCCTGGTCTTGACCCTGTCCTGGCCCTACTTTGGTCTGGCTGTACCCTGGCATGCTATTCTGGCCCTAGCCCTGAACCTGTCCCTGTCCCTGTCCTGGCCCTAGCTCCATTGCTTGTCCTGCCATGGGCCTTTTCCTGTCATTGCCCTTTCTTGGTCCTGGCCCTGGCCCTTCCCGAGCCCTGCTCTGGCCCTGGTCTGAACCCTGGCCCTGCAATGGACCTGCCTTGGCCCTGCCCAGACCCTGGCTCTAGCCCCACCTCTGCCCTGGCCATACCCTTGCCCTGGCCTGGACCCTGGTCTTGGTCCTTGTCCTGCCCCAGCCGTGGCCCTGGCCCTGCCCTGCCTGTGCCCTATTCTATCCTGGGCTGGCCCTGCCATGGCCTGGTCTTGCCATTGCCGTGCCCTAGCCTGCCCTGCTTGTGCCCTAGATCTGCCCCCGCCTTTGTCCCGTATGGGTTGTAGCCTTGACTTAGCCCTCGACCTTCCCTGACCTTGCCTCAGCCTTGGCACTACCCTAGCCTTGCCTTGGCATTTGCCCTACTCTCTCTATGGCCTGGCTCTGGCCCCACCTTGCACAGGCCGTGCTCTGCCCTGTGTATCCCAGCCTGGTCCCAGCCCTGGTCTTACCATATTCCTGGCCCCAACCATACCCTTGTTCTGGCCCTGACCTTGCCCTGGCCCTCTCCTGGCCCTTCCTTGGTCGTGCCCTGCCCTTCCATGCCCTGGCCTTGCCCTTACCCTGCATTGTCCCTGCACTGTTCCTGCCCTGCCCTGGCACTGCCTTGGCCCTGGCCGTGCCTTCTCCTTGGCCTTGCCCTTGCCCTGCCCTTGCCTGACTCCAGGCCTACCGAGTCTATGAAATGGCCATGGACCTTCCTTGCCATCCTCTGTTCTGGCCCTATATTGTCCCCACCATGCTCTGGTCCAGTGCTTGCCCTGGCCCTGTTGCTAGTCTTGCCACTGCTATGGCCCTGCCCTGTTTTTGGCCATGTCCTGTGCTACCCTAGCCCTGCCCTGCCTTGGCCTTGGCCCTACCATGACCTTCTCCTACCCAGGCCTGGCCCTACCCTGGTCTTTTCTACCCTGGCTTTGCTCTTCCCTGGTCTTGCCCTGCCCTGGCCTTGCCCTGCCCTGGTCTTGCCCTGCCCTGGCCTTGCCCTGCCCTGGCCTTGGCTTTGCCTTGTCCTTGTCTTGGTTCTGCCCTGGTCCTGCCCTTGCTCTGGATCTTCTCTGGTTCTGCCTTCTTCCTGGCCCTTCCCTTGCTCTGGCCCTGGCCCTGGCCCAGCATTGACCCTGCCCCTGGCCCTGACAATCCACAGGCCCTGCCCTGGCCCTGCCTTGGCCCTGTGCTATCTTAGTCATCTCCTGGCCCTGAACTTGCCCTGGCCCTACCCTCACCCTACACTGGCCCTGCCCTACCCTGGCCTTGCTGAGCCCTGGCCCTGCCTTTGGCCTGCCCTGGCTCTGGTTCTGCCCTGGCCTTGCCCTTGCCCTGGACCCTTCCTGGCCATGTTTTCTCCATGGTCCTTCTCTGGCCTTGCCCTTGCCCTGTCCCCTTTCTGATCCTGCCATGTTTCTGGCCCTGCCCTGTCCATGTCCTGGACCTGGCTCTGGCCCTGGACCTCCCTGTCCCTGCCCTGCCATACCCTTGCCCGTTCCTTGCTCTACACTGACCCTGCCCTGCCTTGGCCCTGTGCTACCCTAGCCCTGCCCTTGCCTTCTGCTGGCCCTGATCCTGCCATGGCCCTTGCCCTGCCATGTCCCTGCCCTGGCCCTGGTTCTGCCCTGCTTCCGGCCCTGGCCTTGGTCCTGTCGTGTCCCTGGCTGTGACCCTGCCCCTGGTTTTTCTCTGGCCATGACTCTGCCCCAGTTCTGTCCTATCACTGGCCCTGTCTCAGTTCTGTCCTAGTCCTGGCCTTTCACAGTACTTTATGCTTAGTAAGGGCTCCATAATGTCTGTGAGTTGAATGTTGTGTTCATAGTATCTACCAAAACAGAAAGAAAAAAAACAAAATCTGACAACGAGAAGTTAAAGCTTTGTATATAATATGCCTTGAATTGTAATTATTAGTTGTATTAGTTATTAGCTATTAGTTATTAGTTATTAGCCTGTTATTCATTGTATTACATATAGGTCATGGGTTTGTATGCATAACTCCAAACCATTGATACTGTTAAAAGAATATATGAATATATGAAAGAATGTGTAAACATAAGAATGTATGAGTATCTAATGACCTTTCCAAATTAACTTTTATTTTTAGCTCTATTAGATTTTTCTCAGTGTAACAAATGTTTATGCCTATGTAATTAAGGGCATATTTCTTGTACAGAATATTCATATTACCTAATTGAAAATTATATAATACAAAAATATAATACTATTTTTAGGCCAGGCATGGTGGCTTGTACCTGTAATCCCAACATTTTGAGAGGCCAAGTTTGGAGAATCATTTGAGGCCAGGAGTTGAAGACAACATACTGAGACCTTGTCTTTATTAAATAAATAAATAAATAAATAAATAAATAAATAAATGAATAAATGAATAAGTAGGTTGGGCACTGTGGCTCATGTCTGTAATCCCAGCATTTTGGGATGACAAGGCAGGAGGATTGCTTGAGCCCAGGAGTTTGAGACGAGCCTGGGCAGCATAGCAAGCCTCCATCTCTACAAATAATAAAATATTAACCAGGTGTGGTGGTGCGCACCTGGGGTCCCACCTACCTGGGAGGCTGAGGTGGGAGGTTTGCTCGAGGCTGCAGTGAACTGTGAATGCACCACTATATTCCAGCCTAGGCCACAGAACAGGACCTTGTCTATAAATAAAGAAATGAGTAAAAATATAAATAAAAATAAGTGAAAAAGGACATAAATTAATATAAATATAAATACATATAAATATAAAAATGAATACATGAAAACAGTTTTTAAATTTAACATCACTGAGGGCATCCTATCCATTTCATTTCATGATTCCATTACATCATTTCAGTTAGATGAAATGATCAGATGACTTGATGAGATGAAACGATGAGATGAAATGATGAGATGAGATGAGATGAAGTTTTGAGATGAAATGGTGAGTTGAAATGACGAGACGAAATGAAAAAATTGAAAAGAAATTGAAAGGAGATAAGATGAGATGAAATGAGATGACGGATGAAATAATGAAATGAGATGAAATGAGATGGATGAAATGATGAAATGATGAGATGATGGATGAAATCACGAAATGATGAGATTAAATGATGAAATGAAATAATGAAATGATATGAAATAATGAAATGAAATTGAAATGAGATGAGATGAAATAATAAGTTAAAATGATGAGATGAAATGAGATGAATGAGGAGATGAAATGATGAAATGAGGTGAGATGATAAGATGAAATGATGAGATGAAATGATGAGATGAAAAATGAGATGAAAAATGAGATAAATGATGAAATGAGATGAAATGAAATGAAATAATGAAATGAAATAAATGAGATGAAATGAAATAATGAAAGGAAATTATGAAATGTAATGATGAAATTGAAATGAAATTGAAATGAGATGACATAAGATGAAATGATGAGATGAAATGATGAAATGAGATGAGATGAAATGAGATGAAATGATGAGATGAAATGAGATGAAATGAAATGAGATGAAATGTAATGAGGTAAAATGAAATGACATAATGAAATGAAATAATGAAATGAGATGAAATAATGAAATGATGAAATAGTGAAATGGAAATGAAATGGAAATAATGAGATGAGATGAAATGATGAATTGATGAGATGAAATGAGATTAAATAATGAGATTAAATGATGAAATGAGATGTGATGAAATGATGAGATAAAATGATGACATGATATGATGACATGAAATCAGATGAAATAATGAGATGAAATGACAAGATGAAATGATGAGATGAGATGAGATGAGATGAAATGTAATGAGATGAAATGACATAATGAAATGAAATAATGAAATGAAATGATGAAATGGAATAATGAAATGGAAATGAAATGGAAATGACCAGATGAGATGAAATGAGTTGAAATGATGAGATGAAATGAGATGAAATGCTGAAATGATGGGATGAAATGAGATGAGAAGAGATGTGATGAAATGATGGCATGAAATGATGACATAAAATGATGATGAGAGGTAATGATGAAATGAGATGAGATGAAATGAGATGAAATGAAATGAGATGAAATGAAATGGTGAGATAAATGATGATATGAAATGATGAGATGAATGATGAGATGAAATGATGAGATGAGATGATGAGATAAAATGATGAGATGAAATGAGATGGAATGAAATGAAATAATGAAATAATGAAATGAAATAATGAGACGAAATGAAGTAATGAAATGAAATAAAATTGAAATGAGATGAGATGAAATGAAGAGATGAAATGACATCAAATAATGAAATAAAATGATGAAATGATGAGATGTGATGAGATGAAATGAGATGAGATGAAATAATGAAATGAGATGAAGTAATGAAATGAAAAAATGTAATTGAAATGAGATGAGAAGATATGAGATGAGATGAAATGATGAGATGAAATGATGAAATGAGATAAGATGAAATGAGTTGATGAGATGATGAGATGAAATGATGAGATGAAAAGAGATGATGAGATGAAATGAAATGTTATGAAATGAGATGAAATGAAATTAAATGAAATGTAATGAGATGAAATGAAATGACAATGAAATGAAGAAATGAAATGAAATAATGAAATGAGGTGAAATTAAATGAGATGATGAAATTAAATGATGAAATGAAATAATGAAATGGAAATGATGAGATGAATGATGAGATGAAATGAGAAGAGATGAGACGAAATGATGAGATGAGATGACGAGATGAAATGATGAGATGAAATGAGATGAGATGTAATGAGAGGAAATGATGAGATGTAATGAAATGAGATGAAATGAATGAGATGAAATGAAGTGAGATGAAATGAAATAATGAAAGGAAATTGAATTGTGATGAGGTGAGATGAGATGAAATGACGAGATAAAATGATGAGATGTAATAAGAAATGTTGAGATGAAATGATGAAATGCTGAGGTGAGATGAGATGAAATCATGAGAGGAAATGATGAGATGAAATGAGATTAAATGATAAGATGAAATGATGAGATGAAATGATGAGATGAAATGAGATGAAATGGTGAAATGATGAGATGAGAAGAAATGATGAGATGAAATGAGATAAGATGAGATGAAATGAGATGAAATGAAATGAGATGAAATGAAATGAGGTGAAATGAAATGAAATAATGAAATCAAATGAAATAAATGAAATGAGATGAGATGAAATGAGATAAAATGATGAGATGAAATGATGAGAAGAAATGAGATGAAATGATGAAATGAAATGACGAAATGATGAGATGAGATGATGAGATGAAAAATGATGAGATGAAAAATGATGAGATTGAATGAGATGAAATGAAATGAAACAATGAAATGAGATGAAATTGAAAAGAAATGATGAAATGAAATGATATTGAAATGAAATTGAAAGATGAGATGAAATGAAATGTTGAAATGAAATGATGAAATGAAGAGATGTGGTGAGATGAAATGATGAGATGAAATGAAATGAAATGAAATGAGATTAAATGATGAGATGGAAAATGATAAGATGAAATGAGATGAGATGAAGTGAGAAGAGATGAGATGAAATAATGCAATTAGGTGAAATAATGAAATGAGATGAAATAATGAAATGAGATGAGATGAAATGTCGAAATGAAAGGATGAAATGAGATGAGGAGATGAAATGATGAGATGAAATGAGATGAGGAGATGAAATGATGAGATGAAATGAGATGAAAAATATGAGATGAAATGAGATGATATGAAATGACACAATGAAATAATGAAATGAAATTAGATGAAATGAAATAGTGAAATGAAATGAAATGAAATAATGAAATGGAAATGAGATGAGATTTGATGAAATGAGATCATACGATGAAATGATGAGATGAGATGGGATGAGATGAAATGATGAGATAAACTGATGAGACGAAATGATGAAATGATGAGGTGAAGTGATGCACTGTCACGTGTGTGTCTTTATTTTCCTAACCAAAACAAATTATAATTCATTAATTTTAATTTTATTATTTAAGAATATTCTTAAGAGTTGAAGGAAAAATAGTATCTGTACATTATGGGTTACAATCTAAGTATAAATAATACATAAATATATTAAAACTTACACAGAATATGTTTTGGAATCGAATATACCATGCATCTCTGATGACAGTTATTTCATGCTGGTTGTCACAATTTTACATGGAAAAACTAATGAAAAAATGTTTTTAACTGTTTCTAAAAATAACAGTTTCCAAAACAGTTTTACTTCCGAAATATGAAAAAGATGACTTTGTGTTCCTTAATCTGCTAAGATTCTCACACTCTGCACATGATAATTGTCAGATTTTAATTGTGTTGATAAATTGTATATCAAATAAAAAATGTTATTACCTCTTAAATTAGGATTTTTAGGTGATATAGGCAGAATGGAAGGCAAGTTTTTATAACTTTGTCTAAATGAACTTTCTAAATGCCTGAGTATTAAAAGATGGCTTGTCTGTAAATTGCAATGTATATATTACTGTATGACCGAGGACCAATCAAAACTGTTATCCCTGATAACATTATATTGTGCCCAATATAAAATAGATATAATAACACCTCAAACTTAAATCCAGGCATTGTCATTGAGTATCTTAAGAATATGCAGCAAAGGTGCTTTCAAAAATACAAGCTAGCGATTGTACTAAATTTGTAAATCACATAGGATATTGGGTCATTTTAAGAACACTATTTCAATCTGTAAACGTGGATGTCTTTCCTTTTTTGTGTTTTCTTTAATTTCTTCCATTAATATTTGTCATTTTTGTTGTAGAAATCTTTTACTTCCTTGGTTAAATTTATTTCTAAGTACATTTTTGTAACTATTGTAAAAGGAATTGCTTTCTTAATTTCTTGTTTCAGCTAGCTTACTATCAATATATAGAAATGCTACTGATTTTTGTATGTTGATTTATATCCTGCAACTTTATTCATTTCATTTATCACCCTAAGAAGCTTTTGGTAGACTCTTATATTTCCGTATATAAGATCACATTGTCTTTAAACAGGGACGATTTGACTGTCTCCTTTCCAATTCAGATGTCCTTTATTTCTTTCTCTAACCTAATTGTCCTGGCTAAGACTTTCACTATGTGAAATATGATTGGTGAAAATAGGCATCCTTTTCTTGTTCCAGTAAATTCTTTTCCTTGTTCACAGTTAAGTCTTTCATGTTTTCCACATTCAGTATGATCTTAGCTGTAGATTTGTCCTTTATGTCCTTCCGTGTTAAGGCATATATTTTTTATACTAAGTTGTTGAGAGGTTTTTTCTCATGCAAGAATATTTAATTGTGCCAAACGCTTTTATTGTGTTTATTAATTTAATCATATGGTTTTCAGTATATATCCATAGGAAAGAAAATCAGTATATCAAAGAGTTACCTGCACCCCCATGTTTATTACAGCACTATTCACAATAGCCAAGATATGGAATCAACATAAGTGTCCATCAACAGATGAATGGATAAAGAAATATGACATACTTGTATAATGGAATATTATTTAGTCATAATAGAGAACAAAATCCTGTTATTTGTGGCAACAAGAATGCAAGTGGAGGGCATTATGTTAGATGAAATAAGCCTGGCATAGAAACATAAACACCACATAACTACATGTTCTCACTTACATATGGAAGTTACCATATGTGGAAAGAGTAGGAGAAAGAAGAGTATAAGAAAAATGTGGTTAATACGTACAAAATTACAACTGGAGAGAAGGAAGAAGTTCTGGTTCTCTACAGCACTATTGGGTGACTGTAGTTAATGGGAACTTACTTTGTGTTTTCAAATAACTAAAATAAAAGAATATTTGAATATTCTCACTGCAAAGAAATAATGCATGATTTAGGTAATGGATATGATAATGACTCTGACTTGATCTTTACGCATTGCATAAATATATCAAAATATCACTCTGTACCCCATAAGATGTACATCTATTATATGTGAATTAAAATAAATTTAAAAGAGAAAAAATGAGGTAAAGGTAAATGTACAGAATTTAGTTTTTCTTCTATAAAACCCAAGACTCAGTACCAAGAAGAGTCAATTTATTAGTTTTCTAAAATAAAAAAAAAAAATGACCAAAAAAGAGCAGTCTCCAAGAAAACGTTGAAAATGAAAAAAAAATTTAGTAAGAATAGAAAACTTGGGCACTGTATCACCCTTTTCCTAGATACCGATTTACTGACGGCCATTTAAATAGAATTTTATTCCATCTAATTCATATATACTCCCAGAGTTCGAAATTACGTTTTACCTACAATAAATGAGACAACACGTGTAAATTATATGATATTCTGCCTAACACACGGTAATAACTCAATACATGTTAGCAACAAACTTTTAGTATAGTACTAAATAGTACGTTTAGTATAGTACTAAATAGTATAGTACTAAATAGTACTTTTTTAGTATAGTACTAAATAGTATAATACTAAATAGTACTAAATTTACTAAATTTAGTCAAAGTACTAATTTCTCACATTGAAATTTCCTTCAAAGACATGAAAAGAACGTTTCTAATGACTCCTTGTTCATCAAGATACCTCTTCACATTATTCTATTTGTTTCATTCAGTATATTATCTGTGTGTACCGATATTACACTTTCTTTTTTGAGATGGAATCTCATTCTGTTACTGACGCTGGAGTGAGGTGGCATGATCTCCGTTCACTGCAACCTCCACCTCCCAGGTTCAAGCGATTCTCCTGTCTCAGCCCCCCAAGTAGCTAGGACTACAGGTGGACACCACCATGCCTGGCTAATTTTTTTATTTTTAGTAGAGTCAGGGTATCACCCTGTTGGCCAGGCTGGTCTCGAACTCCTGACCTCAGGTGATCCACCCACCATGGCCTCCCAAAGTGCTGGGATTACAGGCGTAAGCCACCGCACCCAGCCTGATATTGCACTCTTGGATTTTGAACACTGAATATCTTTTTGAAAGATTGCACCTCTTTACCTCTTTGTGCTTCAGAAATTATTTTCCTTCAAGTGTTGTAAGAGTCTAGTGAAGAATGAAGGTCATGTTTTATCACTTTTGTCCTTACAGATTTCAGACATGCTGAAACTGATTGAAGTATCATTTGCTACCAGATAGATTAATTATCTCTAGTTGTAGGAGTGGATACATCTTTAATGGTATATTTTGGGTTATTGTCTTATTTTTGATGCAGTATTCTATAAATAATTGATTAAACCTGGCATCCTTGGGTGAGCATAGATTTTTTCAACTTTGGTGTTATATTGCGTTTGCTTTTAAAAACAGCTTTTGAGGCCGGGTATGGTGGCTCTTGCCCATACCCAGCACTTTGGGAGGGTAAGGTGGGCGGATTACCTCAGATCAGGAGTTCAAGATCAGCCTGGTCAACATGGCAAAACCATGTCTCTACTAAAAGCACAGAATTAGCCAGGCATAGTGGTGCATGCTTGTAGTCCTAACCACTCAAGAGGCTGAGGCAAGAGAATCGCTGAACCTGGGAGGCGAAGGTTGCTAGGCTGCTGGGAGCCAAGTTCACACCATTGCACTGCAGCCTAGGTGAAAACAGCAAAATTCTGTCTCGAAGAAAAAAAAAAACCACCAAAAACTGCTTTTGAATAGAGTTGTAAACACAATTTTTTATGAAAAAAAATTAGCAAGTGCATAAGTTCATAATAGAAAACCAATAATATTCCAGGCACAAGTTAGTACTAAAAAAAATTATGTTGAATATTCTGTAATACAACATGCTTTTTCCCTTCATGAACAATTTGTGTTTTACTGAGAAGACTCACTGTTTATGGTAGACATTAGACTACAGATGAGTATGTACTTTAAACACTCTTAGTTGCTTTCTTAATTTTATATCTGCTGCTTTATGCTTCTGTTTATTTTCATTCTTTCCAGTGTCCACATTCTAGTAAATTTGAATATTTTAATCCAAGTTTATATACTATTTAATATTGCTTGTGTAGTTTAATATTTTTAAGACTCAAAAAGGTTTACAGAAAGAAGAAAAAGAGATCAACATGTTATTAATCATTTAAAGATCATTTAAAAATCTTTGACCTTCATATTTTAATGAATAAAATGTTAGTAGTTATTAGTATAAAATAATTTATGTCTTTTGGACTTAGCCTCCAGCATTTCTTTTTTAATAAAGAAAATAATTATTCTCTTGCAGTATACTATGTTTATCTGGGTTTTGAAAAATGATGTTTCGTAATATGAGAAAGCCATTTACATTTTTAAATCTACAAAGGCAAATGGAATGGTACTAAATTATTTCCATAATAATGTTTAGATGGTGGCCCTTATAACATTCTTTCTATACTTCCTACAGAGTTGGGGATATGCAATCCTAGAATATTTCTGGGAGCTAATCATTTAGCATGATGAATGAAACAAGACTTTTAAATAAAATTAAACTTTCAAATTATCCAGGTAATGGGCCTGTCTTTTAATTCAATGGATATGGAGCATAATGAATTATCCCCTGTTCATTGGGTACTAAGTTCTCATTCTTAACCTATAATACTCAAAATGTCCTTTAATTTTTAATTTTTGATAGTCATATCATTATCCCTAGGTATTTTAGCTTCTATCTTAAATTCTAAAATAATGTTGAAACAGGAGAAAGTATTCTTTATTACCATATGTATTAAACATCATGGTTTTCAAATTTAACTGCAAATGTATCTTTTCATTGCTTCTTGATGACACCCTTCACCCTATCCATATTGTCACTACCAAGTGGTGATTACTTTTCAGGTTCACATACTTGTTCTTTGGAAAAATATCTGTGCCTTATAAAGAATATGACTGTTGGCATTCAAAAGCCAGTGAAGTATACATTATTAGCCCGTTGCCTAACCCATTTCTTTAAAACTACACTAATTACCCACATACTCATGCTTTTATTTCCTCATTATTTCTGGAGAAAACAAATACTGCTAACACGATATTTGTAAGAGAAAAAGAAGTCTTTTCTTGAAAAGTGCTGTCATTGTAGTATTAACTTATAGTATCGACTTCTTTATAAACTCCTTATACACTTTTTATTCTGAGAGAAATACAAAAGCTAAAAGGGAAATGAGTTTTTCTACTCTCCATATTATAAGCACCCATCTTTGTAATTTAGGGTCTTTATAGTTAGGGTAAGTTGTGTCATACCGAGGTTACAAAATAAAAAGTATTTTGTCTGTTTGGGCCTTTCCTTATTCAGTAATACTGTCAGTTTGGCTTTTTTTGTAGGTGAACTTATTGATCTCAGCATTCTGAAATAATATGTTTACTATCTTTTGATAAGCATTTAAAATATTAGATTTATGGTTACTCTTCTGCCTTTATTGGGCTGGAAGAATAATTGTTTCTCTCACTCCACAATAGCCAAGTTGCAGAGAAAAACACATAGACATTCAACTGCAAAGCAGAGAAACTTGACTATTTTCTGCAATTTTAAAGTGTATATTGAATAAATTTAAACCATCTTTTTGTTTTCTTTTTTGCTTACTGACAAATATTAACAACATCAAGTGTGTTATTATAATGTTATCTAGTGAAAAATCTCAAAAAGTTTTCATAATTACCATTTTAAAATATATAAATAGGTGACCCAATGTTAATTTTTATTGTCTGAGACCATGTCTGTTATTTCACTCTTTAAATTCATTTAGTAATGCAGAACCTAGTACTTAGTAGATACTCAAAAATTAGTTCCTGTATAAAAAAGGTTAAATATGTAAAATATACCAAATGTACTGGAAAAAAATGCACCAAAAAATTTTGTTACACCAGTTTAATGTAGAATATTGCCTTTAAAAGATATTACAGTTTTCAAGTGTCTACAGTGACTTTGCAATATTTGTGCACATATAAAATAATATTTCCCAAAATTAATCCAGTGAGGAAATAAACTTTCTAAATTCTACATTTATAATTTGGGATTTCAATTATAAAATCATTAAATAAGATGCAAGTGAAATGTAGTCAAATATCCCCTTGGAAAAAAATTAAGTGGCCTCTAAAGTGACGTATTGATATATGTAATTTTTCAATCATCCTCAGTTTGCCTTTGCTCTAGCATTAGAACAGATTCTTGTTGTTTATTTGCTTTACATCAAAGGTAGATGTTTTTCTTCCTTTAAGGACATATTTAAAAAATCCAAATGGTTTACAATGGAATCATATTTAGTGATAAGCACATAGGGCATGAGGCCATCCGAAGTAAATGCAGAACCAAATCTCTCATTCACCTGCACTCAATCACGTATGTTTACTGATAAAACGCTAAGTGGAAAAACCTGAATTATGTAAATTTCTCTCTTTTGCCTTTTTAAATATACATACTGTCAAACTCTTCGTGATTTACTAATGAACAAGTAATACTCCATTGCATATGTAATGAACTCTGTGGCATAAAATCAATATTAATTGTAAAAAATCTATGGCAATAAGGTTGGAAGGAATGTGATATAGCAGTGATTATTCCATAGCCAAAAAGTGTAGATATTTTTGCCCTGTGATTTTTTCATTGTCTACATTTTCTACAAATAACACAAATAGCTTTTGTAACATTTCATTCCAAATCCTTAAACATGAAAGATAAATTTAAGAATACTCATTTCATATACACCCTGATTTTAGAAATATTTATTATGATTTCTCATGGAGTTTAGGAATATTCAAAATCTACTAAAAGTTATCATGTTCTCTGATAACTCTCTGTTGCTTTAAAAAAGCAATCTTGACAATTTACAAGTATGCAGTGGGTATCCACCCAGGGCTTACATATCCTCTTGGGGACTGATGTCAACCTGGAGGCTGTTGTCCACCTGGGACTAGCTATTCAACTGTGGCAAGATAGCCACCTTGGGCCGAGTTTCCATTGGGACTTGATGTCTACCTCTGGCCAGGGTGTCCATCTGTGGCCTGATGTTCACCAGGCACCTAGGTATCAACTTGGGGCTTGATGTCTACCTATTTTCAGACTGTTGGCCCCTAGGGGTCAGGGACCACGAGATCATTTTCAATACCATACGCTGGGCCCACCAGGGCACCTGGCACACAGGACTAATGCTAAGGGCAGAGTCGCTGAGTGAATAAATGGGAGGATGTCAAATGCATTTTCCTGCGTCTGGCCACTTCATAATGTGGAGATTATTCACAAGAACAGGAAATGCATGACCTCAGCATGACTCCCCTGGCTCCTGATGGATGAGCAAAGCTCAGTGGGCGCCAGGAACACAGGAGGCTGTCCTCCACCCACCCAGCCAGCATCAGCACTGCAGCCTCAGACAGGAGCATCACAGAACAAAACAGGAAACTGCATTTAGGAGTCCTCAAGTTGGTGGCTCTCCAGGGTCCCAGGAGGCAAAGGAGCAGGATCTGCAGGCTCCAAGAGCAGTAAGAAGGACCTCAGCAGCCTCTCTTTTCCCCTTTGCCTCCAGCTCCTGGGATGTGCAGTTCACTCTCGAGGCATCCTCACCTCAGCCAGGGCAGCAATTTCCCTCAACTTCCAAATGAGGTTTGATCTTGTTCTGGGACTTTTGACACAGGGTCCAGTGCCTGGGCACATTCTGTCCTATCCCAAATCATTTACCCAAACCTCCAAGCCTCTCTCTGCTCTGAAGGACCCCCAGGAGTGAATAGCTTTTTCCAAGTGTCTCAGCACAAATGGGATCATTCATAAAAAATCAAGGTCAACAGACATTTTCTGAGCATGCGGAACCCTGTGGTTTCATGCTCTAAGCACCTCACATTACATACAGGAGAAAAGGGAGGCTTATTTTCCTGTAGCCCCTGTCTACACTAGGGCAAGTGGGACTGTCCTAATTCCAGGTGCCCACAGAGGTGGACTGCAGGACCCCAGTTCTGTCCTTTCAAGACTGTGCTGGGCAAGGCCCTGGCCCAAGCAGAACCCTGGGAAGCTTGTGGAATCTCCTGCACATGTTCTGGTCCCTTGTCTGAGCCTTTCTCTCAAACTCAGCACATTGAATAGGACTTGCTGGCTACACGTAGGTCAAGGGTGTAACCCACATATCTCTAATGCCTCAGAGTTCTCGCTGTATTCTCCCACCCACCCTGCTCTCAGACCTCTAGACTCAGAGAGGTGATGTGCTACTGCCTGGTAACTCTATCTGTGTATCTGAGAGCATCCCCTACATAGCAAATTGTGCAAACACTCTGTACATCCACCACTCACAAACCCATGCCAGTCATAATGCACATATTGAGATTGAATACTTGGATTGTCATGGCTGGTGTGTTGTCTCCGCAGTCCCATATGCAGAAAAAGGCAAATCATAAGCAAATGATTATTAGGTTGGTGCAAATGTAATTGCAGTTTTTGACATTACTTTTAATGGCAAAAACCAGAATAACTTTTACACCAACCTAATAGGAGTGTGTGAAATGAACAGGTCTGGTTTGTTGTGCTGTTCTGTTTTCTATTTGTTCTTGTTTGTTTCTTTCTGTGTATCTTTGATAGTTTGGAGGAATTTGTGAAAAGAACAGGAATAAATATTTTTTCCTGCTATTTTAAGACCGAATTTTTTTATCTCTATTACATCTCCAGTAATATCTTTTTCAAAATTCTGTGTTTCATTTATATACCTTATGTTCTTAATTAGTGTTGCTGCCAGTATCAAAAATTATTTTCTTACTTTAATTTTTGTCTTATGTTATTTCTTTAAGTAGTTTATATTTCTTAAATTTGTTATCCTTTTTGTTTATGCTTTTTCTAGGTTTTCAGGTGGATGATTTAGTCATGTAATTAGATTTTCAGTTTTCTCTAAAAAACATACTTAAAGTTAGAAATATACCTCTAATTGGTGCTGGCTTTGAGGAATACAATATGATGTTGGTTATTTAGAAGGCATTGATTACTCCTTGTTTGTCTAATTCATGACCTACATTTGAAAACATGACTAAATTTATATTTTTTTGTTGAACGTACATTTGTATACTTTTAGATAAAGCTTATTGACCACGTTATTTATACTTTTTTCAATTTTTTACTTTGCCTTTCAACATTTCGGTACTAGTTAACTAAAGAACAAATTAAAATTAATTTTCCACCTATTTACCCTATGCTATTTGTTTAAATTAAAATTTCAAGGTTATACTTTTAATTATATTTCTGTTACAGATTTTCATATTTTCTGGTCAATTTTTCTTTACCACTGTTCCTTATAAACTCATTTTTGCTATCCTGTGATTGACCCTTCAAATGGTGATGAACAGAAATAATAAAGCAAAGGAAGCACGATGATAAGAAAAAATGAGAACACAGAAACAAATCAATGTGTCCATTTACTCGAAACGTAACTGTGTAAGAACAATGATAACAAAAAAAAACCCAGAGAGTTATTTTTCAAAACTATATTGAAAGTGAGATTACACACATGCACATACACACACACACACACACACACACACACACAGAGAGAGAGAGAGATACAGGCCCCAGGTAAAGACCAGGCTCCTCAAGAACTCAGGCCCTGGGTGGACACTGAACTCCAGGTGTATATTAGGCCCCGGGTTGACTCTCAGTCCCCAGATGGACACCAGACTCCAGGAAGGTAACCAGGCTCATGGTATATGGCTACCCAGGATCCAGGTAGAAATCAGGGACAAGTTGGCATCAGGCCCCAGAAGGATACCTAGGCCACTAGTGACCTCAGGCCCCAGGTGGACAATAGGCCACAGATGAACTCCAGTCTTCAGGTGGACATCAGGTCCCAAGGGAAATACACCTCTTAAGTTGACCCCTAGGCCACAGGTGGACACAGATCTTAGGTTTACCCCTAGGCCCCAGGTGGACACTGGCCCCACGTGTCCAGTATCCTAAAAGTTAAAGTGGGAAGCCCCACTGGGCACTGTGGCCGGGCCGCCCATGTCTTCTTGTTCAGCTGCCACATTCTGAGGGGGATAGTGGGAGGTGTTAGCCCAGAATCTAGGTTTTTGTTATTTCATTTTGATTCACCTCCACTGAGTGCTGACTCTCCTCTCACCTAATAGGTTTACTCTCATCTGCAAGTGGTCCAAATGCGAAAGCTTATGGAAGATTTAAAGTGTGTTTTCACAGTTGGGATGATTTAAACTAACAGTACGTGTTGCATTTTAAAACAATAACTCCCAGAGGATGCGTAGGTTGTGGAACAATGATAAATTTTCATTTTCTTTTTTTAAATTTTATTATTATACTTTAGGTTTTAGGGTACATGTGCACAATGTGCAGGTTTGTTACATATGTATCCATGTGCCATGTTGGTATGCTGCACCCATTAACTCATCTTTTAGCATTAGGTATATCTCCCAATGTTGTCCCTCCCCCCTCCCCCACCCCACAACAGTCCCCGGAGTGTGATGTTCCCCTTCCTGTGTCCATGAGTTCTCAGTGTTCAATTTCCAGCTATGAATGAGAACATGCAGTGTTTGGATTTTTGTCCTTGCGATAGTTTACTGAGAATGATGTGACATTGCCTCCCCTACGTGCTGTTTCCAAATAAGAGATTTTTGATTCCCTACTGATGTCGGATGAAGAGTCTTGAGTGTGCAAGCGAAATATCATTTTTTTACATAGGGGCCCGTTAGTGTCTTAAATACGCAGAGCTGAGTCTGCAGATGGAGGGTGAGGGGTTTTTTTCAAAGCATGGTGGAGAGTGGACTTGGATCTCACCTGCCGGCCCGTCCATCCTGTACCCTCTCAGCCCGGGTGCCCAGGCACCCCTTCACAGGGCCACATAGATCCCAGTCCTCACCCATGGGGTCATCTCCAAATGCCACAGCAACACCTTCTGTCCAGGCGCAGGCCAGGGTCCCAGTAACCCCAGGGGAGCCTGGCATCCAGGCATTGTTGAGCCCTGGCCCAATGTCAGTGCCCAGGCTCCCCTCTGGCACCTGGACATGGGGGGCAGCTGCACGAGGACTCATGCCTGGCTTTATGTGTAGCACCAGGAAAGGCACTTTAACCATATTCATTTGTTGCTACACAAAACCTCTCAGGTGGTTGCCTTCCCCATGTCACAGATGGGAACAACAAGACTTAATAAAGTTAAAGAGCATGCTGATGGTTGAATCCTGGTCAGGAAATCAGAATTGGAGTCTGTAGACCCCTACCTGTGACCTCTGTGGCCCAAGGATCCTCTCACACTAGGCTTGTGTTTGCACCATGTCCTGTCCTTCCCTAAGGGTCTCAGGTTCTGAGGCATGGTGAGGGCTGCTGGAGCCCATCACTGAGCTGCAGAAGGAAATACTAAAGCTAGCCATGCCACCCTCCAGGCAGACACAGGTGGGGTTGAAAATCGAGATGGGGCAGGGCTGCCAGGGGCAGAGGGAGGCAAGTGGAGAATAAGCCAAAGATGAGGGTCTTCCCTGCTACCGCTTTCCAAGGCCATTTCCACTTTCTGGGTGGCATATTGGGGCAGCTCACACAGTCCACCCACACAGCCAGTCCCCAGGGACACAATCCCCAGAGATTGTTCATCTTGGTGACAGGCTTGTGCCTCTCCAGGAGTCTCGGTGTGTGATTCCTGCCCAGGTAAGTGTGATATGTCCTTGCTGTCCTCAGCCCAGGGCCCTGCCAGCATCTTCCTTTCTGGCCAGGGTCAAATCTTTGTTGACCACCTGCAAGATAGTGTGGCCAGCTGGCCCTGGCAGAGCCAGTCATTCCAGGTGACATGCCTTGGCTCTCCTGGCTGGGTGAGGGTTGTTGAGGTGACCCACTGGCCCATCTAGCTCTCCTCAGAGACTCCTCATGTGCCTCGGGTGGAAGGCAGAATGCTCCATCCCCAGGCTGCTACCCTAGTCCTCCAGGCAGTGCGTGCCCTGGGCTGGCTGGAATACAGGTTAGCCTGGACCATCCATCTAGAAGAATCACAGGCTAAGGGAACCCCTCTCGTCCTGCTGACTCCTGCCTCCACGATTCTGGGTGCTCCATTTTGTCAGCCCCTGCATCACCAGCCCTTCTCTAACACGGACAGAACAGACAGCTCTCCTTTAGCCAATTCCTAAAGGGGGGTTCCAGCACATTTTGAGGAAAGGCAGCAACCCCTGCCCTGGCTGCTGCTGGATCACCCTCCAAGAGAGATGGAGCGGATCCCATCTGTCTGGCACCCACTGAGGCAGGAGTTCCAAAAGCTCTTGCGTCCGTGATGCTTACTTTCTCTGAGCCCTCCATGCATGGAAGCAGCTCCTGCAGCAGGGAGGTTTGGGGGGTCCACTAGGTTCCTCCTCAGCCTACACCCTACCAAAGCTACAGAAGCCAGTTTGCCTGGCCCTCTGTTCATGGTAAGGATGAAGGGATGAAAAGCAACATTTTTCTAACACTTTCCCACAAATGGCTGTCTCTTGGGAATAATTCTTTCTGGTAATATACTTGTAAAATATTTGGACATTAATACCCAGATAAGAGTGGATGGCAGGTGACAGACTAAAAGTATCCACACCTGGGCCTTCAATTGCCTGGTGAATTGCTACTTTGGGTAGGGGTGTCCTGCCAAGAGCTTTATTTGTGGCCAGCCTGCGGGCACGTCCTTATCCCTCCTCCCTCTGCACCAGAGCAGCCTCATCCTTTGGCAGGTGCTGGGGGTCACATGCAAGGTGGGCTGCTAATCCCAGCACCCATGAGGTCCCACCAGTTGTTCGAGGCGAGTGCATGCTTAAGGCAAGCTGGCCAAGGTGCGCTATAGCCAGGGGAATCTCCTTTGAGGACTGGGCATGCCAGCTCTGCACAGGGTCCACCCATGACAGTGATATGACCCTGCTGCAGATGGACTAAGGACGCCTTCTTGAATAGAGGTGCCCCAGCCATCATCTTCCCCCAGTCACTGCATCCTGACCCCCTGCTACACTGAGCAAGGTCTTCTCAAAAGGGTCCCTTGTCATGCAGGGTGGGGGTGTGACTCTAGGTCCTACTGGGAGGCCGTTTTGGGTGTCTGGTGCTGAGATATGGCCAGAGTTGATCTTTCTGGAAGGATGGTGTATGGAGACGCTGAGGCCTCTGCAGCAGTGGCCGTTGTAAAAGCCCTTCCTTCAATAAGAATATCCACATCGCAAGAGCTCAGTGCCTCGAAACTGCTCAGCCCACATACATAAAGTCATTTTCTCCCACAGCCACTCTACAGGAGAGTAAACGGAGGCAAGGAGAGACGGAGTCTCATGCCCAACCTTGAGGGGAGGGGATGGGGATCTTAGCCCGGCCTTGACTTTCCTCTGACAGTGCCGGTCAAGGCTCAAGGACCCTGGACCTCATTTCTCAGCAGTTTCTGGAGGCAGCCTCTTTGGGGGTCCTGCCTTGGACCCTGCTGAGAGAGATTTTCCTGCTGCTCTATTGGGAGGAATCTGAGCCAGTGCTCCTGTGTGGACAAGGGCCATGAATTGTGTGCTGAGCTCACACCCTGGGGGCGGGAGACCCAGCAGCCCAAGACTCCAGTTCGCACCCAGCGTGCGTGTGTCACTACATGTCTCAGCTCCCGGGAGATCCACAGCCATGTCGAGCCCCTTTTCTGTCTGGCTGCCTGTGAACCTGTGTCCCATACCCCATAGCTCTGAATCTCTTGGGGCCCAGTGAGCCCGGGGCCCTGGGGCTGTGTGGGTGGAATTGATTTCCAGGTGGCTAAAGGATGAGATCCTGATAGGGAACTTCCTAGGAGGAGCCGCATAAGCTGAAGCCTGTGGCCATAGACAGTGGGGCCAGAGCTGAGGGAGAGGATGAATGGGCTACACCAGTCAGGCTGACCATTCTGGTCTTGAAGCCACAAAATAGAATGGAATTTTGCCATCCAGTGCACCCCGTTTAGCCTTTGCCTCTCCCTACGCCTGGGGTATTATTTACTCTACTCCACTGGATCTCAAAGACCTCAGCCCCAGGCCACTCCCAGGAGGATGTGAGTAAGGTCTAGACAACATGTGGACCCTGAAGGGGTTCTGTTCCCCTGTGCTGGGAACTTCACCTCAAAAGTGTGAAAATCAAGGACCTCAGTGGACAGAGATACCCAACACCTTCTACCCAGGGAAGGAGAAGGGCCACACCTGGGCAGTGTCTTCCTGGGCTCCGACAGGTAGCTGCTATTGTCATCCAAGTTTAAGTGAGCCACCACTGTGTGGTGAGTGGGCTACAGACTCATGTTCAATCTGTGTAGGATTCAGCCCTGGCTGCCTCCCCGAACCTCTTAGCTGTGGCCACACTTCCTCTCAGCAAGACCAGGGCTGCCCCCAGACAGAACCACTCAATACCTGAATCACCAGGGCTCAGACACAGCCCAGGACTCACGGACTTGCTGGCCTCCTTCTTGGGGCACCGCCCCAGGGAGGCTGGTGTCAGCAGGAATATTCCACCACAGGGAGGGTTGGCCTGAATGAGGTTTGGCTTGTCCATTGGTGCTGCCAATCAAGGAAAAGCCTCTCCCCAAGGCATGAAGGGTGGAAGCTGAGGCTCAGAGGCTACGTCTGCTACAATTGTTGGAATTTCAAACGACAGAAACTACAACCCAAACTGGTTTAAGCTGAGCTGTACCAATGTACATAGGCAGGAAGGAGCTAGGGCAGATGTGGATACCACAGGGCTCCATGAAGCCTTGAGCACCCATCAGCTCTTCCCTTCCTACTTAGCTACCTTGGGTTCCATCTCAGAGACAAAGGCAACAAGAAGGTGGCTGGCCTCAGCCCCACCCTACCCAGCCTCCAGGCCCCTACGGAACAGCAAAAGGCCTGGCAGATCTTGTCAGCCAGCCAGGGACCTGAAGCAGGCATTTGCATTGGCGTAGTCAAGGCCTCTGCCCAGGAAGTGGGGGCAAGGCCCGCTGCCCCTGCTGGAGGAACCAGAGAATGAGTGAAGAACCTGCTCAGAGGGCAGCTGGGCCCATCTCAAGAAGGGAAATGGATGCTAGGAGGCAGGAAGGCCACATCCTCCTGAGATTGTCTGTATTGAGCACCCAGGCTTTCTGGCTCCGAAGCCAAAAGACTGGTCATGAACTCATCTGCCTCCCACTCTCCAAAGTCCCAAAAACCCAAATGCCACAGAGACCAGGCCCACATGACACTGGGAGACACAGGCCTCAGAGTCCTGGTGCCCCCTGACCAGCACGGCCAAGTGCCCCCTCACCCGCAAGGCTTAGATCCTCAAATGGGAAGTCAGACACCATAGTTACCCTGGGTGCAACCCTAGGACCAAAGCACTGGAAGGAGAGGCTCACAATCATTGGCCTGCTGCGTGATCATGGCATGGTGCAGCCACTGTACCTGTGCCTGGATCTCAACCCTCTGGAGTGACTGGATCTCCATAATTCCGGAGAGTCCTCTCTCAAGTGGGGTATTGGAGCAGTGTCCATCTTGGGCCCTGCTTCAGTCAGCCCTGAAGTATTTTCTGAGCCCTCCTCACACCAGAACCTGTGGAAATCCACTGAGGGTCACTAGAAGAGGCCGTGGTTTGTGCACAGGCACACATCCCATGCCCCACACAGGGCAGGCACACGGTGGACCATAGGTAAGTGTCTGAACAGCCAGTCATAGGGCCACCCTGAGGACTGCAGTCTGCATCTATGACAGCCCAGTTTTGTCCCACACCCTAGGCAGGTGGAGCACAAGGTTCCTGCATGGCCATCACAGAGAAAGGGCTAAAGACAGGAAGGGGTGGGGTTGGGATCCCAGGTCTCAGACTCTAGAAACATCCTTTGCAGACCTTCCCACTCTGCTCAGCCCATATCCCCTACCACCCCTCCCATTCGAAAGGGATTTATAAGAAATTGCTCTGTGTGGTGGAGCCAAGATGGCCGAATAGGAACACCACCAGTCTACAGCTCCCAGCATGAGTGATGCAGAAAACGAATGAGTTCTGCATTTCCAACTGAGGTACCGGGTTCATCTCACTAGGGATTGTTGGACAGTGGGTGCAGGACATTTGGTGCAGTGCACCAAGCCTGAGCCTAAGTAGGGCAAGTTATCACCTCACCCGAGAAGCACAAAGGCTCAGGGAATTCCTTTTCCTAGAAAATGACAGACAGCACCTGGAAAATCGGGTCACTCCCACCCTAATGCTGTGCTTTTCTGATGGTGTTAGCAAATGGCACACAAGGAGATTATATCCTGCTCCTGGCTCAGAGGGTCCTATGCCCATGGAGCCTAGCTCATTGCTAACACAGCAGTCAGAGATCAAACTGCAAGGCAGCAGAGAGGCTCAGGGAGGGGTGCCTGACATTGCCAAGGCTTCAGTAGGTAAACAAGTGTCTGGGAAACTCGAAATGGGTGGAACCCACTGCAGATCAAGGAGGCCTGCCTGCCTCTGTAGACTCCACCTGTGGGGGCAGGGCGTAGCCAAATAAAAGGCAGCAGACACCTCTGCAGACTTAAATGTCCCTGTCTGACAGCTTTGAAGAGAGTCGTGGTTCTCCCAGCACACAGCCTGAGATCTGAGAACGGACACACTGCCTCCTCAAGTGGGTCCCTGACCCCCGAGTAGACTAACTGGGAGGCACCCCCCTGTATGGGCAGACTGACACCTCACATAGCCTGGAACTCCTCTGAGACAAAACTTCCAGAGGAACGACCAGGCAGCATCATTTGCTGTTCAGCAATATTCACTGTTCTTCAGCCTCTGCTGCTGATGCCCAGGCAAACAGGTCTGGAGTGGACGTCTGGCAAACTCCAACAGACTGCAGCTGAGGGTCCTGACTGTTAGAAGGATAACTAACAAACAGAAAGGAGATCCACACCAAAACCATCTGTACGTCACCATCATCAAAGACCAAAGGTAGATAAAACCACAAAGATAGGGAAAAAGCAGAGCAGAAAAACTCAAAATTCTAAAAATCAGAGTGACTCTCCTCCTCCAAAAGAATGGAGCTCCTCACCAGCAATGGAACAAAGCTAGATGGAGGATCACTTTGACCAGTTGAGAGAGGGCTTCAGACAATCAAAGTTCTCTGAGCTAAAGGAGGAAGTTCGAACCCATGGGAAAGAAGCTAAAAACCTTGAAAAAAGATTAAACGAAGGGCTAACTAGAATAACCAATGAAGAGAGGTCCTTAAAGGACCTGACGGAGCTGAAAACCATGGCACAAGAAATACGTGATGAATGCACAAGCCTCAGTAGCCAATTCGATCAACTGAAACAAAGGGCATCAGTGATGGAAAATTAAATGAATGAAAAGAAGTGAGAAGAGAAATTTAGAGAAAAAAGAATAAAAAGAAAAGAACAAAGCCTCCAAGACACATGGGACTATGTGAAAAGACCAAATCTACATCTGATTGGTGTATCTGAAAGTGATGGGGAGAATGCAACCAAGTTGGAAAACACTCTGCAGGATATTATCCAGGAGAACTTCCCCAATCTAGCAGGGCAGGCCAACATTCAAATTCAGGAAAAAAGAGAGAATGCCACAAAGATACTCCTCGAGAAAAGCAACCCCAAGACACATAATTGTCAGATTCACCAAGTTGAAATGAAGGAAAAAATGTTAAAGGCAGTCAGAGAGAAAGGTCAGGTTACCCACAAAGGGAAGCCCATCAGACTAACAGCTGATCTCTCGGCAGAAACTCTACAAGCCAGAAGACAGTGTGGGCCAATATTCCACATTCTTAAAGAAAAGAAATTTCAACCTAGAATATTATATCCAGCCAAACTAATCTTCATAAGTGAAGGATAAATAAAATGCTTTACAGACAGGAAAATGCTGGGAGATTTTATCACCACCAGGCCTGCCCTACGACACCTCCTGAAGGAAGCACTAAACATGGAAAGGAGCAACCGGTACCAGCCACTGCAAAAACATACCAAATTGTGAAGACCATCAACACTAGGAAGAAACTGCATGAACTAATGAGCAAAATACCAGCTAATATCATAATGATAGGATCAAATTCACACATAACAATATTAACCTTAAATGTAAATGGGCTAAATTCTCCAATTAAAAGACACAGACTGGCAAATTGGATAAAGAGTCAAACCCAACAGTGTGCTGTATTCAGGAAACCCATCTCAGGGGCAGGGACACACATGGGCTCAAAATAAAGGGATGGAGGAAGATGCATCAAGCAAATGGGAAGCAAAAAAAGGCAGGAGTTGCAATCCTAGTCTCTGATAAAACAGACTTTAAACCAACAAAGATCAAAAGAGACAAAGAAGGCCATTACATAATGGTAAAGGTATCAATTCACCAAGAAGTGCTAACTATCCTAAATATATATGCACCCAATACAGTAACACCCAGATTCATAAAGCAAGTCCTTAGAGACTTAAAAAGAGACTTAGACTCCCACATAATAATAATGGAAGATTTTAACACCCCACTGTCAAGATTAGACAGATCAAAAAGACAGAAAGTTAATGAGGATATCTAGGAATTGAACTCACCTCTGCACTAAGCATATCTAATAGACATCTACAGAATTCTCCACCCCAAATCAACAGAATATACATTCTTTTCAGCACCACACTACACCTATTCCAAAATTGACCACATAGTTGGAAGTAAAGCACTCCTCAACAAATGTAAAAGAACAGAAATTATAACAAACTGTCTCTCAGACCACAGTGCAATCAAATTAGAACTCAGGATTAAGAAACTCACTCAAAACTGCTAAACTACATGGAAACTCAACAACCTGCTCCTGAATGACTACAGGGTACATAAGGAAATGAAGGCAGAAATAAAGATATTCTTTGAAACCAATGAGAACAAAGACAAAATATACCACGATCTCTGTGACACATTCAAAGCAGTGTGTAGAGGGAAATTTATAGCACTAAATTCCCACAAGAGAAAGCAGGAAAGATCTAAAATTGTCACCCTAACATCACAATTAAAAGAACGAGAGAAGCAATAGCAAACACATTCAAAGGCTAGCAGAAGGCAAGAAATAACTAAGATCAGAGCAGAACTGAAGGAAATAGAGACCCAAAAACCCTTCAAAAAATCAGTGAATCCAGGAGCTAACTTTTTCAAAAGATCAACAAAATTGATAGATTGCTAGCAAGACTAATAAAGAAGGAAAGAGAGAAGAATCAAATAGATGCAATAAAAAATGATAAAGGGGATATCACCACTGATCCCACACAAATACAAATTACCATCAGAGAATACTATAAACACCTCTATGCAAATAAACCAGAAACTCTGGAAGAAACTGATAAATTCCTTGACACATACACTATCCCAAGACTAAATCAGGAAGAAGTTGAATCTCTGAATAGATCAATAAAAGGCTCTGAAATTGAGGCAATTATTAAGAGCTTAACAACCAAGAAAAGTCCAGGACCAGACAGATTCACAGCTGAATTCTACCAGTGGTACAAGGTGGAGCTGGTACCATTCCTTCTGAAACTATTCCAACCAATACAAAAATAGGGAATCCTCCCTAACTCATTTTATGAGGCCAGCATCAACCTGATACAAAAGCCTGGCAGAGACCCAGAAAAAAAAAAGCATTTTCGACGAATATCTCTGATGACCAATATCCCTGATGAACATTAATACTAAAATCCTCAATAAAACACTGGCAAACCGAATCCAGCAGCACATCAAAAAGCTTATCCAGCATGATCAAGTTGGCTTCATCCCTGGGATGCAAGCCTGGTTCAAAACATGCAAATCAATAAATGTAATGCAGCATATAAAAAGAACCAAAGACAAAAACCACATGATTATCTCAATAGATGCAGAAAATGCCTTTGACAAAATTCAACAACACTTTATGCTAAAAACTCTCAATCAATTAGGTATGATGGGACGTATCTCAAAGTAATAAGAGCTATGTATGACAAACCCACAGCCAATATCCTACTGAATGGGCAAAAACTGGAAGCATTCCCTTTGAAAACTGGCACAAGACAGGGATGCCCTCTCTCACCACTCCTATTCAACATAGTGTTGGAAATTCTGGCCAGAGCAATCAGGCAGGAGAAAGAAATAAACTGTATTCAATTAGGAAAAGGGGAAATCAAATTGTCCCTGTTTGCAGATGACATGGTTGTATATCCAGTAAACCCCATTGTCTCAGCCAAAAATCTCCTTAAGCTGGTATGCAACTTCAGCAAAGTCTCAGGACACAAAGTCAACGTGAAAATACATAAGCATTCTTACACACCAATAACAAACAGAGAGCCAACTCATGAGTGAACTCCCATTCACAATTGCATCAAAGAGAATAAAATACCTAGGAATCCAACTTACAAGGGATGTGAGGGGCCTCTTCACAGAGAACTACAAAGCAATGCTTGATGAAATAAAAGAGCATACAAACAAATGGAAGAACATTCCATGCTCATGGGTTGGAAGAATCAATATTGCGAAAATGGCCATACTACCCAAGGTAATTTATAGATTCAATGCCATCCCCATCAAGCTACCAATGACTTTCTTCACAGAATAGGGAAAAACTACTTTAAGGTTCATATGGAACCAAAAAAGAGCTCACATGGCCAAGTCAATCCTAAGCCAAAAGAGCAAAGCTGGAGGCATCACGCTACCTGACTTCAAACTATACTACAAGGCTACAGTAACCAAAACAGCATGGTACTGGTACCAAAACAGAGACATAGATCAATGGAACAGAACAGAGCCCTCAGAAATAATGTCACATATCTACAACTACTTGATCTTTGACAAACCTGACAAAAACAAGCAATGGGATAAGGATTCCCTATTTCAGAAGTGGTGCTGGGAAAACTGGCTAGCCATATGTAGAAAGCTGAAACTGGATCCCTTCCTTCCATCTTATACAAAAATTAATTCAGCCGGGTGCGGTGGCTCACGCCTGTAATCCCAGCACTTTGGGAGGCCGAGGCGGGTGGATCACGAGGACAGGAGATCAAGACCACTGTGAAACCCCGTCTCTACTAAAAATACAAAAAAAAAAAACAATTGGCTGGGCGTTGTGGTGGGCGCCTGTAGTCCCAGCTACTCAGAGAGGGTGAGACAGGAGAATGGCATGAACCCGGGAGGCAGAGCTTGCAGTGAGCTGTGATTGTGCCACTGCACTCCAGCCTGGGTGACAGAGCGAGACTCTGTCTCAAAAAAAAAAAAATTAATTCAAGATGGATTAAAGACTTACACGTTAGACCTAAAACCATAAAAACCCTAGAAGAAAACCTAGGCAATACCATTCAGGACACAGGCATGGGTAAGGACCTCATGTCTAAAACACCAAAAGTAATGGCAACAAAAGCCAAAATTGACAAATGGGATCTAATTAAACTAAAGAGCTTCTGCTCAGCAAAAAAAAAAAAACTACCATCAGAGTGAACAGGCAACATACAATTGGGAGAAAATTTTCGCAACCTACTCATCTGACAAAGGGCTAATATCCAGAATCTACAATGAACTCAAACAAATTTACAAGAAAAAAAAACACACAACTCCATCAAAATGTGGGTGAAGGACATGAACAGACACTTCTCAAAAGAAGACATTTTTGCAGCCAAAAAACACATGAAAAAATGTTCATCATCACTGGCCATCAGAGCAATGCAAATCAAAACCACAATGAGATACCATATCACACCAGTTAGAATGGCCATCATTAAAAAGTCAGAAATCAACAGATGCTGGAGACGATGTGGAGAAATAGGAACACTTTTACACTGTTGGTGGGACTGTAAACTAGTTCAACCATTGCGGAAGTCAGTGTGGCACTTCCTCTGGGATCTAGAACTAGAAATACCATTTGACCCAGCCATCCCATTACTGGGTATATACCCAAAGGACTATATATCATGCTGCTATAAAGACACATGCACACGTATGTTTATTGCAGCACTGTTCACAATAGCAAAGACTTGGAACCAACCCAAATGACCAACAATGATAGATTGGACTAAGAAAATGTGGCACATATACACCATGGAATACTATGCAGCCATAACAATGATGAGTTCATGTCGTTTGTAGGGACATAGATGAAACTGGAAACCATCATTCTCAGTAAACTATCGCAAAGACAAATAGCCAAACACTGCATGTTCTCACTCATACGTGGGGATTGAACAATGAGAACACATGGACACAGGAATGGGAACATCACACTCTGGGGACTGTTGTGGGGTGGTGGGAGGGGTGAGTGACAGCATTAAGGGATATACCTAATGCCAAATGACGAGTTAATGGGTGCAGCACACCAACATGGCACATGGATACATATCTAACAAACCTGCACTTTGTGAACATGTACCCTAAAACTTAAAGCATAATAATAAAAAAACAAAGTTTTGATAGATATTGCTAAATTGACTGTCATAGACATTTTTCTGATTTATATTCAGCAACATGTAAGTGAAACTATTTCTCACTCCAAGACAGACATTTTGTTCTTTGATGATCTGAAAAGACAGAAAACAGTATCAAAGTGTAATTTTAATTTCATATATCTTCTTGAAATGAGACTAAAAATCTTTCAGTGTTCAAGAGCCATTTGTATTTTTAGTGTTGTGTTTATATCATTCATTTTCCTTTCTATGGAGTTAGATGTCCTTGTAAGAAATATGTGCCAGAGCGTAGGAAATAAACTTCATGAAAATTCAGACGCATGATACAGTGATAAAACTTTTAGGAGTACAGTTATCTGAGGCACGCTGGGACATCCCCACAAAGGAAAAAGACAAGATTTTGTCCCTCCTTCCCATAACACTTACCGCTATGAAAATTTAAAGAACTTGGTAAGCCCCTTTGAACTTAGGAAGAAATACTACACTCAGGAATATTTGTTGGGTCACACAGAAGGCTGCCAGTTTAAAGTACGACCCAAAGCAGTAAAGAGATCAGTGGCAGTCCCATGTTCTACTGTGAGCTTTACTGCCTCTTTTGCCACATGGCCTAGCAAATAAAATAGTAGTTTATGTATCTGTGGTGGTTAAAAAGCATACGTGAAGTCTTCTGTGAGCCCTCACAGGATCAGTATAGAACTTATCTCCAGAGTTTTAAAGCACCTAGTAAAGATTGAGACAGTGGGATAAGACATGGAAACCTCACATGCTCATCACGATCTATGCTTCATTAGATCCACTGAATCACAATGTCAGGCAGGCACAGAAGCAACAATTCATAAGTGGAAGTGCAACATCCCGAGTTGGGCTCTAACAGATGGTTCAGACTTGATTACATGTACTGCTGGTACCCCAAAGCCTTTCTCTCAAGTCACAACCATAGCTTGAGGAAAGGGACAAGGACATGTCCCAGGCCTATAAACGAATTTTATTTGCCCGAGTAGAAAATGGACTACAGCCATATTAGAGCCTCAGTGAAGAGGGTCCTTGAGGACAGTGTAGGGAAAATCCTTCCAATAGGCAGAAACCTGGGTTCTCCCTGGAAAAAGCCACAGGTGAGTTATGTACGTGAATTCTGGTGAGTGGTGAGTAGTCTTGCTTGTTTGTTCAGAAGCCTAGAAAAAAGATTCAAGAACTAGAACTGGCATTACGAAGTTGAAGAAACCAAAAACATTGCCAGTTGTGTCTCATATCAATGTTGCTTAGAAAGCATTCACATCAGAGAATGCTGTCAGTGAGCAGATAGAGTTAGTGACTTAGCCTTCTGTCCTTAACCACACCAGTGCACAGATAGTTGAGTTAAGACAGTGGCCATGGTGGCAGAGAGAAAGGATGTACGTGGTATCAAAAACATGGCTCTTTCACATAAAGACTAACCTAGCTACTAGCACTACTGAGTGCCCTACTTGCTATGGGCAGAGACATGCTGTGCTCCCACGCCAGACACCAGGAGCCTGTTGAGTACATCAGGCCCATTCCACGTTAAGTGGTAAAATAATTCTCACATACCAAAATGATTCATATTCTAAATATGGGCTTGTCTTCTAAGCCTCTAATATCTCCAAGAGCAGTACCACCTCTGGGCTTACACAATGCCTTCTGCATTAATATATCTCACACAGATTGTCTTAGACCAGGGCATGCAACAATGAGCCCATTACAGTGTGTAACATCCTTCAGATACAGCTGACTTGACAGGATGGCTGAATGGAATACTGAACAGACAGCTAAGTCTCAATGCAGGCATTTCTTGCATTGTCGAAGTGTTCTTCTACAGGATAAAACACTGTCACTGTATCAATGACCAGAATATGCTGCTGTGTTACTAGAATATGCAGATCTCAGAATAAGTAGCAGAAACACCTTGCCTAAACATGTCTAATTTCTTATTCTCTTCTTCTTATTCTTAGGATATGATAGATTTGCGATTCTAGTTTCTGATGATGGCAGTAGGGTAGGATGAATAGATAATTTGGCTGAGAAAGACAGTAAGAGTTTTTCTTAGACTATGACTATTAGCAGGGAACCAGAGAATGAAGAAAGGAGTCATTGCTCTTCCTGGGATAATCAAACCCATTTATTAGGAGCTAGGTCTGCTAATAAAGGGAGAAATACATCTGGAATTCAGTAGAATCTTTGAATATCTTTGATGTTTCCAATTTCAGTGATAACTGTGAATAGGGCAATTCAACAACTGCAACCTGACAAGAGCAAGGCAACTAAAGCTTCAGAAACCATGAGGATGATGTTCCACGCTATCCTACAAGACACACAACCAGGAGAGAGTAAATGATACCAACAGGTATGGTGAATGTAGAACGGTTTCTGGAGGCAGAGATGATAATTTGTAGCCCTGACAGAGCTGCAGCAGTGAAGACTGTACCTTACTTTTTAACCATTGTTAACAATTTTATTGCTTCTTTCAAGGATGAAGTGAGAGTACTTCCTTCTAAGGTATTCATATAATATCAGATATCATAGAGGACACTAGTTCTGGGTAGTGAAAGGGATTGACATTTTGCACTTAGTTTATGAGTCTTCCCAGATTTATCTGGCCATACCTGCCTTCCAGCCTTTGACTTTGTGACATGCCCATCTATTAATGCCTGTGGTTATCTAATCATTCCCGGAGAGGATGGCCAGCTTCCCTTCCTGTGGCAATAATAGGTTGAAGGAATTCCTATATATAAGCTCAACCAAGTGGATCCATGAAAACTGTTTCCTCTTATTCCTCCCAGAGTCAAATGAAATATGTGCATCATAAGATGTGCAATCCAGCTTGCCCAGAGTCTTCTTGGTGGGGTCATGTAGCATAAACCAGAAGGGAAGAAAAGTAAGTATCCCATGAGCCTAATTTGGCCAATAAGGAAGAAAAGATTAGAAAGAACCAGCAAATCAATTTCTCTTTATCTTTCTCCTTGTCAGAATGTTCTCAGTCATAGTATTCTCAGACAGCCTTTCTGTAGATGCCCTATAGATTCAAACAACTAGTTATGTTTTCTGTGAAACTCAGTAGTTCATTATCATGTATTTAATTTTTATCATACTCTAGACCCAAGTTCTTTTGTTATCCTGAAATATACATGACAAAGTATTAGCGCATATTTTCCACATTAGATTTTATTTTCTATGGTACTTGGACTAAGAAAAGGTCTCTTACCATAATTCCAGCCATATCTACACTCAAATGGTTTATTCATCTGTCATTTGTAGAATATATTTTTCATTTTCTTAGCCATCAATTATTTTCTCCTCTCTTTAGGAAGCTTTTCTACCCTTAATTTGTCATCTCATATTAGAAATAGTTTTACTTTTATTTGTTTTTTATATTTTTATTCTTGGATAGATATTTGGTCAAAGTTTTTACCCACTTGATAGCAACATTTTTGTTCTGATGATATTCCTATTATATTTGGTTTTGTGTGTGTGTATATGTATTCGTGTTATTTTCCTGCTTTTATTTTGTAACACCTCTGTAGAGCTTATGTGATGGTTCCCTTTTTCCCTTTTGTTAGCTTTATTTTAAAAGTTTATTTCTCCCTCATGTTAATGAGAACCCAAGCTGACATGTGTGTTCAATATATTTCAAGTACTGTGTATTACATCTGTTATTTTAACCCATACTTCTCATCTGCAGCTCTGAATATTGACTGTGAACTGAGCACAGTGCAGAATTCATCCACAGCACCTTCTCACTTCACCAATCAATTGTTTAGGTCAAAAATTGTGTATGAGGCTTATCACTTGATTCTGTAACCATTGATTCTTTTAAATTCCAAACCAGGGCCTATGGAAAACAAAAAAAGTCCAGTCTTTTCGCATTACATGGGAAAAGAGTGTTCTTGAGACACTTTTTAAAGATCTGCAACTGGAGGCAACTTACTTATACCGTGTCCTTCACCTCTATATCACTTCATCGATTTTAGAAACCCTTTATTTTGTTTGGCAGTTCTATGTTTCATATAGTCCTAATTTAATTGAGGGTGGAGTATACAGTCCTGTTTTCTATTAACCTTACTGCCTTGGATATGAGAGTGAAAGCCAAAAACAGGTGAAAAGTCCATTCTCTAGACCTTACTTTTTAATAACAGAATCTCAGTTGCTGAAAGTTCTGTTTTTCAAATGGAATGTTTGATTGTGCACATTTGGGGAATCTGGAGAGCTTTAGGGGAGGGGGTAGAAAGCCTACTTTCAAGTTGCTCAATCCAAAAGACACCAGAAAAAAAGAAGAAAAAGCAAACAAAACAAAAAGACAAAAGTCTAAATAGTCTAGAGATCATGTGTACCTCCTTTATTTGCGTACCATCTTGTTTCTTGTATGTGTCTCTCATATTTGACCAAAATATGTTTTACTATTTTCATTTATCATATTATTATCTCTCATTTAATAAAAGAAAGCAAACTTCAGAGAGCTTAAGTTGCCCGATGTAATTTATTGCTGATGACATTAATGACATTTCCTTGAAAATCAAAATTGATAGTTAAAGAATAATAATTAAATATCCATGATTGAATATTAAAAGACAATGAAATGTGAATGTGAGACTACTTGGCAAAACAACTTTTCCAGGAAAAATAGGGAGGTAAATGTGATAGTTTTGTGTGTCAACTTGGCTAGGCTATAGCACCTAGTTATTTAACACTAGTCAGATGTTGCGCGAATGTATTTTGTAAATGTGATTAATATCTACCATCAGTTGACTTTGAGAAAAAAAATTATCTTCATCCATTCAGTTGAAGGCCTGAAGAGTAAATATACAGCTTCATAAAGAAGAAGGAATTCTGCCTCACGACTGCAGCATGAACACCTGCCTGTGTTTCCAGGCTGCTTGACAGATTTGAGACTTGCTAGTTCCCACAATCTTGGGAGCTAATTCCTTAACATAAAAGAAATCTCCCTCTCATTCTCTTTCTATCTTTCTCTGTTTATATATGTATATTATGTGTGTGTATATATATATAATAAATATACAGATATGTCTTATATATAATATACAATAATATATAAATAACATAAATTCATATATGACATACACATATATGTGTATATAATATAGATATGTGTGTCTCTATTATACACATATATACTATATATGTATATACAGTATACATTTCTGTATATAATGTATGTTTATATATGTACGTATGTAGACAGAGATGTATATGTGCATATATAATATAAACGTGTGTGTGTATATACGTGTGTGTGTATGTGTATATATGTATGTGTATACATATATATATAATTGATTGGTTCTAGTTCTCTGGAGAACTTTGACTAATACAATGAGATATGCTCATATTAAGGTAGTTTTATCATCCTATTAGAAGAGAATTGTACAGGATGAATGGCCAAGAATCTTGTGCCACTTGATTCGGGTCCTGTTACAAGTCAGCTCTGCACTCACCCAAAAGGATCCTCCAGGCCACCACAATTACATTTAAAAAAAAAAAAACAAAAACCTCCCATAGGGTCATGTTTATAGTTTGATGAATTAGGGATAAAGAACTATTATCTTACATGGTAAGATTCTCAACAATAGAGACATCAGATGTATAGAAATAAATTATGAGGAGACAGAATATAGATTAAATTGAAAGTAGAAGAAAATCTAGGAATGATCCGACAACTGCCCACATTTAATGATTCAATGGATAAATATGACAAAGTCAGAATTTTTTAAAATTAGGCATGTCAAATGTATCACATAAAGGGGAAATTGAACTTTATATGACAAAAAGGATCATTATATTATGAATGTAAAGAATTAGTTAATTTTATAATAATTAATAGTTACTGGTTCAAATCTCTGCCTTTTCAGGGTAGCTTTGGAAATGATAGAGCTGAAGTGGAGAAATCAGGCAAGTATTGAACCTACATGTTAAGACACTGTTCACGTCAGTCTTAGGAAAGCTCTAAAATGAGTGAAGCCAAATACATTACCCCAGGTAACTAAGAATTTGTTAACATAGTTTAGCAAGATTAACACATAGACAAAAGAACCTTATTCCCAGTTGTAAGGTGAAGATGGAATGAAATCAGCATGGACATATGCAATGTTCTCGGGGTGTAGTTAGTATTTAGAAGATGCACAGATCCATAAAACCACAGGAGATCCTGAGACATCTAGGACTCTGAGTATCATCATTTGAAGATCACGATAAGCATTTTGAGTGATTCCAAAGTTTAAATAAAAAACCTTAAGTTAATTACAAAGTTGTGACATTAGAACCAAAACAAATGAGATATGAATAAACTTTCTTTATAAATAGTGATGGTATTTTTTGTTTGCTTTTGTTATTTTTTCAAAAAATATTAAAGACATGAGAACTGTTTTAAGCTGAAGAAAATAATTTTAGTTTCAAATTAGAAAATTTGAATTTTTGCAGAGAATATTATAACTCACTTTTGTTCAAGTGTAAGTCAATATACATTTGGATTTTTCTGAGTAGTATAATTAAAATTGTGTATATTTCCAGGTAAGTTGAAGTGTTGGGAAAATCTAATTCTTCTTTTGGATTCTTTCCTGATTTTCTAACTGAAATTTTATTTATTTTTTGCTACTGACTTACCACAGCATGTCCCCCTCTAGCCTGCGGGTGGTTAAGTAAGACAATCATTCTGTACAAACTCATTTTTAACTTTGAGATACACACCAGTGGATTTCCAATTCTGCAAGGGAAGGTCTCTTATAAGTTTTGAAGTAGAGGAAGATCATTGTTTCAGAAAAAAAATTAGATCACCTGGGATTTCATTTCAAAAATCAGACTTCTAGATTCAGAAGCTGTGGGTGGTAAGGGAAAAATACATTATTAATGACAAAGGTATCAGGTATTGCTCCTGCTGCAGAGAGAGTTCTATCGTTTCTCATCCAAAGCTTGTTAATTGAATGAATCTTGTTACAGAGAGGAGAATTTGTGGTATATTATCACCACAGGACATTGATAAATCTTAACTGTTCCCTTGAGCACACATAAAAGAATCAAAATGTGGAATTTCTTCTAAAAAGACCTCAGACAGTAAATTTCATCTTAGCCCTGGTTCACTGATATTAAGGGAAGCCTCAAGACCCATGTTCTCAGCTGGTTTTCTGTTAATTTCTACAAATGGTGTTTTGATAGAGATCTGGATTTGTCTTCACTTGAACATCTTTAAAAAATATTTTGAAATACAAAAATGTTTTCTAAAACAAACCAAAGATTTATAGACTTTGAGTTATTACCAGTAATGTCACAATTATTCCATTCCTGTGTAAAAGTTCTTGCAGGCCAGGCTCAGTGAGACGGATTGTCAGTTTCAGTTCTCATAATAGTACTAAATATTTAGGCACAGCACTGTTATCATCTCCATGTTATGGATGAAAAAATGAAGAATCAAGGAAGCTAAACAGCAAAAGTTTGTAAAACTGGGTAGTGGAGTTAAGTGAACTCAATTTATGTATCACAAAAGATAAAATTTTAAAATATGTCTGACTGATGATTAAGAGAAGAGCATTACTATATATTTCCAATTTTTAGAAAGACAAGATAAATGTATATTTCACCTGAAGATCTTTCTTCACTTATAGAAAACTTCAAAGTGTCTTGCCCAGTAATTTCCGCTCACCTGTACTCTTGTTGCCGGTAGGATTGTCTAATACTTATTTTTCTAGGCCCCCATGCATTTGCAGGACACACACTTGTTTCTGCTGGATAGTTGAAGAAAGTTAATTTCATATAAATACTTGTCTACTAAGTACATAGTATGTGTTGGGCTTTCCTAACTCTGACTTCACCCCTAAATGCTCATTCATCCCAATGTGTGAGTGTGTAGCCACATAAAAGAAGATAATCTATTTGGACCATAGTTCCTTGATTTTAACTAGGGATACTTGTAGAACATCCATATAAGTTTGCTGTGCTGATCCAATGAGAAAATATATGTGAAGTGCTCAGATCAGGGACTGAAATATACTAACTAGGTGCAGTATCAGCAACATTAGAAAAATCGGGGTAGCAATGGTGGTGCTAATAGACATGGTGGTAGTTTTGAATAAAGTATCTGCTTTAGTATAGTATTTTTGGTTTCTAATTATAAAGATAAGAAAAGATCATGGAGCAAAAGTGAAAAGAGGGATAAAGTATTTTATTTTGTTTTTCTTATTTAAAGGGAGTAGAGGACACAATGCAGTTTGCTGTAAAGTTCTCATTGTTTGATAATCTTATTCAATCTCTTTCCCTGGGATGTGTTCAGGTACAGAAGTAAAGAAGGATTTTAAACTACTTAAATATAGGGGTTAGGAAATGAGAGAGGGACTTTTCACAACCAAGAGTTGGTTGTGAAAGAAAGTAAAAAACAATATTGCTGTTCAACCTCTATTCAGGTGAATGTAGTGGTAACAAGAAGGTGGTTTTAAGTTAATATGTTACCAGTGGAGTTACACTGTTGAGTAGCATTTTGTATAACAATTTTCAATCTTGAAAGTGCTTTATTTATATGTTATCTCCTTTATTCTTTGCAACACAGCTGAGAGTCTCAGCAAAGATTGTATAACCATTTTACAGCAGAAAATTCATACTTAAAGCATTGAGTCATTTAGGCAATATCAAAGAGGCAAAGCATACCTGACTAGTGCTATAAATTTTTTATCTGAGAGCGCACTGAATTTTGTTCTATGTTGTTTTATACTCTTCCACTCATATTATAAGATTACATGATTAAAGAATACTGACTTATACCTTTTCCACAGTAGACCAATTCTTAACCTTATGAAAGGTAGGATAAATGCAAAAATACATCTAAGTCGAAATCATCGCTAGATATTAAAAGCTCTATTTTTATTTTCCTGAGAAGTGGTGAGGAGTTTCCAACTCTGACATGTTTCTGGTTTCTAAAAATGTAACCAAATATATATTCAATGACTTAAATGTATAATTAAATAGATTTCAAGAGAAGTCAAATGCATCTTTACAAATCATTATCGTGTATCTTGTTTTTTAGACTCTATCAATAAAGGACCTACTGAAAGATGAAGTACAAAAACCTGACTTTTAAAGAATAACTGACATAGAGTTTTAACTTTAAAATATCAATTGAGTGTGTATGTGTGTGAATATATGTATATAAATCAACTTTTTATAGTCAGCATTTTTTAATTTTCCTTTTAATTCAATTCATTTTTCAATTAAGAACTGCTTATTTTTGGTACTATCAGAAGTATCACTAGAATATACAATACAGAACTTCTATTATAAGCATGATAGACATATATATATGAAATCAGCTTTGAATCTAATCAAAGTATTAATCTTCAAATCTAATTAAAATGTTAAACATTCTACAGCCTTCTTATATTTTCTTTCTTTGTATGTGGTAACAGGGAGCCAAAATGTGTACTCTGATTTAGCAATGTCACACATTTTAAGAAACCAATGTGTCGATATTTTCTGATGTACAAAAATAAGCGTAATACTGAAAGAGTGGTGTTAACTGAAAAGTTAATCCATGTAACTAATCCCAGAAACTTTACTTGGCCGATCCACGGCTATTTCTAAAAGACTTTAACCATCGTTTTATGCTTCCTTATGTGAGTTTTGGTAAATTATTAGGTGCTGCTGACACTGAAAGTGAAGAAGTTTCTTTTTCCTGTGCTATATTTTCTTCAGTCATGGTAAGAACTTACTGCTTAAAGTGTCAACATTTACCACACAATGATTAGAAAAGGTGTTTCTCACAAACCTGCACATTGTGTGCATGTACCACAGAACTTAAAGTATAATTAAAAAAAAAGAAAATGTGTCTCTCAATTTTAGTTGCATCCTTGTGACTCCAAAAATATGAAATAATATATATTCTACAGACATATTTCTAAACATTTCTTGATTATTTTTTCATTGTCATAAAACCATAAGAACAATAGATTTGAAAAATGATCTACAACCCTGTCATCAATTGAATCAACTTGAAAACTGTTTTTGTTTCAATCGCATTCAAATGAATAAATAGTTAAATAGCTGTAGTTATACATAGCTTAATAGTTTTCTAAATTTTTGGTATTTTGAACAATTCAGTTCTCAAAAGACAGAAGAATCTTTTAAAAGCAAATTCCAGTGAAATAGCAAAATTAACATTGTTTTGGGTTTATGTGTGGTTCTTCATTAATAATAAAAATAAAATAAGTCTTGTTGGTTGGACCCTAGACTGGTTCTTTCATTTGACTTTTGCCTCTACTCTGGCATGATATGCCATGCAGAAATATAAGGCTTTTTCATTTCAAAATAAAAATATAATTAAGCATCACTGCTTAGTAAAAAAAATAGCTGTAACTCCAGCCATACCTCTAGTGGTAATAAAATAAGCAGTTAGGATACAAATGCATCCGTTTTATAGCAAAGTAAAATAAGGATTCTTAAGTGACCATGCAAAAATGGTGAGCTGTATATCTCAACTAGCATTTCAACAGGTCAATAAATCATTAATTAACTTTTGTATCCTAACCGAAGCCCTTTTCTGTTGACTGATATCTCGGGAGATTCTATTTTCAATTTCACAGAATTCCAAGTATACAAATAGATTGTTTATCTGAATTGAGTACTCAGAGGCTTCTGTCTGAGATGCAGAATGCATTTTTAACATCATAGTTAGTAAGAGTATGTTGTCCCATTTTGAAAATGTTTGTTGCCTAGGCAGTCAAGCATTGTCAATCAAAGGTAACTTAGAACATTAATTATTTTAGTATATGCTTTTTCTAAATTTGTCCAAGCTTTTTCATTTCTTCCTCATGTACCACCAAATGCTAAGGCAGAGATTTAAGTATCATATCTAACATACCTACCCAAGCCTCTAGAATCTCAAGTTATTGTATAAATCATTTAGCAATCAGAGTCTCCATGAAATTGTATTAGTTTCTTTCCTTTTTTGAATTACTCTTGCTCTCAGTTCTCATAGGTTTAAAATTATTTTCTAACTAACGCACATTAAGAAATGATAGAGAGACCAGTGATTAAGAACATAAAATTTGGAGATATATCTGTGCAGGGATTCTAGTTCTTCTACTGCCTGGATAGAAAACCCCAGGCCACTGGGGCAGATGCTATTAATCTCTGAATATGTAGTTCTCTTCTTCTCTAAGCAATAGGAGAAGATTGTGATTCTTATCCCCTTGAAGGTAAGAATGAAATTGAACCTATCTTTGACTAATGAAACGTGAGTAGACATGATGTGTATTACTTTTTAGTGGGAAATTTTAAGAGGCAGAGGTTGATTCTTTAGGAGCCCACAAGCTTATAAAGCTCCAGGCTTTGCAATCTCCCTTAGCCTGAATAATCGGATTGCCATAGTGAGAACAACTGCCCTGTAGAATCGCCAGAACCTGGAGCTTTTCTTAAATAAGCAAGGTAATAAACGTTTATTTTACTAAGACACTTGGATTTTAGGGTTATTTGTTATCACAGCAGAGCCTTCTCTGACCTGAAAGATACTGTAGGTTACTTAAACTTTCTAGTCTTCATTTTCTCATCCATAAAATGATGATAAAAAGACCAACCTTCAAAGGGCTATTGTGGATATTAATTTAAACATTTATATTTCAAATACTTAAAAATTGTTTTATAAAGCAGTCAAAAGTAGCTACCATTCTATCATTATGTATCATTTTATAGATAGATAGATAGATAACTTTAAGATGAAGACTCTGTTATCATGCCTATTATTATTCTGAGTATTAAAAATGCCCTCATCTTTCTGAGCTCTATTTTGAATAATCTGCCACTTAGGAGCTATCCCTGTCTTGTTCCTAGAATTTCTGAAATATTCTTCAGCCTGATTGACACTTCCAGTATGTTTAAATAAATAAAATTTTGTTATCCCAGTGGAAATATTGATTGATCCATGCATTCGCTAACTAAACAAATGTAACTGAAAAAATAATTATGTGCAAATTAGTTTCGGGTGAATTGTCAATTCCAGGTGCATTGTCAAGTTTACTTTTACCATTGAACACATTTTCTACTACGTTGCCTGTTTCTCCAAATAAAAAATAAGGGCAGTAATAAGAGTTAGCTTCTGCCTAATTCCTGAGTAATTCATGGTAATTTGTATTATTATTGATAGTGCTAGTAAGTGAGGATAAGAGTGAAACGAAAAAATCTACTGCAACTTTGAGAGAAAAGTGAGTGTAAGAAAGAGATTATTAGGACGAAATGGTTAAACCTGATGGCAATGTTCCAAGAAATCATAGTACTCCCAAAATATAGTATTGCCAGAGAGTGGGAAAACATACCATGGTAAATTGAAAGCAAGGAAATGTAAGAATGGCACGTGACCTGTTGGATCCACACGTGTTTGTTTTGAATCCACATGCTTTCTATTTACGTATACATAGTCTTCAAGCTCTGAATTTATAAATAAAAGGTTTGGTCAAAATAAATTTAACAGATATGTAAATATTTAAATATTATATTCCAGATTATAAACATAAGTGAGAAGCAGGGTGTGATTGTATGAAGAAAGAGAAAAAAGTAATCAAGAGGAAAAATGAAAAACGTAAGATAAATGTCCAAAAAAGAGTACCATATAAGACAAAATGGGCAAGAGCATGGTTAGATAGATAGAAAGATAGATAATAGATATATAAATTGAATATGTTTTTCTGGGGAAGCTCTGTTTCAAATTGCATGTTTAAAAGTTGGCTAGAGTTGGCAGATCAAGGTTGGCTCATCCAGGTTTGGCTCAAGGCTGTGGGTTTAGTACAGTCTCCTTTAATATTAATCACTTTAAATTCAAAGCTATTCAAGTCACGATTTTGTTGTTGTTGTTGTTGTTGCTGTTGTTGTTAAGAAGATATTGCCAACTCCCACAGGGGTGAATGGTAACACATAATGCCTCTTACTAAGGCCATGGCTGAGAACTGACACATGTCACATTTTTCAATATTCCATAGATTGCCAAAGGAAAGTCATATGGCTAAGACCAACATCATTGAGTTAGGGTTGTGTCCTTCTTTCATATAAGTTAGGGGTCAGTATGAATATTTGCTGAGCAATAATATAATCTAGCATATGAGGCAAAGCTGTTATTTAAATATGCCACCATATGTACCTGAGCATACATTCAATATGACTCAAAAAGAAAACTGGACAAGATTACAAAGTATAGGAATAGAATTCACTTCAGATTCACAGTAGATAACACAATGTCAAACTATTCATTCTTGGATATGTAATAAGGGGTCTGACTCCAGGATTGATGCTGTAACCTGGCAGCCTTTTTTGTTTTTGTTTGTTTTTAGATGGAGTTTTACTCTGTTGCCAATGCTGGGTTGCAGTGACGTGGTCTTGGCTCACTGCAACCTCTGCCTCTAGGGTTCAAGTGATTCTCCTGCCTCAGCCTCCCAAGTAGCTGAGATTACAGGTGCCTGCCACGACGCCTGGCTTATTTTTTGTATATTTAGTAGATACAAGGTTTCACAATGTTGGCCAAGCTGGTCTCGAACTCCTGACCTCGTGATCTGCCCGCCTCGGCCTCCCAAAGTGCTGGGACTACAGGGATGAGCCACTGCACCCAGCCAATCCAGACAGCTTTTAAGCAACACTCCTGCCTCTTTCGCTTTGCCCCAACTCTGGATAAGGTGATAGTGAACTCCAGATACTCCATCCATTGGTAAAAGCAGTAAATTAAAACACTTACCCCAATTCCTCTTCCTAACTACCACTAAAAACGTGAGGCCTTTCCTCACTCTCTCAAGCTATGTTTTAATCAACTTGGAAAGCCTCCCCTTCTTGCCTGAGAAAGGCTCATTGTGGCATTTTTGCACCTTCTTGGTGTATCTGTGACATCATCAATCTTTTAGATGAGGATCCCGTCTATAGCTACTGTGATTAAACTAGTGGTTTTTCAAAGTACAGTCCAAGAACTATTTGAGAATTTGTTAAAAATTCGGATTCTGGATCCCTACATCAAACTAAATTAATCTGAACTCTGGATTATGAACAATCTCCATCAATAAATTTAATACAAAATAAAGTTAGAAGAATATTGGTGAACTCACACTAAAAGCGGATCTCTCGGCAGAAACTCTACAAGCCAGAAGAGAGTGGGGGCCAATATTGCACATTCTTAAAGAAAAGAATTTTCAACCCAGAATTTCATATGCAGTCAAACTAAGCTTTATAAGTGAAGGAGGAATAAAATCCTTTACAGAGAAGCAAATGATGAGAGATTTTGTCACTACCAGGCCTGCCCTAAAAGAGCTCCTGAAGGAAGCACTAAACATGGAAAGGAAAAATCAGTACTAGCCACCGCAAAATCATGCCAAATTGTAAAGACCATCGAGGCTAGGAAGAAACTGCATGAACTAATGAGCAAAATAACCAACTAAAATCATAATGACAGGATCAAATGCACACAATATTAACTTTAAATGTAAATGGACTAAATGCTCCAATTAAAAGACACAGACTGGCAAATTGGATAATGAGTCAAAACCCATCAGTGTGCTGTATTCAGGAAACGCATCTCACGTGCAGAGACACACATAGCCTCAAAATAAAGGGATAGAGGAAGATCTACCAAACAAATGGAAAACAAAAAAAGGCAGGAGTTCCAATCCTAGTCTCTGATAAAATAGACTTTAAACCAACAAAGATCAAAAGAGACAAAGAAGGCCATTACATAATTGTAAAGGGATCAATTCAACAAGAAGAGCTAACTATCCTAAATATATATGCACCCAATACAGGAGCACCCAGATTCATAAAGCAAGTCCTGAGAGACCTACACAGAGACATAGACTCCCACACAATAATAATGGGAGATTTTATCACCCCACTCTCAACATTAGACAGATCAATGAGACAGAAAGTCAACAAGGACACCCAGGAATTGAACTCAGCTCTGCAGCAAGTGGACCTAATAGACATCTACAGAATTCTCCACCACAAATCATCAAAATATACATTTTATTCAGCACCACACCACACCCATTCCAAAACTGATCATATATTTGGAAGCTCTTCTCAGCAAATGTAAAAGAACAGAAATTATAACAAACTGTCACTCAGACCACAGTGCAATGAAACTAGAACTCAGGATTAAGAAATTCACTCGAAACCACTCAACTACAAGGAAAATGAACAACCTGCTCCGGAATGCCTACTGGGTACATAATGAAATGAAGGCAGAAATAAAGATGTTCTTTGAAACTAACGAGAACAAAGACACAACATTCCAGAATCTCTGGGACACTTTCAAAGCAGTGTGCAGAAGGAAATTTATAGCATTAAATGCCCACAAGAGAAAGCAGGAAAGATCCAAAATCAACACTGTAACATCACAATTAAAAGAACTAGAGAAGCAAGAGCAAACACATTGAAAAGCTAGCAGAAGGCAAGAAATAACTAAAATCAGAGTAGAACTGAATGAAATAGACCACAAAAAACCCTTCAAAATATTAATAAATCCAGGAGCTGGTTTTTTGAAAAGACCAACAAAATTGATAGACCACTAGCAAGACTAATAAAGAAGAAAAGAGAGAAGAATCAAATAGATACAATAAAAAATGATCAAGGAGATATCAACACCGATCCCACAGAAATACAATCTACCATTAGAGAATACTACAAACACCTCTACGCAAATAAACTAGAAAATCTAGGAGAAATGGATAAATTCCTCGACACCTACACTCTCCCAAGACTAAACCAGGAAGAAGTTGAATATCTGAATAGACCGATAGCAGGCTCTGAAATTGTGGCAATAATCAATATCTTTCCAACCAAAAAGAGTCCAGTACCAGATGGATTCAAAGCTGAATTCTACCAGAAGTACGAGGAGGAACTGGTGCCATTCCTTCTGAAACAATTCCAATCAATTGAAAAAGAGAGAATTCTACCTAACTCATTTTATGAGCCAGCATCATCCTGATACCAAAGCCTGGCAGAGACACAACCAAAAAAGAGAATTTTAGACCAATGTCCTTGATGACCACTGATGCAAAAATCCTCAATAAAATACTGGCAAACCAAATCCAGCAGCACATCAAATATCTTACCCACCATGATCAAGTGGACTTCATCCCTGGGATGAAAGGCTGGTTCAACATAGGCAAATCAATAAATGTAATTCAGCATATAAACAGAACCAAAGACAAAAACCTCATGATTATCTCAATAGATGCAGAAAAGGCCTTTGACAAAATTCAACAACCATTCCTGTAAAAAACTCTCAACAAATTAGGTATTGATGGGATGGATGTATCTCAAAATCATAAGAGCTATCTATGAAAAACCCACAGACAACATCATAATAAATGGGCAAAAACTGGAAGCATTCCCTTTGAAAACTGGCACAAGACAGGGATGCCCCCTTTTACCACTCCTATTCAACATAGCGCTGGAAGTTCTGGCCAGGGAAATGAGGCAGGAGAAGGAAACAAAGGGTATTCAATTAGGAAAAGAGGAAGTCAAATTGTCCCTGTTTGCAGATGACATGATTGTATATCTAGAAAACCCCATTGTCTCAGCCCTAAATCTCCTTAAGCTGATAAGCAACTTCAGCAAAGTCGCAGCATACAAAATCAACGTACGATAATCACAAGCAATCTTGTACACCGAAAAGAGACAAACAGAGAGCCAAATCATGAGTGAACTCCCATTCACAATTGCTTCAAAGAGAATAAAATACCTAGGAATCCAACTTACAAGGGATGTGAAGGACCTCTTCAAGGAGAACTACAAACCACTGCTCAATGAAATAAAAGAGGATTCAAAGAAATGGAAGAACATTCCATGCTCATGGGTTGGAAGAATCAATATCGTGAGAATGGCCATACTGCCCCAGGTAATTTATAGATTCAATGCCATCCCCATCAAACTACCAATGAATTTCTTCACAGAATTGGAAAAAACATCTTTAAAGTTCATACGGAACCAAAAAAGAGCCCACATCGCCAAGTCAATCCTAAGCCAAAAGAGCAAAGCTGGAGGCATCATGCTACCTGACTTCAAACTACACTACAAGGCTACAGTAACCAAAACATCATGGTACTGGTACCACAACAGAGACATAGATAAATGGAACAGAACAGAGCCCACAGAAATAATGCCGCATAACTACAACTATCTGATCTTTGACAAACCTGACAAAATCAAGCAATGGGGAATGGATTCCTTATTTAATAAATGGTGCTGGGAAAACTGGCTAGCCATATGTAGAAAGCTGAAACTGTATCCCTTCCTTACACCTTATACAAAAATTAATTCAAGATGGATGAAAGACTTACATGTTAGAGCTAAAACCTTAAAAACCCTAGAAGAAAACATAGGCAATACCATTCAGCACAAAGGCGTGGGCAAGGACTTCATGTCTAAAACACCGAAAGCAATGGCAACAAAAGCCAAAATTGACAAATGGGATCTAACTAAAGTAAAGAGCTTCTGCACAGCAAAAGAAACTACCATTAGAGTGAATAGGCAACCTATAAAATGGGAGAAAATTCTCGCAACCTACTCATCTGACAAAGGGCTAATATCCAGAATCTACAATGAACACAAACAAATTTACAAGAAAAAAACAAACAACCCCATTAAAAAGTGGGTGAAGGACATGAACAGACACTTCTCAAAAGAAGACATTTATGCAGCCAAAAAACACATGAAAAAATGCTCATCATCAATGGCCATCAGAGAAATGCAAATCAAAAGCACAATGAGATACCGTCTCACACCAGTTAGAATGGCGATTATTAAAAAATCAGGAAACAACAGGTGCAGGGGAGGATGTGGAGAAATAGGATCATTTTTATACTGTTGGTGGGACTGTAAACTAGTTCAACCATTGTGGAAGTCAGTGTGCCGAATCCTCAGGGATCTTGAACTAGAAATACCATTTGACCCAGCCATCCCATTACTAGGTATATAGCCAAAGGACTGTAAAACATGCTGCTCTAAAGGCACATGCACACCTATGTTTAATGCAGCACTATTCACAATAGCAAAGACTTGGAACCAACCCAAATGTCCAACAACGATAGACTGGATTAAGAAAATGTGGCACATATACACCATGGAATACTATGCAGCCATAAAAAAATGATGAATTCATGTCCTTTGTAGGGACATGGATGAAACTGGAAACCATCATTCTCAGTAAACTATCTCAAGGACAAAAAACCAAACACGGCATATTCTCACTCATAAGTGGGAATTGAACAATGAGAACACATGGACACAGGAAGGGGAACATCACACTCCGGGGACTGTTATGGGGTGGGGGGAGAGGGGAGGGACAGCATTAGGAGATATATCTAATGCTAAATGACGAGTTAATGGATGCCGCACAACAACATGGCACATGGATACATATGTAACGAACCTGCACATTGTGCACATGTACCCAAAAACTTAAAGTATAATAATAATTAAAGAAAAAAAAAGAAAAGTTTAGTGATGGAGACACCAGCGCTGCATTCTACAACAAACGATGTAAAAACTTTACAGATAGCTTCTGCTAACTTACTACAGTTTACATTCCTCTCAGGTGGGAGAATTGTTGAGTTTTTTCTTAAGATAGAAAAGCAATTCAGATCATCTGAAATCTCCACAAGAAGGATAAGAAGCACAGCAGAAACTATTCTAGGCAGGAAGTCATCCTTTCAACTGTCTGTGCTCCATAGAAACAATTGTCTGCACCGGGAGTCATATGAGGTACAGACAACAACCAGACCCCTGATCCTCTCATTTGTGATTTCAGAAGAAATTACCAGTCAGCTGAGTCATTCACTGAGTAAAGTAAACATTTGGCACTGAAAGAGGTTAGACGGATAACTATTTGTATCACCATATTCATAAAGCTGGAATATTTTCCATTACTGGTATCACATCTGAATGGAAGATGTTAAAAGGTCTCTCATCTTGTAAGATGGATATGAAAAAACATTTTCTGAGAAATGAAATTATTAACACATCTGCGAGGTGGATGGAAGAGGAAAAAAACAACAATCAGCTTGAGTTCTCCTTGATAAGACAACTCACTAAAAACATAAAGAGAAAAATACCAGTTTAGGCCGGGCGCGGTGGCTCAGGCTTGTAATCCCAGCACTTTGGGAGGCCGAGGCGGGCGAATCACGAGGTCAGGAGATCGAGACCACGGTGAAACCCTGTCTCTACTAAAAATACAAAAAAAAAAAAATTAGCTGGAAGTGGTGGCGGGCGCCTGTAGTCCCAGCTACTCGGAGAGGCTGAGGCAGGAGAATGGCGTGAACCTGGGAGGCAGAGCTTACAGTGAGCTGAGACTGCGCCACTACGCTCCAGCCTGCGCGAGAGAGCGAGACTCCGTCTCAAAAAAAAAAAAAGAAAAATATCAGTTTAAAATAATCAAAGAGAAGAAGACCATTCTAGACATTTTAAATTGCTGATAAGATTTTAATTTGCTCCAAGTCGAAAAAAGTATATTTCTTGTGTTTTATGGCACATACTGAGCAATTATTTCACACATGATAGATTCAGCAGTAAAATAATACTCGTTAACAGCTGGAACTCCTAAAAGCACAGCACAATGTGAAGATGGAATTTGCTAAAATAAACCATCTGCTGAAAAATACTATTCTGCAAATTTACAAATAAAGTTTAAACGTTATTTGTCTTATTTAATAGGTGTGTGAAAAGAATGATATATTTGAAAAGTAGGTGCTACCTTAATTAGTTCTTTATATTAGACAGTTGGTTACAGTAAAGCACAGTAAGGTGCTACATCCAAATATTGCTAAATTTGCTGCATAAACTATGTATTTAGCTTAAATTATTTGAAATTTTATAGTTAAAGTAACAAATGTATACTTAAATATTTTGACACAAATTAGAAATATACCTTTAAAAAGCGTCTTACACTCTAAATATTATTTATCACATACATATTTGTCTTTTCTCTATAGGAAACTTTAAATTTTTCCCTTGAAGCTTTAATTATTTGAGTCTATAAAACAAACTCATAATGTACAAATTAACAGGAAAAAATGATTTACAGATATAATTATGTGCACAAGTATGCACTTGGACTTTACATTATATATATATATATATATATATATATACAAATATTTGTATATTATAAATAGATATACAAATATATACTATATATATAAAAACTCCAGGAAAGGCAAGGTAGTTAACACGTCTATGCTGTCTTGAGGTTACAGAAAACAGAGCTGTACGTTGGTAAATCAGGCTTTGCGGAAGACAGGTGACAACAAGGAAGAAAGAGGAGCCTGGCAGCAGAGGTGGTCTTGTTACATGGATGCAACCTCCCAGGGAGCAGCCCTCCTCTTGGGAAGTATAGAAAAGAAATGGTCTTTCGAAATTGAAATGTGGCAGACTCAGTTAATCTTTCCTAAACCCAGACAAGGGAGTATCTCAGGGAAAGCCTGTCTATATCAATGCAGATTTTCTCTACAAATGGAAATCTCCCCAACAAACACAGCTTTTCAGCTATTCTTGTAGAAGAAGCTATTTCCAGTCTTGCGAGTAGCCATCTAGAAATATGTCAAAAAGTTGGCCAGGCGCACGCCTGTAATCCCAGCACTTTGGGAGGCTGAAGTGGGTAGATCACCTGAAGTCAGGAGTTCGAGGCCAGCCTGACCAACATGGTGAAACACCGTCTCTACTAAATATAAAAAATTAGCCAAGTGTGGTGGTGCATGTCTGTGATCTCAGCTACTTGGGAGGCTGAGCTAGGAGAATTACTTGACCGTGGGAGGCTGAGTTTGCAGTGAGCCATGATTGTGCCATTGCACTCCAGCCTGGGCAATAAAAGCAAAACTCCATCTCAAAAACAAAAAAAATGTATTTTAGGGTAATATTTTGGGTATGCATATGTACAATAAATACTACTGTGATTTTTAATCTTTTCTGTGGAGAAAACACAGGTGTGATTTCTAGTGTAGCTGAACATCACATATTTATTTGACAATATTGCACTTGTGTGTGTGTGGGTGTGTGTGTGTGTAGCTACTCTTTACCTTTGTCCTCACTTAATGATTAAATATTAACAATTAATTCAGTAAAATGTATGTTTTGAAATATTTCTCCATGTTATTATGCCTTAAATTAGTTTAATCATGCCCCTATAATGTGTACATTCTAACCTTTTACTATAGGTCTCAATCTTACTTTGGTTCCTGTATTTGCATTTATGCTAATAAAGTCCTACAGCTAAAAAGGATTATATAAACTTATCTACATTTTTACTAGTATTCTGGTGTCACTTTAAACTGTGCAATTAAATCAAATTTTAAACTGGATTATTGTTATCTGAGTTAAGGATCTAAATTTTTAATTATCTTATACATATTACTTATTTCTGAACCATAAATTGACTAATCTGCCCTTTATATGACGTGCATTATAAGAGTTTGGGATTGATTCATTTGCAAAGACCAATGCTTGAGAAGTAGATATTTAATCATAACATTTCAAAATCTACTGGATAACCTAGAATTGGAAAACAGCCTATAGGTTGAAAACTCCTGTGGTGAAGAAAGAAAATAACTAATATACAGTGACAATATAAATATTATAAGTATTTATTTTATTATTGCCCTGAAATTTGATAATACAAACATGTACTATCTACATATCATCCATATATCACGCCATAAGAAATCAATGCATTCTTCCAAAATTTAGCATAACCGAAAATGCACTCTCTTTCCTTGATGGAATTAAGTTACAAATAAAAGAAAAATAAGTAGATAAGTAGATGGAAGTAGATGTTTGAAAACAAAGAAAAATATTTGTTTTGGATAACTTAAAAACTCAATTGACTGTTCCAATATTTCAAGAACTTTGACTGTCAAGTGGTGGAGAGTTTTCCCCAGGAGACATTTGGCAATGTCTAGGGTTATTGTGGGGATGTCAAGACTGGTGGAGGTGTGGAATTTAGAGGTCAAACCAAACATCTAGCATTGCTAGGGCAGCCTCCCACAACAAAGAATCCTCTGGTCCTAAAGGTAAGTAGCACCAAGGTTGAGAATCCATAATCTAGAATTTAAACACTATGTAGCTATTCCAAGTGCTCAGGAAACACATCAATGCCCTCGAGGGGAAAAGTGTAAACATTTTAATTGCTGCACATGGTGACCCAAATCCATGTTGTTATTCTAAGCGGAAGAGGCTGAAGCAGAAAACGTCATTCGAAGAGTTTACTTGAGTCAAAATGAGGACAGCTGCCTGGAAGAAATATACCCAAGTATGCTTGGATATGAACTCCATTTGGAGCTTTGCAACAAGCAGTTTCTTAAAGGCAACAAAGGGACAAGAAGTGGGATGATGCAAAGACGTTTGTCACAAATTCTCATTGGCTTATGGAAATAACATTTATTAGTGACTGGCTAGGCACTGTTACACTTTTATTGGGTGTGGATTATAGTGTCTGGTGTGGCATTATTGGTTAATTTATAGCTACTGTGGCAACAGCAAGCAGCCTAGTTGAACACACAGCTCAAATAGGAGCAGGACAGAACTGCTGTCTCATTTTCATATCTCTCTGGGCCTGATTCTTTAAAAGGACTTGCATTTCTCACATGAAAGTTATTTTCTTTTCTCAATGTCAATAAATGAGAATAAATAGACATAAAATAGATCTTTTTGAGGATGAAGTAAATGGAATAAAAAACAAAACACAGGCTGACCAGAAATCATAGAGGGAAGAAAAGGTTATAAATATATGGATTTTTCAAGGTGATTTTAAGGTATCAGGAATCAGTTAAATGTTGGGGGATTTTGTCTGATTATGGGCTAAAGGAGAATGTCCCTTTTGCCTTCTGAAGTTTCCCGAAAATCAGTAATAGGAGGCAGATAAATAGTAGAAAAGGCATACAGGTTTCTGCAATGTGTGTACACTGGAGCCCTTAGAATGAAGACCCAGACACACGATGGGTGCAGAGGCTTATCTACCACATGAAGTTTACAGAAAGAATGGTGTCTTGGATCACAGGGAAAAAGAAAAGAAAGAAAAGTTTATGTGAGAAAAGGAACCTGGCTAGCAACAGTGGACTTATTACGTAGGTGAAACCTCACTGGGAGCAGTCCTCAGAGAGAACAGACAGAAAATGTTTCTCTCAGACCTCTGGAGACCTCAAACTCTCAGTTAACCTTTCCTAGATCCAGACAAGGGGGCAGACCTGAGAGAAAGCCTTCCTGCATCAGGGCAGATTCTCTACCGATGCAAATCTCCCCAAGACAGCTTTGCAGTTATGTTTGCATTTCCAGCCCTTCTGAATAGCCATTTTGAAATATATCAAGGAAATATATTTTGGGGTAAAATATATTGGTTTCCTTCATACAGCTATAAAACATACAGGAATAATTTTTGTCAATGTCTACTACAAATGCAATATAGCAGTAATTATAAAACACAACAGATATTGAAGAAAAAATATGTAGAGTACATCACTTACAAATATTGATACGAAAAAGCCAAATAAAATAAAAATAATATCCAACAATATTTGATACAGTAAGACAAGAAATTAGCAAAAAATAAAACAAATGTCCACTTTGGGGATGAAAGTGTGCTTCCAAATTTCGTAATCCAATAATATTAATAATCATATTGATTAGCCCAAATAAAAAATAAATAGGGGATTCTCAGTACATGCTAACATATATTTGTTAAAAGATAATATTCATGTCTTTAAAGATTTTAAATGCTATAAAGTGTCTGATATTCTATATGCAAACACGTGTATGTCTATTAGAAGCAGAGAGGCCTGATTTTCTTTTTTTTTTTTGAGACGTAGTCTCTCTCTGTCACACAGGCTAGAGTGCAGTGGCGCAATCTCGGCTCACTGCAAGCTCCGCCTCCGAGGTTCACGCCATTCTCCCACCTCAGCCTCTCCAAGAAGCTGGGACTACAGGCGCCCACCACCACGCCTGGCTTATTGTTTGTATTTTTAGTAGTGACGAGGTTTCATCGTGGTCCCAATCTCCTGACCTCGTGATCCGCCCGCCTCGGCCTCCCAAAGTGCTGGGATTACAAGCGTGAGCCACCGCGCCCGGCCTAAGACGCCTGATTTTTATATGTTACTACATAGAGATAGAGAAGTGGATAGATTAATTTGCATACGCATAGAGAAATCGTAAAATAGAAATTTACTATCATACTTCAAGGAATTTAAATTCAACAATAAAATAATTCAAAGGTAAAATTTTAAATATTTTTAACAGTTACATTATTAATATTAGATAATATTTATAATGTGGAAATATTCAATGTTACAATAAGACAGAATGTCCAAACATCAGTCTTAAAACTAGTATAAATATTTGCTTGTTTATACCAGAAAAATTGAAGCTGAACCTAAAATTATATAGGAAATAAAAGAAAAATTTTAAGGGAGCTCTTTAATAACACAAACATATATATATACACACACATATAACATGTATATTCGTTATATGGGATAGATATAGATTTAACATGTTATATCTATATTTGTATCTATCTATAACTACAGCTGTATGTATCTACATTTCTATATGTTTAGTCATTGACATAAATATAGACTGGAATAAATATAAAGGCACATATGATTCTTGGATAAAAAGGATTTAGTATCATGAAGACAAATTCTTTCCAAATTCACCTATCAATTCACAACCATATACACTTTCATTAGTATAATTTAAAATTTTTAAATAAATTCCAAGATTCATTTAAAGGAATATACATGTATACCACCAGTAAAGAAAGAAGCAAGAGTGCACTAAACTAACTTGCTATTAAAAGACATTTTTAATCTTAGTAACTAAAACTGAGCAGTACTGATTTGGAGTACTGGAATTTAGGTATATGGGATCTCACAAGCATAGAGCTCAAAGGAGACTCCGGTATGCACGAGAGCTTAGGATGTGCTTTGGAAGGCATTACCAAACCATGGGCAAAGTTACTGTAGTGTCTTAGTCTTACTAGGTTTCAAAAGCCAGAGAAAAGACTCATGGCCACCATATAAGAGCAAAACAAAAGGACAGGGAGAGAATGTGAAGATACTGAAACATTTTACATAAATTTGTATAAAACATACTTTAAAGAAAATATAAAGTTTAGGATATACATCAAAATCAGCAGAACCACTAAATAAATAAGTAGGCATTGTATACTAGCAAGAGAAAATTTAAATGGATTTCATAAAATATTGACACCTACGATTTTTAAAATATGTTTAAGAAATCCCGTATTTCATAGGGCAGCCTTTCACAACATAGATATATTAGGACATAAAGGTCCTTCTGCTTTTAATTTACTAGTGTTTATAGGGCTAAAAATATCTTCTACCCTTGTCTTTTGTCCGATGGTGCAAAAATTTTTCATAAGCATGTAATTCTGAATGCCTGATAGACTGACATATATAATATGCTGCTAGTATTAAAATATGTGACGGAAAACACATCCAATCTTCTCACTGTTTACATAAATTCTAGGTTTCTCCTCTTTACCTCAAGCACGTATGGAACGAATTCTTACATTTTAATATTGCCATGGCATTCACATTGAACGTAAGTTCAACTCTCTCATATGGTAGCTGGGTTCAGATTCCCTTGACAATTTCCAGTTCTAACCCTCACAGTTCCTCAGTGTGGCTGGCCCAGATAGTGACCCTACAGAGTTGCCTCCCGCTGTTGACTACCCGCTATGGAACCGTCGGATACAACGTACCTGACTCACCACACAGACCTCACAGCCCACATGGACAGCCCCCACACGCCAGAGTGACCTGCTCAGTTGCAGCGGGAGCCAAGAAATGTGCCTGCTGGCACTCACCCCACCAGCTAGAGCCCCGTGGAAAACTTATTTGGGTAATGTTCTGGGCCCAGTAAAGGCTGGAGTCCCACAGACCCCTTTTCTCTCTCTTGATCCCCACTCATCTTCCCCATTGTGTTCAGCCCTATGAGGTGTGCTACTGTATTAGTCCATTTTCACACGCCGGTAAAGACATGCCCAAGACTGGGTAATTTCCAGAAGAAAGAGGTTTAATAGACGCACAGTTCCACATGGCTGGGTAGGCCTCAGAAACATAGCGGAAAGTGAAAGGCACATGTCACATGGCAGCAGACAAGAGAGATTGTGCAGGGAAACTCCCCTTTATAAAACTATCAGATCTTGTGAGACTTACTCACTATCAGGAAAATAGCATGGGAAAGACCTGCCCCCATGATTCAATTACCTCCCACCTGTTCCCTCCCACAACATGTGGGAATTCAAGATGAGATTTGGCCGGAGATACAGCTAAACCTCTTCTCAGCTACCCTCTTCCCTCTGGATCTGTGAGTAATAAAACTACTTCTCTGATTTCCCGTGTTTGGTCCTGCGGCCTCCATGTGTCTGATCTGACCTACACTGGAAACTAAATCTCCTCCTGGCGAGGGTCTCTGAGAGGGTCTCTTGTCAGAAATAGGCAAGCCACAGGTCAGGCAACAGCCACCAGGCAACTCCTTGTCTCAGCAGATGTTCTGTGAGAGGGAGGCCTGGACGTGGGATGCACACCTGGCCACTGCAGGGGTAAGGAAGTCTCCTGTGAAAGGCACATGTTAAGCATCCACAACCCCCTGCCCAGAACCCCAGAAAGGCAAGGCTCCAATTGACAGCCACTCTCCAGAGACAAACCTCAAGCACTAACTAGAGGAAAACAAAACAATGTAAAAATTTGAATTTATCTTACTATTTCAACGGTCTAGTAAAGACATTCTATGCCTGTACACCACATATTTTCTTCGATTGTTGATATATTTCAGATAGAATTTTATGTCTGGCTTTCACTTTAGCCTGGTCCCTACCTCAAGCATAAGGTAAGGATTTTCCATGCGTTCTTTTCTGGTACTACTACTTGCCAGTGTGGGGTCATGTCCTAGTCTATCTTGAGGGAACCCCCTGTTCATTATTGTCAGAGTGAGACTGTTAAGTCTTGATTTCCCTGGACAACTTCATTGCATGACTTTTAATATGATTTTTAAATATACCCTTTACTGGACAATAAATTATATAGTTATCTGAGTAAGAGATATGGTGAGGAAGAGGCATTGCCTCATTCAGCTTTTCTGTTTGGTGAACTCGCATAGGTTCTCCTCACCCACCAGTCACCTCTAAACCGTATTGTTCCAAGACAACAAACAGAACTCGAGTGTGTATCTTTCACCAATGGATTTGTCTTTGCTCCATAAAGCTTATTGCTTCATAGGGTTTCCGTTAGCATTTTCTCTATTTATTTTTCTCATAAAATATCACAGGCCTTCTTACTATGGAATTATGGGTGATTTCCTTCAATCTGCATCATATCAAGTTGAGGTTCATGTATATGGAAAGTAAAACGTACGTTTAAAATATCAGGAATGATGTTTTCCCCTCCCTTTTAGCACATGTGCTTGTGAGAGTCATTGTAATACAATTCTAGTCTCATGTTTTGATCATTCCTAAGATGAAAATAACATTTTTTGATAAAATATCTGAGTTTTATGAGGTCTTTACTATATGATGTGATAGAATATCAGAAGACCATACTTTTTTCTAGTTTTACATGCAATTCTATCATTATTTCATCTTTACTCGTACGAGAGTAATTTTCCAATATAGATATCTTGTCATTCTTCCTGTTATCAGTAAATAAGTGAAATGAAAAGCTAGATTATATAATTTATCTAGAACAAGAAAGTAGAATTGAATCTATATTCATTAATGAGACTAACCAGTCAATTACACAGATAGGCATTTTACATTTTGAAGATCATATGGACTCGTTGTCAGATATATTATTATTTATGTCTATAAGGACATCGCCTGTGCATATTTCTGAAGAAATCAGTGAGAGCTGATTTTTATTTTTATTATGTCTATAATTTGAGATAGGGTCTTGCTTTGTTGCCCAGGCTGGAGTGCAGTGGTGCAATCACTGCTCACTGTAGCCTCAACCTCCGAAGCTCAAGCAATCCTTCCACCTTGGCCTCCCAAATAGCTAGGACAACAGGAGCACATCACCATGCCCACCTTTTTTTTTAATCTTTTGATAGAGACTGGGTCTTGCTATGTTCACCAGGTTGCTCTTGAACACCTGGGCTCAAACAATCCTCCCATTTCAGCCTACTAAACTGCTGCTATTACAAGCATGAGCCACCATATGGGCTGGAAGCTGATTTTTAAAATTCTGAGATCATATAGGTGACAGCACCTGAAAAATAGACAACACCAAGCTTTATGTTCAAAGGTGTGAGGGTATCAATATTGCTGTGGCTATTGGGGAGGAAAAAAATGAGTAAAACCAGTGAGTTAAAGCTGTTGCTTTAAACTTTGGTTGTAATTTAACAAATGTTCTCTGGGGCGACTGTATATATTTAACCATGCTGTGCCCATTCACAGATGCAGTAGAGGGAAGAATTTCTCAAAGACAACTGTCCTAAGATTGAAATTAAACCGTACTATGTTTGAAAAGAGAAAGTCCAGGAATTACCAAATATTTTAGATATCAGATAAAAGAGAATGCCAGTAATGCGATGATAACCAGCAATGGTTGTTAACACAATACATCAAATCAGTATTTGAACTACCTTTTGAATTACAAGGACAAATGGATCAAGTGTTGACTCTTTAGTAGATTAATCTTATTATGCTGAGATGTCTTTTCCAATGTTTTTCCACAAGGGGATTACAAATTTGGAAACCTCAGCTGCTTTCATTTTAGGCTCTCACCAATCCAAAAGCTGAAGTTCATCAATCAATGTGTCTAAGTGTTCACTAGTTATATACAATTTTGTAGTTTAAGCTATCTTTCCAACTTCCTAAATCATCACCTTCATTTGTTCTTGTTTTTTTCCACTATCACTTCTTTGTTGACATATAAAGAATATAAGTAAATTCTTATTTTGTTATTGTTCATTTTAGTCTAATTTCATCGAAATATAATAATCCTATAATTTCATTTTACTTTCAAAGATTAAATTAAACGGACATATAAGTGAGTGTAAGATTTGCATTTGCATTATTTTGGCATCAATTTACTATCCTGCCTCATACACATAGAGATCATTTTCATGTACGTCATTTCAAACATCCAAGTGCAGTATTAAAAGCAGTTGTAAATTATGGTTCTCATTTTCATGATACAATTACTATATAAACTTCCTCTTGCTGCTGTAACCAATTACCACAAACTTCATATCTTACAATAAAGTGACTGTTAATCCTACAGTTCTGGAGTTCAGAAGCCTTAAATGAGACTCACAGGGCTGACATCAAGTTTTGGGCAGGGCTGCAGTCTTTCTGAGGGCTATGTGGCAGGATCTATGTACTAGATTTTTTTCAGCATCCAGAGGCCACCTTTATTCCTTGGAACACGACCTCATTCTTATATCTTTTTTTTTTTTTTGAGATGGAGTCTCCTTCTGTCACCCACGCTGGAGTGCAGTGGCAGGATCTCAGCTCACAGCAACCTCTGCCTCCCGGGTTCAAGAGATTCTCCTGCCACAGCTTCCTGAGTAAGTTGGACTATAGGCACGTGCCACTATGCCCAGCTAATTTTTTGTATTTTTACTAGGGATGGGGTTTCACCATGTTAGCCAGGATGGTCTCGATCTCCTGACGTCGTGGTACACCCACCCCGGCCTCCCAAAGTGCTGGGATTAGGCGTGAGCCACCGCGCTGGGTCCTCATTCTTGTATCTTAAAAGTCAGTGATGTTGAGTAATTTCTCAGGCCACCACCTCCATGGTTGTCTTTCTTCTGCCTTCTTCTTTCACTTATAAGGAAGCTCGTGATTTCATTGATCCCACTTGTTTAAGATAATGTCTCCATCATTTAATTGCAAGCTTAATTTCACTTGAAATCTGATTTCCCACTGCCATGCAACCTAACATATTTGTATGTTAGACCCTGGGAATTAGGACATGAACATTTTTGGGAGGCTATTATTTTGTCTACAGCAGACATAATCTATTTACCTGCAGATTAAGGTGTTCTTTATTTTTCTGCCTCCTTCTCTTAATTTTTTTTAAATAAGATGAATTTTAGTAAAGAGAAAGAGAAAAGAAAGAAAAAAGAAGGAAGGAAAGAAAGAAAGTAGAAAGAAAAGAAGGAGGAAATGAGAGAAGGAAGGGAGGGAGAGAGGAAGGGAGAAAAGCAGGAAGGGAGAAAAAAGAAAGCAAGAACACAAGAAAGAATGAGAGAAAGAGAAAGAAAAAGAAAGGAAAGAAACAAAGAAGAAAGGGAGGGAGGAAGGAAAGGAGGAAGAGAGAATGGTAAAAGGGAGGAAGGCAAAGAAACAAGGAAAATAAAGAGAAGGAAGGAAGGAACGAAAAAGGAGGAAAGGATGGGAGGGAGGAAGGAAGAAAAGGGAGGGAGGAAGGGAGAAAAAAAGGAAAGAACGCAAGAAAGTGAGAAAAAAGAATAAGAGAAAAGAAGGAAGACAAGAAAAGAAGGAGGGAGAAAGGAAGGGAGGGAGACCCCGCCGCCATGGCTTTTTGCCCAGGCCTCCGCGCCTTTTTGCCCCCTGCCACCGCGGCTTTTGCCACTGCGGCTTTTGCCGCCGGGGCTTCTTGCTCCCTGCCGCCGCTTTTTAGTGGCTTTTTGCGGCTTTTTGCCCAGGCCTCCGCGCCTTTTTGCCCCCCGCCACCGCGGCTTTTGCCACTGCGGCTTTTGCCACCTTGGCTTTTTGCCCTCTGCCACCGCGGATTTTTGCCCCCCGCCGCGGCTTTTTGCCCCCCGCCGCCGCTTGCTTTTAGTGGCTTTTTGCCCAGGCCTCCGCGGCTTTTTGCCCCCCACCCCCACCCGCCGCTGCTTTTGCCGCTGTGGCTTTTTGCCCCAGCCGCTGCGGCTTTCTGTCGCCGCGGCTTTTTGCCCCTGCCACCAGGTTTTTTGAGGTCCGCCGCCATGGCTTTTTAACGCCGCGGCTTTTTGCCCCCTGCCGCCGCGACTTTTTGCCCCCGTCGCCGCGGCTTTTGCTGCTGCGACTTTTTGCCCCCGTCGCTGCAGCTTTTGCTGCTGCGGCTTTTTGCCCCAGCCGCTGCTGCTTTGTGCCCCCCGCCGCCGCGGCTTTGTGCTCTTCGTCGCTGCGGCTTCTTGCCCCCCATTTCCGCTTTTAGCGGCTTTTTGCCCCCGCCGCCATGTCTTTTTGCCGCTTTTTCCCCCCGCCGCCGTGGCTATTTGGCCCCACAGCCGCGGCTTTTTGACCCCGCGACGCCGCGGCTTTTTCCCGCCGCGGCTTTTTGCTCCCCCGACGCCGCGGCCTTTTGCCGCCGCCGGTTTTTGAACCCGCCGCCAAGGATTTTTGCTCCCATAGCCGTGGCTTTTTCCCCGCTGCCACTTTTTCCCCGCCAGCAAGGCTTTTTGCCCCCGAGGCTTTTTGCGCTCCGTGGCTTTTTGCCCACGCCGCTGCGGGTTTTTGCCCCCCCACCCCGCTCCGCCGCGGCTTTTTGTCCCCGCCGCCGCTTTTCCCTGCTTTTTGTACCCTAGCGTCGCGGCTTTTTATCCCTGCCATCACCGCTTTTCCTGGCTTTTTGTTCCCGTCCCCCCCCCCCCTCCCGCTGCGGCTTTTTCTCCCCGCCTCCACCGCTTTTCCCGGCTTTTTGTCCCCCGCCGCCGCGGCTTTTTGTCCTCACGGGCCGCTTTTCCCAGGTTTTTATCCCCCGCAGCCGCGCCTTTCTGCCCCGCCGCCACCGCTTTTCCCGGCTTTTTGCCCCTGCCGCCGCCGCTTTTCGCGGCTTTTTGCCCCTCGCCGCCGCGGTTTCTGCCCCCGACGCCGCCCCTTTTCGCGGCTTTTTGCCCCCGCCGCCGACGGTTTTTGCGGCTTTTTGCTCCCCGCCGCCGCTTTTCCCAGCTTTTTGTCCCCGCCGCCTCCGCTTTTCCAGGCTTTTTGCCCCCTGCTGTTGCAGCTTTTTTTCCCACCCCGCTGACTCTGCCCTGTGGGCGGGAGCAGCAGACTCGACTGCCAACTCTATCGGCATCCTGGCTCCGGCACCGCTGAGGGGCGCTCCTGCTCCAGCTCTCCTGGCTCCCGGGTTTCTCCCTTAGGCGCACGCGCACCAGGCTCCCTGCCTCGGCCGCTGCTGCCTGCACAGAGCGGCGCTGCGCATGGCGGCGATGGGGGAGAAGAAGGAGGGCGGTGGCGGGGTTGATGCAGCAGCCGCGGAGGGAGGCGCAGGGGGCTTGGCCAGCCTGGCGCTGCAGCAGTGTGGGCAGCTCCAGAAGTTCATGGGCATCTCCATGGGCAGCCTGCGCGGGCTGCGCACCCAGTGGGCTGTGTCCAAGGACCTCACCCAGCAGGAGATACCGACACTGGAGGTAAGGGGGTCGGGGACCGGGCTGGGTTCCAGGAGCGGCCCTGACACCTCCCTCCTGGCCCCAGTTCACTCCTGGCCTTGTTGCATCCTTGAGCCAGCGTCGCCCCCTTGGAGGCTTCCCCTCCCTCCTGCACTAGCTGATGCTGCAGCTGGAGGACCCGGGACCAGCCCTCACCTTGGGCAGGATTTGTGGGGCGGGTGCCTGGTGGGAACTTGGATGGAGGTTGGAGGAGCCCGTGGGCGGGGTGGGCTGCGCGCCCACATCCCCTTACCCCCCGAATTTCCATCTGCTCCAGCCCTCTCATCTTGTCGGTGAGGAAACGGAAGGCCTGAGGGAGAACTGACTTGCCAGGAACCCCCGTTAAGGAGAATTAACAAAGATTGGTTATTAAAGGAGCACTGAGTTGGGAGTCATACCTGGAGGTCCACACCCTTGGTTAAGACATTATACCACCTTGAGTCTGGCCTGTTGACTGAGGGTGAGCCACTCCATCCTCATCGGACTGTGGGGTCTTGACCTCAAGGGGTTTTCTGCAGGAAGAAGCAAATGGGTTTGCTTTCCTAGCTCTGTCCAGTACCTTAGAGTACCTGAGGACTGGAGAGATTCTTGGAGAGCCATCAGGTGTATGTCATGGGTGGGACTTTCTTGAAGGTCAGTCTGCCCAGTGGGCTGGCCCAGCCCGAATGAACTGTCTTGAATCTTTGGAGTTGTCTGTGTACTTTTAAGGGCTTCTCATCCTTGCACCAAAAGATCCCCTGGAAATTAGGTGGGAAAACCTTAACTTTTTGGGGCCTTGTGTTTGTCTTAAAAGTTCATGCACATGGCCAGGTGTGGTGGCTCACACCTGTTATCCTGTCCTGGATCCCTTGAGTCAAGGAGTTTGAGAACAACCTGGACAATATAGTGAGAGCCCGTCTCTACAAAAAATAAAATATTAGCCAGGGGTGGTTGTGCGCATCTGTAGTCCCAGCTACTACTGTGGCTGAGGCGGGAGGAGCACTTGAGCCTGTACTGAGCTATGATCTCACCAGTGTATTCCAGCCTGGGCCACAGAGCAAGACCTTGACTCAAAAAAAAAAGAAAACCAACAAGAAAAATTCTTGAAGATTTTGCATTCTGTCCCACTATCCATTGGTTTTCATGTCAAGATAATGTCAGAAATTCTTTACAATTGCTTCCAGAAGGAGTAGTCTTTTGACCTAGTGCACAGGTGTCCAGTCTTTTGGCTTCTCAGGGCCACATTGGAAGAAGAATGCTCCTGGGCCACACATAAAATACGCTAATGCTAATGATAGCTAATGAGCTTAAAAAAAAAAACGGGTTGTGAATAATTTTCATGATACCCACCACCACAGATAGGTGAAAAAGTCCTTGTAGTCAAAGGGTTGGACACGGCTGATCTAGTGTCTTGTCGTCCGTTTTGGCTTTCTCCCTGATTCCAGAATGCAGCTAGAGATGTAGAGACGTGCTCTCAGGAAAGCTGTTGGGATAAAAAAAATTCGTTGTCATTTATTCTCAAGCACAGCTGTTTGTCATTTGCATTGAAAAAGTCTCCATTCAAACTGCTGTCACACACAAAATCTATTTATATAAGTCTGCATTATTCTGTTATCTTGGCCTTTGTGGGCAGTAGTGTGTTTTAACCAAGCAAACTGTCCTTCCAAATAATGAAGCTGAATTCAGCCTACCTGCTTGCCATTTTTCTTCCCCTTCCATTTTTCTAACCTCAGAATAATTGTAAGAATGAATTAAGATTTGTGTTTAAGGCCGGGCACAGTGTCTCAGGCTGGTAATCCCAGCACTTTGGGAGGTGGAGACGGATGTATCACTTGAGCTCAGGAGTTCAAGACCAGCCTGGGCAACATACTGAGACTCCGTCTTGTATAATTAAATTGAAATTTAAAAAAAGAGAAAAAGACCTGTGTTTAAAATTTAAAAAAGGGGGGAAAGTGTAATGCAAAATGTGGACTGTGCCAGCTATGATTGGGAAAAGTAATTTTTCATACAGCATTTTCTGTAGACTTGTATTGGCAGCATATTTGTCATGAGCGTTTTGCTTTCCTCAAATATGATGAGGTAAGCTACTTTAAAGTGTGGTGGGGCTTTCTTCTGCGTGGCTCCTGGAGGTGTTGAGTCCAAATTTAGCCAATTAATTTGGATTTAGTTCTGATATGGATAAGGGATACCAGCTTCATTCATGGTGCACACACAGTTTTGCCAATAAGGAAAAAAAAAACCAACCTGAATGTTCCTACTCATTAGATGCTATCTGGAGAGCTCCTACCCCACCCCCACCAAGGCCCAGGCCCCTAAAAAGACTCAATGCAGCCTTTCTGTATCTCATACTGTATGCTGCATGATGCTCCTGTGAAAAAAGTTGTGCTGCATCAGCCATCTCCCTCCTGAAGATCCCTGAGGATGAGGATTTGTGTTTTAAAGGTTCTGAGAAGTCTTGCAACAACAGATCTCAAACTTATTTGTCCAGGAGATCTTTTCTTCCACTGAACGTAGTTGGGGAGACAGGGCCTTAAGCCTTGAGCAGAAAACGAGACAAGAAACTGTTGGCTCACCTAGAACCAAGTGTTGTGTTTATGTTTTAAGTTTTTATGAAACTGAGGTGCTGTTTGAGGTTCTAAATCAAATTGGGTGGTTGAAGAGAGGCTGGTATCTCTGTAGACTTAGCCAACCATGAGAGGTTGCCTTTTGTTGAAGGAGGCGTTTTACAAAGGGAACTAGGGTGTCTCCTGGCCATCACATTAGCACTTAAATACATGTATCACTGAAATGAAAAGAAATGATGCAATGAAATGATGAAATGATGCAATGAAATTAAATGATGAAATGAAATGAATTGATGAAATGACGAAATGATAAAATGAGAAATGAAATGAGATGAAATGAAAGGATTAAATGATGAAATGGAATGATGAAATGATGAAATGAAATGAAATCATGAAATGAAATGATGAAGTGAAATGAGTAAATGAAATGAAGAGGTGAAATGATGAAATGAATTGATATGAAATGATGAAATGAAATGATGAAATGAAGAGAAATGAAGAAATAATGAAAGGCAATGATGAAATGATGAATTGTTGAAATGATGAAATGAAATGAACTGACTAGATGAAAAGATGAAACGAAACGAAATGTTTAAATGAAATGACGAGATGAAAAGATGAAATGAAATGATGAGAAGAAATGAAATGATGAGATGAAATGAAATCATGAGATGAAATGATGAAATGATGAGATGAAGTGAAATGATGAAATGAAATGAAATGATGAGATGAAATGAAATGATGAAATGGAATGATGAAATGATGAAAGGTGAAATGAAATGAGGAAATGATGGAATGAAATGATGAAATGAAGTGAAATGATGAAATAAATGAAATGAAAAGATGAATTGATAAAATGAAATGATGAGATGATATGATGAGATGAAATGATGAAATAATGAAATGAAAGGATGAAATGATGAGATGAAACGAAATGATGAAATGAAATGATGAAATGGATGATGAAATGATGAAATGAAATGGTGAAATAAAATGAAGAAATGAAATGATGACGTGAAATAATGAAATCAAAAGATGAAATCATGAAATGAAGAAATGATATGAAATGATAAAATGAAATGAAATGACGAAATGACATCAAATGATGAAATGATGAAATAATGAAATGAAATGATGAAATGATGAATTGATTAAATGAAAAGATGAAATGAAATGATGAGATGAAAAGATGAAATGAAATGATGAAATGAGGAAATGATGAAATGAAATGATGAAATGAATAAATGACATGAAATGATCGAATGAAATGATGAAGTGAAATGATGAAATGATATGAAATGATGAAATAAATGAAATGATGAATTGATGAAATGAAATGAATTACGAGATGAAAAGATAAAATGAAATGAAATAATGAAATGACGAGATAAAAAGATGAAATGAATTGATGAGATGAAATAATGAGATGAAATGATGAGATGAAATGAAATCGTGAGATGAAATGATGAAATGATGAGATGAAGTGAAATGATGAAATACAATGAAATGTTGAGATTAAATGAAGAAATGAAATCATGAAATGAAATTAAAGAATGAAATGAAATGATGAGATGAAACGATGAGATGAAAGGATGAGATGAAAGGATGAAATGAAAGGATGAAAGGAAAGGATGAAATGAAATGATGAAATGAGGAAATGAAATGAAGAGATGAAATCATGGTATGAAATGATGAAATGATGAGATGAAATGATGAAATGGAATGATGAAATGGTGAAATGAGGAAATGGTGAAATGAAATGAAGAAATGCAGTGAAGTGAAATGATGAAATGATGAAATGAAATGAATGATGAGATGAAAATATGAAATGAAAGAAAATAATGAAATGATGGATGAAAAGATGAAATTAATTGATGAGATGAAATGAAATCATGAGATGAAATGATCAAATGATCAGATGAAGTGAAATGATGAAATGAAATGCTGAGATGAAATGATGAAAGAATGAAATGAAATGATGAAATGGAATGATGAAATGAAATGATGAAATGGTGAAAGGAAATGAGGAAATGAAATGAAATGATGAAATGAAGTTAAATAATGAAATGATGAAATGAAAAGATGAAATGACAAAATGAAGGAATGATATGAAATGATGAGATGAAATGCAGTGAAATGATGAAATGATGACATGATGAAACAATGAAATGAAATGATGAAATGATGAATTGATGAAATGATGAATGAAATGAAATGAAATGACGAGATGAAAAGATGAAATGAAATGACGAGATAAAAAGATGAAATGAGATGAAATGAAATGATGAGATGAAGAAATGATGAGATGAAATGAAATGATTAAATGATGCAATGAAATGAGATGAAATGATGAAGTAATGAAATGAAAGGATGAAATGATGAGATGAAGTGATGAAATTATGAAAGGATGAAATATAATGAAAGGAAATGAAATGATGAAGTGAAATGGCGAAATTAAATGTAAAGATGAAATGATGAAATGAAATGATGAAATGATATGAAATGATGAAATGAAATGATGAAAGTGCAATGATGAAATGAAATGATGAAATAAATGAAATGAAATGATGAAATGAAATGAAATGAGATGAAAAGATGAAATGAAATGATGAAATGAAATGACGAGATGAAAAGGTGAAATGATGAGATGAAATGAAATCATGAGATGTAATGAAATCATGAGATGAAATGATGAAATGATAAGATGAAGTGAAATGATGAAATGAAAGGAAATGTTGAGATGAAATGATGAAATGTTGAAATGAAATGATGAAAATGAATGAAATGAAATGATGAAATGAGATGAAATGATGAGATGAAATGATGAAATGAAATGATGAAATGAGGAAATGAAATGATGAAATGATGAAATGAAATGATGAAATAGATGAACCAAAAATACTTATTGATTTTTTTTCTTGGCATCCTTCTAAGATTATTTTAGTGAGGTTAATTCCTAAAAATAAATTTCTATTCAATGGCTATACAGTTGGCCTTTGCACCACAGGGGTTTGAACTGTGCAGGTCCACTTAGCAAAACCAACAATTCTACATCCTTCTCCACACCCTGCCCATAAAAAGGATGAGGATGAAGACCTGTCTGATCATCTACTTCCATTTAATAGCTAATAAATATATTTTCCTTATGATTTTCTTTTTCTTTTCTCTGGCATGTGTGTTAAGAATACAGTATGTAAGACATGTAACATATTAAGTATGCGTTAATTGACTGCTTGTGTTATTTTCTCACTGTATCTTCCATGTCTCTTAATGATTCTGTCCACATTTTGCATTGTTTAAAATTATCTGTAATGCATTCTGAAATATTTATTAACTCTCACCATGGCCATGTCTAATTTGATGAGTTCATTTTTGGGTTTTTAATTTAAAATACTATATTTTTATACAAACTACTTTTCAAATTTGCTACATCAATTTTTTAGTCTCCTAAAAATATTTTTTTTTCAAATTTTTAAAGTACATTTTGACAGGTGTAAAACTGTAGACAGACTGATACAAACATATTCTAATTGATTCAAAAATATATGGGAACTATTTTAAAATCTAGATTTTAAAATGTCGTGTCAACATATACATGTTCTCCTTGTGAAATAATTGCTTTTTATTCTCTGGATAGAATAGTTTAATCTTTAAACCTTCAATTAACTGTTAAAAACAAAATATTACATAAGGATAAGCTTATAAAATAATTCTCAACTAGCTTTTCAATTCAGAAATATATGTGAAAAATCATCAAGCATCTAACGGATTTCAAGGAGAAATGGGTTAGTAATTTATTCCATATGTCTCAATTTTTCCTAGACACAAGTCTTCCTTTATAATAATTGTAGGCATTTAAGATACTATGTAAACTAAAAAGAAGAAATTGTGACTCTGCCGCTTAGGTTTTTAAAATTTTTAAACATGAATCAATATATTTTTTTAATTTCATCTTAATTAGACATTGTGAGTTCACCATCTTACTGTCAGTATACCATCGAAGCTGATTATCATAGATTATGAGTTCAACTATCATCTGTGTTCTGAGAGTTTAAAAAAATTGAATGTATTTGCTTGGGTATTCTTAAAGCAGGCGTGAGGACACAGCGAAAGTGAGACAAGGAAGAGAGAACAAAATAAAACAGGAAAGATAGAACAGCCAGTACCACATGTGTTAAGAGGGAAGTTCCTGTGTTAGATATCTGGGCTTAATTCTATGGGAAGTTATGTGGAACATGCCTCAGAATGACATCACTGAATCCAGGGAGATTCTTCTCAGTTACCATCACCTTTTCTTCCCACTTCATGCCCAGTAACAAGCTCCCGTGCTGCTAGGGAAAGTCCTCAGGTAGAAACAGGTGCAAATTCTGGAGATGAGACCTTGTAGAGTGTTAAGAATGGTTTTCTTCCCAGCAGCTACAGGTAAGGAATAGGGGCTGGGCTATTAATCCATCCGCTACAAATCTATATACCCCTTATGCTCATTTTGGTGATCGACAATGCATTTAAAACTATTTGATAAAGAAGGGCTGCAGAAAGGAGGAAACAGAAGCAAACAGCACATCTCTTGGTGTATTTTTAATCATTTCATCAGTTTCAAGGAAAATGTGTTGGGAGTTCTTCTTGGCATCGAGAATGTCACAAAGACATGTTTTCAATAGCAGTGCTATCCGTAGGGCAGAGAAGACCCAGAGAAAGCCCAAAGTGGCTGCTGGAACAAAGTCAGACACCGTGCCACCTGTCCACACTCCTTGGCTCTGCCGTCATGCTGAAGATCGGCTTAAAGGACTGGCTTTCCTCCCTCCAAAATTAAAAGAGCACAAACTGAGAAACTGAATGTAGGAGACAGCAGTGGATTATGCTGTTCTCAGGGGTCACCTCAGGTTTGGAAGCATTCTTTCAAATTAACCCATCTCAGGCCATCTGCAGAGAAGAAAGGTGGTACCTAACTTTCTTTCTTGTCAGCATTTCGTTAGGGGTGTTTTATTGACCAAATATGTTCCCACAACCTAGTTTTTTGTAACTAACTAAATATAGTAGATTTTTAAATTTTATCATCAAAATCTATAGACAATTTTTGATTAAAATAGACTCCACATCTATGTCCTGCTGTTCTTCTTATTATTAATTACATTGCTGTATAAAAGAACAAGACTTCAGAATCAAGAATATCTTGTCTCCTGGTATTGAATTTATACAAGGTGCTCTTTCTTTAATGCTGTCTCAAAGGACATATTTTTACTCATTAAAAAGGAAGATGGGAATCTAGTTGTATGCACTGCTCCAACATATTAATAATTAAAATTAGGAGGTAAATGTGGTCAAAGCTACAGAAAGACTTGAGATGCCATTTATATTGATGACTGTATAGCACTCTACAAACAGAAATTGTTAAATAATAGTTTATATAAATATTTTGTAGCATTTCAAATATTTTAGTGCCTGAAGTTTCTCCTCTTACATAGTTCAGATTATCAATTTGAAGACTTACTCCGCTAGTAAATATGTTTTTAGTCTCGTTTGAGTATTATATAAAAGCAATTTTCAGTTAAATGTGTTCCACTTACATAAAACATTACAAATTAGTATTTAATTACATTTTCATGTTCCTGTAATGTCTTTAGAAGATTTTCATATTATTACCTATCAATATATGTATGCTTTGTCAAAGAAAAATCAAACTTATATATCATTGAAATTGAAAATTTTTGAAAGTACTTATTAATTCTATTGAAAATCCACACCCATTGGAAAAATTACAATATAATATTGTGAACATGTAAGTATATATCCTATGTCTATTTTATATATAAGCTTATATGATTAAAAATATAGTTAAGAAAAATTTTTACACCTAGTATTAGAAGGTAAAAATTAGTTAACTTCTGATGATTATTTTTTAATTAGGATATAATTATTTTGATTTGGGTGATTTTAAATAATAATATTAAATTACATGACAAAAAGTTCTTTATAAAATGTTTATGATTTTTACATTGGTTTTATCATTTTATTCCACTATTTTATTTTAAGATGACCTGCCTTGTTTAAAACACTGTATTCATCTTAATTAAATTAAATTCCATTTGTAAAAAAATTAACAAATGATTTGCTCTATTATACAGTGCGGTTATAAACTGAGTCAGTATCTCAAGACTTGATCCCCATTATCATCGTCTGTGGCCCTATTTGTTTTATAACTGTATTGTCTTTTCCCATGCCTGTCACATCTCTATTGCTCATTCATTTTTCTCTTTGTCCCTTATTGGGAGCATTGCCTATCTCTAGATTAAGCAATAGTTGCATCTTAAAGAAGCACAATAACCTGCTCGATCTTTCTCACACAGAGAAATGTTTCTTAAGTAATTAAAGTGTAGATGATGATACAAAGAGCTTGATTAAATTAGATACCAAAGTGCCCTTGTGATTCAGAATATAAATGGTATTTAATTTCTTTGAAATCAATAATTGCTGAGGGACATTAATTAATGCCAATATTTCAGAAGTTGTTCCAGTTAGTGAAATGTATACAACATGAAAAAGATTCAGAACTCTGAAGGGCAACGCTATTCTGTAATTAAGAATTAAAAATCAATTCCCATTAATTATTGGGGAGAAATAATTATTAAGAATTAATGACTGAGAAAATGTTTTAACTTTTTATTTAGAAAATTATTTTGTGCATGAGCATTACTGCAAGTTTTGCAAGAAACATAAATTGAAAGAAACCATTATGTGCACAAGATGAATTTAATAACATCTTTATATTTTCCACGATCACAGTTTCATTTGGTAAATCTTTAAATGCACATCATCTGAAGATAATAAATGAACCTTGGAAATCTTGTAGGTAAGGGTAAATATTAGGATGCATCCAATTACATTTACACACACGTACAATTACATTTAAACACACATGCACACACACTCACTGATACCCGTGTGTATATATATACATGAATTTACTAATTGATTTTAACTAATATTTATAAGAGCCAGTAGGATTGATATATATTGTTGAACCTGAAAAGTATGTATTATATATATGTTTAAAATACACAAAGAAATAAATAGTAATTAAACTTGGCATTTGAAACTCTACTAAAATACAAGCTGTGAACATTTTGTGATCACTACAAGTTCTTACACTGAATAAATATGTTTATTTTTATAATATTAATATGTTTGATTCGTCTGTACATTTTTTACCATTATTATTTTATTTTTGTCAGAGTCATGTCATGCATAATAACATTTCAGTCAAAGATGGATTACATATACAAAAGTGGTCCCATGAGATTATAATACATATTTTTACGTACTTTTCTATGTTTAAGTATGTTTAGATACACAAACTCTTACCACTGTGTTCTTATTGCCTGCAGTATTCAGTACAGTAATGTAGTACACAGGTTTGTAGCCAGGAGAGCGAGGCTATACCATATCACCTAGACGTGGTAGGCTGTACAATCTAGGGGTTTGTAATATTCTCTCTGCTGTTTGCAAAATGATGAAATTGCCTATGGATGCATTTCTTCAAACGTATCCCTATCATTCAGTGATGTGTGACTGTACTAAAATAATCTAAGTTTCCATGCCCTCCATAAAACTGTTGTACTGAGAAATACAAATCTCTCACCCATGGCCTGAATATGTTTGCAAACTAAGCAGATCATGGGAAGGAGAACGTGCTGGCATCGCTGGGATGATTTTCTCACACTACATGAATAATATCTCCAGACTTCGCGAATATGAGCCACTTGCATAGAGTGAAAGTAGGCATTTCTTTGCTGGGAAATTTATCAAATGGGAGTGTGAAGTGTCTTTAAAAGATACCTGTTTGTTTGTAGCCGGTAGGCCTACAGTGGCTCATGGCAATGGTTGAGGTTGCTAAGATTTGGTGGAAGGAGGCAAAATGAAATGGCCGTTTATATGGTACATGGGTCACTTGTTTCTGTTGAGTTACAGATTCAGCTGGCTATTTCTCCCAATGTTAGTTATTTGGAGAAAAAAAAAACATGATGGTAATTTCGGGGTAACAAATACAATATTTGACGAAAGCAAATTTATTGAGGGTTAGACAAACTACAAGATACTTTAGGCTGCAAAGTCAACACGAGACTTCTGGCCCAAATTGTGCAGAGTTTGGGTCCAGCTGCAAAGTTCAAAGGAAGAGGCCATACAAGACTATTCTCACTTCTGACACCAACTGCCAGTTCAGAGGTTTCCGCAGAACACTCTCAGTTTCAAGAATTTACTAGAAAGACTCACAGAACTCAATGAATGCTATTGTACTCGTGGTTTATAATAGAGAAAGGGTAGAAATTAGGACCAATCAAAGGAAGAGACATATCATATAAGGTGGGATCCAGGAGGATTTTGAAAGTTAAGTTTCCATTGTCTTCAGGACATATTACCTGTCATTGTTGTACAGCAATAAACATGGAGTACTACCCACCTGGGGAGCTCACCTGATGCTAAAAAGACATTCTTTCAATAATTAAAAGACAAATGAAAGGATGAGATAACATGACCTTCCACATTAAGCACTGGAATAACTAGGAAATTAACCTAAAGCAAGCAGAAGGAAGAAAACAAAAATTAGAGAAATTGATAATTTATAACCTTAATAATATTTGCTAGTATTGAATAACTGATATTAATTCTTGACTAGCTTTTTTTAAAAAGAGAAATATTCACTTCCCAATTCGTTCTGTGGGGCCAGTGTTACCTTGATACAAAAATTAGTCCAAAGAGCATAGAAAAATAAAACTACTATAAGTATAAATGCAAAATTCCTTAAAAAATACTAACATATCAAGTCTAGCAACATATAAAAGAATTATACACTATGACAAAGTGAAATTTATACTAATAATCCCAGGTTGGTTTAACAGCCCAAACTCCATTAAGGTAATACATCTTATCCATAGAATAAGAGACATTGCATAATCATCTCGATAGATTCAGAAAACACATTTAACAAAATCCAAGTGCTTTAATGATTAAAAATAAAAATAAAAACTCAATGAACCAGGAATAGAGAACTTTCTGCACCAGACACATGGCACCAGTGAAAAGGCAACAGCAAACTTTCAACTTAATGGTGAAAGAAAAGATACTTTCCCGCTATGGTCAGAGATAAGAATAGGATATATACTTTGATCTCTTCTAGTCAACATTGTCCTAAAGATTTTTTGCAGGGCAAATCGGCAAGTAAAGAAATAAGAGTCACCCATATTGAACAGGAAGAAATAAAACTTTATTTGCAAATAACATTCTTGTATATAGAAAATTTTAAGGAATCCACTGAACGATAGAACTAGTAAATTATTTCAGCAATATTAAGCATACAAGATAAATATACAAAAATCAATTGCACACATCTACCATGAAAACCGTAAAATGAAATTAAGGAAACACTTCAATTTATGATAGCATCAAAAAAGAAATAATAATTAATTTGGAAAATGTGATACAATATTTTACTCTGAAAATTAAAAATTATTGTTTAAAGAAGATCTAAATAATTAGCAAACATCTCACAGCCATGAATTGGAAGATTTAATATTGCAGTACTTTACATTTTGAACTACAAATTTGATGAAATCCCTGCAAGTATCCCAACAGACTTCTGTCTAGAAAGTGACAAGCTGATTCTAAAATACACATGGAATTGTAAGGGACTCAAAATAGCCAAAATAACCTTGAAAAAAGAAAACATATTAGGATAATTCACACCCCCGTTCTCCAAAGCTTCCTGCAAAGCATCAATAATCAAGACAACACGATACTGATGAAGGAAAACTATCTAGATTAATGGAAGAGAATTGAGAGTCCACATATAAAACTATGTATAGTCAATGGATTCTTACAGTGGTGCCATGTGCCATTCAATGAGGAAGAGACAGTCTTTGAACAAACTGGGTCAACAACGTACAGGTGGATCACCACTTGCAAAATAATAAATCTGAACCCTTACCCCAAAGCATAAAAAAATTATCTCAAATGGATTAAAGACATACATGCAAGAGCTAGAATAAAGCGTATGGGAAAATCTGCAGGATTTTGGATCTAGCAAAGAAGTAGCTGTAACAGCAAAAACATGAGCAACAAAATAAAAATTAGATATTTAAAATTTCTTAAAAATTAAACACATTGGTGTTTCAAGGCACAACCAAGCAAGTCAGAAAATGCAGCTCAAAAATTGTGAGAAGTTATTTGAAAAACATATCTTTATGTCTGTATATATATGTATCTTGAATATAGAAAAATTGTTTTAACTCAGTAACAAACATCCCAACTGAAAACTGATAAAAGATAGGAATATATATGTTTCCCAAGAAGATACACGAACGGTCAATAATCCCATAAAAAGATACGCAACAGCATCACTCATCAGGCAACTACAAATCAAAACCAAAGTTAGATACTCTATGGCTAGAACTGGCCACTTTGGAAAATACTTTGATGGCTTCCAAATATATTAAACATAGAATTGTCATATGACCTAAAAATGTATAACTAGGTATACACCCAGATTATTGGAAAGAGGTGTTCAAACACAAATTGTACACAAGTATTTTTAGCAGCAGTATTTAAAATAGCCAAAGGCTGAACACAACTCAAATATCAATAAGAATATTATTGGATAAACAAAATGTTATATCCATGAAATTGAATGTTATACAGTTATGAAAAGAAATAAAGTACCAATACGTACATGAACCTTGATAGCATTATGCCAACTGAAAGGAGCCAGGCACAAAAGGCCACCAATTGTATGATTCTATTTAGATGAAAATAGAATAGGAAACTCTATAGAGACAGAAAACAGATTTGTGTTGCTTAGGATTGAATAGGGGTTGGGTGCATAGGAGGTTAACAGCTAAAGAAGGTGGGGTTTCTTTTTGAAGTGATGAAAATGCTCTAAAATTCATTGTGATGGTGGCTCCACTTATCTGTGCATATACTAAAAGCGATTGACTTGTACACATTAGTGTGTGCACTCTACACTACGTAAAGTATATCTCAATAAATCCTTTAGCTGCATAAATGTCTTCTTTTGAGAAGTAACTGTTCATGTCCTTCGCCCACTTTTTGATGGGGTTTTTTGTTTTTTTCTTGTAAATTTGTTTGAGTTCATTGTAGATTCTGGATATTAGCCCTAATATCCAGGTTGCAAAAATTTTCTCCCATTCTGTAGGTTGCCTGTTCACTCTGATGGTAGTTTCTTTTGCTGTGCAGAAGCTCTTTAGTTTAATTAGATCCCATTTGTCAATTTTGGCTTTAGTTGCCATTGATTTTGGTGTTTATTGTGGCACTATTCACAATAGCAAAGACTTGGAACCAACCCAAATGTCCAACAATGATAGATTGGATTAAGAAAATGTGGCACATATACACCATGGAATACTATGCAGCCATAAAAAATGATGAGTTCATGTCCTTTGTAGGGACATGGATGAAACTGGAAACCATCATTCTCAGTAAACTATCGCAAGGACAAAAAACCAAACACCGCATGTTCTCACTCATAGGTGGGAATTGAACAATGAGAACTCATGGACACAGGAAGGGGAACACCACACTCCGGGGAATGTTGTGGGGTGGGAGGAGGGGGGAGGTACAGCATTAGGAGATATACCTAATGCTAAATGACGAGTTAACGGGTGCAGCAAAACAACATGGCACATGGATACATATGTAACAAACCTGCACATCGTGCACATGTACCCTAAAACCTAAAGTATAATAATAAAAATGAAAAAATAAAAATAATTTTAAAAAGCTGAATATTAAAAAGCTTTTCCAAAAAATAAATAAATAAATAAATAAATAAATAAATAAATAAATAAATACATCCTTTCAAAAATACACAGAAGAGTAAGGGGTTTTGGAGTGTTGTAGCGGGGAGGCAGTATGAAATACTGAATAGGTCTCATTGAGAATGTGAGATTTCAGTAAAGACTTGAGGAAGTTGAATGAGCTGATCAATGGATATATGGAGGGCTATCTTTCCAAGTCAAGAAATTAACTAGAGTCTTGGTCATAAGACAGCAGCATGTTGGCATGTCCAGAGGACAGTGAGGTGGCCAGGACCACTGGGAAGATCAACGGTGAAGACATAAAAGATTTTGGCAGTTAACATGGGGCAGAGCATGATGGGCTTGCAGACCATTGTAGGAACTGTGGCTTTTAGTGTAAATGAAATGGGAAGACAAATAATTATCTGATTATCAATATTTTAATACTTTGGATCCATGAACCAAATCCAATGAGATTAAATCAATTAGTAATGATATGCAAATTTGTATTAAAATTGCAAGATTACTTGTACATTTCAGAACAGGAGAGTCATGATTGTTTATCAGCAATAATAAACATTATTAATTTTCATTGTGATCAGCTAACTGAGATTAATTGCAATACATCATGCTTTATAATGTGACTGTCAAAAGGAAAATATGATTATAATCTTTTACTACATCTGTCAATGTTTTTGATTCATAAGACTATAGGGTAAGCTCCTAGTTTTCAAAGCCAACTTATGAGGCAGTGACATCTTATGCAAGTTTGCTGCTTTCTGCCACAGTGGTCCTTGGTCAGCTGGCACAAATTGTTTTACAAACACCACTAGGTCTAAAAACAGTCTGGATCACAATGAACACGGAAACACCTTCATCTCTTCAGAAATACCTATCAATTACTTCCAATACAGAATGAAAAATTGACAAAGGAAATATGTTGATTGTAAAAATGTCAGTTAGCTTGCATCTACATGAAAGAAAAATGCCATTTTTATTACATTAGATCATTGTTTTACATGAGTTTTGGTATAGCACAATGTTGAACCAAGGGCAAAGAGAGATGAATTATTTAAGTCTTAAGATATCAAGAATTTAAAAGGAAAGGAAGGTCATCTTTGAAGGTTAGTGACATGGCATTCATCTTCTGTTGTCACCTTTTCCGTCATTCCCTGTAGGCCTTCACTCAAGTTCAGAGAAGAGCATGCAAAGATTAGCTACCAATTAAACTTTATGAAGTGAGCTTAATTTCTAGTCAGACTGAGCTTACGTTTTAGCAGGAAGCATTTTTGGGAAATGCTTATCTTAGAGTTTGCCCTTCTTGACAAGGTGAGGTATAAATGTCTACTTTATAGACATGAATTAAGATGGGAAGATATTTAGGGGAAACATTTACTCAAACGCTAAATAATAAAGGTACACAAAGGGCAAATTATACCAGATTCCTTTCCCACTTTTTTCTATGTCTCATGCAATTCACCTTGATTCCCTTCAGTTTCTGTTTAATGTAGAAAGTGGCATTTTCATTATTTTAAGCTTCTAGCACAATGTAAGAATTTCTCTTTTTCATGAACTGGATCATAAATGAAAGGTAGGAAGAGTGTCCTATATCATATTTATTGTTCAACAAAACACTGCTCCACGGCTTAAATTCAGTTCAAAAAAGAGAATTTATTGAACATCTAACACATACATAAAAGGCAGTAAAGACAAATGAGAAGAGGGCAGGATATTGAAGTATACAGACTTTAATGCTGAGTTTTGTATCTTAGTAAGTTACTCCACCTTACAGAGGCTCAATTTCCCCTGATTTGGGAAGGCGATGATAATGGGTATTGCATAGGTGTAAGTATAACCATGTTGTATTTAAGAGAATCCCACAAGCTACGTATAAGGCAGAAAATAAATAGATGTAACATTAAGTAGTTTATTACATTTGGATGCTACCTGCAGACTAGAGGAAGCAAGAAACACAGCCAGTATCCTTGATTAACATTCTAATTTGGAATATAAATAGAAGAGTGAAAAAGAGAAAGCTATGCATAAACACATGCATTAAAATGAATTTTATGTGGACTCTTTCATGAAAATGCTCCTAAGGTATTTTATTGGTTTCTTGTGGCAAAATACACATAACATAAAATTTACTCTGTTAAACATTTTAAGTGCACAGTTCAGTGGTATTTATTACAATCATAACATTGTGCAGCCATCCCTACCATCCATCTCCATAACTCGTTTCATCTTGTAAAACTGAAACTCTATACCCATTAAACAATACTTCCCCATTTATTTCTCCCCCCAGCTTCTGGCAACCATCATTGTACTATCTCTATGATTCTGTCCACTTTAAGTCCCTTATACAAATGGAATTATACTGTATTTGTCCTTCACCGACTAACTTATTTCACTTGTCATAATATCCTCAAGTTTCATCCAAGTTGCAACATATGTCAGAATATTTCCCTCATGTTTAAGGCTGAATAATATTCCATTGTATGTGTATATCATATTTTGCTTATCCATTCTTCTGTTGTTGGACACTTCAATTGCTTCTACGTTTTAGCTATTGCCAATAATGCTGCTGCAAACATGGATATGCAAATATTTCTTCAAGACTCTGCTTTCAATTCTTTTGCTATCCTGAGATGTGGCACTGCTGAATCATATGGCAATACCATTTGGATTTTTTGAGGAACTACCATACTCTTTTCCACAGCAAACGTAGCGTTTGGCATTCCCTCCAATACTGCAAAAAGAATCGCCACATCCTTTCCTGTGGATTTTATTCCCAAGTCCTGTGTCTCTCTCTACATCCCGGACACCATGTGTCATTTCCTGTTTATATATATGACATCAAAGGGGCGGGAAGAAATCAACTAAATTGGAAGGATAAACATGTAGAAAATAGAGGTAAATACTGACAAGATAAAATCATAAGAATAATAATTTTGGATGATCTATCTATTATATACCTATTTATCTAACATCTGTCTGTTCTTCTATCTGTAATTAAAATATATTAGAGAACAGATAAAAAAGTAGGAATACATGAATTTAAAATTTTAATTCTTCTTAGATTGTCTCACAGCATCATTATATGAAAGAAAATTTATAGGTCAATATCTTTTAACTATAAATGGAACTTTACTAAAGTATTAAAATACATTGAATTACAGCATGAATAACATATTACAATCCATTCAAGTTTATTTTATTCCAGGAACACAAAAATACAAATTTCATTTGCAATTTAAAAAAAAACAGAAATCGATACATATGATTGATGTATATACACATTTAATGTATTTTTAAAGATCCATTTTTTAAAAATAGATATTTTTCTAGGACAAATACTTAAAATATCACTGAAAATATTGTTATTAGCTAATACCTTCCTAATAACTGTGGTATTACATAAGAAACCAAAATTAAAATTTCAGATAAACTTAGAAACTAAAAATTTTAAAAATAGTATTCTGTTCTCATTATGTTCATACTCATATCATTTCTTGTTTTCATTCTTCTTCAATGTTGCTCTACTAAAATATAACATACAATTCTCACTTTTAATTTCTGTTCTTATTACTCAAAATTCTATACATTTTCTCATGCTCTTAGTTTAGTTATGCTACTTTTCTGTACTCTTCGAATTTTCACATTCGTGTTCACTCTCTTTTGAGTTCCTATAATATCAAATAAGATTTTTTCCCTCTTTCTGATTTGAAGGTTCATCTTCTCAGAATTATTTTGTCCACTAAGTTTCTTTTCATTCTCAGTTAAGTGCCTCTCATCTGGCTTCTTGTCATTTCTAAGGTTTCCTTTCATCTTAAGCCAGTCTTTTATTTATATTTTGATTCTGTTTTGGGGAGGACATGCTTCCCTGAATTTTATGGAAGAGGCCAAAAGGTTTGTTCAAGTTTTCACCTGATACATTGGATTAAACTATCTAATGTACACACTCTTAATTTAATTCTAGAGGCGACTGTCTACTCTTGATTTTGTATAGTATTATTTTTCTTAACATCCAAGTCCATCTTCATCTATTTGTATATGATCAATAAAAATATATTTGTCCAGAACCTTGCTTTGGCAGAGTTACTTCTTTCTAAGTAATAGAAGTAGCAGTTGAGACATGAGCTGGGTTCTGGGTCATTTTAGAGGGCTGGGCGACATTCCTCCTTTTGGTCTGCATGACTGAATGAATGCAGTTCTTGCTGTCTCGCTCCTCTCCTTAACACATTGAGCCATTGCAGCAGATGAGAAGGAATAATCTTGATCTGCCATTCAGGTGGAACACACGTTCTCTCCAATCACATCCATAGGTTGTACTCACACTCGGCGAAAAGGTATCCTGTCAATGATATGGAGATGTATCTATCTGTCCAGATAGATATCTACTTTGGTTTATGCTCTCTGGTTTCCTGTAAATTATCTCCTTAAAGTGAATATCAAAAGAGAGCTTGGTGATGGCAGTGTTATAAAATCCTGAAACTGCAGCACCCACACGCAGAAGAATTTGTAGATTCTGGGATTCTAATTCAGATACCAAACTATATAAAAGGGGAATTGGTCATTGAGGGTTGCTAGGCTCTTCGTTGAGCATATTTGCTCTTTTCATGACTTTGAAATTATTTTAAATATCTAACCTTTTTCTCAATGTCCTGCAAAATGATTTGATTTTAATGCATAAGCACTAATTCTCCCCTAAGATTTATACAATATATTTGCTCTGACAGGCCATAGCTAGCAACTCACTTCACAGCAATTTATAGCATTTCCACGATAAGTTGAATTATTTTTAACTAGACTGTCTTAGCCTTCATAAAAATATGAAGAAGAAATATACTTGTTCTAATTAGGTTCAAAAGCTGACAGTCTCTCTCCTGGAAAGAATAATAAAACTTTTCAGAGGCCAAATTTGCATCTGTAGACACACATACACACACACGCACACACACACACACACACACACAAGCACTATTCATATATTTAAAGCACATTCTGTTCTATGACTTCATTTGTCTGGCACAAAATAAAACGATCTCTATATGTCAAGTACCAATTTTTTCGTATGGCCAATTATAGATATTTTAGTTTTAAAAGATTAGAGTGTTCTTGAAGCTCTTTATATTTCTTTGTCAATGAACTAAACATTGGTAAATATGTAGGCTTTCCCACATAAGAACATTATTAACATCAAAATAGAAAGCTGGTGGTAGAAATGATTGGGAACACAGAATCTCACCTCAACGTTCTAGTTCTGCCATACCATAACATTGTGATCTCAGGAAATATCTCTCCATGTTGTCATATCTATGTATCATTCTGTCATTTTTCAATAAGAGCTTTTTACTTAATTATGAAGCACTAGTTATTATAACCATTATTTTGAGCTTCATGTAAATCAAGAACACGTGGACTCCACTTGCAAAACATTGAAAATGTAGTTAGGGATTGGGGGCATAAAGCAACATCTTAAAATGTGTAAAGACAATGAGTAAGCAACAAAGTGTCCAATTTTTTAGGGGAAAGTTGCATAGGTTAGGAAAAGGCAGGATTAAGTAATAGAGAATTTGAATGATAACTGGCAAATTGGTGTCATTTAGAATTGCAAGAAATACAAACGATGTTTGCTATTTTAAAGAGAAAAGGAGTGATTTAGAATTGGTCAACCTATTGGGGAAGCAATGTAGTTAGAGACAATGACCAGAACCATGTGAGCAAATGCTCTGTAGAGCGCACCCCCGCAATGCTGCCATTGTGAGGCCAAGTCTCTCCTTGTCTTGGTATTGTGCCCTCCATTCTGCCTCCATCATTGCCACTGTAGCTGTCACAAAATGATCCCTCAACCACCACTGCCCAGGAACAACGAAAGAATTCTGTCCTTCCGTGCTCTCAGATCAATTTCCAACATCAGGTGAGCCTTTGATGGGCACTATTCAGTTCCCATATCCATGAAATAGATGCAGTAAAAACATAGAAATTGCCTATGTGTTTCCCAATAGGACACATATGGAAGCCTGTTTTCCCACCACAGGAAGGGCTTTGCACGATGGGTGTTCAAAGGAACAATATTCCCTGTAAACCATACTTTGCCCATATGAAGAAAAGCAATAAGGATTATTTAGTAAATAGACATGGAAACTCATCCAGGGTTGGCTGATGAGAAGCTGGTTAGCAAGGGGGTCTGCCTTCAGTTAGGACAAGGTCTGTGCTTCCCACGGGTCCTCTCTACAGCAGGAGGGATGCAAACTTCCCTTTCCTCCCCTGCACCTACCCTCAAATGGCCCAGAGGCCTTCAGGTGCTAGAATTTCTCAATTAATGCTGCTCAAAATAACAGACAGCCTTGACTGTCACAGTCTGTTCTCATGAAGCTAGTCTCTGCTCACTACATAAAACAGGAGAGTAATAACAAGGGTGTTTAACGCTACCCTACCTCAAACATGTTTCTCTCTGTAGGATGCCAAGAACCTGAGAAGCTGTGCATCTGCCGCTTTCCCTTCTTGGATTCTAGCCCAGATAAAAGATGCAAGGGGCATTTCTTCAGAGGCCTTGAGCTTCACTACACAATGACCTAGGCTCTACGTGCACTCTCTTTATATATTTCTACCTTGGAAAAAATTTTTATATGATATTAATAATATATATTTTATATAATAAACACATGTTTATTTTATATAGAGATATACGTATACATATATAATGATCTCTACTCAGCCTTTTTTAAGGCTGGGTTGATTGCAGTGCTTCAAAAGTATAATCCCAGTGCTTTGGGAGGCCAAGGTGGCCTGATCTCTTGAGTCCAGGAGTTGGAGATCAGCCAGGGCAACATGGTGAAACCCCATCTTTACAAAAATTAGCTAGTATGGTGTCATGCACCTGCTACTCAGGAGGCAGAGATGGGAGAATCGCTTGAGCACAGTATGTGAAGGCTTCAGTGAGCTCTGATCACATGACTGCCTCCATCTTGGGTGACAAAGTGAGACCCTCTCTCTCAAAAAAAAAATAAAAGTCTACCACCATACTCACAGATAAGTGTTTCAGGTATATTTGCAGCTATCTTTCCTATATACTATTTGGTAAAAAAAAAAAAAAAATTGCAAAGAACTCTTCTCATTCTAGATTTTTGTATTAATTAGACATTTGAAGTTTATAGAAGAAGAGCTATAATCATGTTTGGTATTCGTACTCTATAGACCAGATACTGCAAACAGATATCAATGCTTTCTAAAAGTATATAAGGTTATTGGAAATATTTTAGACTACCTCCAGGTGTACATGTATGTAACTGAACTATCAAATGCAAGTAAGATTATTTCCTTAGCATGTGAAATCCACTCAATTTATTAAAATATGTTCTAATATCTATCACAATAATATTTCTTAATTAGCTAACATAAGAGGAGTTTTAAGACATTTATTTATATGTAGTTACTAGATTCAAACTCAATTCCACTATTTTCAGAAGTCATACTCTGAGACAAGTCTTTTTTTATCTATGTTTCTGCCTATATTAAAAGACAGATACGTCAATTTTGCTAATCATGCTGTTCCAAACCTCTACATCCTGATCGTTTTTCTGTTTGTTCTACCAGTCATTCAGAGACTTACTTATATTCAAATTTCTCTCTAGGTTTAACATTTGTGTATGTCTTCTTGTGATTTCATCTATTTTTGCTGTATATAATTTAAGACATTTTATTGACATATATCATACATGCAGAAAAGTACAATCATTAAATATGGACAGCTTGATTAATGAAACACATTTGTTTGCTTATAATTATGTATGAAAATAGAACACTACTAAAAATAGTGATACTTTTCCTGCCCTTTTCCAAACACTAACCCTCATCCTCAATAGTAACAGATTATTTTTATCATACAGTAATTTGGTCTAATTTCAATTTTTTATTAAATAAATCAGAGTATATACTCTAAGTCTATGTGTATTTCATTGTTGTTATCTTGCTTATAGTATTTATCTGCTAAAGAACATGGTAGATTAAAGACGGCTACATACACATTTTTTAATTAATAGATATTTTGAGCACTTTGTGGTTCATGCCTCTAATCCCATCACCTTGGGAGGCCGAGGTGCGTGAATCGTGAGGTCAGGAGATGGAGACCATCCTGGCCAACGTGGTAAAACCCCTTCTCTACTAAAATACAAAAAATTAGCTGGTCATGGTTGCATGGACCTGTAATCCCAGCTACTCGGGAGACTGAGGTAGGGGAATTGCTTGAACGTGGGGAGTGGTGGTTGCAGTGAGTAGAGATCACACCACTGCACTCCAGCTTGGGCGACAGAGCAAGACTCTGTCTCAAAAAAAAAATAATAAGGAAATAGTACATGAAAAAGCAGAATTAAAGCAACTGAGTATATACTTAAAAATGCAAAAGCTCACTTTTTCAGAAAAATATTAAAATATTAAACCTAACAAATATATAGGTAGACTGATGGAGAAAAATACAGAAAATGCACAAAAAACCAATTACCTGGAATGCGAAGAATACAGAACGTCAGCAGTTATAGATTTTAAATAAGCAATGACTTTCAGTTCAACAGTGGTGGGGTATATTGAAAAGAATCTCTCAGAAAAAAAAGAAAACGAAAACGGTTATAAAGCTATGTACAAAATGTTAAGCAATATTAAAGTCTTCCAATTCTACCAGTGATGGAGTTATTGGTCTTGGACTAACTCTCCTGAAAAGAAAAAAACAAAACAAAACAAAACAAAACCTAAAAACCTGCATAAAATAGCCTACCGTGGGCACTGGCAATGCAACCAAGCAGGTAGGACATGGGTGCGACATTCTCTTTGTCAGAACACGAAGCATTCATACACTCTTCTCACCCTCACTCTCACCTTTTAATCTTAGATCTACTATTAAATATATTCAACATTACTATCAATCCTTTGCTCCAAATTTCTTTACTCACATTTTGCTTTATGCACTTGGATAGACTGTTCAAGAAAGTGTGAGTAGTGAATTCCTCAAACTCTTGCATATTTAAAATTACATTTTTGAACCTTGATGCTTGAAGTGTAGCTTTGGTAATGGGTGGGCTTTAAGCCAATTTTGGCATGCAAGGGGTTGAATTGATTAGGCATCAGCACCTCTGAAAATCGTGGGGATGCAGGCTTAATTTCAACACTATTCTAAATACTTGAAAGATATTATATAATTCTTTAATAAACTCCTGTGTCTACAAATGGTTCAGATTAATTCAATATTCATGATTTAACATCTATAAAATCAAAGCACTGTTATTTAGTGGAGACTTGCTGGCTATTCTATGAGAGGAGGTATTCTTATTGTAAACCCATCCTCTCATAAAAGTGTATCATATTACCCATAACCAGCCATTCATATTCTATTCCTATTTTGGTATTTTAAAACACAATATCTCTGAAACACTTGAATTCAAAGAGGGAATCTGAATAGTTTTAAAATGTCAATGAAATGCCATTTCTTCATGCTTGAACAACTAAAAATTGACCAAAGTGCTTCTCTTCAAACATTCTGCAACATTTTTTATCTAAATTCTAAGAACAATCACAATAGGTTTAACCACAAATGTGAGAATATTCTAAATGTTAGGGTGGAAAAAATTTTTAAATAATTTTATAGTAATTTTTTTCATCATAGTGACACTGTGCTAAACTTTTTGAAGTCAAATATTACTGTAGACATTTAAGTCAAGATTCTAAGAAGCTGTTCTAAAGTCCAAAATTTAGTTTCATATACAATGATATTATATATATATTTGCATATAAAATTAATATATGTGAGCCATGTTTCAAATAGTTGAGATATTATTATATCAAAGATTCTCGATTATATAAAATGCCAATTACTTATAGGCACACATGCTTTAAATAATTACAAAGGCAGTTGTGGTTGATTCTACTCTTGCTACTGGCATTTATGTGGACATAATATTGTGGTCTGAAGAATATTTAGGGAAATTTATCCCTCACATGATCAGAAGAACAATGCAAGATAGTTTATATCTGAAAGGAAAAAAAATTTTTATATGGTTCTGAAAGCCTAAATCATTAACAATTTGGATAATAATTAGCATAAAAATACACAAACATGCCCTCTTCCTAGCAGTAAGTACACAGTGACAACAGAATCAAAGCATGTGGCTACGTGCATGTTTCTATTTCAAGACGCAGAGCACTCTATTCCTCTTCTCTGCCCTTTCTAGATGGCACAATTCCTATGAATCTAAGTGCAGTCATAGGGTGGATTAGGGTGACCTGCCATTTGTATGCAACTGATCTCTATTTTGGAAGTAATTAAAGTACAAATATATTCTTAAAAGATACTTTCAAATTTCAGTGCAAACTAGCATGGTTTCACCACTTTTCTTTGTAACATTTTTTTCTAAGGTTGGAAAAGTAAAGTAGGCTTTAGCACGATTTTTAATCAGAAGTTTTCAAAGTGAGATGCAAAATGGTGGCGCCAACACATTTCAAGTCTGCTACATTTTGAATACACTTATTGGAGAAAAGACCTTCTCATCATTTTTCTCTTACAGGAAAGGAAATAACATGTACAGTTGATCCTTAAGCAACATGGAGGTTGGGGTGCTGGGCCCCCTGCACAATAGAAAATGCACTATAACATTGACTCCCCAAAAACTTAACTACTAATAGCCTACTGTAAGCCTCACAAATACCACAAGCAGTCAATTAACATATACTTAATATGTTATATGTCTTACATACTGTATTCTTAACAAACATGCCAGAGAAAAGAAAAAGAAAATCATAAGGAAGATTTCTTTAGTAGTCTATAAATGGAGGTAGATGATCAAACAGGTCTTCATCCTCATCCTTTTCATGGGCAGGGTGTGGAGAAGGATGTACAATTGTTGGTTTTGCAAAGTGGACCTGCACAGTTCAAAACCCTGTGGTGCAAAGGCCAACTGTATAGCCATTGAATAGCAATCTATTTTTAGAACTTAACCTCATTAACATACTCTTAGAAGCATGCCAAGAAAAAAAATGAATAAGTATTTTTGGTTCATCTATTTCATCATTTCATTTCATTTCCTCATTTCATCATTTCATTTCATCTTTTCATTTCATCATTTCACTTCATCATTTCATCTCATCATTTCATTTCATCATTTCATTTCATTCTTTAATTTCATTTCATCATTTCATTTCATCTCAACAGTTCATTTTATTTCATCATTTCACTTCATCTCATCATTTCATAATTTCATCCCATGATTTCATTTCATCTCATCGTTTCATTTCGTCTCATCATTTCATTTCATCTCATCATTTCATTTCATCTTTTCATCTCATTTCATCATTTCATTTCATCAATTCATCCTTTCATTTCATTTACTTCATCATTTTATCATTTCATTTCATCATTTCATTTCATCATTTCACTTCATCAATTCGTTTCATCATTTCATATCATTTCATCATTTCATTTCATCATTTTATCTTTTCATTTAATTTAATCATTTCACCATTTCATTTTATCATTTCATTTCATCATTTCATTTCCTCATTTCATCATTTCATTCAATTTCATCCTTTCATCATTTTATCATTTCATCTCATTTCATCCTTTCATTTTATTATTTCATTTCATTATTTCATCACATCATTTCATTTTATCATTTCATCATTTCATTTCATCATTTCACGTCATCTCATCATTTTATCATTTCATCTCATAATTTCCTCTCATCATTTCATCTCATTATTTCATCTCATCAATTCGTTTCATTTTTTCATCTCGTCATTTCATTATTTCATTTCATTTCATCTTTTCATCACGACATTCATTTCATTTCATCATTTCATCAATTCGTCATTTCATTTCATTTATTTCATCATTTCATTTCATCATTTCATTCCATCATTTCATCATTTCCCCTTTTCATTTCAGCATTTCTTCATTTCATCATTTCATCATTCCATTTCATCATTTCATCTCATCATTTCATTTCATCACTTCACTTCATGTCATCATTTCATCATTTCATCTCATGATTTCATCTCGTGATTTCATTTCATCATTTCATCTTTTCATCTCGTCATTTCATTTAATCATTTCATTTCATCTAGTCAGTTCATTTCATTTCATCAATTCATTTCATCAATTCGTCATTTCATTTCATTATTTCATCATTTCTCTTCATTTCTTCATTTCATTTCATTATATCATTTCATGTCATTTCATTTCAGAATTTAATCTTTTCATTTCATTTCGTCATTTAATTTCATTTCCTCATTTCACTTCATTTCATTTCATGATTTCATTTCATTTCCTCATTTCACTTCAACATTTCATCATTTCATCATTTCATTTCATCATTCCATTTCACCATTTCATCATTTCATTTCATCTCATCATTTCATCTCATTTCATTTCATCATTTCATTTCATTTCATCATTTCACCATTTCATTTCATCTCATTTCATTTCATCATTTTATCATTTCATTTCATTTCATCATTTCATTTCTTCATTTCATCATTTCAATTCATTTCATTTCATCATTTAATTTCATTTCATCATTTTATCTTTTAATTTCATCATTTCATTTCATTTCGGTGACAGGTGTATTTAAGTGCTAATGTGATGCCCAGGAGACACCCTATTTCCCTTTTTAAAACACTTCCTTCAACAAAAGGCAACCTCTCATGGTTGGCTAAGTCTACAGAGATACCAGCCTCTCTTCAACAACCCAATTTGATTTAGGACCTCAAACAGCACCTCAGTTTCTTAAAAACCTAAAACATAAACACAACACTTGGTTGTCAGTGAGCCAACAGTTTCTTGTCTCTTTCTGTACTGAAGGCTTCAGGCCGTGTCTCCCCAACCACGTTCAGTGGAAGAAAAGATCCCCCAGACAAAAAAGTTTGAGAACTGTTGTTACAGGTCTTCTCAGAACCTTTAAAACACAAATCCTCATAGGAAGGGATCTTCAGGATGGAGATGGCTGATGCAGCACAACTTTCTTGCACAGGAGCATCGTGCAGAATACAGTATGAGACGCAGAAAGGCTGCATTGAGTCTTTTTCAGGGCCCAGGACTTGGTGGGGGTGGGGTAGGAGTGCTCCAGACTGCATCAAATGGGTAGGAACATTCAGGTTGCTTTCTTTTTCCTTACTGGCAAAACTGTGTGTGCACCATGAATGAAACTCGTCTCCCTTAACCATATCAAAACTAAACCCAAATTAATTGGCTAAATTGGGACTCAACACCTCCAGCAGCCACGCGGAAGAAAGCGCCACCACACTTTAAAGTAGCTTCCCTCATCATATTTGAGGAAAGCAAAATGCTTATGACCAGTATGCTGCTAATACAAGTCTACAGAAAATGCTGTATGAAAAATTACTTTTCCCAGTCATAGCTGGCACAGTCCACATTTTGCATTACACTTTCCCTCCCTTTTTAAAATTTTAAACACAGGTCTTTTTCTCTTCTTTTTAAAAATTTTAATTATACAAGACCGACTCTCAGTACGTTGCCCAGGCTGGTCTTGAACTCCTGAGCTCAAGTGATACATCCGTCTCAGCCTCCCAAAGTGCTGGGATTACAGGCCTGAGACACTGTGCCCGGCCTTACACACAAATCTTAATTCATTCTTACAATTATCCTGAGGTTAGAAAAATGGAAGGGGAAGAAAAATGGCAAGCAGGTAGGCTGAATTCAGCTTCATTATTTGGAAGGAGAGTTTGCTTGGTTAAAACACACTAGTGCCCCCAAAGGCCAAGACAACAGAAAAATACAGACTTCTATAAATAGATTTCATATCTGACAGCAGTTTGAATGGAGACTTTTTCAATGCAAATGAAAAACAGCTGTGCTTGAGAATAAATGACAACGAATTTTTTTTATCCCAACAGCTGTCCTGAGAGCACGTCTCTACGTCTCTACCTGCATTCTGGAATCAGGGAGAAAGCCAAAATCGACGACAAGACACTAGATCAGCCATGTCCAACCCTTTGACTACAAGGACTTTTCTGCCTATCTGTCGTGGTTGGTATCATGAAAATTATGCACAAACCTTTTTTTTTTTAAGCTCATCAGCTATCGTTAGCATTAGTGTATTTTATGTGTGGCCCAGGAGCATTCTTCTTCCAATGTGGCCCTGATAATCCAAAAGACTGGACACCTGTGCACTAGGTCAAAAGACTACTCCTCTGGAAACAATTGTAAAGAATTTCTGACATTATCTTGACATGAAAACCAATGGATAGTGGGACAGAATGCAACATCTTCCAGAATTTTTCTTGTTGGTTTTCCTTATTTTTTTGAGTCAAGGTCTTGCTCTGTGGCCCAGGCTGGAATACACTGGTGAGATCACAGCTCAGTGCAGGCTCAAGTGCTCCTCCCGCCTCAGCCACAGTAGTAGCTGGGACTACAGATGCTCACAACCACCCTTGGCTAATATTTTATTTTTTGTAGAGATGGGGTCTCACTATATTGTCCAGGTTGTTCTCAAACTCCTTGACTCAAGGGATCCAGGACAGGATAACAGGTGTGAACCACCACACCTGGCCATGTGCATGAACTTTTAAGACAAACACAAGGCCCCCAAAAGTTAAGGTTTTCCCTCCTAATTTCCAGGGGATCTTTTGATGCAAGGATGAGAAGCCCTTAAAAGTACACAGACAACTCCAAAGATTCAAGACAGTTCATTCGGGCTCGGCCAGCCCATTGGGCATACTGACCTTCAAGAAAGGCCCACCCATGACATACACATGATGGCTCTCCAAGAATCTCTCCAGTCCTCAGGGTCCCTAAGGTACTGGACAGAGCTAGGAAAGCAAACTCATTTGCTTCTTCCTGCAGAAAGCCCCTTGAGGTCAAGACCCCACAATCAGACGAGGATGGAGTGGCTCACCCTCAGTCAACAGGCCAGACTCAAGGTGGTATAATCTCTTAACCAAGGGTGTGGACCTCCAGATATGACTCCCAACTCAGTGCTCCTTTAATAACCAATCTTTGTTAATTCTCCTTAAGGGGGGTTCCTGGCAAGTCAGTTCTCCCTCAGGCTTTCTGTTTCCTCACCGACAAGATGAGAGAGCTGGACAGGATGGAAATTCGGGGGGTAAGGGCATGTCAGCGCGCAGCCCACCCCGCCCACGGGCCCCTTGAGCCTCCATCCAACTTCCCACCACGCACCCGCCCCACAAATCCTGCCCAAGGTGAGGGCTGGTCCTGGGTCCTCCAGCTGCAGCATCAGCTAGTGCAGGAGGGAGGGGAAGCCTCCAAGGCGGCGACGCTGGCTCAAGGATGCAACTGGGCCAGGAGTGAACTGGGGCCAGGCTGGAGGTGTCAGGGCAGCTCCTGGAACCCAGCCCAGTCCCCGACCCCTTTACCTCCAGTGTCGGTATCTCCTGCTGGGTGAGGTCCTTGGACCCAGCGCACTTGATGCGCAGCCCGCACAGGCTGCCCATGGAGATGCCCATGAACTTCTGGAGCTGCCCACACTGCTGCAGCGCCCGGCTGGCCAAGGCCCCTGCGCCTCCCTCCGCGGCTGCTGCATCAACCCTGCAACCGCCCTCCTTCTTCTCTCCCATCGCCGCCTTGCGCAGCGCCGCTCTATGCAGGCAGCAGCGGCCGAGGCAGGGAGCCTGGGGCGCGGGCGCCTAGGGGAGGAACGCGGGAGCCAGGAGAGCTGGAGCAGGAGCGCCCCTCAGCGCTGCTGGAGCCAGGACGCCGATAGAGTTGGCAGCCAAGTCTGCTGCTCCCGCCCCCAGGGCCGACTCAGCGGGGGAAAAAAAGCTGCAACAGCGGTGGGTAAAAAGCCTGGAAAAGCGGAGGCGGCGGGGACAAAAAGCCCGGAAAAGCGGCGGCGGCGGCGGGGGGCAAAAAGCCACGAAAAGCGTTGGCATCGGGGGCAAAAACCGCGGCGGGGGGGCAAAAAGCCGCGAAAAGCGGCGGCGGCGGGGGCAAAAAGCCCCGGGAGTGGGGTCAAAAAGCCGGGAAAAGCGGTTGCGGCGGGGCACAAAGGCGCGGCTGTGGGGGATAAAAACCCGGGAAAAGCGGCCCGTGAGGACAAAAAGCCTTGGCGGCGGGGGACAAAAAGCCCGGAAAAGCGGCGGAGGCGGGGACAAAAAGCCGCGGCGGCGGGGTTAAAAAGCCATGGAGCGCAAAAAGCCTCGGGGGTAAAAAGCCTTGGCGGCAGGGAAAAAGTGGCAGCGGGAAAAAGCCACGGTGATGGGGGCAAAAATCCTTGGCGGCGGGTTCAAAAACCGGCGGCGGCGGTGGTCAAAAAGCCTTGGCGGCGGGGGCAAAAAGCCGCGGCGTTGGGGAGATAAAAACCCGCGGCGGCGGGGGTTCAAAAAGCCGCGGCGGGGGTGCAAAAAGCCGCGGCGTCGGGGGTGCAAAAAGCCGCGGCGTCGGGGGAGCAAAGAGCCGCGGCGTCGCGGGGGCAAAAAGCCGCGGCGTCGCGGGGGCAAAAAGCCGCGGCTGCCAGGCCAAATAGCCACGGCGGCGGGGTGAAAAAGCGGCAAAAAGACATGACGGCGGGGGCAAAAAGCCACTAAAAGCGGAAGCGGGGGGCAAAAAGCCGCAGCGACGGGGGCATAAAGTCGCAGCAGCAAAAGCCGCGGCGGCGGGGGGGCAAAAAGCCGCGACGTTAAAAAGCCATGGCGGCGGGCGTAAAAAGACCTGGTGGCAGGAGCAAAAAGCCGCTGCGACAGAAAGCCATGGCGGCTGGGGCAAAAAGCCAGGGCGGCAAAAGCAGCGGCGGGTGGGGGAGGGGGCAAAAAGCCACTAAAAGCAAGCTGCGGCAAGGGGCAAAAAGCCGCGGCGGCAGAGGGTAAAAAGCCAGGAGGGCAAAAGCAGCGGCGGGTCGGGGGTGGGGGGGCAGAAAGCCGCGGAGGCCTGGGCAAAAAGCCCTGGCGGGGGGGGCCTCCCTCCCTTCCTTTCTGCCTCCTTCCTTTCTTTTCTTCCTTCTTTTCTCTTATTCTTTCTTTCACACTTTCTTGCTTTCTTTCCTTTTTTCTCCTTTCCTTCCTCCCTTTTCTTCCTTCCTCCCTCCCTTCCTTTCCTCCTTTTTCCTTCCTTCCTTCTCTTTATTTTCTTTGTTTCTTTGCCTTCCTCCCTTTTACCATTCTCTCTTCCTCCTTTCCTTCCTCCCTTCCTCCTTCCTTTCCTTCTTTCTTTCTTACTTTTTCATTTTCTCTCTCTTTCTTTCTTTCTTTCTTCTTTCTTTCTTTCTTTCTTTCTTTCTTTCTTTCTTTTTCCTGTGTTCTTGCTTTCTTTTTTCTCCCTTCCTGCTTTTCTCCCTTCCTCCGTCCCTCCCTCCCTTCCTTCTCATTTCCTCCTTCTTTTCTTTCTACTTTCTTTCCTTCCTTCCTTCTTTCCTTCCTTCTTTTTTCTTTTCTCTTTCTCTGTACTAAAATTCATCTTATTTAAAAAAATTAAGGAGGCAGAAAAATAAAGAACACCTTAATCTGCAGGTAAATAGATTATGTCTGCTGTAGACAAAATAATGGCCTCCCAAAAATGTTCGTGTCCTAATTCCCAGAGTCTACCATACAAATATGTTAGGTTGCATGGCAGTGGGAAATCAGATTTCAAGTGAAATTAAGCTTGCAATAAAATGATGGAGACATTATCTTAAACGGGTGGGATCAATGAAATCACGAGCTTCCTTATAAGTGAAAGGAGAAGGCAGAAGAAAGACAACCATGGAGGTGGTGGCCTGAGAAATTACTCTACATCACTGACTTTTAAGATACAAGAATGAGGACCCAGCGCGGTGGCTCACGCCTAATCCCAGCACTTTGGGAGGCCGGGATGGGTGGATCACGACGTCAGGAGATCGAGACCATCCTGGCTAACATGGTGAAACCCCATCCCTAGTAAAAATACAAAAAACTGGCTAGGTATGGTGGCACGTGCCTGTAGTCCAACCTACTCAGGAAGCTGTGGCAGGAGAATCTCTTGAACCCGGGAGGCAGAGGTTGCAGTGATCTGAGATTGTGCCACTGCACTCCAGCATGGGTGACAGAAGGAGACTCCATCTCAAAAAAAAAAAAAAAAAAAAAGATACAAGAATGAGGTCGTGTTCCAAGGAATAAAGGTGGCCTCTGGATGCTGAAAAAATTCAAGTACATAGATTCTGCCACATAGCCCTCAGAAAGACTGCAGCCCTGCCCAAAACTTGATGTTAGCCCTGTGATTCTCATTTAAGGCTTCCGAACTCCAGAACTGTAGGATTAACAGTGACTTTATTGTAAGATATGAAGTTTGTGGTAATTGGTTACAGCAGCAAGAGGAAGTTTATATAGTAATTGTATCATGAAAATGAGAACCATAATTTACAACCTCTTTTAATACTGCACTTGGATGTTTGAAATGACATACATGAAAATGATCTCTATGTGTATGAGGGAGGATAGCAAATTGATGCCAAAATAATGCAAATGCAAATCTTACACTCATTTATATGTCCATTTAATTTAATCTTTGAAATTAAAATGAAATTGTAGGATTATTATATTTCGATGAAATTAGACTAAAATGAACAATAACAAAATAAGAACATACTTATATTCTTTATATGGTCAATAAAGAAGTGATAGTGGAAAAAAACAGGAACAAATGAAGGTGATGATTTAGGAAGTTGGAAAGATAGCTTAAACTACAAAATGGTATATAACTAGTGAGCACTTAGACACATTGATTGATGAATTTCAGCTTTTGGCTTGGTGAGAGCCTAAAATGAAAGCAGCTGAGGTTTGCAAATTTGTAATTCCCTTGTGGAAAAACAGGGGAAAAGACATCTTAGCATAATAAGATTAATCTTCTAAAGAATCAAGACTTGATCCATTTGTCCTTGTAATTCAAAAGGTAGTTCAAATACTGATTTGATGTATTGTGTTAACAACCATTGCTGGTTATCATCGCATAACTGGCATTCTCTTTTATCTGATATCTAAAATATTTGGTAATTCCTGGACTTTCTCTTTTCAAACACAGTACGGTTTAATTTCAATCTTAGAACAGTTGTCTTTGAGAAATTCTTCCCTCTACTGCATCTGTGAATGCGCACAGCATGGTTACATATATACTGTCGCCCCAGAGAACATTTGTTAAATTAAAGCCAAAGTTTAAAGCAACAGCTTTAACTCACTGGTTTTACTCATTTTTTTCCTCCCCAATAGCCACAGCAAGATTGATACCGTCACACCTTTGAACATAAAGCTTGGTGTTGTCTATTTTCCAGGTGCTGTCACCTATATGATCTCAGTATTTTAAAAATCAGCTTCCAGCCCATATGGTGGCTCATGCTTGTAATAGCAGCAGTTTAGGAGGCTGAAATGGGAGGATTGTTTGAGCCCAGGAGTTCAAGAGCAACCTGGTCAACATAGCAAGACCGAGTCTCTATCAAACGATAAAAAAAAAAGGTGGACATGGTGATGTGCACCTGTTGTCCTAGCTATTTGGGAGGCCAAGGTGGAAGTATTGCTTGAGCTTGGGAGGCTGAGGCTACAGTGAGCAGTGATTGCACCACTGCACTCCAGCCTGGGCAACAAAGCAAGACCCTATCTCAAAAAATAGACTTAATAAAAATAAAAATCAGCTCTCATTGATTTCTACAGAAATATGCACAGGCGATGTCCATATAGACATAAATAATAATATATCTGACAATGGGTCCATATGATCTTCAAAATGTAAAGTGCCTATCTGTGTAATTGACTGGTTAGTCTCATTAATGAATATAGATTCAATTCTACTTTCTTGTTCTAGATAAATTATATAATCTAGCTTTTCGTTTCACTTATTTACTGATAACAACAGGAAAAATGACAAGATATCTATTTTGGAAAATTACTCTGGTACGAGTAAAGATGAAATAATGATAGAATTGCATGTAAAACTAGAAAAAAAGTATGGCCTTCTGATATTCTATCACATCATATAATAAAGACCACATAAAACTCAGATATTTTATCTAAAAATGTTATTTTCATGTTAGGAATGATCAAAGCATGAGACTAGAATTGTATTACAATGACTCTCACAAGCTCATGTGCTAAAAGGGAGGGGAAAACATCATTACTGATATTTTAAACGTACGTTTTACTTTCCATAAACATGAACCTCAACTTGATATGATGCAGGTTGAAGGAAATCACCCATAATTCCATATTAAGAAGGCCTGTGATATTTTATGGGAAAAATAAATAGAGAAAATGCTAACAGAAACCCTGTTAAGCATTAAGCTTTATGGAGCAAAGGCAAATCCAGTGGTGAAAGATACACACTCGAGTTCTGTTTGTTGTCTTGGAACAATACGGTTTAGAGGTGACTTGTGGGTGAGGAGAACATATGCGAGTTCACCAAACAGAAAAGCTGAATGAGGCAATGCCTCTTCCTGACCATATCTCTTACTCAGATAACTATATAATTTATTGTCCGGTAAAGGGTATATTTAAAAATCATATTAAAAGTCATGCAATGAAGTTGTCCAGGGAAATCAAGACTTAACAGTCTCACTCTGACAATAATGGAAATGAGGTTTCCCTCAAGATAGATTAGGACATGACCCCACACTGGCAGGTAGTAGTACCAGAAAAGAACCCATGGAAAATCTTGACCTTATGCTTGAGGTAGGGAACAGGCTAAAGTGAAAGCCAGACATAAAATTCTATCTGAAATATATCAACAATCGAAGAAAATATGTGGTGTACAGGCATAGAATGTCTTTACTGGATCATTGAAATAGTAAGATAAATTCAAATTTTTACATTGTTTTATTTTCCTCCAGTTAGGGCTTGAGGTTTGTCTCTGGAGAGTGGCTGTCAATTGGAGCCCTGCCTTTCTGGGGTTCTGGGCAGGGGGTTGTGGATGCTTAACATGTGCCTTTCACAGGAGACTTCCCTACCCCTGCAGTGGCCAGGTGTGCATCCCATGACCAGTCCTCCCTCTCACAGAACATCTGCTGAGACAAGGAGATGCCTGGTGGCTGTGGCCTGACCTGTGTCCTGCGTATTTCTGACAAGAGACACTCTCAGAGACCCTGGCCAGGAGGAGAGTTAGGTTCCAGTGTAGGTGAGATCAGACACATGGAGGCCACAGGACCAAACACAGGAAATCAGAGAAGTAATTTTATTACTCACAGATCCAGAGAGAAGAGTGTAGCTGAGAAGAGGGTTTAGCTGTGTCTCCCGCCAAATCTTATCTTGAATTCCCACATGTTGTGGGAGGGAACAGGTGGGAGGTAATGGAATCATGGGGGCAGGTCTTTCCCATGCTGTTCTTCTGATAGTGAATAAGTCTCACAAGATCTGATAGTTTTATAAAGGGGAGTTTCCCTGCACAATCTCTCTTGTCTGCTGCCATGTGACACGTGCCTTTCACTTTCTGCTGTGTTTGTGAGGCCTACCCCACTATGTGGAACTGTGCGTCTATTAAACCTCTTTCTTCTGGAAATTACCCAGTCTTGGGCAAGTCTTTACCGCCGTGTGACAATGGACTAATACAGTAGCACACTTCATAGGGCTGAACACAATGGGGAAGATGAGTGGGGAGCAAGAGAGAGAAAAGGGATCTGTGGGAATCCAGCCTTTACCGGGCCCAGAACATTACCCAAATAAGTTTTCCACGGGGCTCTAGTCGGTGGGTTGAGTGCCAGCAGGCACATTTCCTGGCTCCCGCTGCAACTGAACAGGTCACTCTGGGGTGTGGGGGCCGTCCATGTGGGCTGTGAGGTCTGTGGGGTGAGTCAGGTAGGTTGTATCTGACGGTTCCATAGTGGGTAGTCACCAGGGGGAGGCAACTGTATAGAGTCACTATCTGGGCCAGCCACACTGAGGAACTGTGAGGGTTAGAACTGGAAATTGTCAAGGGAATCTGGACCCAGCTACTATATGAGAGAGTTGAACTTACGTTCAATGTGAATGCCATGGCAATATTAAAATGTAAGAATTCGCTCCATACGTGCCTGAGGTAAATAGGAGAAACCTAGAATTTATGTAAACAGTGACATGATTGGATGCGTTTTCCGTCACATATTTTAATAGTAGCAGCATATTATATATGTCAATCCATCAGGCATTCAGAATTACATGCTTATGAAAATTTTCTACACCATCGGACAAAAGACAAGGGTAGAAGATATTTTTAGCCCTATAAACACTAGTAAGTTAAAAACAGAAGGACCTTTATGTCCTAATATATCTATGTTGTGAAAGGTTTCCCTGTGAAATACGGGATTTCTTAAATATATTTTAAAAATCATAGGTGTCAATATTTTTTAGAAGTCTATTTAAATTTTGCTGTAGTTATAGATAGACACAAATATAGATATAACATTTTAAATCTATATCTATCCCATATAACGAATATACATGTTATATGTGTGTGTATATATAGATGTTTGTGTTATTAAAGAGCTCCCTTAAAATTTTTCTTTTATTTCCTATATAATTTTAGGTTGAGCTTCAATTTTCCTTGTATAAACAAGCAAATATTTGTACTAGTTTTAATACTGATGTTTGGACATTCTGTCTTATTTTAGCATTGAATATTTTCACAATTATTATAAATATTATCTAATATTAATAATGTAACTCTTAAAAATATTTAAAATTTTACCTTTGAATTATTTTATTGTTGAATTTAAATTCCTTGAAGTATGAGAGTAAATTTCTATTTTATGCTTTCTCTATGCATATGCAAATTAATCTATCCACTTCTCTATCTCTATGTAGTAACATATGAAAATCAGGCCTCTTAGGCCGGGCGCGGTGGCTCACGCTGGTAATCCCAGCACTTTGGGAGGCCGAGGCGAGCGGATCACGAGGTCAGGAGATCGAGGACACGGTGAAACCCCGTCTCTACTGAAAATACAAACAATTAGCCGGGCGTGGTGGTGGGCGCCTGTAGTCCCAGCTACTGGAAGAGGCTGAGGCGGGAGAATGGTGTGAACCCGGGAGAAGAGCTTGCAGTGAGCCGAGATTGCGCCACTGCACTCCAGCCTGGGCGACAGAGTGAGACTATGTCTCAAAAAAAAAAAAAATCAGGCCTCTCTACTTCTAATAGACATACACATGTTTGCATATAGAATATCAGACTCTTTATAGCATGTAAAATCTTTAAAGACATGAATATTATCTTTTAACAAATATATGTTAGCATGTACTGAGAATCCCCTATTTATTTTTTATTTGGGCTAATCAATATGATTATTAATATTATCAGATTACAAAATTTGGAAGCACACTTTCATCCCCAAGGTGGATATTTGTTTTATTTTTTTGCTAATTTCTTGTCTTACTGTTTCAAATATTGTTGGATATTATTTTTATTTTATTTGGCTTTTTAGTTTCAATATTTGTAAGTGACGTACTCTACATATTTTTTCTTCAATATCTGGTGGGTTTTATAATTATTGCTATATGGGATTTTTAGTAGACATTGACAAAAATTATTCCTGTATGTTTTATGGCTGTATGAAGGAAACCAATATATTTTACCCCAAAATATATTTCCTTGATATACTTCAAAATGGCTATTCAGAAGGGCTGGAAATGCAAACATAGCTGCAAAGCTGTCTTGGGGAGATTTGCATCGGTAGAGAATCTGCCCTGATGCAGCCAGGCTTTCTCTGAGGTCTGCCCCATTGTCTGGATCTAGGAAAGTTTAACTGAGAGTTTGAGGTCTCCAGAGGTCTGAATGAGACATTTTCTGTCTGTTCTCTCTGAGGACTGCTCCCAGTGAAGTTTCACCTACGTGAAACTTTCACCACTGTTGCTAGCCAGGGTCCTTTTCTCACATAACTTTTTCTTTCTTTTTTTTTTTTCCCTGTGATCCATGACCCCATTCTTTCTGTAAACTTCATGTGGTAGATAAGCTTCTGCACCCATCGTGTGTCTGTGTCTTCAGTCTAAAGTCTCCAGTGTACACACATTGCAGAAACCTGTATGCATTTTCTACTATTTATCTGCCTCCTATTAGTGGTTTTCAGGGAAACTTCAGAAGGCAAAAGGGACATTCTCCTTTAGCCCATACTCAGACAAAATCCCCCAACATTTAACTGATTCCTAATAGCTTAAAACCACCTTGAAAAATCCATATATTTATAACGTTTTCTTCCCTCTATGATTTCTGGTCAGCCTGGGTTTCGTTTTTTATTCCATTTACTTCATCCTCAAAAAGATCTATTTTATGTCTATTTATTCTCATTTATTGACGTTGAGAAAAGAAAATAACTTTCATGTGAGAAATGCAAGTCCTTTTAAAGAATCAGGCCCAGAGAGATATGAAAATGAGACAGCAGTTCTGTCCTGCTCCTCTTTGAGCTATGTGTTCATCTAGGCTGCTTGCTATTGCCACAGTAGCTATAAATTAACCAATAATGCCACACCAGACACTATAATCCACACGCAATAATAGTGTAACAGTGTATTGCCGGTCACTAATAAATATTATTTCCATAAGCCAATGAGAATTTGTGACAAACCTCTTTGCATCATCCCACTTCTTGTCCCTTTTTTGCCTTTAAGAAACTGCTTGTTGCAAAGCTCCAAATGGAGTTCATATCCAAGAATACTTGGGTCTGTTTCTTCCAGGCAGCTGTCCTCATTTTGGCTCAGCTAAACTCTTTGAATGGCGTTTTGTGCTTCAGCCTCTTCCACTTAGATTAACAACATGGATTTGTGTCACCATGTGCAGCATTTAAAATATTTACACTTTTCCCCTCGAGGGCATCGATGTGTTTTCCTGAGCACTTGGAATAGCTACATAGTGTTTACTTTCTAGATTACGGTTTCTCAACCTTGCTGCTACTTACTTTTAGGACCACAGGATTCTTTGTTGTGGGAGGCTGCCCTAGCAATGCTAGATGTTTCGTTTGACCTCTAAATTCCACACCTCCACCAGTCTTGACATACCCAGAATAACCCTAGATATTGCCAAATGTCTCCTGGGGAAAACTCTCCACCAGTTGACAGCCAAAGTTCTTGAAATATTGTAACGGTCAATTGAGTTTTTATGTTATCCAAAACAAATATTTTTCTGTTTTTAAACATCTACTTCCATCCATTTATTTACTTATTTTTACTTTTATTTGTAACTTAATTCCATCAAGGAGAGAGAGTGCATTTTCTGTTATGCTAAATTTTGGAAGAATGTATCGATTTTTTATGACCTGATACATGGATGATATGTAGATATTACATGTTTGTGTCATCAAATTTCAGGGCAATAATAAAATAAAAACTTATAATATTTATATTGTCACTGTATATTAGTTATTTTCTTTCTTCATTACAGGAGTTTTTCAACCTATAGGCTGTTTTTCAATTCTAGGTTATCCAGTAGATTTTGAAATCTTATGATTAAATATCTACTTCTCAAACATTCATCTTTGCAAATGAATCAATCCCAAGCTCTTATAATGCACATCATATAAAGGGCAGATTAGTCAATATAGGGTTCAGAAATAATTATTTAATATTTATAAGAAAATTAAAAACTTAGATCCTTAACTCAGATAGCAATAATCCAAATTAAAATTTGATTTAATTACATAATTTAAAATGACACCAGAATACTAGTAAAAATGTAGATACGTTTATATATTCCTTTTTAACTGTAGGACTTTATTAGCATAAATTCAAATACAGGAAACAAAGTAAGATTGAGACCTATAGTAAAAAGTTAAAATGTACAAATTACAGAGGCAGGATTAAACTAATGTAAAGCATAATAACATGGAGAAATATTGCAAAACATTCATTTTACTGAATTAATTGTTTTTTGTTTCTTTTGTTGTTGTTGAGACAGAGTCTCGCTCTATTGCCCAGGCTGGAGTGCAGTGGCGCAGTCTCGGCTCACTGCAAACTGCGCCTCCCGGGTTCACGCCATTTTCCTGCCTCAGCCTCTCCGAGTAGCTGGGACTACAGGCGCCTGGCACCACGCCCGGCTAAGTTTTTGTATTTTTTAGTAGAGACGGGGTTTCACCGTGGTCTCGATCTCCTGACCTCGTGATCTGCCCTCCTGGGCCTCCCAAAGTGCTGGGATTACAAGCGTGAGCCACCAAGCTCGGTCTACTGAATTAATTGTTAATATTTAATTATTAAGTGAGAACAAAGATAAAGAGTAGCTACACACACACACACAAGTGCAATATTGTCAAATAAACATGTGATGTTCAGCTACACTAGAAATCACATCTGTGTTTTCTCCACAGAAGAGTAAAGGTTAAAAATCACAATAATATTTATTGTACATATGGAGGTAAATATACTCAAAATATTATCCTAAAATACATTTTTTCTTTTTGAGATGGAGTTTTGCTTTTATTGCCCAGGCTGGAGTGCAATGGCACAATCATGGCTTACTGCAACCTCAGCCTCCCAGGGTCGAGTAATTCTCCTAGCTCAGCCTCCCAAGTAGCTGAGATTACAGGCATGCACCACCACACTTGGCTAATTTTTTGTATTTAACAGAGACGGGGTTTCACCATGTTGGTCAGGCTGGTCTCGAACTACTGACTTCAGGTGATCTACCCACTTCAGCCTGCCAAAGTGCTGGGATTACAGGTGTGCGCCTGGCCAACTTTTTTACATATTTCAAGATGGCTACTCACAAGACTGGAAATAGCTTCTTCTACAAGAATAGCTGAAAAGCTGTGTTTGTTGGGGAGATTTGCATTTGTAGAGAAAATCTGCATTGATATAGACAGGCTTTCCCTGAGATACTCCCTTGTCTGGGTTTAGGGAAGATTAACTGAGTCTGGCACGTTTAAATTTCAAAAAACCATTTCCTATCTATACTTCCCAAGAGGAGGGCTGCTCCCTGGGAGGTTTCATCCATGTAACAAGACCACCTCTGCTGCCAGGCTCCTCTGTCTTCCTTGTCGTCACCTGTCTTCCGCAAAGCCTGATTTACCAATGCACAGCTCTGTGTTTTCTGTAACCTCAAGACAGCATAGACGTGTTAACTACTTGCCTTTCCTGGAGTTTTTATATATATAGTATATATTAATATATCTGTTTATAATATACAAATATTTGTATATATATTTATATATATTATGTAAACTCCAAGTGCATACTTGTGCACATAATTATATCTGTAAACCCTTTTTTCCTGTTAATTTGTACTTTATCAGTTTGTTTTATAGACTCAAATAATTAAAGCTTCAAGGGAAAAATTTAAACTTTTCTATAGAGAAAAGTCATATATGTGACAAATAATATTTAGAGTGTAAGACGCTTTTTAAAGCTATATTTGCAATTTGTGTCAAAATATTTAAATATACATTTGTTACTTTAACTATAAAATTTCAAATAATTTAAGCTAAATACATAGTATATGCAGAAAATTTAGCAATATTTGTATGTAGCACCTTATTGTGTGTTACTCTAACCAACTGTCTAATATAAAGAACTAATTAAGGTAGCACCTACTTTTCAAATATCTCATTTTTTTCACACAGCTATTAAATAAGACAAATAACATTTAAACTTTATTTGTAAATTTGCAGAATAGCATTTTTCAGCAGATGGTTTATTTTAGAAAATTCCATCTTCACAGTGTGCTATGCTTTTATGAGTTCCAGCTGTTAACGGATAATATTTTACTGCTGAATCTATCGTGTGTGAAATAATTGCTCATTATATGCCTTAAAACACAAGCAATATAGTTATTTTCAACTTAGAGCAAATTATAATCTTATCAGAAATTTAAAAAATCTAGAGTTGTCTTCTGGTTGATTATTTTCAACTGGTATTTTTCTCTTTATGTTGTTAGTGAGTTGTCTTATCAAGGAGAAGAACGCAAGCTGATTATTCTTTTTTTTCTCTTCCATCCACCTCGCAGGTGTGTTAATAATTTCATTTCTCAGAAAATGTTCTTTCATATCTACCTTACAAGATGAGAGGCCTTTTAACATCTTCCATTCGGATGTGATACCAGTAATGGAAAATATTCCAGCTTTATGAATATGGTGATACAAATAGTTATCCGTCTAACCTCTTTCAGTGTCAAATGTTTACTTTACTCAGTGAATGACTCAGCTGACTGGTAATTTCTTCTGAAATCACAAATGAGAGGATCAGATGTCTGGCTGTTTTCTGTACCTCATATGACTCCCAGTGCAGACAATTGTTTCTATGGAGCACAGACAGTTGAAAGGATTGACTTCCTGCCTAGAATAGATTCTGCTGTGCTTCTTATCCTTCTTGTGGAGATTTCAGATTATCTGAATTCCTTTTCTATCTTAAAAAACTCAACAATTCTCCCACCTGAGAGGAAGGTAAAGTGTAGTAAGTTAGCAGAAGCAATCCGTAAAGTTTTTACATTGTTTGTTGTAAAATGCATCGTTGGTGTCTCCATCACTAAACTTTTCTGTCCCTCATTGCTCTTTCTTTGACTGCAATAGGATACCTTTAGGCAAATCTCTATTCCCGAGACAGAGCGCCTTTTTGGTTAGCTATAAGTACACTCAATAGTAGGCTGAAATACTAGTTTTTATCTATGGCGAAATTGAATCATATCAGTGATTTTTTTTAAAAGGAAATTTAACTCTTGCTATGGTTTGAATGTTTGCCCCTTCCAAACCTCATGTTAAAATTTGATCCCCAATGTTGCAGGTGGGGCTTACTGGGAGGTGTTGGGTCATGGGGATGGACCTTCATGAATGGATAATAACCTCCCTTAGGAATCTCAAGCTATCCTCCCTCCTCGGTGCCCTCAAGAATTAGTGTACCATTCTTTATTCAACTATAATTCCCCCACCCATCCTTTTTGAGATATTAATTATACGTATGTTACACTGCTGCATATTGTCTCATGTATCAGTGAGTTTCTGTCTTTCTTATTTTAGTTTACCCTTTGTTCTTTAGTTTGTAAAGCTTCTATTTTTTTCTATAAATTTCCTGATGTCAGGGTAAAATCCATTACTTATTCTATCTCATGGAATTTTTATTTCAAATATTTATTTTTCATCTATACATGCCACATTTTTCATTTTATAACTTCTATTTTTCTCCTATGTTCAATTTTCATTTAAGTAATTTCACATAAATATGTATTTATCCATATGTATTTATAAAATATATTTACTTTAAGGACCTTGAAAATTCCTTCTTCTCTGTCATTTATAAATGACTTATTTTTATCCTGTTAATATATATCTTAATAATATATATCTTCTGGCTTCTTTGCATGTCAGAGTGTTTTTTCGGGGGGTATTTTGATGTCATGCTATTGAATATCAAGATTTTATTGGCTACCTTTGAACAATGTTGTGGCACGCAGTTCAGTAACTTCAGGATGAGAATTTTTCTGTTGTTTTAAATCTTCTCTTTAAACTTTGTTGAGTTAGTCTAGAGACATCTGTAATTTGGAGCTAAATGAGCACTGTCACTGGGGCATGAACCTCCAGTGGTCTTTACTGAATATCCTGGATGTACAGAGGGGATTCTCTTCTCTGGCTGCTCACAGCTAACATGTCTTTCTGTCATGTGATGCCAGGGAAATGTTCTTCTTCCAACTCCCTGGTAGAGTCCTTTGCTGAGCTCCTTAGAATTTCATCCTATGTTCATTTGGCTTAGGAACTTGGGAGAAACCTTATGCTGATTCTTGGTTCCTTTTTCTGTAAACGTTCTCTTCTACTACACATTCCAGCTGCTTAACCTTTTTTGATTTTAATCTGGTTCCTCAGTGCAATGACAATGTCTGCTCTCTCTAGGATTCCTCTCTACTGCTGTCATGGAGAACCTGGGAATAAAGCAGGACTCATTCTGGCTCCTTCACTTGCAGAGCATGGTCCTGTGCTGCCTGATGTTCAGCACTTCAAAAAAATGTTTCATATATTTTGTCCAGTTTACTATTCTTTAACTCTAAAAGGGTAACTCCAGTCCCAGTTACAGCATCATGTCCTGTAACTCTACTCCTTGTTGCTTCATTCTGCCATTGTCTGGTATGATCGACCTTTCCCTTTTGTAATCACGCCAAGAGCATAATATAATACTAATTATAACTGCACAGCTTGCTTCCGTTGTGTAAAAAAATCACTGAGACTTAACTGTGTCCAACTTTTTAAATGTGATATAAGTACAGCTAAAGCTATCTTTTGGTTAATATTAGCATTGCATGCTTTTCCATTATTTACTTTCAACATGTGTGAAATATAAATATAAATTATAAAAACTTTAAGAGAGTCCATTTAAAAAAATCTGGTCTGATTATGTTTTAACTGGTTTGTTAGAACGTGCATTCTTGACTTCAGGGTCTAATATAATTGGTATATTTGTCTATTTGCAAAAAAATACTTGAAGATATTTTAAAATTAATTTATCCAACTCACAACTTACATGCTTCTGCTGTTGTAGGGAAGATACATTTTAAACTTTATGAGATAGCATTCTGTTATATAGCCGATATCCAAATAAATTTCTCTCCATGTTTATTTCTTTCATTAAAAAAAATCGTTCTTCTTACTGCAAACTTTCATCAGGGATCATGGCTCTTCTACCTGAAGAGTAATCTTTAGTATTTCCTTTCCTGTGGGTCTGCTTGGGAGAAATTCTTTATTGTATCTTGGCTTGTGATGGATGTGTCCACCAAGTAGACAGTTCTAGGTCGGCACTTAATTTATTTCTGGACTTGAAAGATATAAATACCTCGCTTGTTGGCTTTCATTGAGTCATTTGAGAAGGTTGTTATCAGTCAACTCTTTCTCCTTGTAGTTAGCTCAATAATTTTATCAAGTGCTCTTTACATTTTTCTTTTACTTTTCAGAAATTGTCCCATTATGTTTCTAGGTGTGTCCTCTGTGTGTGTTTTCCTTTGGTTTGCAAAGGCTCCTGAACCTGTGGTTTAATATTATTGGTCAATTTTGATAAAACCTCTAACATTGCCACTTAAAATGCTGTTCAGACCAGCTGTTTTCTCCTTCTTAGATTTCAACGTGTTAGATTATTACTGTATCCTTTATATTTTTTAAATGACCTTTCTCTACTTTTTTTTTAGTTGGTTAATCTGTATTAGTATATATTTTGTTTTTTTATTTTATTTTATTATTATACTTTAAGTTTTAGGATACATGTGCACAATGTGCAGGTTTGTAACATAAGTATTCATGTGCCATGTTGGTGTGCTGCACCCATTAACGCTTCATTTAGCATTAGGTGTATCTCCTAATGCTCTCCCTCCCCTCTCCCCCAATCCCACAACTGTCCCCGAAGTGTGATGTTCCCCTTCATGTGTCCATGTGTTCTCATTGTTCAATTCCCACCTATGAGTGAGAACATGCGGTGTATGGTTTTTTTGTCCTTGAGATAGTTTACTGAGAATGATGGTTTCCAGTTTCACCTATGTCCCTACAAAGGACATGAATTCATCATTTTTTATGGTTGCATAGTATTCCATGGTGTATATGTGCCACGTTTTCTTAATCCAGTCTATCGTTGTTGGACATTTGGGTTGGTTCCAAGTCTTTGCTATTGTGTATAGTGCTGCAATAAACATACGTGTGCATGTGTCTTTATAGCAGATGACTTATAGTCCTTTGGGTATATACCCAGTAATGGGATGGCTGCGTCAAATGGTATTTCTAGTTCTAGATCCCTGAGGAAACGCCACACTGACTTCCACAATGGTTGAACTAGTTTACAGTCCCAACAGTGTAAAAGTGTTCCTATTTCTCCACATCCTCTCCAGAACCTGTTGTTTCCTGACTTTTTAATGATTGCCATTCTAACTGGTGTGAGATGGTATCTCATTGTGGTTTTGATTTGCATTACTCTGATGGCCAGTGATGATTAGCATTTTTTCATGTGTTTTCTGGCTGCATAAATGTCTTCTTTTGAGAAGTGTCTGTTCATGTTGTTCACCCATATTTGATAGGGTTGTTTGTTTTTTTCTTGTAAATTTGTTTGAGTTCATTGTGGATTCTGGATATTAGCCACTGGTCAGATGAGTAGGTTGTGAAAATTTTCTCCCATTTTGTAGGTTGCCTATTCACTCTGATGGTAGTTTATTTTGCTGTGCAGAAGCTCTTTAGTTTAATTAGATCCCATTTGTCAATTGTGGCTATTTTTGCCATTGCTTTTTGTGTTTTAAACATGAAGTCGTTACCCATGCCTAGGTCCTGAATGGTATTGCCTAAGTTTTCCTCTAGGCTTTTTATGGTTTTAGGTCTAACATTTAAGTCTTTAATCCGTCTTGAATTAATTTTTGTATAAGGTTTAAGGAAGGCATCCAGTTTCAATTTTCTACATATGGCTAGCCAGTTTTCCCAGCACCATTTATCAAATAAGGAATCCATTCCCTATTGCTTGTTTTTGTCAGGTTTGTCAAAGATCAGATAGTTGTAGTTATGCGGCATTATTTCTGAGGGCTCTGTTCTGTTCCATTGATCTATGTCTCTGTTTTGGTACCAGTACCATTCTGTTTTCGTTATTGTAGCCTTGTAGTATAGTTTGAAGTCAGGTAGCGTGATGCCTCCAGCTTTGTTTTTTTGGCTTAGGATCGACTTGGCAAGGTGGGCTCTTTTTTGGTTCCATATGAACTTTAAAGTAGTCTTTTCCAATTCTGTGAAGAAAGTCCTTGGTAGCTTAATGGGGATGGTATTGAATGTATAAATTACTTTGGCCAGTATGGCAATTTTCACGATATTGATTCTTCCAACCAATGAGCATGGAATATTCTTCATGTTTTGTATCCTCTTTTATTTCATTGAGCAGTGGTTTGTAGTTCTCCTTGAAGAGGTCCTTCACATCCCTTGTAAGTTGGATTCCTATGTATTTTGATTCACTTTAAGACAATTGTGAATGGGAGTTCCCTCATGATTTGGCTCTCTTTGTCTGTTATTGGTGTATAAGAATGCTTGTTATTTTTGTACATTGATTTTGTATCCTCAGATTTTTCTGAAGTTGCTAATCAGCTTAAGGAGATTTTGGGCTGGGACAACGGGGTTTTCAAGATATACAACCATGTCATCTGCAAACAGGGACAATTTGACTTCCTCTTTTCCTAATTGAATACCCTTTATTTCCTTCTGCTGCCTGATTGCCCTGGCCAGAATTTCCAGCACTATGTTGAATAGGAGTGGTGAGAGAGGACATCCGTGTCTTGTGCCACTTTTCAAAGCGAATGCATCCAGTTTTTGCCCATTCAGTATGATATTGGCTGTGGGTTTGTCATAAAAAGCTCTTATTATTTTGAGATACACACCATCAATACCTAATTTATTCAGAGTTTTTTGCATGAAGGGTGCTCGCTTCGGCAGCACATATACTAGAGTTTTTTGCATGAAGGTTGTTGAATTTTGTCAAAGGCCTTTTCTTCTTCTATTGAGATAATCAGGTGGTTTTTGTCTTCGGCTCTATTTATATGCTGGATTACATTTATTGATTTGCATATGTTGAACCAGCCTTGCATCCCAAGGATGAAGCCCACTTGATCATGGTGGATAAGCTTTTTGATGTGCTGCTGGATTCGGTTTGCCAGTATTTTATTGAGGATTTTTGCATCAATGTTCATCAAGGATATTGGTCTAAAATTCTCTATTTTGGTTGTGTTTCTGCCAGGCTTTGTATCAGGATGATGCTGGCCTCATAAAATGAGTTAGGTAGGATTTCCTCTTTTTCTATTGATTGGAAAGTTTCAGAAGGAATGGTACCAGTTCCTCCTTGTACCTCTGGTAGAATTCGGCTGTGAATCCATCTGGTCCTGGACTCTTTTTGGTTGTTAAGCTATTGATTATTGCCACAACTTCAGAGCCTGTTACTGGTCTATTCAGAGATTCAACTTCTTCCTGGTTTAGTCGTGGGAGAGTTTATATGTCAAGAAATTTATTCATTTCTTCTAGATTTTCTAGTTTATTTGCATAGAAATGCTTGCAGTATTCTCTGATGGTATTTTGTATTTCTGTGAGGTCACTGGTGATATCCCCTTTATCATTTTTTATTGAGTCTATTTGATTCTTCTCTCTTTTCTTCATTAGTCTTGCTAGTGGTCTATCAATTTTGTTGATCTTTTCCAAAAACCACCTCCTGGATTAATTTTTTGAAGGGTTTTTTGTGTCTCTATTTCCTTCAGTTCAGCTCTGGTTTTAGTTATTTCTTTCCTTCTGCTTGCTTTTGAATGTGTTTGCTCTTGCTTCTCTAGTTCTTTTAATTGTGATGTTAGGGTGTCAATATTAGATCTTTCCTGCTTTCTCTTGTGGGCATTTATTGCTATAAATTTCCCTCTACACACTGCTTTGAATGTGTCCCAGAGATTCTGGTATGTTGTGTCTTTGTTCTCATTGGTTTCAAAGGACATCTTTATTTCTGCCTTGCTTTCGTTATGTACCCAGTAGTCATTCAGGAGCAGGTTGTTCAGTTTCCATGTAATTGAGTGGTTTTGAGTGAGTTTCTTAATCCTGAGTTCTAATTTGATTGCACTGTGTTCTGAGAGACAGTTTGTTATAATTTCTCTTTTTTTCCATTGGCTGAGGAGTGCCTTACTTCCAAATATGTGGTCAGTTTTGGAATAGGCATGGTGTGGTGCTGAAAAGAATGTATATTCTGTTGATTTGGGGTTGAGAGTTCTCCAGATGTCAATTAGGTCTGCTTGGTGCAGAGCTGCGTTCAATTCCTGGATATCCTTGTTAACGTTCTGTCTCCTTGATTTGCCTAATTTTGACAGTGGGGTGTTAAAGTCTACCGTTATTACTGTGTGGGAGACTAAGTCTCTTTGTAGGTCTCTAAGGACTTGCTTTAAGAATCTAAGTGCTCCTGTATTGGGTGCATATGTATTTAAGAGAGTTAGCTCTTCTTGTTCAATTGATCCCTTTACCATTATGTAATGGCCTTCTTTGTCTCTTTTGATCTTTGTTGGTTTAAAGTCTATTTTATCAGAGACCAGGATTGCAATCCTTGCCTTTTTTTGTTTTCCATTTGCTTGGTAGATCTTCCTCCATCTCTTTATTTTGAGACTATCTGTTTCTCTGCACATGAGATGGGTTTCCAGAATACAGCCCACTGATGGGTCTTGACTCTTTATCCAATTTGCAAGTCTGTGTCTTTTAATTGGAGCATTTAACCCATTTACATTTAAGGTTAATATTATTATATGTGAATTTTGATCCTGTCATTATGATGTTAGCTGGTTATTTTGCTTGTTAGCTGATGCAGTTTCTTCCTAGCCTCGAAGGTCTTTACAATTCGGCATGTTTTTGCAGTGGCTGGTACCGGTTGTTCCTTTCCATGTTTAGTGCTTCCTTCAGGAGCTCCTTTAGGGCAGGCCTGGTGGTGATAAAATCTCTCAGCCTTTGCTTGTCTGTAAAGTATTTTATTTCTCCTTCACTGATGAAGTTTAGTTTGGCTGGATATTAAATTCTAGGCTGAAAGTTCTTTTCTTTAAGAACTTTGAATATTGGCTCCCACTTTCTTCTGGCTTGTAGAGTTTCTGCCGAGAGATCAGCTGTTATTCTGACGGGTTTCCCTTTGTAGATAACCTGACCTTTCTCTCTGACTGCCTTTAACATTTTTTCCTTCATTTCAACTTTGGTGAATCTGACAATTACATGTTTTGGAGTTACTCTTCTCGAAGAGTATCTTTGTGGCATTCTCTTTATTTCCTGAATCTGAATGTTGGCCTGACTTGCTAGATTGAGGAAGTTCTCCTGGATAATATCCTGCAGAGTGTTTTCCAACTCAGTTCCATTCTCCCCGTCACTTGCAGGTATGCCAATTAGATGTAGTTTTGGTCTTTTCACATAGTCCCATATTTCTTGGAGGCTTTGTTGATTTCTTTTTGTTCTTTTTTCTGTAAACTTCTCTTCTTGCTTCATTTCATTCATTTGATCTTCCATCACTGATACCCTTTCTTCTAGTTGATCAAATCAGCTACTGAGGCTTGTGCTTTCATCCTGTAGTTCTCATGCCATGGTTTTCAGCTGCATCAGGTCCTTTAAGGATTTCTCTGCATTGGTTATTCTAGTTAGCCATTCATTTAATGTTTTCTCAAGGTTTTTAAATTTTTGCCATTGATTCAAACTTCCTCCTTTAGCTCAGAGAAGTTTGATCGTCTGAAGCCTTCTTCTCTCAACTCCTCAAAATCATCCTCTGTCCAGCTTTGTTCCTTTGCTGGTGAGGAGCTGCGTTCTTTTGGAGGAGGAGAGGCACTCTGATTTGTCGAATTTTGAGTTTTTCTACTCTGTTTTTTCCCCATCTTTGTGGTTTCATCTACCTTTGGTCTTTGATGATGGTGACATACAGATGGGGTTTTGGTGTTAATCTCCTTTCTGTTTGTTAGTTATCCTTGTAACAGTCAGGACCCTCAGCTGCAGGTCTGTTGAATTTTGTTGGAGGTCCATTCGAGACCCTGTTTGCCTGGGTATCAGCAGTGGAATCTGCAGAATAGCGAATATTGATGAACAGCAAATGATGCTGCCTGATCGTTCCTCTGGAAGTTTTTTCTCAGAGGAGTACCTGGCCATGTGAGGTGTCAGTCTGCCCCCACTGGGGGTGCCTCCCAGTTAGTCTTCTTGGGGGTCAGGGACCCACTTGAGGAGGCAGTCTGTAAATTCTCTGATCTCAAGCTGTGTGCTGGGAGAACTACTACACTTCAAAGCTGTCAGACAGGGACATTTAAGTCTGCAGAGGTTTCTGCTGCCTTTTGTTTGGCTATGCCCTGCCCCCAGAGGTGGAGTCTACAGAGGCAGGCTGGCCTTCTTGAGCTGCGGTGGGCTCCACCCAGTTTGAGCTTCCTGGCCACTTTGTTTACCTACTGAAGCCTCAGCAATGGCAGGCGCCCCTCCCTGAGCCTCACTGCTACCTTGCAGTTTGATCTCAGACCGCTGTGTTAGCAGTGAGGGAGGCTCCATGGGCATAGGACCCTCTGAGTCAGGCGCAGGATATAATCTCCTAGTGTGCCATTGCTAAGACTGTTGGAAAAGCACAGTATTAGGCTGGAAGTGATCTGATTTTCCAGGTGCCATCTGTCCTGGGCTAGGAAAGGGAATTCCATGACCCCTTGCACTTCCGGGGCGATGCTATGCCCTGCTTAGGCTCAGGATCGGTGCACTGCACCGACTATCCTGCACTCACTGTCCAACAATCCCTAGTGAGATGAACCCAGTACCTCAGTTGGAAATGCAGAAATCATTTGTCTTCTGCATCACTCATGCCGGGAGCGGTAGACTGGAGCTGTTCCTATTCGGCCATCCTGGCTCCATGCATGGAACAACTTCTTATAAATCCGTTTTGCATGGGAGGGGTGTTAGGGGATAGGGGCTAAGCAGAGTGGGAAGGTCTGCAAAGGGTCTTTCTGGAGGCTGAGACCTGGGAGCCCAACCTCACCCTTTCCTGTCTTTAGACCTTTCTCTATGATGGCCATGCATGCACCTTGTGCTCCACTTGCCTAGGGTGTGGGCCAAAACTGGGATGTCAGAGATGCTGCCTGCAGTCCTCAGGGTGGCCCTATGGCTGGCTGTTCTGACAACTGCCCATGGTCCACTGTGTGCCTGCCCTGTGCAGGGCATGGGACGTGTGCCCAGGCAATACACACGGCCTCCTCTAGTGACCCTCAATGAATTTCTACAGGGTCTGGCGTGAGAAGGGCTCAGAAAATACTTTAAGGCTGACTGCAGCAGGGCCCAGGTTGGACACTGCTTCAATGCCCCATTTGGGAGAGGACTCTCCTGAATTATGGAGATCCAGTCCCTCCAGAGGGTTGTGATCCAGGCACAGGTACAGTGGTGGCACCATGCCATGATCACGCAGCAGACCAATGATTGTGAGCTCCTTCTTCCAGTGGTTAGGTCCTAGGGTTGTCCCCATGGTAACTACAGTGTCTGACTTCCCATTTGAGGACATAAGCCTTGCTGGTCAGGGGGCACCGAGACTCTGAGGCATGTGTCCTCCACTGTAATGTGGGCCTGGTCTCTGTGGCATTTGGATTTTGGGGACTTTGGAGAGTGGGATGCAGATGAGTTCATGACCAGTCTTTTGTCTTGGGAGCCAGAAAGCGTGGGTGCTCAATACAGACAATCTCAGGAGGATGTGGCCTTCCTGCCTCCTAGCATAATTTTCCCTTCTTGAGATGGGCCCAGCTGCCCTCTGAGCAGGTTCTTCACTCATTTCCCGGCCCCTACAGCAAGGGCAGCGGACCCTGCCCCCAGTTTCTGGGCAGAGGCCTTGACTACACCAATGCAACGGCCTGCTTCAGGTCCCTGACTGGCCGACAAGATCTGCCAGTCCTTTTGCTGTTCCGTAGGGGCCTGGAGGCTGGGTAGCGTGGGGCTGAGGCCAGCAACCTTCTTGCTGCCTTTGGAGCTGAGATGGAACCCAAGAGAGCTAAGTAGGAAGGGAAGAGCTGGAGGGTGCTCATGGCTTCATGGAGCCCTGTGGTATCCACAACTGCACTAGCTCCCTTCTGCCTATGTACATTGGTACAGCTCGGCTTCAGCCAGTTTGGGTTGTATTTTCTGTCATTTGCAATTCCAACAATTGTAGCAGATGTACCCTCTGAGCCTCAGCTTCCACCCTTCATGCCTTTGGGAGAGGCTTTTCTTTGATTGGCAGCACCAATGGACAAGCCAAACCTCACCCAGGCCAACCCTCCCTGGAGTGGAAAATTCCTACTGACACCAGCCTCTCTGGGGCAGTCTGCCAAGAAGGAGGCCAGCAAGTGCCTGAGTCCTGGGCTGTGCCTGAGCCCTGGTGATTCAGGTATTGAGTGGTTCTGTCTGGGGGAAGCCCTGGTCTTGCTGAGAGGCAGTGTGGCCACAGCTAAGAGGTTCAGGGAGGCAGCCAGGGCTGAATCCTAGACGGATTGAACATGAGTCTGTAGCCCACTCACCACACAGCAATAGCAGCTACCTGTTAGGGCCCAGGAAGACACTGCCCATGTGTGGCCCTTCTCCTTCCCTGGGTAGAAGGTGTTGGGGATCTCTGTCCACTGAGGTCCTTGATTTTCACACCTGTGAGGTGAAGTTCCCAGCATAGGGGAACAGAACCCCTTCAGGGTCCACATGGTGCCTGGGCCTTACTCACATCGTCCTGGGAGTGGCCTGGGGCTGAGGGCTTTGAGAGCCAGTGGAGTAGAGTAAATAATACCCCAGGCCTAGGGAGAGGCAAAGGCTAAATAGGGTGCACTGGATGTCAAAATTGCATTCTATTTTGTGGCTTCAACACTAGAATGATCAGCCTGGCTGATGTCGTAGCCCATTCATCCTCTCTCTCAGCTCTGGCCCCACTGTCCATGGCCACAGGCTTCAGCTTATGCAGCTCATCCTGGGAAGTTCCCTATCAGGATCTCATCCTTTAGGCACCAGGAAATCAAGGCAACCCACACAGCCCCAGGGCCCCGGCCTCACTGGGCCCCAAGAGATTCAGAGCTATGGGGTATGGGACACAGGTTCACAGGCAGCCAGAGAGAAAAGGGGCTTGACCGGGCTGTGGATCTCCCAGGAGCTGAGACGTGTCGGGACACACAGCCGCTGGGTGGGAACTGGAGTCTTGGGCTGCTGGGCCTCCCGCCCCCAGGGTGTGAGCTCAGCACACACTTCATGGCTCTTGTCCACACAGAAGTTCTGGCTCAGATTCCTCACAATGGAGCAGCAGGAAAATCTCTCTCAGCAGGGTCCAAGGCAGGACCCCTAAAGAGGCTGCCTCCAGAAACTACTGAGAAATGAGGTCCAGGGTCCTTGAGCCCTGACCGGCACTCTCAGAGGAAAGTCAAGGCCGGCTAAAATCCCCGTCCCCTCCCCTCAAGGGTGGGCATGAGACCCTGTCTCTCCTTGCCTCCGTTTCCTCTCCAGTAGAGTGACTGTGGGAGTAAATGACTTTATCTTCGTGGGCTGAGCAGTTTGGAGGCACTGAGCTCTTGCGATGCGGATGTTCTTGGTGAAGTAAGGGCTTTTACAACGGCCACTGCTGCAGGGCCCTCAACATCTCCATACATCATCCTTCCAGAAAGATCAACTCTGGCCATATCTCAGCACCAGACACCCCAAAGGGCCTGCCCAGTAGGACCTAGAGTCACACCCCCAACCTGCATGACAAGGAACCCTCTTTGAGAAGACCTTGCTGAGTGTAGCAGAGGGGACAGGATGCAGTGACTGGGGGAAGATGATGGCTGGGGCACCTGTGTTCAAGAAAGCATCCTTAGTCCATCGGCACCAGGGTCATATCACTGTCATGAGTGGACCCTGTGCAGAGCTGGCATGCCCAGTCCTCACAGGAGGTTCCTCTAGCTATAGCACACCTTGGCCAGCTTGCCTTAAGCATGCACTCACCTCGACCAACTGCGGGGACCTCATGGGTGCTGGGATTAGGAGCCCACCTTGCATGTGACACCCAGCCCCTGCCAAAGGATGAGGCTGCTCTGTTGCAGAGGGAGGAGGGTGAAGGAGTCACCCGCAGGCTGGCCACAAATAAAGCTCTTGGCAGGACACCCCCACCCAAGGTAGTAATTCATGAGGCAATTGATGGCCCAGATGTGGGTATTTTTAGTCTGTGACCTGCTATCCACTCTTGCCTGGGTGTTAATATCCAAATGTTTTACAAGTATATTACCAGAAAGAATTATTCCCGAGAGGCAGCCATTTGTGGGAAGGTGTTAGAAAAATGTTGCTTTTCATCCCTTCATCCTTACCATTCACAGAGGTCCAGGCAAACTGGCTTCTGAAGCTTTGGTAGGGTGTAGGCTGAGGAGGAACCTAGTGGACCCCCCAAACCTCCCTGCTGCAGGAGCTGCTTCCTTGCATGGAGGGCCCAGAGTAAGCAGCACGGACGCTAGAGCTTTTGGAACTCCTGCTGCAGTTGGAGCCAGACAAAAGGGCTCCACTCCATCTCTCTTGGAGGGTGATCCAGGAGCAGCCAGGCAGGGGTTGCTGCCCTTCCTCAAAATGTGCTGTAACCCCCCTTTAGGAATTGGCTAAAGGAGAGCTGTCTGTCCTGTCCCTGCTAGAGAAGGGCTGGCGATGCAGGGGCTGACCAGATAGGGCCCACAGAATCGTGGAGTCAGGAGTCAGCAGGACAAGAGGGGTTCCTTTATCCTGTGCTTCTTCTAGATGGACGGTCCAGGCCCACCTGTATTCCACCCGGCCCAGGGCACGCACTGCCTGGAGGACTAGGGTAGCAGCCTGGGGATGGAGCATTCTGCCCTCCACCCGAGGCACATGAGTCTCTGAGGAGAGCTAGATGGGCCAGTGGGTCACCTCAACAACATTCACCCAGACAGGAGAGCCAAGGCATGTCACCTGGAATGACTGGCTCTCCAAGGGCCAGCTGGCCACCCTATCCTGGAGGTGGTCAACAAAGCTTTGACCCTGGCCAGAAAGGAAGATGCTGGCAGGGCGCTGGGCTGAGGACAGCAAGGACATTCCACACTTACCTGGGCAGGACCCACACACAGAGACTCCTGGAGAGGCACAAGGCCTGTCACCAAGATGAACAATCTCTGGGGATTGTGTCCCCGGGGACTGGCTGTGTGGGTGGACTGTGTGACCTACCCCAATATGCCACACAGAAAGTGGAAATGGCCTTGGAAAGCGGTAGCAGGGAATCTCCTCTTCAGTGGCTTATTCTCCACCTGCCTCCCTCTGCTCCTGGCAGCCCTGCTCCATCTCGATTTTCAACCCCACCTGTGTCTGCCTGGAGGGTGGCATGGCTAGCTTTAGTATTTCCTTCTACAGCTCAGTGATGGGCTGCAGCACCCTCACCATGCCTCAGAACCTGAGACCCTTAGGGAAGGACAGGACATGCTGCAAACAGAAACCCAGTGTGAGAGGGTCCTCGGGACACAGAGGTCACTGGTAGGGGTCTACAGACTCCAATTCTGATTTCCTGACCAGGATTCAACCATCAGTATGCTCTTTAACCTTATTAAGTCTTGTTGCTCCCATCTGTGACATGGGGAAGGCACCCACCTCAGAGGTTTTGTGTAGCAACAAATGAATATGATTAAAGTGTCTTTCCTGGTGCTACACATAAAGCCAGGCATGAGTCCTCATGCAGCTGCCCCCCATGTCCAGGTCCCAGAGTGTAGCCTGGACCCTGACATTGGGCTGGGGCTCAAAAATGCCTGGATGCCAGGCCCCGCTGGAGATACTGGGACCCTGGCCTGGGCTTGGACAGAAGGTGTTGCTGCAGCATTTGGAGATGACCCCATGGTTGAGGACTGGGGCCTATATGGCCCTGTGAAGGGGTGCACCCTAAGGTGGGGCTTGGGCACGTTGGCTGAGAGGGTACAGGATGGATGGGCCGGCAGGTGAGATCCAAGACCACTCTCCACCATGCTTTGAAAAAACCCCTCACCCTCCATCTGCAGACTCAGCTCTGCATATTTAAGACACTAACGGGCCCTTAATTAAAATAATGATATTTTGCTTGCACACTCAAGACTCTTCATCCGACATCAGTAGGGAATCAAAAATCTCTTATTTGGAAACAGCACGTAGGCGAGACAATGTCACATCATTCTTGGTAAACTACGGTAAGGACAAAAAACCAAACACCGCATGTTCTCACTGATAGGTGGGAATTGAACAATGAGAACACATGGACACAGGAAGGGGAACATCACACTCCGGGGACTGTTGCGGGGTGGGGGGAGGGGGGAGGGACAGCATTAGGAGATATAACTAATGCTAAAAAACGAGTTAATGGGTGCAGCAAACCAACATGGCACATGGATACATATGTAACAAACCTGCACATTGTGCACATGTACCCTGAAACCTAAAGTATAATAATAAAATTTAAAAAAAGAAAATTTGTCATTTTTCCAAAACCTACACATCCTCTGGGAGTTATTGTTTTAAAACGCAACAAGTACTGTTAGTTTAAATCATCCCAACTGTGATAACACTCTTTAAATCTTCCGTAAACCTTCGCATTTGGACCACTTGCAGAGGAGAGTAAATTTATTAGGTGAGAGGAGAGTCAGCACTCAGTGGAGGTGAAATAAAATGATGCAACAAAAACCTAGATTGTGGGCTAACACCTCCCACTCTCCCCCTCGGAATGTGGCAGCTGAACAAGGAGACATGGCAGGCCTGGCCACAGTGCCCAATGGGGCTTCCCACCCCAGCTTTCAGTACACTGGACACTTGGGGCCAGTGTCCACCTGGGGCCTAGGGGTAAACCTAAGATCTGTGTCCACCTGTAGCATAGGGTTCAACCTAAGGCCTGTATTTCCCTTGGGACCTGATGTCCACCTGAAGACTGGAGTTCACCTGTGGCCTACTGTCCACCTGGGGCCTGAGGTCACTAGGGGCGTAGGTATCCTTCTGGGGCCTGGTGCCTACTTGTCCCTGATTTCTACCTGGATCCTGGGTATCCACCTGGAGCCATATACCATGAGCCTGGTTACCTTCCTGGGGCCTGGTGTCCATCTGGGGCCTGAGAGTCAACCCACGGCCTAATGTAAACCTGGAGTTCAGTGTTCACCTGGGGCCTGAGTTCTTGAGGAGCCTGGTCTTTACCTGGGTCCTGTATCTGTGTGTGTGTGTGTGTGCGTGTGTGTGTAATCTCACTTTCTATACAGTTTTGTAAAACATCTCTCTGGGGTTTCTTTTTATCATTGTTCTTATGCAGTTAAGTTTCAAGTAAATGGACACATTGATTTATTTCTGTCTTCTCATTTTTTCTTATCATCGTGCCTCAGTTGCTTTATTATTTCCGTTCATCGTTATTTGAAGGGTCAATCACAGGATACCAAAAATGACTTTATAAGGAACAGTGGTAAAGAAAAATTGACCAGAAAATATGAAAATCTGTAACATAAATATAATTAAAATTATAACTTTGAAATTTTAATTTAAACAAATAGGATGGAGAAAATAGGTGGAAAATGAATTTTAATTAGTTCTTTAGTTAATTAGTACCGAAATATTGAAAGACAAAAGTATAAAAGCTGAAAAAAGTATGAAAAACATGGTCAACAAACTTTATCTAAAACTATACAAATTTACCTTCAACAAAAAATATAAATCTAGTCATGTTTTCAAATGTAGGTCATGAATTAGACAACCAAGGAGTAATCAATGCATTCTAAATAATCAACATCATATTGTATTCCTCAAAGCCAGCACCAATTGAAGGTATATTTCTAACTTTATGTTTTTTAGAAAAAAGTGAAAGTCTAATTAAACGACTAAATCATCCACCTGAAAACCTAGAAAAAGCATAAAGTAAACAAAAGCATAACAAATTTAAGAAATATAAAATACTTAAAGAAATAACAGGACAAAAATTAAAATAAGAAAATAATTTTTGATATTAGCAGCAACACTAATTAAAAACAGAAGGTAAATAAATGAAACATTGAATTTTGAAGAAGATATTACTAGAGACGTAACAGAGATAAACAAATTTGGTCTTAAAATAGCAGGAAAAAAGTTTATCCCTGTTCTTTTCACAAATTCCTCCAAACTATCAAAGATACACAGAAAGAAACAAACAATAACAAATAGAAAATAGAAAAGCACAGCAAACCAGGCCTGTTCATTTCACACTCTCTTATTAGGTTGGTGTAAAAGATATTCTGGTTTTTACAATAAAAAGTAACATCAAAAACTGCAATTACTTTTGCACCAACCTAATAATCTTTTGCTTGTGATTTGCCTTTTTCTGCATATGGGACTGCGGAGAGAACACACCAGCCATGACAATGCAAGTATTCAATTTCCATATGTGCATTATGACTGGCATGGGATTGTGGGTGGTGGATGTACAGAGTGTTGGCACAATTTGCTATGTAGGGGATGCTCTTAGATATCCAGATAGAGTTACCAGGCAGTAGCCCATCACCTCTCTGAGTCTAGAGGTCTGAGAACAGGGTGGGTGGGAGAATATAGCGAGAACTCTATGAGGAATTAGAGATATGGGGGTTACACCCTTGGCCTACGTGTAGCCAGCAAGTCCTATTCAATGTGCTGAGTTTTAGAGAAAGTCTCAGACAAGGGACCAGAGCATGTGCACGAGATTCGACAAGATTCCCAGGGTTCTGTTGGGCCAGAGCCTTGCCCAGCACAGTCTTGAAAGGACAGAACTGGGGTCCTGCAGTCCACCTCTGTGGGCAAATGGAACTAGGACAGTCCCACTTACCCTAGTGTAGACAGAGTCTACAGGAAAATAAGCCTCCGTTTTCTCCTGTATATAATGTGAGGTGCTTAGAGCATGAAACCACAGGGTTCCGCGTGCTCAGAAAGTGTCTGTTGACCTTGATTTTTTATGAATGATCCCATTTGTGCTGAGACACTTGTAAAAAGCTATTCACTCCTGGGGGTCCTTCAGGGCAGAGAGAGGCTTGGAGGTTTGGCTAAATGATTTGGGATAGGACAGAACGTGCCCAGGCACTGGACCCTGTGTCAAAAGTCCCAGAACAAGATCAAACGTCATTTGGAAGTTGGGGGAAATTGCTGCCCTGGCTGAGGTGAGGATGCCTCAAGAGTGAACTGCACACACCGGGAGCTGGAGGCAAAGAGGGGACAAGACAGGCTGCTGAGTTCCTTCTTACTGCCCTTGGAGCCTGCAGATCCTGCTCCTTTGCCTCCTGTGACCCTGGAGAGCCACCAACTTGAGGACTCCTAAATGCAGTTTCCTGTTTTGTTCTGTGATGTTTCTGTCTGAGGCTGCGGTGCTGATGCTGGCTGGGTGGGTGGAGGACAGCCTCCTGTGCTCCCGGCACCCACTCAGCTTTGCTCATGCATCTGGAGCCAGGGGAGTCATGCTGAGGTCATGCATTTCCTGTTCTCGTGAATAATTTCCACATTATGAGGTGGCCAGAAGCAGGAAAGGGCATTTGACATCCTCCCATTTATTCACTCAGTGACTCTGCCCTTAGAATTAGTCCTGTGTGCCAGGTGCCCTGGTGGGCCCAGCGTATGGTATTGAAAATGATCTGGTGGTCACTGGCCCCTAGGGGCCAATAGTCTGAAGATAGGGAGACATCAAGCCCCAAGTTGATACCTAGGTGCCTGGTGAACATCAGGCCGCAGATGGACACCCTGGCAAGAGGTAGACATCAGGTCCCAATGGAAACTCGGCCCAAGGTGGATACCTTGACACAGTTGAATAGCTAGTCCCAGGTGGACATCAGCCTCCAGGTTGATATCGGTCCCCAAGAGGATATCTAGGCCCCAGGTGGATACCCACTGCATACTTGTAAATTGTCAAGATTGCTTTTTTAAAGCAACAGAGAGTTATCATAGAACATGATAACTTTTAGTAGATTTTGAATATTCCTAAACCCCATGGGAAATCATAATAAATATTTCTAAAATCAGGGTGTATATGAAATGAGTATTTTTAAATTTATCTTTCATGTTTAAGGATTTGGAATGAAATGTTACAAAAGCTAGCTGTCTTTTTTGTAGAAAATGTAGACAATGAAAAAATCAGAGGGCAAAAATGTCTATTTTTTTTGGCTATGGGATAATCACTGCTATATCACCTTCCTTCTAACCTTATTGCCATAGATTTTTTACAATTAATATTGATTTTATGCCACATAGTTCAATACATATGCAGTGGAGTATTACTTGTTCATTAGTAAATCACAAATAGTTTGACTGTGTGTATATTTAAAAAGGCAAAAGAGAGAGACAAATTTACATAATTCAGGTTTTTCCAGTTAGCATTTTATCACTAAACATATGTGATTGAGTGCAGATGAATGAGATTTGGTTCTGCATTTACTTCGGGTGGCCTCATGCCCTATGTGCTTATCACTAAATATGATTCTATTGTAAACCATTTGGATTTATTTTTAAATATGTCCCAAAATGAATAAAAATATCTACCTTCGATGTAAAACAAATAAAAAACAAGAATCTGTTCTAATGCTAGAACAAAAGCAAACTGAGGATGATTGCAAAATTACATATATCAATACGTCACTTTAGAGGCCACTTAATATTTTTTCAAGGGGATATTTGACTACATTTCACTTGCATCTTATTTAATGATTTTATAATTTAAACCCCAAATGATAAATCTAGAATTTAGAAAGTTTATTTCCTCACTGGATTAATTTTGGGAAATATTACTTTATATGTGCATAAATATTACAAAGACACTGTAGACACTTGAAAACTATAATATCTTTTAAAGGCAATATTCTACATTAAACTGGTGTAACAAAATTGTTTCATGCATTTTCTCCAGTACATTTTGTATATTTTACATATTTAACATTTTTTATTCAGCAAATAATTTTTGAGTATCTACTAAGTACTAGGTTCTGCATTACTAAATGAATTTAAAGAGTGAAATAACAGACATGGTCTCAGACAATAAAAATTAACATTAGGTCACCTATTTATATATTTTAAAATGGTAATTATGAAAACTTTTTGAGATTTTTAACTAGATAAAATTATAATAACACAGTTGATGTTGTTAATATTTGTCTGTGAGCAAAAAACAAATTAAAAAGATGGTTTGAGTTTATTCAATATACACTTTAAAATTGCAGAAAATAGTCAAGATTCTCTGCTTTGGAGTTGAATGTCTATGTGTTTTTCTCTGCAACTTGGCTTTTGTGGAGTGAAACAATTATTCTTCCAGCCCAATAAAGGCAGAAGAGTAACAATAAATCTAATATTTTAAATGCTTATCAAAAGATAGTAAACATTATATTTCAGAATACTGAGATCAATAAGTTGACCTACAAAAAAAGCCAAACTGAGAGTAATACTGAATAAGGAAAGGCCCAAACAGACAAAATACTTTTTATTTTGTAAACTCGGTATGACACATCTTACTCTAACTACAAAGACTCTAAATTACCAAGATGGGTGCTTATAATATAGAGAGTAAAAAAAGTCATTTCACTTTTAGCTTTTTTATTTCTCTCAGAAGAAAAAGTGTATAAGGAGTTTATAAAGAAGTTGATACTATAAGTTAATACTACAATGACAGCACTTTTCAAGAAAAGACTTTTTTCTCTCTTACGAACATCGTGTTAGCAGTATTTGTTTTTTCCAGAAAGAATGAGGAAATAAAAACACGAGTATGTGGGTAATTAGTGTAGTTTCTTAAAGAAATGAGTTAGGCAACAGGCTAATAATGTATACTTCACTGGCTTTTGAATGCCAACAATCATTCTTTATAAGGCACAGATGTTTTTCTAAAGAACAAGTACGTGAACCTGAAAAGTAATCACCACTTGGTAGTGACAATATGGATGGGGTGAAGGGCATCATTAAGAAGCAATGAAAAGATACATTTGCAGCCAAATTTGAAAACCATGATGTTTAATACATATGGTAATAAAGAATAATTTCTCCTGTTTCAACATTATTTTAGAATTTAAGATAGAAGGTAAAATACCTAGGGATAATTATATGGCTATAAAAAATTAAAAATTAAAGGACATTTTGAGTATTATAAGTTAAGAACGAGAACTTACTACCCAATGAACAGGGGATAATTCATTATGCACCATATCCATTGAATTAAAAGACAGGCCCATTACCTGGATAATTTGAAATTTTAATTTTATTTAAAAGTCTTATTCATCAAGCTAAAGGATTAGCTCCCAGAAATATTCTAGGATTGCATACACCCAACTCTGTAGGAAGTATAGAAAGAATGTTATAAGGCCCACCATGTAAACATTATTATGGAAATAATTTAGTACCATTCCATTTGCCTTTGTAGATTTAAAAATGTACTGTGGTCTGAGAGACAGGTTGTTATAATTTCTGTTCTTTTACATTTGCTGAGGAGAGCTTTACTTCCAACTATGTGGTCAATTTTGGAATAGGTGTGGTGTGGTGCTGAAAAAAATGTATATTCTGTTGACTTGGGGTGGAGAGTTCTGTAGATGTCTATTAGGTCCACTTTATGTAGAGCTGAGTTCAATTCCTGGATATCCTTGTTAACTTTCTGTCTCGTTGATCTATCTAATGCTGACAGTGGGGTATTAAAATCTCCCATTATTATTGTATGGGAGTTTAAGTCCCTTTGTAGGTCACTGAGGACTTGCTTTATGAATCTGGGTGCTCCTGTGTTGGGTGCATATATATTTAGGATAGTTAGCTCTTCTTGTTGAATTGATCCCTTTACCATTATGTAATGGCCTTCTTTGTCTCTTTTGATCTTTGTTGGTTTAAAGTCTATTTTATCAGAGACTAGGATTGCAACCCCTGCCTTTTTTGTTTTCCAGTTGCTTGATAGATCTTCCTCCATCCCTTTATTTTGAGTCTATGTGTGTCTCTGCATGTGAGATGGGTTTCCTGAATACAGCACACTGATGGGTCCTGACTCATCCAGTTTGACAGTCTGTGTCTTTTGAATGGAGCATTTAGCCCATTTACATTTAACGTTAATATTGTTATGTGTGAATCTGATCCTGTCATTATGATGTTAGTTGGTTATTTTGCTCATTAGATGCTATAGTTTCTTCCTAGCCTTGATGGTCTTTACAGTTTGGCATGTTTTTGCAGTGGCTGGTACCAGTTGTTCCTTTCCATGTTTAGTGCTTCCTTCAGGAGCTCTTTTAGGGCAGGCCTGGTGGTGACAAAATCACTCAGCGCATAGGCGTGGGCAAGGACTTCATGTCTAAAACACCAAAAGCAATGGCAACAAAAGCCAAAATCGACAAATGGGATCTCATTAAACTAAAGAGCTTCTGCACAGCAAAAGAAACTATCATCAGAGTGAACAGACAACCTACAGAATGGGAGAAAATTTTTGCAACCTACTCATCTGACAAAGGGCTAATATCCAGAATCTACAATGAACTCAAACAAATTTACAAGAAAAAAACAAACAACCCCATCAAAAAGTGGGCAGAGGACATGAACAGACACTTCTCAAAAGAAGACATTTATGCAGCCAAAAAACACATGAAGAAATGCTCCTCATCACTGGCCATCAGAGAAATGCAAATCAAAACCACAGTGAGATACCATCTCACACGAGTTAGAATGGCCATTGTTAAAAAATCTGGAAACAACAGGTGCTGGAGAGGATGTGGAGAAATAGGAACACTTTTACACTGTTGGTGGGACTGTAAACTAGTTCAACCATTGTGGAAGTCAGTGTGGCGATTCCTCAGGGATCTCGAACTAGAAATACCATTTGACCCAGCCATCCCATTACTGGGTATATACCCAAGGGACTATAAATCATGCTGCTATAAAGACACATGCACACGTATGTTTATTGCGGCACTATTCACAATAGCAAAGAGTTGGAACCAACCCAAATGTCCAACAACGATAGACTGGATTAAGAAAATGTGGCACATATACACCATGGAATACTATGCAGCCATAAAAAATGATGAGTTCGTGTCCTTTCTAGGGACATGGATGAAACTGGAAAACATCATTCTCAGTAAACTATCGCAAGGACAAAAAACCAAACACCGCATGTTCTCACTCATAGGTGGGAATTGAACAATGAGAACTCATGGACACAGGAAGGGGAACATCACACTCCGGGGACTGTTGTGGGGTGGGGGGAGGGGGGAGGGACAGCATTAGGAGATACACCTAAAGCTAAATGACGAGTTAATGGGTGCAGGAAATCAACATGGCACATGGATACATATGTAACAAACCTGCACATTGTGCACATGTACCCTAAAACCCTAAAGTATAATAAAAAATAAATAAATAAAAAAAAATAATAAAAATGTAAATGACTTTCTCATATTATGAAACATCATTTTTCAAAACCCAGATAAACATAGTATATTGCAAGAGAATAATTATTTTCTTTATTAAAAAAGAAATGCTGGATGCTAAGTCCAAAAGACATAAATTATTTTATACTAATAACTGCTAACATTTTATTCATTAAAATATAAAGTCAAGGATTTTAAAATAATCTTTAAATGATTAATAACATATTGATCTCTTTTTCTTCTTTCTGTAAACCTTTTTGAGTCTTAAAAATACTAAACTATACAAGCAATATTAAATAGTATATAAACTTGGATTAAAATATTCAAATTTACTAGAATGTGGACATTGGAAGGAATGAAAATAAACAGAAACATAAAGCAGCAGATATAAAATTAAGGAAGCAACTAAGAGTGTTTAAAGTACATATTCATGTGTAGTCTAATGTCTACCATAAACAGTGAGTCTTCTCAGTAAAACACAAATTGTTCATGAAGGGAAAATCATGTTGTATTACAGAATATTCAACATGATTTTTTTTAGTACTAACTTGTGCCTGGAATATTATTGGTTTTTCTATTATGAACTTATGCACCTGCTAATTTTTTTCATAAAAAATTATGTTTACAACTCTATTCAAAAGCAGTTTTTGGTGTTTTTTTTTTTCTTGGAGACAGAGTTTTGGTGTTTTCACCTAGGCTGGAGTGCAATGGTGTGAACTTGGCTCCCAGAAACCTAGCAACCTTCGCCTCCCAGGTTCAACTGATTCTCTTGCCTCAGCCTCCCGAGTGGTTAGGACTACAAGCATGCACCACCATGCCTGGCTAATTTTGTGCTTTTAGTAGAGACATGGTTTTGCCATCTTGACCAGGCTGATCTTGAACTCCTGACCTGAGGTAATCCGCCCACCTTGGCCTCCCAAAGTGCTGGGTATGGGCAAGAGCCACCATACCCGGCCTCAAAAGCAGTTTTTAAAAGCAAATACAATATAACACCAAAGTTGAAAAATCTATGCTCACCCAAGGATGCCAGGTTTAATCAATTATTTATAGAATACTGCATCAAAAATAAGACAATAACCCAAAATATACCATTAAAGATGTATCCACTCCTACAACTAGAGATAAATTATCTGGTAGCAAATGATACTTCCATCTGTTTCAGCATGTCTGAAATCTGTAAGGACAAAAGTGATAAAACATGACCTTCATTCTTCATTAGACTCTTACAACACTTGAAGGAAAATAATTTCTGAAGCACAAAGAGGTAAAGAGGTGCAATCTTTCAAAAAGATATTCAGTGTTCAAAATCCAAGAGTGCAATATCAGGCTGGGTGCGGTGGCTTACGCCAGTAATCCCAGCACTTTGGGAGGCCATGGTGGGTGGATCACCTGAGGTCAGGAGTTCGAGACCAGCCTGGCCAACAGGGTGAAACCCTGACTCTACTAAAAATACAAAAATTAGCCAGGCATGGTGGTGTGCACCTGTAGTCCTAGCTACTTTGGGGGCTGAGACAGGAGAATCGCTTGAACCTGGGAGGTGGAGGTTGCAGTGAATGGAGATCATGCCACCTCACTCCAGCGTCAGTAACAGAATGAGATTCTATCTCAAAAAAATAGTGTAATATGGGTACACACAGATAATATACTGAATGAAACAAATGGAATAATTTGAAGAGTTATCTTGATGAACAAGGAGTCATTAGAACGGTTATTTTCATGTCTTTGAAGGAAATTGCAATGTGAGAAATTAGTACTGTGACTAAATTTAGTAAATTTAGTGCTATTTAGTAGTATACTATTTAGTAAATTTAGTGCTATTTAGTAGTATACTATTTAGTACTATACTAAACGTACTATTTAGTACTATACTAAAAGTTTGTTGCTAACATGTATCGAGTTATTACCGTGTGTTAGGCAGAGTACCATATAATTTACACGTGTTATCTCATTTATTGTAGGTATAACGTAATTTCGAACTCTGGGGGTATATATGAATTAGATGGAATAAAATTCTATTTAAATGGCCGTCACTAAATCGGTATCTAGGAACAGGGTGATACAGTGCCCAAGTTTTCTATTCTTAGTAAATGTTGTGTTTCATTTTCAACGTTTTCTTGGAGATTGCTCTTTTTTGGTCATTTTTATTTTTTTTATTTTAGAAAACTAATAAATTGACTCTTCTTGGCACTGACTCGGGTTTTATAGAAGAAAAACTAATTAAATTCTGTACATTTACCTTTACCTCATTTTTTCTCTTTTAAATTTGTTTTAATTGACATATAATAGATGTACATGTTATGGGGTACAGAGTGATATTTTGATACATTTATGCAATGCGTAAAGATCAAGTCAGAGTCATTATCATATCGATTAGTTAAATCATGTATTATTTCTTTGCAGTGAGAATATTCAAATATTCTTTTATTTTAGTTATTTGAATACACAAAATAATTTCCCGTTAACTACAGTCACCAAATAGTGCTGTAGAGAACCAGAACTTCTTCCTTCTCTCCAGCTGTAATTTTGTACGTATTAACCACATTTTTCTTATACTCTTCTTTCTCCTACTCTTTCCAGGATATGGTAACCAGAACTCTACTGTTATCTACTTCTACGAGATTAAAAATTTTAACTTCCATCCATAAGTGAGAACATGTAGTTATGTGGTGTTTATGTTTCTATGCCAGGCTTATTTCACCTAACATAATGCCCTCCACTTGCATTCTTGTTGCCATAAATAACAGGATTTTGTTCTTTATTATGACTAAATAATATTCCATTATATATGTATGTCACATTTCTTTATCCATTCATCTGTTGATGGACACTTATGTTGATTCCATATCTTGGCTATTGTGAATAGTGCTGTAATAAACATGGGGGTGCAGGTAACTCTTTGATATACTGATTTTCTTTCCTTTGGATATATACCAAAAACAATATGATTAAATTAATAAACACAACAAAAGCGTTTGGCAAAATTATATATAATTACATGACAAAAAACCTCTCAACAATTTAGTATAGAAAATATATGCCTTAACATGGAAGGACATAAAGGACAAATCTACAGCTAAGATCATACTGAATGTGGAAAAGGTGAAAGATTTTACTGTGAACAAGAAAAAGATTTTACTGGAACAAGAAAAGGATGCCTGTTTTCACCAATCATATTTCACATAGTGAAAGTCTTAGCCAGGACAAGTATGTTAGAGAAAGAAATAAAGGACATCCGATTTGGAAAAGAGACAGTCAAATTGTTCCTGTTTAAAGACAATGCGATCTTATACATGGAAAAACATAAGACTCTACCAAAAGCTTCTTAGGGTGATAAATGAAATGAATAAAGTTGCAGGATATAAATCAACATACAAAAATCAGTAGCATTTCTATATATTGATGGTAAACTAGCTGAAACAAGAAATTAAGAAAGCAATTCCTTTTACAATAGTTACAAAAATGTACTTAGAAATAAATTTAACCAAGGAAGTAAAAGATTTCTACAACAAAAATGACAAATATTAATGGAAGAAATTAAAGAAAACACAAAAAAGGAAAGACATCCACGTTTATAGATTGAAATAATAGTCTGAAAATGACCCACTATCCTATGTGATTTACAAATTTAGTACAATCACTAGCTTGTATTTTTCAAAGCACCTTTGCTGCATATTCTTAAGATACTCAATGACAATGCCTGGATTTAAGTTTGAGGTGTTATTGTATCTATTTTATTTTGGGCACAATATAATGTTATCAGAGATAACAGTTTTGATTGGTCTTAGGTCATACAGTAATATATACATTGTGATTTATTGACAAGCTATCTTTTAATACTCAGGCATTTAGAAAGTTCATTTAGACAAAGTTACACAACTTGCCTTCCCTTCTGCCTATATCACCTAAAAATCCTAATTTAAGAGGTAATAACATTTTTTATTTGATATACAATTTATCAACACAATAAAAATCTAACAATTATCTTGTGCAGAGTGTGAAAATCTCATCAGATTAAGGAACACACAGTCATCTTTTTCATATTTCGGAAGTAAATCTGTTTTGGAAACTGTAATTTTTAGAAACAGTTAAAAATATTTTTTCGTTACTTTTTCATGTAAAATTGTGACAACAAGCATGAAATAACTGTCATCACAGAAGCATGGTATATTCGATCCCAAAACATATTCTGTGTAAGCTTTAATATATTTATGTTTTATTTATACTTAGATTGTAAACCATAATGTACAGATATTATTTTTCCTTCAACTCTTAAGAATATTCTTAAATAATAAAATTAAATTAATGGATTATAATTTTTTTCGGTTCGGAAAATGAATAGACACACACGTGACAGTGCATCACTTCATCATTTCATCTCATCATTTCATCTCATTTCATCATTTCATCTCATCATTTTATCTCATCATTTCATCTCATCCCATCTCATCTCATTTCATCATATCATCTCATCATTTCATCAAATCTCATCTCATTTCCATTTCATTTTCATTTCATTATTTCATTTCATTTCACTATTTCATTTCATCTAATTTCATTTCATTATTTCATTGTGTCATTTCATATCATCTCATTTCATTTCATCTCATATTTTTCATCTCATCATTTTTCATATCACTTTTCATCGCATTTCATCTCAATTCATTTCATCTCATTTCATTATTTCCTTTCATCTCATTTCATTATTTCACCTAATTTCATTATTTCTTTACTTTAATTTATTATTATACTTTAGGTTTTAGGGTACATGTGCACAATGTGCAGGTTTGTTACATATGTATCCATGTGCCATGTTGGTTTACTGCACCCATTAACTCTTCATTTAGCAGTAGGTATATCTCGTATTTCATCTCATCTCATCTCATCTCATCTCACTTTATCTCATCTTATTTCATCTCATCATTTCATCTCATTTCATCTCATCATTTTTCATCTCATCATTTAATCTCATTTCATTTCATTTCATCTCATCATTTCATCTCACCACATCTCTTAATTTCATCACTTCATTTCAACATTTCATCATTTCATCTCATTGTTTCATCTCATCTTTCAATTTCATTTCAATATCATCATTGCATTTCATCATTTCTTTTCATTTCATCTCAGTTCACTATTTCATTTTATTTCATCTCATTTCATCTCATCAATTTTCATCTTTCATTTTTCATCTCATTTCATATCATCTCATCATTTCATCATTTCATCTCATTTCATATCATTTCATCTCATCATTTTATCTCATTTCATCTCATCTCATTTCAATTTCATTTCATTATTTCATTTCATTTCCTTATTTCATTTCATTTCACCTCATTTCGTTTCATCTCATTTCATTTCATTTCATCTCATCATTTCATCTCATCTTATCTCATTGCATCTCGTCATTTCTTCTCATCTCGTCTCATTATTTTACCATTTCATCTCATTTCATCTCATCTCACCCATCTCATCATTTCGTCTCATCCCATTTCATCGCATCATTTCATCTCATCATTTCATCTTATCATTTCATCTCAGTTCATCTCATCATTAATTCTCATCATTTCATCTCATCTCACCTCAGAATTTCATCACTTCATCTCACCATTTCTTCTTATTTCATCTCATCATTTTATCTCATCATTTCGTTTCATCTCATCTCAATTCAATTTCCTTTCATTATTTCATCTCACCGCATTTCATCTCATTCATTTCATCTCATTTCATTACATCTCATCATTTCCTCTCATCATTACATCTCATCTCATTTCATCTCATTTCATCTCATCATTCATCTCTTCATTTCATCTCATTTCATCTCATCATTTCATCTCATCATTCATCTCATCTCATCTCATCATTTCCATTTCATTATTTCATTTAATCATTTAATTTCATCATCTCATTTAATTTCACCTCATTTCATTATGTCATTTCATTTCATCTCATTACATTTTGTCTAATATTATTTCATCTCATTTCATATCATCATTTCATTTCATCTCATCATCACTTTTCTTCTCATCATTTCATCTCATCATCTCATCATTTCATCTCATCTCATGTCTTCTCAAATCACTTCAATTTCATTTCATTTTTTCATTTCATTATTTCATCTCATTTCATTATTTCATCTCATCTCATTTCATCTCATCACATCTCATTTCATCATTCTATTTCATTATTTCATCTTATCATTTCGTCTCATCATTTCATCTCATCTCATTTCAATTTTATTTCAATTTCATTTCATATCATTATTTCATTTCATCTCATTATTTCATCTCATTATTTCATTATTTCATTTCATTTCATCTCATTTCATCTCATCATTTCATCTCATCATCTCATGTCATCATTTCATCTCATCATTCATCTCATCATTTCATATCATCATTTTATCTCACCATTTCATTTCATCTCATTTCAACTCATTTCATCATTATATCTCATCATTGCATCATTTTATGTCACCATTTCATGTCATCATTTCATCACATCTCATCTCATTTCATCTCATCATTTCAGCATTTCATCTCACTTCATCTGATCATTTCAACTCATTTCATCTCATCTCATTTCCATTTCATTATTCCATTTCATCATTTCATTTCATTATTTCATTTCATTATGTCTTTTCATCTCATTACATTTCATCTCATCTCATTTCATCTCATCATTTTATCTTGTCATTTCATCTCATTGTTTCATCTGAATTCATGTCATCATATCATGTCATCATTTCATCTAATCATTTCATCACATCTCATCTCATCATTTCATCTCATCATTTAATCTCATTTCATCTCATCATTTCATCTCATCTCATTTCATCATTTTATCTCATCATTTCGTCTCATCTCGTCATCTCCATTTCATTATTTCATTTCATCTCATTTCATTATTTCATTTCATTATGTCATTTTATTTCATCTCATTACATTACATCTCATTTCATTTCATATCATTTCATTTCATCTCATCTCATTTCATCATTTCATCTCATTATTTAATTTCATCTCATTTCATCTCATTTCATCATTTTATCTCATCTCATTGCATCATTTCATCTCATCATTTCCTCTTATCTCATTTCAATTTCATTTCAATTTCATCATTACATTTCATAATTTCCTTTCATTATTTCATTTCATTTCATCTCATTTCATCTCATCATTTCATCTCATTTATCATCTCATTTCATCTCATCATTTCATCTCATCATTTCATCTTACCATCTCATCTCATCTAATCATTTCATCTCGTCGTTCGTCTCATTTCATCTCATCATTTTAACTCATTATTTCATCTCATCTCATTTCAATTTCATTTCATTATTTCATATCATTTCATTATTTCATTTCATCTCATCATTTCATCTCATCATTTCATCCATCATCTCATTTCATCTCATCTCATCTCCTTTCAATTTCTTTTCAATTTTGTCATTTCGTCCCATCATTTCAACTCACCATTTCAACTCACCATTTCATCTCAAAACTTCATCTCATCTTATCTCACAATTTCGTCATTTCATCTCATCATTTCATCTCATCTCAAGTCATCTGATCATTTCATCTAACTGAAATGATGTAACGGAATCATGAAATGAAATGGATAGGATGCACTCAGTGATGTTAAATTTAAAAATTGTTTGTTTTCATGTATTCATTTTTATATTTATATCTATTTATATTTATATTTACTTATATTTCTTTTTACTTATTTTTATTTATATTTTTACTTATTTCTTTATTTATAGACAAGGTCCTGTTCTGTGGCCTAGGCTGGAACGCCGTGGTGCATTCACAGTTCACTGCAGCCTCGAGTAAACCTGCCACCTCAGCCTTCCAGGTAGCTGGGACCCCAGATGGGCACCACCACACCTGATTAATATTTTATTAATTGTAGAGATGGAGGCTTGCTATGCTGCCCAGGCTGGTCTCAAACTCCTAGGCTCAAGCAATTCTCCTGCCTTGGCATCCCAAAATGCTGGGATTACAGACATGAGCCATATCGCCCAACCTATTTTTGTATTTATTTATTTAATAAAGACAAGGTCTCACTATGTTGCCCAGGGTGGTCTTCAACTCCTGGCCTCAAATGAGTCTCCAAACTTGGCCTCTCAAAATGTTGGGATTACAGGTATGAGACACCATTCCTGGCCTAAAAATATTATTATATTTTTGTGTTACATAATTTTCAATTAGGTAATATGAATATTCTGTACAGGAAATATGCCCTTAATTACAGAAGCATAAACATTTGTTACACTGAGAAAGATCTAATAGAGCTAAAAATAAAAATTAATTTGGAAAGGTCTTTAGATACTCACATTCTTACGTTTACACATTCTTTCATATATTCATATATTCTTTTAACAGTATCAACGGTTTGGAATTATGTGTACAAAACCATGACCTATATGTAATACAACTAATGACAGGCTAATAACTGATAAGTAATACAACAAATAATTACAATTCAAGGAATATTATAAATAAAGCTTTAATGTCTCATCATCAGATTTTGTTTTTTTCTTTCTGTTTTGGCAGATACTATGAACACAACATTCAACTCACACACACTATGGAGCCCTTACTAAGCATAAAGTACTGTGAAAAGCCAGGGATAGGACAGAACTGAGACAGGGTCAGGGATACGACAGAACTGGGGCAGGGTGATGGCCAGAGAAAAACCAGGGGCAGGGTCATAGCCAGGGACATGACAGGACCAAGGCCAGGGCCAGAAGCAGGGCAGAACCAGGGCCAGGTCAGGGCCATGGCAGGGCAAGGGCCATGGCAGGATCAGGGCCAGGAGAAGGCCAGGGAAGGGCTTGGGTAGCACAGGGCCAAGGCAGGGCAGGGTCAGTGTAGAGCAAGGAACCAGCCAGGGTATGGCAGGGCAGGGACAGGGAGGTCCAGGGCCAGAGCCAGGTCCAGGACATGGACAGGGCAGGGCCAGAAACATGGCAGAACCAGTAAGGGGATGGGGCAAGGGCAAGTCCAGAGAAGGACCACGGAGAAAACATTCCCAGGGAGGGTCCAGGAGAAGGGCAAGGCCAGGGCAGAACCAGAGCCAGGGCAGGCCAAAGGCAGGGCCAAGGAAGGGCAAGGCCAGGGTAGGGCAGGGCCAGTGTAGGGTGAGGGTAGCTGCAGGGCGCAATAAGGGCCAGGGCAGGACTAAGATAGCACAGGGCCAAGGCAGGGCCAGGGCAGGGCCAAAGGAGGGGCCAGGGCCAAGCATGGCCAGTGCGGGGCCTGGGGATTGACAGGGCCAGGGCCAGGGTCAAGGCTGGTCTAGGGACAGGGCCAGAGCAAGGGCAGGGTCAGGGAGAAGGCAGAACCAGAGAGGATCCAGAGCAAGGGCAGGGCCAGGGCAGAACCAGGACCAGGATAAGGCAAAGCCAAAGCCAGGGCAGGGCAAGGCCAGGGCAGGGCAGGACCAGGGAAGGGCAAGGCCAGGGTAGAAAAGGCCAGGGTAGGAGAAGGCCATGGTAGGGCCAAGGCCAAGGCAGGGCAGGGCTAGGGTAGCACAGGGCATGGCCAAAAACAGGGCAGGGCCATAGCAGTGGCAGGACTAGCAACAGGGCCAGGGCAAGCGCTGGACCAGAGCATGGTGGGGACAATACAGGGCCAGGAGAGAGGATGGCAAGGAAGGCCCAGGGCTATTTCATGGACTCAGTAGGCCTGGAGTCAGGCCAGGGCAGAGCAAGGGCAAGGCCAGGGAGAAGGCAGGGCCGGGGCCAAGGCAGTGCCAGGGCAGGGCAGGACCAGTGCAGGACCAATGCAGAGTGAGGGCAAGGCCAGCGCATGGAAGGGCAGGGCACGACCAAGGAAGGGCCAGGAGAGGGCCAGGGTAAGGTCAGGGTCAGAACAAGGGTATGGCTAGGGCCAAGAATATGGTAGGACCAGGGCTGGGCCCAGGCTGGGACACGCAGGGCAGAGCATGGCCTGTGCAAGGCAGGGCCAGAGCCAGGCCATAGAGATGGGAGGGCAACACCAAGGCAGAGTCAGTGTAGATCCAGGGCTGAGTAGGGTCAGGGCAGGTCCAGAGTAGAGGCAGAGCTAGGTCCCAGGCAGGGCCCAGGCAGCACCAGGGCAGAAGAGGGCAGGGCAATGCAGTACTGGGCCATGGTAGTGCCTTGTCAACTCCAGGGCAGGGTGAGATGCAGGACAGGGCCACGGCCAATGCTCAGGCCAGGGACACGGCATGACAGGAAAGGCCAGAGCATGGCTGGGCCAACGTTGGGGCAGGGCAAATCAGGCCAGGACACCTCCAATACAGCTCTGGCCCTGCCTTGGCCCTGGCCCCTTCCTGGCCTGACCTTGTCCCTGGCCCTGCCCTATCCATGCCTTGTGTGTTTTACCAGTGTTTTATAACCAGAATCCTACAAGACACTTAAATCAGTGAAGGGCCAGGCCAGGGTCCATGCCAGTGCCAGGGCCAGCCCAGGGCAGAATCAGGGCCATGGCCAGGTCAAGGACAAGGCTGGGGCAGGGCCAATGTCTGGGCCAGGGTCAGCACAAGACCAGGACTGAGCCAGGGGAGGGATAAGCCATGGTAGGGGCTGGTTAAATCAGGGACAAGACACCTGCAAATCCACTTCAGGGCCAGGGTCAGGGCAGGGCCAGTTCATGTCCAGGGCCAAGACAGGGCCAGGGCCAGGACCAGGGCTCTCAGGATCACTGGCAGGGCCAGGGCCATGGCAGGACCAGGGTCAGGAGCAGGGGTCAATGCAGGTCCAAGGACACAGATAGGACCAGGTCTGTGCTATGGCCAGTGTGAGGGCCAAGGCAGGGTCAGGGCAGGGCCAAAGGGAGGACAGGGACAGGGCAGGGTGGAGCAGGCCCAGGGTAGCACAGGGTTAAGGCAGGGCACGACCAACCAGGGCAGCTCTATGGATGGGGCCGGGACAGGGTAAGGGCCGAGGCAGGGCCAGAGCCAGGGCAGGGCCAAGACAGTGGCAGCTCCAGGGCAGGGCCAGGGTTAGGACCACGGATAAGTCCAAGGCCAGTGCCAGGGTAAGGGCAGGGGGAGGGGCAGGGCCAGGGTCATCTAAGAACCAGGGACAAAGCCAGGTACAGAGCAGGGCCAGGACCAGGATGACAAACAGGTCTGTGCTATGTCCAGGTCCAACACAGTGCCCAGGTGAGGCTAGGGTGCAGGCCAAGATGGGGCCAGGGCAGGGTCAAAGCCAGGCTAGGGCCAAGGCAGGGCCATGGCAGGCAAGGCAGTGTGAGGAAAGCATAGGAACAAGACAGGGCAGGGCCAGGCCAGTGCCAAGACCTGGTCAGGGCAAGGGAACAGCCAAGGCTGGGTCTGGGCCAGGGCCATGTCCATGACCTGGGCAGGACCAGGTTCGGGGCAGGGGCAAAACAAGGGCAAGGACAGTGCAGTTTCTTGGCACAGCTAGGGACAAGGACAGTGTCAGGGCAGGACCAAGGCAGGGTCTGGGCCATGGTAAGACCAGCAACAGGGCTGGGGCTAGGCCAGTGACAGGACCAGAGTCAGGGCGAGGGCCAGAGCAGTGCAAGGCCAGGGTAGGGCCAGGGCCAGCGGAGAACCAGGGCAAGTTCTCAAGCAGGGAAGGGCCAGGGCCAGGACAGGTCCAGGGCAGGGCCAAGACAAGGCCAGCAGCTGCATTAGGGCAAGGGCGTGGCCAGAGCAAGGTAAGGGTCAGGGCCAAGGCCAGGGTAGGGACAGGGCAAGAAATATGGCAGGACCAGGGACAATGCCAAGGCCAGGGCCGGGCCAAGGCTGAGTCAGGGTAGGGCAGGGCAGGGCATGGTATGGCCAGTGCAGGACAGGACAAGAGCTGGTTCACAGAGAGAGCAGGGCTGATGCCAAGAAAGAGCCAGGCTATTGCCAAGGCTGAGGCAGTGTGGGAGCATATCCAGGGCAGGGCCGGGGCCGGGACCAGAACCGAACCAGGGCACAGCCAAGGCAGAGTAGGGCAGGGAAATGGCATGGCCAGGTCAGTACTGGGACAGGGCAGAGCAGGGCAATGTGATGGTAGGGGCAGGGGCAGGGCAGGGACAGGCCAAGGCAGAGCCATGTCACACCGGGTCTAGGACACATCCAAGACCACTTCAGGGCCAGGGCTATGGCAAGACAAAGACTAGGGCCAGGGTCCAGGTCTGTTCTAGGGCCAGGTCCTGAGCAGGGCCTAGTGAAGGCTAGGGTGAGGGCCAAGGTAAGGCCAGGGCAGGGTCAAAGGGAGAGTAGGGCCAGGCCAGGGTGATGACACACCCAGAGCACAGAAGGGCAGGGTGATGGCAAAACGAGGGGCAGACCACTGCCAGCTCAGGGCCAGGGAGGGGCCAGGGCAGAGGCAGGAAAGGGTCTGGGTCAGGGCCAGGACCAAGGCAGATCAGGGCCAGGGCCATGGCAGAGTCATGGCAGGTCCTTCACAGGACCAGGTTCCAGGCTAGGGCAAGGGCAGCAGTAGGCTCACGGCCTGCATAAGGGCAGGGCCAGGGATATGGCAGGACCAGAGCTAGAGCCAGGACCTGGCCATAGTGAGGGCACGCCAAAAGCCAAGGCAGGATCAGGGCAGGTCCAGGGAGTGGCCAGCACCAAGCAGTGCCAAGGCACAAGCAGCGCAGGGTAACGCAGGGCAATGGCACCACTGGGCCATGACAGGGCAAGGTCAGTGCTAGGAGAGGGCAGAACAGGCAGGCCCATGGTGGGGCCAGGGCAGGGACAGGCCAAAGCAGGGCCAGGACATGTCCAAGGCCAGGTCAGTGCCAGGAAAGGAGCAGGACCATGACTACTGGCATGGCCCGTGCCATGACAGGACCAGGGTCAGGACAAGGGGCAAGGCCCGAGCCAGGGCCAGAGCCAAGGCCAGGCCAGCACAGGATCAGGGCAGGACCAGTGCCGGGAAAGACCAGGGCAGAGATAGGGTAGCACAGGGCCAAGACAGGGTCAGGATGGGACCAGAGCAGGACAGGGCTGAAACAGTCCAGGTAACAGTAGGGCAGGTACAGGGCAAGGCAGGGCAGTACAGGGCCAGATCCACGGCAGGGGCAGGGCAAAGCCAGGCTCATTGCCAATGCACCGGCCCTCCCTACAAGGCTCCTACCACATGGCCACTGCTGCAGCCCGTCCATTGCTGTAAGCCTGAACCCCAACCCTGGCTGCAGCCGCCTGTTCTCCTAGCGCAGCCACTCTCCAACCGCTCCAGCCAATGCAGTCTCCGTCGCTGCCATCCACCCGCAGCGAGGTGAGCCGTGTTGTCACAAGCCCTAGGTGTCTCCTCCTGCTCCTTCTGGCATTTAGCAGCTGGGCGGGCAAAGCCAGAAGAGCCTAGAGGATGATGCAAATGGTGGAAGGGCTAGAGCCTCAACTTGTCATGCCGGCCACTGGGTGGCAGGGGCCAGTTTCAGCAAACACACTCACACCCACCCTCCAAAGTCCAGGCTCTCTGGCCCAATCTGGCCAGGAACTGGGGTCTGGGATGGGTGCCGGAGACACCACAGCACCCAGCTCCCCACTCCACAGGGACCATTGGGCCCACTGGGGCTTCACTCATCGGGGAGCAGGAGAAGCAGAAAAATTCAGACCCAGCCAGCCCTCCACACCCAAGTGCTAATTACTGTTCCGGACGCCTCCATGCACAGGGCCCTGTCCCCTGTGGTGTCCCCAGGGGTGCCTGGCAGCCTCTGAAGCACAGACTCAGAGTGCACAGGCCCAGGAACCACGGTGGGTGTGGGAGCTCTGCCATGCTCAGGATTCCCATGCAAACGCTAAGCACCTGCCACACTCCAGTATGACCAAGAGTAGGTCGGCCTCTGGAGTGTGGAGTCAGGGAGAGGAGAACCACTCCTTCCTTGGATGCCAACTCTGCTGACCACTGCCACAGCAGTGCAGTCACTGATAGCAACGAACTCGCCTCCCCTCCATGGCTAGTCCTGCCCTCTATAGCGCCCACCACCTCCATCATCCAATGCTGCCAGTAGCATATACCAGATATTGCCCTAACCTGTCCTCCTCCATGGGCATTGCCGCCCCAGAAAGCGCCCATAACTCATCCTCCCTGCCGTAGGCAGTGCAGTCCTATACAGTGCTACCACCCAGTATCCCTAATGCAGGCAATGACACCCTGGATAGGGCCCCCAATCCACCCCACACTGCAAAAGGTGCAGGCCCGGATAGCCCCTGTCCTACCACTCTGGTCATGCTGCAGTCTGTCACTGCCACCACCAACCACAGTGAGGCAAGCCAGTGGGCCACAGGCTCTAGCATCCAGCAGGCAGGCACAGAGCAGCTCTCGCGGATGGCTGGCTCCTACCACTCCTACCAGGCTGCTGTCACCGTTGCCATCTTCTTTGACTACAAAGGAATGAAAAACGGTATCAATAAAAAGAGTAACTTTGGAAAGAATACAATCACAGGGAAGTTAAACACTACTCTCCTGAATAAATGACTAGTGGGTCAATGAAGATACTAAGACAGAAACTCAAAAATTTCATGAAACAAAGGGTAACGAAATCACATTATACCACTATTGTTACACAGAAAGCAGTACAAAGGCAGAGATTTATACTTATAAGAGCCTACCATCCAAACAAAAACAACTTCAAATAAACAATACATCTTAAAGAACTAGTAAAGTAAGAACAAAATAAACCAAAAATAGCAAAATAAGTAAGATCACAGTAGAATTAAAATTGAACTAAAAAACACACAAGATTGAATGAAAAGTTGGTTTTCTGGAAAGCTAAACAAAATTGCAAACTTTTAACCAGGCTAACTAAGAAAAAAAGAGAGAAGATTCAAATAAATAAAATCAACAGATAAAAAAAAGGAGACATTACAACTGATACTTCAGAAATTCAAAGGATCATAACTGGCTACTATATGCCAATACATTGGAAAGCCTAGTAGAAACTGGCAAATTCCTAGATGCATACAACCTACTTACATTGAACAATGACAACATCCAATACCAGAACAGATTGGTAACAAGTAATGAGATAGAAGTCATCAGAAAAAGTCTCCTGGTAAAGAAAAGCTGAGGAACTGATGTCTTCACTGCTCATGGCTTCACACCAAACAATTTAAAGACCTAGTACAAATCCCACTCAAACTATTTGGAAAAACAGGAGGCAATACTTCCAAACTTATTCTATGAGACCATTATTACTATGATACCGAAATCAGACAAAGGCATCAAAGAAGGAAACTACAGGCCAGTATCTCTAATATTGATCCAAAACTCCTCAACAAAATACCAGTGATTCAAATTCAGTAATACATTAAAAAGATAATTCATCATGATCAAGTGGGATGTATCCCTGGGATGCAGGGGTCACTCAACATACAATGTGATACTTCACATCAACCAAATAAACGACAAAAGCAGTATGATCATGTCAACTGAAACTGAAAATGCATTTGATGAAATTCAACATCCCTTCATGCTATAAATCCTCAAAAAAACGGGTACAGAAGAAACACACCACAACATAATAAAAACTACAGGAAAGACACCCACAGCTACAATCAGATGGAATGGGGAAAAATAGAAAACTTTTCCTCTAAGATCTCGAACATGATAAGGATGCCCACTGTCCCCACTGTTGTTAAACATAGTACTGTAAATCCCAGCTAAAGCAATCAGTGCAGAACCTGATATGGCCCCCAACCCACCCTGCCCCCTGCCACCAGCAGTGTAGCCCCCCCGCAATAGCACACCCAAGACACACAAACCGCCCTGCCTCCATGCACCATGGGCATTGCAGCACCCCATAGTGCCCTCAACCCAAAATCGCCACCCCCCCCACAGCCACACAGTGCAGCCCCGGATAGCACATTTAGCCCACCTCACTGTTGCCAGCCATACAGTCTGGGATAGTGCCCCCAAGCGGCTCCCTGCCGAGGGCATTTCCATCAAGATGGCAATGTAAAAAATTTCTTCAAACTGGATGACACAACCTATCAAGACCTCTGGGATACAGCAAAGGCAGTGCTAAGAGGAAAGTTTGTAGCCCTAAACACCTATGACAAAAAGTCTGAAAGATCACAGACAATCTAAGTTTGACAATAATGCCATAGTTACCAAAACCGCATGGCACTGGTTTAAAAATAGTCACATAGACCAATGGAACAGAAGAGAGAACCCATAAATTAACCCAAATACTCACAGCCAGCTGATCTCCGACAAGGTAAACAAAAACATAAAGTGGGGAAAGGACACCCTTTTCAACACATGATGTTGGGATAATTGGTGAGCCACATGTAGGGGGATAAAACTGGATTCTCATCTCTCACCTTATAGAAAAATCTACTCAAGATGGATTAAGAACTTAAACCTAATTCCTGAACTATAAAAATTCTAGAAGATAACACTGGATAACCCCTTCTAGACATTGGCATAGGCAAGGATTTCATGACCAAGAATCCAAAGACAAATGCAATAAAAACAAACAGAAATAGCTGGGACTTAAACTACAGAGCTTTTGCACGGCAAAGGGAAGAGTCAGCAGAGTAAATAGACAACCCATAGAGTGGGACCCCTGACCCTGACTCTGACCCTTACTCCTGACACCTAACCCCAACCCTAACCCCTAACCCGTAACCCTAACCCCTACCCCTAAACCCTAACCCCAACCCTCACCCTCACCCTAACACAACCCTAAACCCTAACTCCTAACCTCTTTTACCCCTTAATTCTAAACGTTGACTCCTAACCCCTAACTCTGACCCCAACCCCTATCTCCAACCCCAAACACTAAAATTAACCCCTAACCACTAACCCTAACAACAACCTTAACCCGAGGTTCGCTACTACGTTTGTATTGACTATGTCAACGTTGATTATTATGATTGCTGTCTTAGGACTGCACGGCAGCGAGGGGATTGCGAATCTTATATTAGTATTTTTGTACTGAGGCAGTGCATTAGCATTACAGGTCCTTGTTACATGAGCAATGGGGGTGTCATATTTTGGGTGTCACGTCTGCATTACGAATGCTGCATTTGTCTTCCCAGGCTGCGCTGTGGCTCTGGCATTGCGGCCACCTCACAATGGCTGGGTAGAACCTCGGTGGGCAGGATTCAGAGGGGCTTCTGGTTTCCTGTTTTCCACCCTGACCCTTCTAACTGGTCTCTGACCCTGATTATTCAGGGCTGCCAACAGGAAGGATTTTACTCACTGTCGACGCGGCCCCGAGTTGTCCCAAAGTGAGGCAGTGTCCCCAAAGTCTGTGCAGAGCAGAACGCAGCTCCGCCCTCGCGGTGCCGCCCGGGTCTGTGCTGAGGAGAACGCTGGTCCGCCCTCGCTGTACCTCCAAAGTGTGTGCAGAGGAGAATTAAGCTCCGCCCTCGCGATGCACGCTGTGCGCCCCCTCTGCGCCTGCGTCGGCCTTGTGCACCCCCTCTGCACCTGCACCGGCGCTGTGCCTTTGCCTGGAAGGAGCTGTGTTCTCCTCAGCACCGACCCAGAGAGCATCGCGAGGGCAGAGCTGAGTTCTCCTCTCCACAGACCTTGGAGGAACAGCGAAGGCAGACCAGTGTTCTGCTCAGCACAGACCCAGGCGGGCCGGTGGCACCGCGAGGGCGGAGCTGCGTTCTGCTCAGCACAGACCCAGGAAACACCGCGAAGGCAGAGCAGCGTTGTCTTCAGCACAGACCTTGTGGACACTGCCCCGCTTTGGGACAACTCGAGGCCGCATCGACAGTGAGTAAAATCCTTCCTGTTTGCAGCCATGACTAATCAAGGTCAGAGACCAGTTAGAAGGGTTCAGTGTGGAAAACGGAAAACCAAAAGCCCCTCTGAATCCTGCCCACCGAGGTTCTCCCCAGCCATTGTGTGGTGGCCGCAATGTGAGATCCACACCGCAGCCTCGGAACACAAATGCAGCATTCGTAATGCAGACGTGACATCCAAAATATGACACCCCCATTGCTCATATAAGAAGCACCTGTAATGCTAATGCACTGCCTCAATACAAAAATATTAATATAAGATTCGCAATCCCCTCGCTGCCGTGCAGTCCTAAGACAGCGATCATAATAATCAACGTTGACATAGTCAATACAAACGTAGTAGTGAACCTAGGGTTAAGGTTGTCGTTAGGGTTAGGGGTTAGGGGTTAAGTTTAGTGTTTGGGGTTGGAGATAGGGGTTGGGGTCAGAGTTAGGGGTTAGGAGTCAACGTTTAGAATTAGGGGTTAAGAGAGTTTAGGGGTTAGGGATTAGAGGTTAGGGTTGCTATAGGGTGAGGGTGAGGGTTGGGGTTAGGGTTAAGAGTTAGGGGTCAGGGGTCAGAGTCAGGGTCAGGGGTCCCACTCTGTGGGTTGTGTATTTACTCTGCTGACTCTTCCCTTTGCCGTGCAAAAGCTTTTTAGTTTAATTAAGTCCCAACTTTTTATCTTTGTTTTCATTGCATTTGCATTTGGGTTCTTGGTCATGAAATCCTTGCCTATGTCAATGTCGAGAAAGGTTTATCCACTGTTGTATTCTAGACTTTTTATAGTTCAGGAATTAGGTTTAAGTTCTTAATCCATCTTAAGTAGATTTTTTATAAGGTGAGAAATGAGAATCCAGTTTTGTTCCCCTACATGGGGCTCTCCAATTATCCCAACATCATGTGTTGAAAGGGTGTCCTTTCCCCACTATGTTTTTGTTTACTTTGTTGATGATCAGTTGGCTGTATTTGGGTTAATTTCTGGGTTCTCTCTTCTGTTCCATTGGTCTATGTGCCTATTTTTAAACCAGTACCATGCTGTTTTGGTAACTATGGCCTTATTGTCAAACTTAGATTGTCTGTTTGTGCTCTTTCAGACTTTTTGACATAGGTGTTTAGGGCTGCACACTTTCTTCTTAGAACTGCCAATTGCTGTATCCCAGAGGTCTTGATAGGTTGTGTCATCCAGTTCAAAGAAATTTTTTACATTTCCATCTTGATGGAAATGCCCTTGGTGGGGAGCCTGTTGGAGGCACTATCCCAGACTGTATTGCTGGCAACAGTGAGGTGGGCTAAGTGTGCTGTCTGGGGCTGCACTGCGTGGCTGCGTGGGGGGTAGCAGTTTTGGGTTGAGGGCACTTGGGGTGCTGTAATGCCCATGGTGCGGGGAGGCAGGGCAGTTTGTGTGTCTTGGGTGCGCTATTGCGGGGGGGCTACACTGCTGGTGGCAGGGGGCGGGGTGGGTTGGGGGCCATATCAGGTGCTGTACTGATTGCTTTAGCTGGAGTTTCCAGTACTATGTTAAACAACAGTGGTGACAGTGGGCATCCTTATCATGTTAAAGATCTTAGAGGAAAAGCTTTCCATTTTCCCCATTCCATCTGATTCCAGTTGTGGGTGTCTTTCTTGTAGTTTTTATTATGTTGTGGTGTGTTTCTTCTGTACCCGTTTTTTTTGAGGATTCATAGCATGAAGGGATGTTGAATTTCATCAAATGCTTTTTCAGTTTCAGTTCGTTTATTTGGTTGATGTGATGTATCACATTGTATTCTGAGTGACCCCTGCATCCCAGGGATACATCCCACTTGATCATGATGAATTATCTTTTTTATGTATTACTGAATTTGATTCACTGGTATTTTGTTGAGGATTTTTGCATCAATATTAGAGATACTGGCCTGTAGTTTCCTTCGTTGATGCCTTTGTCTGATTTTGGTATCACAGTAATAATGGTCTCATAGAATAAGTTTGGAAGTATTCCCTCCTGTTTTTCAAAATAGTTTGAGTAGAGTTGGTACTAGATCTTTAAATTGTTTGGTGTGAAGCCATCAGCAGTGAAGACATCAGTTGCTGGGCTTTTCTTTACTGGGAGACGTTTTCTGATGGCTTCGATCTCATTACTTGTTACCAATCTGTTCTGCTCTTGGATGTTTTCATTGTTCAACATAAGTAAGTTGTATGCATCTAGGAATTTGCCAATTTCTACTAGGCTTTCCAATTTATTGGCATATAATAGCCAGTTATGATCCTTTGAATTTCTGAAGTATCAGTTGTAATGTCTCCTTTTTTTTTATCTGTTGATTTTATTTATTTGAATCTTGTCTCTTTTTTTCTTAGTTAGCCTGGTTAAAAGTTTGTCAATTTTGTTTAGCTTTCCACATAAACAACTTTTCATTTAATCTTGTGTGTTTTTTATTTCAATTTTATTTCTGCTACGATCTTATTTATTTTCTTATTTTTGGTTTAGTTTGTTCTTACTATACTACTTCTTTAAGATGTATTGTTTATTTGAAATTTTTCTTTTGTTTGGATGGTAAACCCTTATAACTATAAATCTCTGCCAATGTCCTGCTTTCTGCGTAACAATTTTGGTATACTGTGTTTTCATTACATTTTGTTTCATGAAATTTTTGAGTTTCTGTCTTAGTATCTTCATTGACCCACTAGTCATTTATTCAGGAGAGTATTGTTTAACTTCCCTGTGATTGTATTCTTTCCGAAGTTACTCTTCTTATTGATACCTAGTTTCATTCCTTTGTAGTCAAAGAAGATGGCCAGGGAGACATAGCCTGGTGTGAGTGGTAGGAGCCGAACATCAGCGAGAGCTGCTCCATGCCTGGCTGCTGGGTGCTAGAGTCTGCATCCCACTGGCTTGCCTCAATGTGGTTGGTGGTGGCGGTGACAGAGACTGCAGCACGACCAGAGTGGTAGGACAGGGGCTATCCAGGGCTGCACCTTTCGCAGTGTGGGGTGGTTTGGGGGTGTTATCCAGGGTGTCATTGCCTGCATTAGGGATACTGGTTGGTAGCACTGCACAGGGCTGCACTGCCCACGGCAGGGAGGGTGGCTTATGGGCGCTTTCTGGGGCTGCAATACCCATGGAGGAGGACAGGTTAGGGCACTATCGGGTATATGCTACTGGCAGCATTGGGGGATGGAGGTGGGGTGCGCTATTGAGGGCAGGACTAGCCATGGAGAGCAGGGGAGTTCGTTGCTATCAGGGACTGCACTGCTGGTGGCGGTCAGCAGAGTTGGCATCCAAGGAAGGAGTGGTTCTCCTCTCCCTGATTCCAAACTCCAGAGGCCGACCTACTCTTGGTCATACTGGAGTGTGGCAGGCACGCAGCATTTGCGTGGGAATCCTGAGCATGGCAGAGCCCCCACACCCACCGTGTTTCCTGGGCCTGTGCACTCTGAGTCTGTGCCTCAGAGGATGTTAGGCACCCCTGGGGTCATCACAGGGGACAGGGCCCTGTGCGTGGAGGTGTCTGGAACAGGAATTGGCACCTGGGTGCGGAGGGCTGGCTGGGTCTGAATTTTTCTGCTTCTCCTGCTCCCTGACAAGTGCAGCCCTGGTAGGCCCAATGGATCCTGTGGAGTGGGGAGCTGAGTGCTGTGGTGTCTCCACACCCACCCTAGACCCCAGTTCCTAGCTTGCCTGGACGAAAAGGAGAGGCTGGACTTTGGAGGGTGGGTGTGAGTGCCTTTGCTGAAACTGGCCCCTGCCACCCAGTGGCTGGCATGACATGTTGAGGCTCTAACCCTTCCACTCCTCACATCTTCCTCTAGGCTTTTCTGGCTTTGCCCGCCCAGTTGCTCCGTGCCAGGAGGAGGAGACACTAGAGCCTGCGACACCATGGCTCGCCTCGTTGCGTGTGGGTGGCAGCGACAGAGACCTCAGTGCATCGGAGCAGTAGGAGAGCGGCCGTGCTAGGAGGGCAAGTGGCTGCAGCCATGGTTGGGGGTCAGGCTTACAGCGATGGACAGGCTGCAGCAGTGACCAGGTGGTAGGAGCCTTGTAGGGAGGGCCGGTGCATTGGCAATGGTACTGGCTTTGCCCTGCCCCTGCCATGGATCTGGCCCTGTACTGCCCTGCCTTGCCCTGTACCTGCCCTACTGTTACCTGGACTGTCTTGGCCCTGTCCTGCTCTGGTCCCATCCTGACCCTGTCTTGGCCCTGTGCTGCCCTATCCCTGCCCTGGTCTTGCCCTGGCACTGGCCATGCGCAGGGTAAGGCAGGGCAATGGCACCACTGGGCCATGACAGGGCAAGTTCTGTGCCAGGAGAGGGCAGAACAGGCAGGCCCATGGTGGGGCCAGGGCAGGGATGGGCCAAAGCAGGGACAGGACATGTCCAAGGCCAGGTCAAGGCCAGATCAGGAGCAGGACCATGACCATTGGCAGGGCCAGTGCCATGACAGGACCAGGTTCAGGACATGGTGCAGGGCCAGAGCCAGGGCCAGTGTCAAGGCCAGGCCAGCACAGGTTCAGGGCATGCCTTGGCCTGTCCCTCCCCTGCCCCTGCCATCGCCTTGCCCTTCTCTGCCCTGTCCCAGTACTGACCTGGCCGTGCCATTTCCCTGCCCTACCCTGCCTTGGCTATGTCCTGGCTCAGTTCTGGCCCTTGCACCGGTCCGGGCCTGGACATGCTCTGACACTGCCTCAGTCTTGGCACTAGCCTGGCTCTTTCTTGGCATCAGCGCTGCTCTCTCTGTGGACCAGCTCTTGTCCTGTCCTGCACTGGCCATACCGTGCCCTGCCCTGCCCTACCCTGACACAGCCCTGGCTCAGCCCTGGCCCAGCTCTGGCCTTGGCATTGCCCCTGGTCCTGCCATATTTCTTGCCCTGTCCCTACCCTGGCCTTGGCCCTGACCCTTACCTTGCTCTGGCCCTGCCCTTGCCCTAACGCAGCTGATGGCCCTGTCATGGCCCTGCCCTGGACCTGTCCTGTCCCTGGCCCTTACCTGCTTGAGACCTTGCCCTGGTTCTCTCCTGGCCCTGGCCCTATCCTGGACTTGCACTGCTCTGGCCCTTGCCCTGACTCTGGTCCTGTCACTGGCCTAGCCCCAGCCCTGTTGCTGGTCTTACCATGGCCCAGACACTGCCTTGGCCCTGCCCTGACACTGTCCTGGACCCTGGCTGTGCCAAGAAACTGCACTGTCCTTGCCCTTGTTTTGCCCCTGCCCCGAACCTGGTCCTGCCCAGGTCATGGCCGTGGCCCTGGCCCTGACGCTGCCCTGGCTGTTCCCTGGCCCTGTCCAGGTCTTGGCCCTGGCGTGGCCCTGCCCTATCTTGGTGCTAGGTATTCCTGGCTATGCCTTGCCTGCCACGGCCCTGCTTTGGCCCTAGCCTGGCTTTGACCCTGCACTGGCCCTATCTTGGACTTCACCCTAGCCTCACCTGGGCACTGTGTTGGACCTGGCCATAGCACAGACCTGGTTGTGGCCATGACCCTGGCCCTGCCATGGCCCTGTCCCAGACCGTAGCCCTGCCAGGTAGCTGTCCAGGCCCTGCTCTGGGCCTGGCTTTGTCGCTGGTTCTTAAATGACCCTGGCCCTGCCCCTGCCCTTGCCCTTGCCCTGACACTGGCCTTGGACATGTCCATTGTCCTAACCCTGGCCCTGCCCTGGAGCTGCCACTGCCTTGGCCCTGCTCCGGCCCCAGCCATAGACCTGCCCTGGTTGGTCATGCCCTGACTTAACCCTGTGCTAACCCCGGGCCTGCGCCAGCCTATCCTGGCCTTGCCCTCCCTTTGTCCCTGCCCTGACCCTGCCTTGGCCCTCACACTGGCCTTAGCACAGACCTGGTCATATCTGTGTTCTTGGCCCGGCATTGACCCCTGCTCCTGACCCTGATCCTGCCATGGCCCTGTCCCTCCCCTGGCTCTGTCCTGGTCTTCTGCTGACCCTGACACAGACCTTGGCCCTGCCCCAGCCTTGTCCTAGACGTGGCCATGGCCCTGCCTCTGCCCTGGACCGGCGCTGGCACTGGCATGCACCCTGGCCCTGGCCCTTCGCTACTTAAGGCCATACCCTGGCCCAGCCCTGGTCCTGACCCTGTCCTGGCCCTCATTTGGCCTGGCTCTACCCTGGCATGCTATTGCGGCCCTAGACCTGACCCTGTCTCTGTCCCTGTCCTGGCCCTAGCCCCATTGCTGGTCCTGCCATGGCCCTTGTCCTGACATTGCCCTTTCCCGGTCTTGGCCCTGGCCCTGTCCGAGCCCTGCTCTGGCCCTGGTCTGAACCCTGGCCCTGCAACGGACCTGCCTTGGCCCTGCCCAGACCCTGGCTCTGGCCCTACCTCTGCCCAGGCCATACCCTTGCCCTGGCCTGGACCCTGGTCCTGGTCCTTGCCTGCCCCAGCCGTGGCCCTGGCCCTGCCCTGCCTGTGCCCTGTTCTATCATGGGCTGGACCTGCCATGGCCTGGTCTTGCCATTGCTGTGCCCTAGCCTGCCCTGCTTGTGCCCTAGATCTGCCCCAGCCTTTGCCCTGCATTGGTTGTAGACTTGACTCAACCCTGGACCTTCCCTGACCTTGCCTCAGCCCTGGCACTACCCTAGCCTTGCCTTGGCATTTGCCCTACTCTCTCTATGGCCTGGCTCTGTCCCTACCTTGCACAGGCTATGCTCTGCCCTGCATGTCCCAGCCTGGGCCCAGCCCTGGTCTTACCGTATTCCTGGACCCAGCCGTACACATTTTCTGGCCCTGACCTTGCCCTGGCCCTCTCCTGGCCCTTCTTTGGTCGTTCCCTGCTCTTCCATACCCTGGCCTTGCCCTTACCCTACATTGGCCCTGCACTGTTCCTGCCCTACCCTGGCACTGCCTTGGCCCCAGCCCTGCCTTCTCCCTGGCCTTGCCCTTCCCCTGCCCTGGCCTGACCCCAGGCCTACCGAGTCCATGAAATGGCCCTGGACCTGCCTTGCCATCCTCTGTCCTGGCCCTGTATTGTCTCCACCATGCCCTGGTCCAGCGATTGCCCTGGCCCTGTTGCTAATCCTGCCACTGCTATGACCCTGCCCTGTTTTTGGCCATGCCTTGTGCTTCCCTAGCCCTGCCCTGCCTTTGCCTTGGCCCTACCATGGCCTTCTCCTACCCTGGCCTGGCCTTACCCTGGTCTTTTCTACCCTGGCCTTGCCCTTCCCTGGTCTTGCCCTGCCCTGGCCTTACCCTGCCCTGGACTTGGCTTTGCCTTGTCCTGGTTCTGGTACTTCCCTGGCCCTGACCTTGCTCTGGATCCTCTCTGGTTCTGCCTTCTCCGTGGCCCTGCCCTTGCTCTGGCCCTGTCCCCGGCCCAGCCTTAACCCTGGCCCTGAATCTGACAATCCTCAGACCCTGCCCTGGCCCTGCCTTGGCCCTGTGCTATCTTAGTCCTGTACTGGCCCTGAACTCACCCTGGCCCTACCCTCACCCTACACTGGCCCTGCCCTACCCTGGCCTTGCCATGCCCTGGCCCTGCCTTTGTCCTGCCCTGGCTCTGGTTCTGCCGTGGACTTGCCCTTGCCCTGGATCCTCCCTGGACATGTTTTTTCCATGGTCCTTCTCTGGCCTTGCCCTTGCCCTGTCCCCTTTCTTGTCCTGCCATTTTTCTGGCCCTGCCCTGTCCTTGTCCTGGACCTGGCTCTGGCTCTGGACCTCCCTGTCCCTGCCCTGCCATATGCTGGCCCGTTCCTTGCTCTACACTGACCCTGCCCTGCCTTGGCCCTGTGCTACCCAAGCCCTGCCCTGGCCTTCTGCTGGCCCTGATCCTGCCATGGCCCTTGCCCTGCCATGGCCCTGCCCTGGCCCTGGTTCTGCCCTGTTTCTGGCCCTGGCCTTGTTCCTGTCGTGTCCCTGTCTGTGACCCTGCCCCTGGTTTTTCTCTGGCCATGACTCTGCCCCAGTTCTGTCGTATCCCTCGCCCTCTCTCAGTTCTGTCCTAGTCCTGGCCTTTCACAGTACTTTCTGCTTAGTAAGGACTCCATAGTGTCTGTGAGTTGAATGTTGTGTTGATAGTATCTGCCAAAACAGAAAGAAAAAAAACAAAATCTGATGATGAGAAGTTAAAGCTTTGTATATAATATTCCTTGAGTTGTAATTATTAGTTGTATTAGTTATTAGTTATTAGCCTGTTATTCGTTGTACTACTTATGGGTCATGGTTTTGTATGCATAACTCCAAAACATTGATACTGTTAAAAGAATATATGAATATATGAAAGGATGTGTAAATGTAAGAATGTATGAATATCTAATAACCTTTCCAAATTAATTTTTATTTTTAGCTCTATTAGATTCTTCTCAGTGTAACAAATGTTTATGCTTCTGTGATTAAGGGCATATTTCCTGTACAGAATATTTATATTATGTAATTGATAATTATATAATACTAAAATATAATTCTATTTTTAGGCCAGGCATGGTGGCTCATACCTGTAATCCCAACATTTTGAGAGGCCAAGTTTGGAGAATCATTTGAGGCCAGGAGTTGAAGACCACCCTGGGCAACATAGTGAGACCTTGTCTTTATTAAATAAATAAGTAAATAAGTAGGTTGGGCACTGTGGCTCATGTCTGTAATCCCAGCATTTTGGGATGCCAAAGCAGGAGAATTGCCTGAGCCCAGGAGTTTGAAACCAGCCTGGGCAGCATAGCAAGCCTCCTTCTCTACAAATAACAAAATATTAACCAGGTGTGGTGGTGCGCACCTGGGGTCCCAGCTACCAGGGAGGCTGAGGTGGGAGGTTTGCTGGAGGCTGTAGTGAACTGTGAATGTACCACTGCATTCCAGCCTAGGCCACAGAACAGGACCTTGTCTATAAATAAAGAAATAAGTAAAAATATAAATAAAAATAAGTAAAAAGAAATATAAGTAAATATAAATATAAATACATATAAATATAAAAATGAATACATGAAAGCAAACAATTTTTAAATTTAACATCACTGAGGGCATCCTATCCATTTCATTTCATGATTCCATTACATCATTTCAGTTAGATGAAATGATCAGATGACTTGATATGAGATGAAATGATGAGATGAAATGATGAAATGATGAGATGAGATGAGGTGAAGTTTTGAGATGAAATAGTGAGTTGAAATGATGGGACGAAATGACAAAATTGAAAAGGAATTGAAAGGAGATGAGATGAAATGAGATGAAATGATGAGATGATGGATGAAATGATGAAATGATGAGATGAAATGATGAAATGAAATGAAATAATGAAATGACATGAAATAATGAAATGAAATTGAAATGAGATGAGATGAAATAATGAGTTAAAATGATGAGATGAGATGAGATGAATGATGAGATGAAATGATGAAATGAGATGCGATGATAAGATGAAATGGTGAGATGAAATGATTAGATGAAATGAGATGATAAATGATGAGATGAAAAATAAGATGAAATGATGAGATGAGATGAAATGAAATGAAATACAGAAATGAAATAATGAAATGAGATGAAATGAAATGACATAATGAAAGGAAATTATGAAATGTAATGATGAAATTGAAATGAAATTGAAATGAGATAAGATGAAATGATGAGGTGAAATGATGAAATGTGATGAGATGAAATGAGATGAAATGGTGAGATGAAATGATGAGATGAAATGAAATGAAATTAGATGTAATGAAATGAGATGAAATGTAATGAGATGAAATGACATACTGAAATGAAATAGTGAAATGAGATGAAATGAAATAATCAAATGATGGAATAATGAAATGGAAATGAAATGGAAATAATGACATGAGACGAAATGATGAGATGAAATGATGAAGTGATGAGATGAAATGATGAGATGAAATGAGATGAAATAATGAGGCTAAATGACGAGATGAGATGTGATGAAATGATGACATGATATGATGACATGAAATCAGATGAAATAATGAGATGAAATGACGAGCTGAAATGATGAGATGAGATGAAACGAGATGAGATGAAATGGAATGAGATGAAATGGCATAATGAAATGCAATAATGAAATGAAATCATGAAATGGAATAATGAAATGGAAATGAAATGGAAATGATGAGATGAGATGAAATGAGTTGAAATGATGAGATGAAATGAGATGAAATGCTGAAATGATGGGATGAAATGAGATGAGATGTGATGAAATGATGACATGAAATGAGGACATAAAATGATGATGAAATGATGAGATCTAATGATGAAATGAGACGAGATGAAATGAGATGAAATGACATGAGATGAAATGGTGAGATAAAATGATGATATGAAATGAGATGAATGATGAGATGAAATGATTAGATGATGAGATGAAGTGATTAGATGAAATGATGAGATGAAATGAAATAATGAGATGAAATGAAATAATGAAATGAAATTGAAATAAAGTTGAAATGAGATGAGATGAAATGATGAGATGAAATAAGATGAAATAATGAAATAAAATGGTGAAATGATGAGATATGATGAGATGAAATGAGATGAGGTGAAATAATGAAATGAGAAGAAATAATGAAATGAAAAAATGAAATGAAATTGAAATGAGATGAGAAGATATTAGATGAGATGAAATGATGAGGTGAAATGAGATAAGATGAAATGAGTTGATGAGATGATGAGATGAAACAATGAGATGAAAACAGATGATGAGATGAGATGAAATGAAATGATGATATGAAATGAGATGAAATGAAATGAGATGAAATGTAATGAAATGAAATGAAATGACATAATGAAATGAAAAAGTGAAATTAAATAATGAAATGAGTTGAAATTAAATGAGATGATGAAATTAAATGATGAAATGAAATAATGAAATGGAAATGATGAGATGAGATGAAATGATGAGATGAATGATGAGATGAAATGATGAAATGAGGTGAGATGAAATGATGAGATGCAATGATGAGATGAAATGATAAGATGAGATGCGATGAGATGTAATGATGAGATGAAATGCGATGAGATGTAATGATGAGATGAAATGATAAGATGAGATGCGATGAGATGTAATGATGAGATGAAATGCGATGAGATGTAATGATGAGATGAAATGATAAGATGAGATGTGATGAGATGTAATGATGAGATGAAATGCGATGAGGTGTAATGATGAGATGAAATGATAAGATGAGATGTGATGAGATGTAATGATGAGATGAAATGCGATGAGATGTAATGATGAGAGGAAATGATGAGATGTAATGAAATGAGATGAAATAAATGAGATGAAATGCAGTGAGATGAAATGAAATAATGAAAGGAAATTGAATTGAGATGAGATGAAACGATGAGATAAAATGATGAGATGTAAGAAGAAGAAATGGTGAGATGAAATGATGAAATGCTGAGGTGAGATGAGATATGATGAGAGGAAATTATGAGATGAAATGAGATGAAATGATAAGATGAAGTGATGAGATGAAATAATGAGATGAAATGAGATGAAATGATGAGATGAGATGAGATGAAATGATGAGATGAAATGGTGAAATGATGAGATGAAATGAGATGAAATGATGAGATGAGGTGAGATGAGATGAAATGATGAGATGAAATGGTGAAATGATGAGATGAGAAGAAATGATGAGATGAAATGAGACAAGATGAGATGAAATGAGATGAAATGAAATGAGGTGAAATGAAATGAAATAATGAAATGAGATTAAATGAAAAGAAATGATGAAATGAAATTTTATTGAAATGAAATTGAAAGATGAGATGAGATGAAATGATGAGATGAAATGATGAAATGTTGAAATGAAATGAAGATGTGGTGAGATGAAATGATGAGGTGAAATGAAATGAAATGAGGTTAAATGATGACATGAAAAACGATGAGATGAAATGAGATGAGATGAAGTGAGATGAGATGAGATGAAATAATGAAATAAGGTGAAATAATGAAATGAGATGAAATGAAATAATGAAATGAGATGAGATGAAATGATGAGATGAAATGTCAAAATGAAAGGATGAAATGATGAAATGAGGAGATGAAATGATGAGATGAAATGAATTGAGATGAAATGATGAGATGAAAAATGATCTGGAAAATGATGAGATGAAAAATATGAGATGAAATGAGATGATATGAAATGACACAATGAAATAATGAAATGAAATTAGATGAAATGAAATAGTGAAATGAAATGAAATGAAATAATGAAATGGAAATGAGAAGAGATTTGATGAAATGAGATGAATGATGAGATGATATGATGAAATGATGAGATGAGATGAGATGAAATGATGAGATAAAATGATGACATGAATGATGAAATGAGACGAAATGATGAGATGAAATGATGAGGTGAAGTGATGCACTGTCACGTGTGTCTACTCATTTTCCCAACCAAAAAAATTGTAATTCATTAATTTTAATTGTATTATTTAAGAATATTCTTAAGAGTTGATGGAAAAATAATATCTGTACATTATGGGTTACAATCTAAGTATAAATAATACTTAAGTATATTGAAACTTAAACAGAATATATTTTGGAATCGAATATACCATGCTTCTGTGATGACAGTTATTTCATGCTGGTTGTCACAATTTTACGTGAAAAACTAATGAAAAAATGTTTTTAACTGTTTCTAAACATAACAGTTTCCAAAACAGTTTTACTTGCGAAATATGAAAAAGATGACTTTGTGTTCCTTAATCTGATGAGATTTTCACACTCTGCACTTGATAATTGTTAGATTTTTATTGTGTTGATAAATTGTATGTCAAATAAAAAATGTTATTACCTCTTAAATTAGGATGTTTAGGTTATATAAGCAGAATAGAAGGCAAGGTTTTATAACTTTGTCTAAATGAACTTTTTTTTTTTTTTTTTGGAGACAGATTCTGGCTCCGTCCCCCAGGCTAGAGTGCAGTGGCACCATCTCGGCTCACTGCAAGTTCTGCCTCCGTTTCACACCATTCTCCTGCCTCAGCCTCCCGAGTAGCTGGGATTACAGGCGCCCGCCACCACGCCCTGCTAATTTTTTTGTATTTTTAGTAGAGACAGGGTTTCACTATGTTGGCCAGGATGGTCTCGAACTCCTGACGTCGTGATCCGCCCACCTCGGCCTCCCAAAGTGCTAGGAATACAGGCTTCAGCCACCGTACCCGGTCAGTCTAAGTGAACTTTCTAAATGCCTGAGTATTAAAAGATAGCTTGTCTATAAATCGCAATGTATATATTACTGTATGACCTAAGACCAATCAAAACTGTTATCCCTGATAACATTATATTGTGCCCAATATAAAATAGATATAATAACACCTCAAACTTAAATCCAGGCATTGTCATTGAGTATCTTAAGAATATGCAGCAAAGGTGCTTTGAAAAATACAAGCTAGTGATTGTACTAAATTTGTAAATCACATAGGATAGTGGGTCATTTTAAGAACATTATTTCAATCTATAAACGTGGATGTCTTTCCGTTTTTGTGTTTTCTTTAATTTCTTTCATTAATATTTGTCATTTTTGTTGTATAAATCTTTTACTTCTTTGGTTAAATTTATTTCTAAGTGCATTTTTGTAACTATTGTAAAAGGAATTGCTTTCTTAATTTCTTGTTTCAGCTAGTTTACTATCAATATATAGAAATGCTACTGATTTTTGTATGTTGATTTTTATCCTGCAACTTTATTCATTTCATTTATCACCCTAAGAAGCTTTTGGTAGAGTCTTATTTTTTTCCATGTATAAGATCACATTGTCTTTAAACAGGGATAATTTGAGTGTCTCCTTTCAAATTCAGATGTCCTTTATTTCTTTCTCTAACCTAATTGTCCTGGCTAAACTTTCACTAGGTGAAATATGATTGGTGAAAACAGGCATCCTTTTCTTGTTCACAGTAAAATCTTTCACCTTTTCCACATTCAGTATGATCTTAGCTGTAGATTTGTCCTTTATTTCCTTCCGTGTTAAGGCATATATTTTCTATACTAAATTGTTGAGAGGTTTTTTGTCATGTAAGTATATTTAGTTGTGCCAAACGCTTTTATTGTGTTTATTAATTTAATCATATGGTTTTCGGTATATATCCAAAGGAAAGAAAATCAGTATATCAAAGAGTTACCTGCACTCCCATGTTTATTACAGCACTATTCACAATAGCTAAGATATGGAATCAACATAAGTGTCCATCAACAGATGAATGGATAAAGAAATGTGACATACATATATAATGGAATATTATTTAGTCATAATAAAGAACAAAATCCTGTTATTTGTGGCAACAAGAATGCAAGTGGAGGGCATTATGTTAGGTGAAATAAGCCTGGCATAGAAATATAAACACCACATAAGTACATGTTCTCACTTATGTATGGAAGTTAAAATTTTTAATCTCGTAGAAGTAGATAACGGTAGAGTTCTGGTTACCACATCCTGGAAAGAGTAGGAGAAAGAAGAGTATAAGAAAAATGTGGTTAATACGTACAAAATTACAGCTGGAGAGAAGGAAGAATTTCTAGTTCTCTACAGCACTGTTGGGTGCCTGTAGTTATCGGGAATTTATTGTGTGTTTTCCAATAACTAAAATAAAAGATTTTGAATATTCTCACTGCAAATAAATAATACATGATTTAGGTAATGGGTATGATAATGACTCTGACTTGATCTTTACGCATTGCATAGAAATATCAAAATATCACTCTGTACCCCATAACATGTACATCTATTATATGTCAATTAAAATAAATTTAAAAGGGAAAAAATGAGGTAAAGGTAAATGTAGAGAATTTAATTACTTTTTCTTCTATAAAACCCAAGAGTCAGTACCAAGAAGAGTCAATTTATTAGTTTTCTAAAATAAAAAAAATAAAAATGACCAATAAAGAGCAATATCCAAGAAAACATTGAAAATGAAACACAACATTTAGTAAGAACAGAAAACTTGGGCACTGTATCAACCTGTTCCTAGATACGGATTTACTGACAGCCACTTAAATAGAATTTTATTCCATCTAATTCTTATATACTCCCAGAGTTCGAAATTACGTTTTACCTACAATAAAAGAGATAACACGTGTAAATTCCATGGTTCTATGCCTAACACAGGTTAATAACTCAATACATGTTAGCAATAAACTTTTAGTATAGTACTAAATAGTACTTTTAGTATAGTACTAAATAGTATAGTACTAAATAGTACTTTTAGTATAGTACTAAATAGTGCAGTATTAAATAGTACTTTTAGTATAGTAGTAAATAGTACTAAATTTACTAAATTTAGTCAAAGTACTAAATTCTCCCATAAACTTTTAGTATAGTACTAAATTTACTAAATTTAGTCAAAATACTAATTTCTCACGTTGCAATTTCCTTCAAAGACATGAATACAACCATTCTAATGACCCCTTGTTCATCAAGATAACTCTTCAAATTATTTGTTTCATTCAGTATATTATCTGTGTATACTGATATTACACTTTTTTTTTTTGATATGGAATCTCATTCTGTTACACTGCAGTGAGGTGGCATGATCTCCGTTCACTGCAACCTCCACCTCCCAGGTTCAAGCGATTCTCCTGTCTCAGCCCCCCAAGTAGTTAGGACTACAGGTGCACATCACCATGCCTGGCTAATTTTTGTATTTTTAGTAGAGTCAGGGTTTCACCCTGTTGGCCAGGCTGGTCTCGAACTCCTGACCTCAGGTGATCCACCCACCATGGCCTCCCAAAGTGCTGGGATTACAGGCGTAAGCCACCGCACCCAGCCTGATATTGCACTCTTGGATTTTGAACACTGAATATCTTTTTGAAAGATTGCACCTCTTTACCTCTTTGCGCTTCAGAAATTATTTTCCTTCAAGTGTTGTAAGAGTCTAATGAAGAATGAAGGTCATGTTTTATCACTTTTGTCCTTACAGATTTCAGACATGCTGAAACTGATTGAAGTATCATTTGCTGCCAGATAGATTAATTATCTCTAGTTGTAGGAGTGGATACATCTTTAATGGTATATTTTGGGTTATTTTCTTATTTTTGATGCAGTATTCTATAAATATTTTATTAAACCTGGCATTCTTGGGTGAGCATAGAGTTTTCAACTTTGGTGTTATATTGTATTTGCTTTTAAAAACTGCTTTTGAGGCCGGGTATGGTGGCTCTTGCCACTAATCCCAGCATTTTGGGAGGCAAAGGTGGGCGAATTAGCTCAGGTCAGGTGTCCAAGACCAGCCTGGTCAACATGGCAAAATCATGTCTCTACTAAAAGCAAAAAATTAGCCAGGCATGGTGGTGCATGCTTGTAGTCCTAACCACTCGGGAGGCTGAGGCAAGAGAATCACCTGAACCTGGGAGGCAAAGGTTGCTAGGTTGCTGGGAGCCAAGTTCACACCATTGCACTCCAGCCTAGGTGAAAACAGCAAAACTCTGTCTCGAAAAAAAAAAACCCACCAAATACTGCTTTTGAATGGAGTTGTAAACACAATTTTTATGAAAAAAATTAGCAAGTGCATAAGTTCATAATAGAAAAACCAATAATATTCCAGGCACAAGTTAGTACTAAAGAAAATTATGTTGAATATTCTGTAATACAACATGTTTTTCCCTTCATGAACAATTTGTGTTTTACTGAGAAGACTCACTGTTTATGGTAGACATTAGACTACAGATGAATATGTACTTTAAACGCTCTTAGTTGCTTTCTTAATTTTTTATCTGCTGCTTTATGCTTCTGTTTAATTTCATGCTTTCCAATGTCCACATTCTAGTAAATTTGAATATTTTAATCCAAGTTTATATACTATTTAATATTGCTTGTATAGTTTAGTGTTTTTAAGACACAAAAAGTTTTACAGAAAGAAGAAAAAGAGATCAACATGTTATTTATGATTTAAAGATCATTTTAAAATCCTTGACCTTTATATTTTAATGAATAATATATTAGTAGTTATTAGTATAAAATAATTTATATCTTTTGGACTTAGCAACCAGCATTTCTCTTTTAATAAAGAAAATAATTATTCTCTTGCAGTATACTATGTTTATCTGGGTTTTGAAAAATGATGTTTCGTAATATGAGAAAGCCATTTACATTTTTAAATCTACAAAGGCAAATGAAATGGTACTAAATAATTTACATAATAATATTTAGATGGTGGCCCTTATAACATTCTTTCTATACTTCCTACAGAGTTGTGGATATGCAATCGTGGAATATTTCTGGGAGCTAATCCTTTGGCTTGATGAATGAAACAAGACTTTTAAATAAAATTAGACTTCCAAATTATCCAGGTAATGGGCCTGTCTTTTAATTCAATGGATATGGAGCATAATGAATTATCCCCTGTTCATTGGGTACTAAGTTCTCATTCTTAACCTATAATACTCAAAATGTCCTTTAATTTTTAATTTTTGATAGTCATATCATTATCCCTAGGTATTTTAGCTTCTATCTTAAATTCTAAAATAATGTTGAAACAGGAGAATGTATTCTTTATTACCATATGTATTAAACATCATGGTTTTCAAATTTAACTGCAAATGTATCTTTTCATTGCTTCTTGATGACACCCTTCACCCTATCCACATTGTCACTACCAAGTGGTGATTACTTTTCAGGTTCACATACTTGTTCTTTGGAAAAATCTCTGTGCCTTATAAGGAATATGATTGTTGGCATTCAAAAGCCAGTGAAGTATGCATTATTAGCCTGTTGCCTAACTCATTTCTTTAAAACTAAACTAATTACCCACATACTCATGTTTTTATTTCCTCATTATTTCTGGAGAAAACAAATACTGCTAACACGATATTTGTAAGAGAAAAAAAGTCTTTTTTTGAATAATGCTGTCATTGTAGTATTAACTTATAGTGTCAACTTCTTTATAAACTCCTAATACACTTTTTATTCTGAGAGAAATAAAAAAGCTAAAAGGGAAATGAGTTTTTCTACTCTCCATATTATAAGCACCCATCTCGGTAATTTAGGGTCTTTATAGTTAGGATAAGTTGTGTCATACCGAGATTACAAAATAAAAAGTATTTTGTCTGTTTGTGCCTTTCCTTATTCAGTAATACTGTCAGTTTCGCTTTTTTTGTAGGTCAACTTATTGATCTCAGCATTCTGAAATAATATGTTTACTATCTTTTGATAAGCATTTAAAATTTTAGATTTATTGCTACTCTTCTGCCTTTATTGGGCTGGAAGAATAATTGTTTCTCTCACTCCACAATAGCCAAGTTGCAGAGAAAAACACATAGACATTCAACTGCAAAGCAGAGAAACTTGACTATTTTCTGCAATTTTAAAGTGTATATTGAATAAATTTAAACCATCTTTTTATTTTCTTTTTTGCTCACTGGCAAATATTAACAACATCAAGTGTGTTATTATAATGTTATTTAGATAAAAATCTGAAAAACTTTTCATAGTTACCATTTTAAAATATATAAATAGGTGACTTAATGTTAATTTTTATTGTCTAAGACCATGTCTGTTATTTAACTCTTTAAATTCATTTGGTAATGCAGAACATAGTACTTAGTCGATACTCAAAAATTATTTGCTGAATAAAAAAGTTAAATTGTAAAATATACAAAATGTACTAGAAAAAAATGCACAAAAGAATTTTGTTACACCAGTTTAATGTAGAATATTGCCTTTAAAAGTTATTACAGTTTTCAAGTGTCTACAGTGACTTTGTAATATTTGTGCACATATAAAATAATATTTCCAAAAATGTAATCCAGAGAGGAAATACACTTTATAAATTCTAGATTTATAATTTGGGGTTTAAATTCTAAAATCATTAAATAAGATGCAAGTGAAATGTAGTCAAATATCCCCTTGAAAAAAAATTATTTTGGCCTCTAAAGTGACGTATTGATATATCTACTTTTCCGATCATCTTCAGTTTGCTTTTGCTCTAGCATTAGAACAGATTCTTGTTGTTTATTTGCTTTACATCAAAGGTAGATGTTTTTGTTCCTTTAAGGACATATTTAAAACTAAATCCAAATGGTTTACAATAGAATCATATTTAGTGATAAGCACATAGGGCATGAGGCCATCCGAAGTAAATGCAGAACCAAATCTCTCATTCACCTGCACTCAATCACGTATGTTTATTGATAAAATGCTAAGTGGAAAAACCTGAATTATGTAAATTTCTCTCTCTCTTTTGCCTTTTTAAATATACATACAGTCAAACTCTTCGTGATTTACTAATGAACAAGTAATACTCCATTGCATATGTAATGAACTATATGGCATAAAATCAATATTAATTGTAAAAAATCTATGGCAATAAGGTTAGAAGGAATGTGATATAGCAGTGATTATCCCATAGCCAAAAAATATAGATATTTTTGCCCTGTGATTTTTTCATTGTCTATATTTTCTACAAATAAGACAGCTAGCTTTTGTAACATTTCATTCCAAATCCTTAAACATGAAAGATAAATTTAAAAATACTTATTTCATATACACCCTGATTTTAGAAATATTTATTATGATTTCTCACGGAGTTTAGGAATATTCAAAATCTACTAAAACTTATCATGTTCTATGATAACTCCCTGTTGCTTTAAAAAAGCAATCTTGACAATTTACAAGTATGCAGTGGGTATCCACCCAGGGCTTAGATATCCTCGTGCGGACTGATGTCAACCTGGAGGCTGTTGTCCACCTGGGACTAGCTATTCAACTGTGGCAAGATAGCCACCTTGGGCCGAGTTTCCATCGGGACCTGATGTCTACTTCTGGCCAGGGTGTCCATCTGCGGCCTGATGTTCACCAGGCACCTAGGTATCAACTTGGGGCTTGATGTCTACCTATTTTCAGACTATTGGCCCCTAGGGGTCAGGCACCACGAGACCATTTTCAATACCATACGCTGGGCCCACCAGGGCACCTGGCACACAGGACTAATGCTAAGGGCAGAGTCGCTGAGTGAATAAATGGGAGGATGTCAAATGCCCTTTCCTGCTTCTGGCCACCTCATAATGTGGAGATTATTCACAAGAAGAGGAAATGCATGACCTCAGCATGACTCCCCTGGCTCCTGATGGATGAGCAAAGCTCAGTGGGCGCCAGGAACACAGGAGGCTGTCCTCCACCCACCCAGCCAGCATCAGCACCGCAGCCTCAGACAGGAGCATCACAGAACAAAACAGGAAACTGCATTTAGGAGTCCTCAAGTTGGTGGCTCTCCAGGGTCCCAGGAGGCAAAGGAGCAAGATCTGCAGGTTCCAAGGGCAGTAAGAAGGACCTCAGCAGCTTCTCTTGTCCCCTCTTTGCCTCCAGCTCCTGGGGTGTGCAGTTCACTCTCGAGGCATCCTCACCTCAGCCAGGGCAGCAATTTCCCCCAACTTCCAAATGAGGTTTGATCTTGTTCTGGGACTTTTGACACAGGGTCCAGTGCCTGGGCACATTCTGTCCTATCCCAAATCATTTACCCAAACCTCCAAGCCTCTCTCTGCTCTGAAGGACCCCCAGGAGTGAATAGCTTTTTCCAAGTGTCTCAGCACAAATGGGATCATTCATAAAAAATCAAGGTCAACAGACACTTTCTGAGCATGCGGAACCCTGTGGTTTCATGCTCTAAGCACCTCACATTACATACAGGAGAAAACAGAGGCTTATTTTCCTGTAGCCCCTGTCTACACTAGGGCAAGTGGGACTGTCCTAGTTCCAGGTGCCCACAGAGGTGGACTGCAGGACCCCAGTTCTGTCCTTTCAAGACTGTGCTGGGCAAGGCCCTGGCCCATGCAGAATCCTTGGAAGCTTGTGGAATCTCCTACACGTTCTCTGGTCCCTTGTCTGAGCCTTTCTCTAAAACTCAGCACATTGAATAGGACTTGCTGGCCACACGTAGGTCAAGGGTGTCACCCACATATCTCTAATTCCTCACAGAATTCTCGCTATATTCTCCCATCCACTCTGTTCTCAGACCTCTAGTCTCAGAGAGGTGATGGGCTACTGCCTGGTAACTCTATGTGGATATCTAAGAACATCCCCTACATAGCAAATTGTGCAAACACTGTGTACATCCACCACCCACAAACCCATGCCAGTCATAATGAACATATGGAAATTGAATACTTGGATTGTCATGGCTGGTGTGTTCTCTCCACAGTCCCATATGCAGAAAAAGGCAAATTTTAAGCAGAAGATTGTTAGATTGGTGCAAATGTAATTGCAGTTTTTGACGTTACTTTTAATGGCAAAAACCAGAATAACTTTTACACGAACCTAATAGGAGAGTGTGAAATGAACAGGTCTGGTTTGTTGTGCTTTTCTATTTTCTATTTGTTCTTGTTTGTTTCTTTCTGTCTATCTTTGATAGTTTGGAGGAATTTGTGAAAAGTACAGGGATAAACATTTTTTCCTGCTACTTTAAGACCAAATTTTTTTATTTCTGTTACATCTCTAGTAATATCTTTTTCAAAATTCTGTGTTTCATTTATGTACCTTATGTTCTTAATTAGTGTTACTGCTAATATCAAAATTTATTTTCTTATTTTAATTTTTGTCATGTTATTTCTTTAAGTATTTTATATTTCTTAAATTTGTTATGCTTTTTGTTTACTTATATGCTTTTTCTAGGTTTTCAGATGGATGATTTAGTTATTTTATTAGATTTTCAGTTTTCTTCTAAAATACATACTTAAAGTTAGAAATATACCTCCAATTGGTGCTGGCTTTGAGGAATACAATATGATGTTGATTATTTAGAATGCATTGATTACTCCTTGGTTGTCTAATTCATGACCTACATTTGAAAACATGACTAAATTTATATTTTTTCTTGAATGTACATTTGTATACTTTTAGATAAAGCTTATTGACCATGTTATTTATACTTTTTTCAGCTTTTTTACTTTTGTCTTTCAATATTTCGGTACTAGTTAACTAAAGAACTAATTAAAATTAATTTTCCACCTATTTTCCCTATCCTATTTGTTTAAATTAAAATTTCAAACTTACACTTTTAATTATATTTATGTTACAGATTTTCATATTTTCTGGTCAATTTTTCTTTACCACTGTTCCTTATAAAGTCATTTTTGGTATCCTGTGATTGACCGTTCAAATGGCGATGAACAGAAATAATAAAGCAAATGAAGCACAATAAGAAAAATTGAGAAGACAGAAAGAAATCAGTGTGTCCATTTACTTGAATCTTAACTGCATGTGAACAATGATAACAAAAAGAAACCCAGAGTTATTTTTCAAAACTATATAGAAAGTGAGATTACACACATGCATGTACACACATACACACACAGATACAGGCCCCAGGTAAAGACCAGGCTCCTCAAGAACTCAGGCCCCAGGTGAACACTGAACTCCAGGTTTACATTAGGCCGTGGGTTGACTCTCAGGCCCCAGATGGACACCAGGCCCCAGGAAGGTAACCAGGCTCATGGTATATGGCTCCAGGTGGATACCCAGGATCCAGGTAGAAATCAAGGACAAGTGGGCACGAGGCCCCAGAAGGATACCTAGGCCCCTAGTGACCTCAGGCCCCAGGTGGACAGTAGGCCACAGGTGAACTCCAGTCTTCAGGTGGACATCAGGTCCCAGGGGAAATACAGGTCTTAGGTTGACCCCTAGGCCACAGGTGGACACAGATCTTAGGTTTACCCCTAGGCCCCAGGTGGACACTGGCCCCAAGTGTCCAGTTTCCTAAAAGCTAGGATGGGAAGCCCCACTGGGCACTGTGGCCGGGCCTGCCATGTCTCCTTGTTCAGCTGCCACATTCTGAGGGGGATGGTGGGAGGTGTTAGCCCACAATCTAGGTTTTTGTTGCATCATTTTATTTCACATCCACTGAGTGCTGACTCTCCTCTCACCTAATAGATTTACTCTCATCTGCAAGTGGTTCAAACGCGACGGATTACGGAAGATTTAAAGAGTGTTATCACAGTTGGGATGATTTAAACTAACAGTATATGTTGTGTTTTAAAATAATAACTCCGAGAGGATGTGTAGGTTGTGGAACAATGATAAATTTTCAACATTGCTTCCCCTACGTGCTGTTTCCAAATAAGAGATTTTTGATTCCCTACTGATGTCGGATCAAGAGTCTTGAGTGTGCAAGCAAAATATCATTTTTTTAAGTAAGGGCCCATTAGTGTCTTAAATATGCAGAGCTGAGTCTGCAGATGGAGGGTGAGGGGTTTGTTTGAGCATGGTGGAGAGTGGTCTTGGATCTCACCTGCGGGCCCGTCCATCCTGTACCCTCTCAGCCCAGGTGCTCAAGCCCCACCTTAGGGTGCACCCCTTCACAGGGCCACATAGGCCCCAGTCCTCACCCATGGGGTCATCTCCAAATGCCACAGCAACACCTTCTGTCCAGGCCCAGGCCACGGTCCCAGTATCTACAGGGGGGCCAGGCATCCAGGTATTGTTGAGCCCTGGCCCAATGTCAGCGTCCAGGCTACCCTCTGGGACCTGGACGTGGGGGGGATCTGCACGAGGACTCATGCCTGGCTTTATGTGTAGCACCAGGAAAGGCACTTTAATCATATTCATTTGTTGCTACACAAAACCTCTGAGGTGGGTGCCTTCCCCATGTCACAGATGGGAACAACAAGACTTAATAAAGTTAAAGAGCATGCTGATGGTTGAATCCTGGTCAGGAAATCAGAATTGGAGTCTGTAGACCACTACCTGTGACCTCTGTGGCCCGAAGACCCTCTCACAGTGGGCTTGTGTTTGCAGCATGCCCCATCCTTCCCTAAGGGTCTCAGGTTCTAAGGCATGGTGAGGGCTGCGGGAGCCCATCACTCAGCTGCAGAAGGAAATACTAAAGCTAGCCATGCCCCCCTCCAGGCAGACACTGGTGGGGTTGAAAAACGGGATGGGGCAGGGCTGCCAGGAGCAGAGGGAGGCAGGTGGAGAATAAGCCACTGGGGTGGGGCTTCCCTGCTACCGCTTTCCAAGGCCATTTCCACTCTCTGGGTGGCATATTGGGGCAGCTCACACAGTCCACCCACACAGACAGTCCCCAGGGACACAATCCCCAGAGACTGTGCATCTTGGTGACAGGCCCTGTGCCTCTCCAGGAGTCTCTGTGTGTGGGTCCTGCCCAGGTAAGTGTGCTATGTCATTGCTGTCCTCAGCCCAGGGCCCTGCCAGCATCTTCCTTTCTGGCCAGGGTCAAAGCTTTGTTGACCACCTCCAGGATAGGGTGGCCAGCTGGCCCTTGGAGAGCCAGTCATTCCAGGTGACATGCCTTGGCTCTCCTGGCTGGGTGAGTGTTGTTGAGGTGACCCACTGGCCCATCTAGCTCTCCTCAGAGACTCCTCATATACCTCGGGTGGAGGGCAGAATGCTCCATCCCCAGGCTGCTACCCTAGTCCTCCAGGCAGTGCGTGCCCTCGGCTGACTGGAATACAGGTTGGCCTGGACCATCCCTCTAGAAGAGGCACAGGCTAAGGGAACCCCTCTCGTCCTGCTGACTCCTGCCTCCATGATTCTGGGGGCCCCATCTTGTCAGCCCCTGCATCGCCAGCCCTTCTCTAACAGGGACAGGACAGACAGCTCTCCTTTAGCCAATTCCTAACGGGGGGTTCCAGCATTTTGAGGAAGGGCAGCAACCCGTGCCCTGGCTGCTGCTAGATCACCCTCCGAGAGAGAGAGAGGAGCCCTTCTGTCTGACACCTGCTGCTGCAGGAGTTCCAAAAGCTCTAGCGTCCGTGCTGCTTACTCTGGGCCCTCCATGCAAGGAAGCAGCTCCTGCATCAGGGAGGTTTGGGGGGTCCACTAGGTTCCTCCTCAGCCTACACCCTGCAAGAGCTTCAGAAGCCAGTTTGCCTGGCCCTCTGTGCATGGTAACGACGAAGGAATGAAAAGCAACATTTTTCTAACACCTTCCCACAAATGACTGCCTCTCAGGAATAATTCTTTCTGGTAATATACTTGTAAAACATTTGGACATTAACACCCAGACAAGAGTGGATGGCAGGTCACAGACTAAAAATATCCACACCTGGGCCATCAATTGCCTGATGAATTGCTACCTTGGGTGGGGGTGTCCTGCCAAGAGCTTTATGGCCAGCCTGGGGGCATGTCCTTCTCCCTCCTCCCTCTGCACCCATAGCAGCCTCATCCTTTGGCAGGGACTGGGGGTCACATGCAAGGTGGGCTCCTAATCCCAGCACCCATGAGGTCCCCGAAGTTGGTCGAGGTGAGTGCATGCTTAAGGCAAGCTGGCCAAGGTGCGCTATAGCTAGGGGAAGCTCCTGTGAGGACTGGGCATGAGACCTCTGCACAGGGTCCACTCATGACAGTGATATGACCCTGCTGCAGATGGACTAAGGATGCCTTCTTGAACAGAGGTGCCCCAGCCATCATCTTCCCCCAATCACTGCATCCTGACCCCCCTGCTACACTGACCAAAGTCTTCTCAAAGAGGGTCCCTTTTCATGCAGGGTGCGGGTGTGACTCTAGGTCCTACTGGGCAGGCCCTTTGGGGTGTCTGGTGCTGAGATATGGCCAGAGTTGATCTTTCTGGAAGGATGGTGTATGGGGACGCTGAGGGTCCTGCAGCAGTGGCCGTTGTAAAAGCCCTTCCTTCAACAAGAACATCCATATCACAAGAGCTCAGTGCCTCCAAACTGCTCAGCCCATGCAGATAAAGTCATTTACTCCTCACAGCCACTTTACAGGAGCAGAAACGGAGGCAAGGAGAGACGGGGTCTCATGCCCACCCTTGAGGGGAGGGTATGGGGTCTTAGCCCGGCCTTGACTTTCTTCTGACAGTACCGGTCAGGCTTAGGGTCCCTGGACCTCATTTCTCAGCAGTTTCTGGAGGCAGCCTCTTTGGTGGTCCTGCCTTGGACCCTGCTGAGAGAGATTTTCCTGCTGCTCCATTGGGAGGAATCTGAGCCAGTTCTCCTGTGTGGACAAGAGCCATGCAGTGTGTGCTGAGCTCACACCCTGAGGGCGGGAAGCCTAGCAGCCCAAGATTCCAGTTACCACCCCCTGTGAGTGTGTCCCAACCCATCTCAGCTCCCGGGAGATCCACAGCCAGGTCAAGGCCCTTTTCTGTCTGGCTGCCTGTGAACATGTGTCCCATGCCCCATAGCTCTGAATCTCTTGGGGCCCAGTGAGTCCGGGGCTCTGGGGCTGTGTGGATGGTCTTGATTTCCAGGTGGCTAAAGGATGAGATCCTGATAGAGAACTTCCCAGGAGGAGCTGCAAAAGCTGAAGCCTGTGGCCATGGACAGTGAGGCCAAGGCCCAGGGAGAGGATGAATGGGCTACAACATCAGCCAGGCTGACCATTCTAGTCTTGAAACCACAAAATAGAATGGAATTTTGCCATCCATTGCACCCTGTTTAGGCTTTGCTTCTCCCTAGGCCTGGGGTATTAATTACTCTTCTCCACTGGCTCTCAAAGCCCTCGGCCCCAGGCCGCTCCCAGGAGGATGTGAGTAAGGCCCAGGCACCACGTGGACCCTGAAGGGGTTCTGTTCCCCTGTGCTAGGTACTTCACCTCACATGTGTGAAAATCAAGGACCTCAGTGGACAGAGATCCCCAACACCTTCTGCCAAGGGAAGAAGGGCCACACCTGGGCAGTGTCTTCCTGGGCCCCGACAGGTAGCTGCTATTGTCATCCAAGTTTAAGTGAGCCACCGCTGTGTGGTGAGTGGGCTACAGACGCATGTTCAACCTATCTGGGATTCGGCCCTGGCTGCCTCCCCAAACTTCTTAGCTGTGGCCACACTTCCTCTCAGCAAGACCAGGGCTGCCCCCAGACAGAACCACTCAATACCTGAATCACCAGGGCTCAGGCACAGCCCAGGACTCAGGCACTTGCTGGCCTCCTTCTTGGGGGACTGCCCCAGGGAGGCTTGTGTCAGCAGGAATTTCCCACCCCAGGGAGGGGTGGCATGGGTGAGGTTTGGCCTGTCCATTTGTGCTGCTAATCAAGGAAAAGCCTTTCCCCAAGGCATGAATGGTGGAAGCCAAAGCTCAGAGGGTACCTCTGCTACGATTGTTGGAATTGCAAGTGACAGAAACTACAATCCAAACCGGCTTAAGCCAAGCTGTACCAATGTACATAGGCAGGAAGGAGCTAGGGCAGATGTGGATACCACAGGGCTCCATGAAGCCATGAGCACCCAGCAGCTCTTCCCCTCCTACTTAGCTATCTTGGGTTCCATCTCAGCTCCAATGGCAGCAAGAAGGTGGCTGGCCACAGCCCCCACCCTACCCAGCCTCCAGGCCCTTAAGGGACAGCAAAAGGCCTGGCAGATCTTGTCGGCCAGCCAGGGACCTGAAGCAGGCAGTTGCATTGGCGTAGTCAAGGCCTCTGCCCAGGGAGTGGGAGCAGGGCCCGCTGACCCTGCTGGAGGTGCCGGGCAATGAGTGAAGAACCTGCTCAGAGGGCAGCTGGGCCCATCTCAAGAAGGGAAAAGGATGCTAGGAGGCAGGAAGGCCACATCCTCCTGAGATTGTATTGTGCACCCAGGCTTTCTGGCTCCCAAGCCAAAAGACTGGTTATGAACTCGTCTGCCTCTCACTCTCCAAAGTACCAAAAACCCAAGTGCCACAGAGACCAGACCCACAGGACAGTGGGGGATGCAGGCCTCAGAGTCCCAGTGCCCCCTGACCAGCAAGGCCCAGTTCCCCCTGACCAGCAAGACTTAGGTCCTCAGATGGGAAGTCAGACACCATAGTTACCCTGGGGACAACACTAGGACCAAAGCACTGGTAGGAGGGGCTCACAATCATTGGCCTGCTGTGTGATCACAGCATGGTGCAGCCACAGTACCTGTGCCTGGATCACAACCCTCTGGAGAGACTGGATCTCCATAATTCAGGAAAGTCCTCTCCCAAATGGGGAATTGGAGCAGTGTCCATCCTGGGCCCTGCTGCAATCAGCCCTAAAGTGTTTTCTGAGCCCTCCTCACACCAGGCCCTGTGGAAATCCACTGAGGTTCACTAGCAGAGGCCCTGGGTGCTGCCCGGGCACATGTCCCATGCACCACACAGGGAAGGCACGCAGTGGACCATGGGCAGGTGTCTGAACAGCCAGCCATAGGGCCACCCTGAGGACTGCAGGCAGCATCTCTGCCAGCCCATTTTTGGCCTACACCCTAGGCAGGTGGAGCACAAGCTGCCCGTATGGCCATCACAGAAAAAGGGCTAAAGACAGGAAGGAGTGAGGTTGGGCTCCCAGGTCTCAGCCTCCAGAAACATCCTTTGCAGACCTTCCCACTCTACTCAGCCCCTATCCCCTACCACCCTTCCTGTGCGAAAGGGATTTATAAGAAATTGTTCCATGGAGCCAAGATGACTGAATAGGAACAGCTCCAGTCTACAGCTCCCAGCATGAGCAACACAGAAGACGAATGATTTCTGCACTTCCAACTGAGGTACCAGGTTCATCTCACTAGGGATTGTTGGACAGTGGGTGCAGGACAGTCGGTGCAGTGCACTGAGCCTGAGCCTAAGCAAGGCAAGGTATCGCCTCACCCGGGAAGCACAAGGGGTCAGGGAATTCCCTTTCCTAGCCAAGGACAGACGACACCTGGAAAATTGGGTCACTCCCACCCTAATACTGCAGTTTTCTGATGGTCTTAGCAAAAGGCACACCAGGAGATTATATCCTGCACCTGGCTCGGAGGTTCCTTCGCCCACCAAGCCTTGCTCATTGCTAACACAGCAGTCTGAGATCGAACTGCAAGGTGGCAGCAAGGCTCAGGGAGGGGCGCCCACCATTGCTGAGGCTTGAGTCGGTAAACAAAGTGGTAGGGAAGCTTGAAACGGGTGGAGCCCACTGCAGCTCAAGGAAGCCTGCCTGCCTCTGTAGACTCCACCTCTGGTGGCAGGGAATAGCCAAACAAAAGGCAGAAGAAACCTCTGCAGACTAAAGTGTCCACATCTGACAGCTTTGAAGAGAGTATTGGTTCTCCCAGCACGCAGCCTGAGATCTGAGAATGGACAGACTGCCTCCTCAAATGGGTCCCTGACACCCAAGTAGCCTAACTGGGAAGCACCCCCCAGTAAGGGCAGACTGACACCTCACATGGCCGGGTACTCCCCTGAGACAAAACATCCAGAGGAATAATCAGGCAGCATCATTTGCTGTTCATCAATATTCACTGTTCTGCAGCCTCTACTACTGACACCCAGCAAACAAGGTCTGGAGTGGAACTCCAGCAAACTCCAACAGACCTGCAGCTGAGGGTCCTGACTGAAAGAAAGATAAATAACAAACATAAAGGACATCCATACCAAAACCCCATCTGTACGTCACCATCATCAAAGACCAAAGGTAGATAAAACCAAAAAAGATGGTGATAAAACAGAGCAGAAAAACTGAAAATTCTAAAAATCAGAGTGCCTCTCCTCCTCCAAAGGAATGCAGCTCCTCACCAGCAGTGGAAGAAAGTTGGATGGACGATGACTTTGACGAGTTGAGAGAACAAGGCTTCAGACGATCAAACTTCTCTGAGCTAAAGGAGGAAGTCCAAACGAATGGCAAAGAAGTTAAAAACCTTGAAAAAACATTAAACGAATGGCTAACTAGAATCTTAAAGGACTAATGGAGCTGAAAACCATGGCACGAGAACTACGTGATGAATGTGCAAGCCTCAGTAGCCGATTCGACCAACTGGAAGAAAGGGCATCAGTGACGGAAGATCAAATGAATGAAATGAAGTAAGAAGACAAGTTTAGAGAAAAAAGAATAAAAAGAAATGAACAAAGCCTCCAAGAAATATGGGACTATGTGAAAAGACCAAAGCTACGTCTGATTGGTGTACCTGAAAATGACAGGGAGAATGGAACCAAGTTGGAAAACACTCTGCAGCATATTATCCAGAAGAATTTCCCCAATCTGGCAAGGCAGGCGAACATTCAAATTCAGGAAATACAGAGAACACCACGAAGATACTCCTCGAGAAGGGCAACTCCAAGACACAGAATTGCCACATTCACCAAAGTTGAAATGAAGGAAAAAATGTTAAAGGCAGTCAGAGAGAAAGGTCAGGTTACCCACAAAGGGGTGCCCATCAGACTAACAGCTGATCTCTTGGCAGAAACTCTACAAGCCAGAAGAGAGTGGAGGCCAATATTCAACATTCTTAAAGAAAAGAATTTTCAACCCAGAATTTCGTATCCAGCCAAACTAAGCTTCATAAGTGAAGGAGAAATAAAATCCTTTGCAGACAAGCAAATGCTGAGAGATTTTGTCACCACCAGGCCTTCCCTAAAAGAACTCCTAAAGGAAGCACTAAACATGGTAAGGAAAAATAGGTACCAGCCGCTGCAAAAACATGCCAAATTGAAAAGACCATTGAGGCTAGGAAGAAACTGCATCAACTAAAGAGGAAAATAACCAGCTACCATCATAATGACAGGATCAAGTTTCGCACATAACCATATTAGCCTTAAATGTAAATGGGCTAAATGCTCCAATTAAGAGACAGACACCCAAATTGTATAGAGTCAAGATCCATCCGTGTGCTGTATTCAGGAAACCTTTCTCACGTGCAGAGACACACATAAGCTCAAAATAAAGGGATGGAGGAAGATCTGCCGAGAAAATGGAAAGCAAAAAAAGGCAAGGGTTGCATTCCTAGTCTCTGATAAAACAGACTTTAAACCAACAAAGATCAAAAGAGACAAGAAAGCCATTACATAATGGTAAAGGGATAAATTCAACAAAAAGAGCTAACTATCCTAAATATATATGCACCCAATACAGGAGCACCCAGATTCATAAAGCAAGTCCTTAGAGATATACAAAGAGACTTAGACTCCCACACAATAATAATGGGAGATTTTAGCACCCCACTGTCAACATTAGACAGATCAACGAGACCGAGAGTTAACAAGGATATCCAGGAATTGAACTCAGCTCTGCACCAAGTGGACATAATAGACATCTACAGAACTCTCCACCACAAATCAACAGAATGTACATTCTTTTCAGCACCACACCACACATATTCCAAAATTGACCACATAATTGGAAGTAAAGCACTCCTCAGCCAATGGAAAAGAAGAAAAATTATAACAAACTGTCTCTCAGACCACAGTGCAACTAAATTAGAATTCAGGCTTAAGAAACTCACTTGAAACCACTCAATTACATGGAAACTGAACAACTTGCTACTGAATGACTATTGAGTACATAAGGAAATGAAAGCAGAAATAAAGATGTTCTTTGAAACCAATGAAAACAAAGACACAACATACCAGAATCTCTGGGACGCATTTAAAGCAGTATGTACAGGGAAATTTATACCACCAAATGCCCACAAGAGAAAGCAGGAAAGATCTAAAATTGACACCGTAACATCACAATTAAAAGAACTAGAGAAGCAAGAGCAAACAGATTCAAAAGCTAGCAGAAGGCAAGAAATAACTCAGATTAGAGCAGAACTACAGGAAATAGAGACACAAAAAAACGCTTCAAAAATCAGTGAATCCAGGAGCTGGACTTTGAAAAGATCAACAAAATTGATAGACTGCTAGCAAGACTAATAAAGAAGAAAAGAGAGAAGAATCAAATAGATGCAATAAAAAATGATAAAGGGGATATCACCACCAATCACACAGAAACACAAACTACCATCAGAGAATACTATAAACACCTCTACACAAATAAACCAGAAAATTTGGAAGAAATGAATAAATTCCTCGACACATACATTCTCCCAAGACTAAACCAGGAAGAAGTTGAGTCTCTGAATAGGCCAATAACAGGATCTGTAATTGAGGCAATAATTAAGAGCTTACCAACCAAAAAAGTCCAGGACCACATGGATTCACAGCTGAACTCTACCAGAGGTACAAGGAGGAGCTGGTATCATTCCTTCTAAAACTATTCCAATCAATAGGAAAAGAGGGAATCCTCCCTAACACACTTTATGCGGCCAGCATCATCCTGATACCAAAGTCTGGCAGAGACAAAACAAAGAAAGAGAATTTTAGACCAATATCCCTGATGAACATCGATGCAAAAATCCTCAATAAAATACTGGCAAATCGAATCTAGCAGCACATCAAAAAGCTTATCCACCATGATCAAGTGGGCTTCATCCCTGGGATGCAAGGCTGGTTCAACATACGAAAATCAATAAATGTATTCCAGCATATAAACAGAACCAATGACAAAAACCACATGACTACCTCAATAGATGCAGAAAAGGCCTTTGACAAAATTCAACACCACTTCATGCAAAAAACTCTCAATAAATTAGGTTTTGATGGGACGTATCTCAAAATAATAACAGGTATCTATAACAAACCCATAGCCAATATCATACTGAATGGGCAAAAACTGGAAACATTCCCTTTGAAAACTGGCACAAGACAGGGATGCCTCTCTCACCACTCCTATTCAAAATAGTGTTGGCAGTTCTGGCCAGGGCAATCAGGCAGGAGAAAGAAATAAAGCATATTCAATTAGGAAAGAGGAAGCCAAATTGTTCCTGCTTGCAGATGACATCATTGTATATCTAGAAAACCCCATCTTCTCAGCCCACAATCTCCTTAAGCTGATAAGCAACTTCAGCAAAGTCTCAGGATACAAAATCAATGTGCAAAAATCACAGACATTCTTACACACCAATAACAGACAAACAGAGACAAATCATGAGTGAATTCCCGTTCACAATAGCTTCAAAGAGAATGAAATACTTAGGAATCCAACTTACAAGGGATGTGAAGGACCTCTACAAAGAGAACTACAAACCACTGCTCAATGAAATAAAAGAGGATACAAACGAAGAACATTCCATGCTCATGGGTAGGAAGAATCAATATCGTGAAAATGGCCATACTGCCCAAGGCAATTTATAGATTCAATGCCATCCCCATCAAGCTACCAATGACTTTCTTCACAGAATTGGAAAAAACTACTTTAAAGTTCATAAGGAACCAAAAAGCCTGCATGGCCAAGTCAAGCCTAAGCCAAAAGAACAAAGGTGGGGGCATCACGCTACCTGACTTCAAACTATACTATAGGGCTGTAGTAACCAAAATAGCATGGTACTGGTACCAAAACAGAGATATAGACCAATGGAACAGAACAGAGCCCTCAGAAATAGTGCCACGTATCTACAACTATCTGATCTTTGACAAACCTGACAAAAACAAAAATGGGGAAAGGATTCCCTATTTAGTAAATGGTACTGGGAAAACTGGCTAGCCATATGTAGAAAGCTGAAACTGGATCCCTTCCTTACACCTTATACAAAAATTAATTCGAGATGGATTAAAGACTTACATATTAGACCTAAAACCATAAAAACCCTAGAAGAAAACCTAGGCAATACCATTCAGGACATAGGCATGGGCAAGGACTTCATGTCTAAAACACCAAAAGCAAGGGCAACAAAAGCCAAAATTGACAAACGGGATCTAATTAAACTAAAGAACTTCTGCACAGCAAAAGAAACCATCATCAGAGTGAACAGGCAATGTACAGAATGGGAGAAAATTTTTGCAACCTACTCATCTGACAACGGACTAATATCCAGAATCTACAATGAACTCAAACAAATTTACAAGAAAAAAGCAAACAACCTCATCAAAAAGTGGGCAAAGGATATGAACAGACACTTCTCAAAAGAAGACATTTATGCAGCCAAAAGACATATGAAAAAATGCTCATCATCACTGGCCATCAGAGAAATGCGAATCAAAACCACAATGAGATAGTATCTCACACCAGGTACTGGCGATCATTAAAACGTCAGGAAACAACAGGTGCTGGAGAGGATGTGGAGAAATAGGAACACTTTTACACTGTTGGTGGGACTGTAAACTAGTTCAACCATTGTGGAAGTCAGTGTGGCGATTCCTCAGGGATCTAGAACTAGAAATACCATTTGACCCAGCCATCCCATTACTGGGTATATGCCCTACCCACAGGATTATAAATCATGCTGCTATAAAGACACATGCACACGTATGTTTATTGCAGATTCACAATAGCAAAGACTTGGAACCAAGCCAAATGTCCAACAGTGATAGACTGGATTAAGCAAATGTGGCACATATACACCATGGAATACTATGCAGCCATAAAATATGATGAGTTCATGTCCTTTGTAGGGACATGGATGAAGCTGGAAACCATCATTCTCATCAAACTATTGCAAGGATAAAAAACCAAACACCACATGTTCTCGCTCATAGGTGGGAATTGAAAAATGAGAACTGATAACACTTGGACATGGGGGGGAACATCACACACCGGGGTCTGTCATGGGGTAGGGTGGAGGGGGGAGGGATAGCATTGGGAGACATACCTAACGTTAAATGACGAGTTAATGGGTGCAGCACACCAACATGGCACATGTATACATATGTAACAAACTTGCACGTTCTGCACATGTACCCTAAAACTTAAAGTATAATTAAAAAAATACAAAAACACCATAAAACAATAAAGGAAAATTGATTCAATGAATACAATTATGCTTTAGAGCTAACTTTGGTATAAAACATTTATATATTATATCTGGGGATTCTGATGTCATTAGACAAATATATAAAATTGAATGAAATTTAATCATGTAAAAAAGGAGAAAACCTGAAGTTATCTGAAACATGAAGTATCCCTGTAGAGTTTGCTTTGACTGTTTCAATGAACGATTTATATTAAGTTTTGAGTAACTAACAATAATACTTTTAAGTATGAGACTACTGAGCCTTTCCAAGAAGTTAAGTTGTCTTTGGGTCTCAGATAATTATTTACAATCAGACATAGGGATGAAAATATTTCTGTGGAGCTGATTGGAAGAGGAAATATCGATTGATTCATCTGCATAATAATTATGTTTAGAAATGGCAACTTGGGTGGATCCTTCTCCTTAAAGAAAATAAGAAAGCCCAATATTTAGGTGAAGTATTTATAAAGATAAGTACAAACAATATTCCCTATAATCACAGGAAACTGTTATCAAAAATTAATTTTTAAACTGAAAGAATCCCTAAAGGATCTAATAAAGTCAGAATTAAGATAGATTAAAACAATATCCTAAGTCTCCTTGGAGGCGAATTTAAGATTTCTTGTGGGAAGAGTTTCCGAAGAGAAAATGCAAAGGTTGAGGTTTAAGTTTACCACATAAGCTTCTGATTAAAGACTCATGATCAGAGCACACACAGTTTATTGCGGATTGATCATTTAGTTGAGAATATTTCCGATGCTTGATAAAAAGTGAAGTATGGTTATTCAAAGAATGTTTCATTTGATTTATTTGAATGAGCAAAAACTCTATCGCACTTCATTTTTCTTTCACAGCTCTCTAATATTTGTGCCTATATACCTTTGCCGTTTTAATGTGTACTGGATGAAAATAAGAACACTGTATTGTCTATTGAGATAATCATGTGGTTTTTGTCTTTGGTTCTGTGTATATGCTGTGTTACATTTATTGATTTGCGTATGTTGAACCACCCATGCATCCCAGGGATAAAGCCCAGTTGATCATGGTGGATAAGCTTTTTGATGTGCTGCTGGATTTAGTTTGCCAGTATTTTATTGAGGATTTTTGCATCAATGTTCATCAAGGATATTGGTCTGAAATTCTCTTTTTTGTTTGTGTCTCTGCCAGGCTTTGGTATCAGGATGATGCTGACCTCATAATATGTGTTAGGGAGGATTCCCTCTTTTTCTATCGATTGGAATAGTTTCAGAAGGAATGGTACCAGTTCCTCCTTGTACCTCTGGTAGAATTCGGCTGTGAATCCATCAGGTCCTGGACTCTTTTTGGTTGGTAAGCTATTGATTATTGCCACAATTTCAGAGCCTGTTATTGGTCTATTCAGAGATTCAACTTCTTCCTGATTTAGTCTTGGGAGGGTGTATTTGTCGAGGAATTTATCCATTTCTTCTAGATTTTCTAGTTTATTGGCACAGAGGTGTTTGTAGTATTCTCTGATGGTAGATTGTATTTCTGTGGGATCGGTGGTGATATCCCCTTTATCATTTTTTATTGCGTCTATTTGGTTCTTCTCTCTTTTGTTTTTTATTAGTCTTGCTAGCGGTCTATCAATTTTGTTGATCTTTTCAAAAAACCAGCTCCTGGATTCATTAATTTTTTGAAGGGTTTTTTGTGTCTCTATTTCCTTCAGTTCTGCTCTGATTTTAGTTATTTCTAGCCTTCTGCTAGCTTTTGAATGTGTTTGCTCTTGCTTTTCTAGTTCTTTTAACTGTGATGTTAGGGTGTCAATTTTGGATCTTTCCTGCTTTCTCTTGTGGGCATTTAGTGCTGTAAATTCCCCTCTATACACTGCTTTGAATGTGTCCCAGAGATTCTAGTATGTTGTGTCTTTGTTCTCATTGGTTTCAAAGAACATCTTTATTTCTGCCTTCATTTCATTATGTACCCAGTAGTCACTCAGGAGCAGGTTGTTCAGTTTCCATGTAGTTGAGCAGTTCTGAGTGAGTTTCTTAATCCTGAGTTCTAGTTTGATTGCACTGTGGTCTGAGAGACAGTTTGTTATGATTTCTCTTCTTTTACATTTGCTGAGGAGAGCTTTACTTCCAACTATGTGGTCAATTTTGGAATTGGTGTGGTGTGGTGCTGAAAAATTTTATATTCTGTTGATTTGGGGTGGAGAGTTCTGTAGATGTCTGTTAGGTCCACTTTGTTTAGAGCTGAGTTCAATTCCTGGATATCCTTGTTAACTTTCTGTCTCGTTGATCTGTCTAATGTTGACAGTGGGGTGTTAAAATCTCCCATTATTATTGTGTGGGAGTTTAAGTCCCTTTGTAGGTCACTAAGGACTTGCTTTATGAATCTGGGTGCTTCTGTGTTGGGTGCATATATATTTAGGATAGTTAGCTCTTCTTGTTGAATTGATCCCTTTACCATTATATAATGGCCTTCTTTGTCTCTTTTCATCTTTCTTGGTTTAAAGTCTATTTTATCAGAGACTAGGATTGCAACCCGTGCCTTTTTTTGTTTTCCGTTTGCTTGATAGATCTTCCTCCATCCCTTTATTTTGAGTCTATGTGTGTCTCTGCATGTGAGATGGGTTTCCTGAATATAGCACACTGATGGGTCTTGACTCCTTATCCAATTTGCCAGTCTATGTCTTTTAATTGGATCATTTAGCCCATTTACCTTTAAAGTTAATATTGTTATGTGTGAATTTGATCCTGTCATTATTATGTTAGTTTGTTATTTTGCTCTTTAGTTGATGTAGTTTCTTCCTAGCCTCGATGGTCTTTACAATTTGGCATGTTCTTGCAGGGGCTGGTACCGGTTGTTCCTTTCCATGTTTAGTGCTTCCTTCAGGAGCTCTTTTAGGGCAGGCCTGGTGGTGACAAAATCTCTCAGCATTTGCTTGTCTGTAAAGGATTTTATTTCTCCTTCACTTATGAAGCTTACTTTGGCTGGATATGAAATTCTGGGTTGAAAATTCTTTTCTTTAAGAATGTTGAATATCGGCCCCCACTCTCTTCTGGCTTGTAGAGTTTCTGCCAAGAGATCAGCTGTTAGTCTGATGGGTTTCCTTTTGTGGGTAACCCAACCTTTCTCTCTGGCCGCCCTTAACATTTTTTCGTTCATTTCAACTTTGGTGAATCTGACAATTATGTGTCTTGGAGTTGCTCTTCTCGAGGAATATCTTTGTGGCATTCTCTGTATTTCCTGAATCTGAATGTTGGCCTGCCTTGCTAGATTGGGGAAGTTCTCCTGGATAATATCTTGCAGAGTGTTTTGCAACTTGGTTCCATTCTCCCAGTCACTTTCAGGTACACCAATCAGACGTAGCTTTGGTCTTTTCACATAGTCCCATATTTCTTGGAGGCTTTGTTCATTTCTTTTTATTCTTTTCACTCTAAACTTCCCTTCTTGCTTCATTTCATTCATTTCATCTTCCATCACTGATACCCTTTCTTCCAGTTGATAGCATCGGCTCCTGTGGCTTCTGCAATCTTCACGTAGTTCTCGAAACTTGGCTTTCAGCTCCATCAGCTCCTTTAAGCCCTTCTCTGCATTGGTTATTCTAGTTATCCATTCATCTATTTTTTTTCAAAGTTTTTAACTTCTTTGCCATTGTTTTGAATTTCCTCTCATAGCTCGGAGTAGCTCGATCGTCTGAAGCCTTCTTCTCTCAACTCGTCAAATTCATTCTCTGTCCAGCTTTGTTCCATTGCTGGTGAGGAACTGCGTTCCTTTGGAGGAGGAGAGATGCTCTTCTTTTTAGAGTTTCCAGTTTTTCTGCTCTGTTTTTTCCCCACCTTTGTGGTTTTATCTACTTTTGGTCTTTGATGATGGTGATGTACAGATGCGTTTTTGGTGTGGATGTCCTTTCTGTTTGTTAGTTTTCCTTCTACCAGACAGGACCCTCAGCTGCAGGTCTGTTGGAGTTTGCTAGAGGTCCACTCCAGACCCTGTTTGGCTGGTTGTCAGCAGCAGTGGCTGCAGAACAGCGGATTTTCATGAGACCGCAATTTCAGCTGTCTGATTGTTCCTCTGGAAGTTTTGTCTCAGACGAGTACCTGGCCGAGTGAGGTGTCAGTCTGTCCCTACTGGGGGGTGCCTTCCAGTTAGGCTGCCTGGGGGTCAGGGACCCACTTAATGAGGCAGTCTTCCCGTTCTCAGATCTCCAGCTGCGTGCTGGGAGTACCACTACTCTCTTCAAAGCTGTCAGACAGGGACGTTTAAGTCTGTAGAGGTTTCTGCTGACTTTTTGTCTGTGCCCTGCCCCCAGAGGTGGAGCCTACAGAGGCAGGCAGGCCTCCTTGAGCTGTGGTGGGCTCCACCCAGTTTGAGCTTCCTGGCTGCTTTGTTTACCTAAGCAAGCCTGGGCAATGGCAGGCGCCCCTCCCCAGCCTCGCTGCCGCCTTGCAGTTTGATCTCAGACTGCTGTGCTAGCAATCAGCGAGACTCTGGGGGCATAGGACCCTCTGAGCCAGGTGCAGGACACAATCTCCTGGTGTGCCATTTTCCAAGCCCGTTGGAAAAGCGCATTATTAGGGTGGGAGTGACCCGATTTTCCAGGTGCTGTCTGTTACCCCTTTCTTTGACTAGGAAAGGGAACTCCCTGACCCCTTGTGCTTCCCAAGTGAGGCAATGCCTCGCCCTGCTTCGGCTCGTGCACAGTGTGCTGCACCGACTGTCCTGCACCCACTGTTTGGCACTCCCTAGTGAGATGAACCCGGTACCTCAAATGGAAATGCAGAAATCACCTGTCTTCTGTGTTGCTCACGCTGGGAGCTGTAGACCAGAGCTGTTCCTATTCAGCCATCTTGGCTCCACCTACATTAAGGTATACTTTGAATACCTACTAACACATTCAAAGAGTTAAGTATACGTATGATAATACATAATAGTTACAAAATAAGCAAGGTCTTCATGCTAGCGAGTTTAGAATTTCCAGGGTTTATTACTTAGCATTTGATTAGCAGTCCTGTAACTTCTTCTATTGCCCATTCATTGCCCATTGTACTAAAAATTCCTCAAGTGGATGCATTGGAATGGGAGAAACACTGACTCCTTCAAAGAAGGAAACAACAAACCTTGTTTGACAACCCTGGTGAAACAAGACAAGGATCAAGTGGCCAGTGGTAAGGAAAGTTGGTCAAACTAAGGAACGACATTTTAGATTAAAAGTGAATTTTATTTAACCCAATTATTCTTATCGTATGCCCACAAATTTGAGTTTAAGGTAGGTTGATGAAGGTCAACCCATTCCAAAGCCTGGGTCCAAATACCGTAAGGTTCCAGGAGGAGCCAGCTTTCTTCAGAAGGTGGCAAGTGCATTGCAAAGTACTGAGGAAAACTTTCTTTAAAGTATCTTTTTTCATCATTCCACATTTTGCTCCTTATAATTGCAACTGCTCTCCTTATACATGCCTCTTTTGAAACTTCTCACTTACCTAAGGTGCTATTTTTCCTCCCCATCTTATTTTTTTTAACATAGCATAGTCTCTCTCCCTCCTTACCATGCTGAAAAGGCTTCTGACTTGCTGTTCTTGCCAGGAAACATTTCTGCAGTGCGTATTGGAGTGGATCCACTTACAGAGTGTCAGGGCAAGTCCTTACATATGTTTTAGGCTTAGTACATGACACAGAAGATAATTTTCTATGTTAAAGATTGCATGATTTTATCTTGACTTCAGAAACTGGTCATGCTTTTTTACTTTAGTTTCTAAGAAACTCAGTGCTGAACTTGAAACAACTTTAATAATTCCAATGAGACATTTGTTATTTATCCTTTACAAAAAAGACTTTTCTAATTTAAATCATTTTATTATTGCTCTAAATTTGCCAGGTTCATTTTAGAGTTATACAAACTGTTTTAAAACTAATTTACATTAAGTTGGAATAAAGTTAACCAAATTAATACAAACATATCTTATTTTATTGCACTTCTCTTTATTGTGCTTCACAGATAGGACCTTTTTTTTATTTACAAATGACATGTTTGTGTCAACCCTGGTGGAACAAGTCTATTGGTGCCACTTAAGAAACAGCCTGTGCTCACTTTGTGTCTCAGTTTCACATTTTGGTAATCGTCACAATTTGTTAAATATTTCCTTATTATTATATTTGTTATGGTGATCTGTGATTAGTGATCATTAATGTTATGGGAGGTGGAGTTTGCAGTGAGCTGAGATCAGGTCATTGCACTCCAACTTGGGCAACAGAGTGAGACTCAATCTCAAATAAAAAAAAGGAGTTTTTATATATAGGGTACAAAATAGTATCTGACCTTAAGGTGTGTGCAAATTTTTCCAAATTAATTAAGACTTAAATACCAACACGAGTGATTGTTTTTGTTACAATCACCAGGTGGATGTTCTGATACTTTCCCCTGAAAAATGCATATACAAAATTTTCACATAATCTAAAAACATCCACAGATATCTAGCTATGGATTCAGTTTATGGATCAAGAATTCAGCTCCTCAGAAGTAAAAGATTACATGAGAAAATATCTGACATTGAGGTGACAAGGAATAATAATGTTGAAATGTATCTCATTAAAAAGTGCAGACAGTTGTAGCTATCTAAGACATTGGGTATTACTGAGGTGCATCCGTGTGTCCAGTGAGAAGACTTGGAAGAATCCATTTGGGAATAATGAGAACATGAGCATTCCCCTCCCTACCTCTAGCACTCCCCTCCTGCCATTTGGATATTGTGAATTTACCAAACACAATGATTTAGGTCACTTTTATTATTTCAGAAATTCCAGATACTTTACTACTTATATAAAATAGCCCTCGAAAGGACGCTTACCATTAAATAATGTCTAATATGAAGAAAAGACAAATGTATGTGGCCTGTAGTGCATAGTAATAATGCAATATGAATAATACATTTAACATTTTTACTCCACTTTCCAAGAAATAAAACATTGATTCTAAACATATTCTCTATTTGTCAAAACAAATAGAAACGATTTAGTGTTTCATTTATAAAAGAAATTAATTAATGATGTCTCTAAGTTAATTTTTTACTTATTTCCTCCATATCATTTTTATATTATATAAGAGAGCATATTTTTCTACTCTATCCTGGAATTAATAAACTAAAAATAAAGTATGATATTTAACCCAGGGCTATCACATTTTTGTCAGGGTATTTAGCAAGTTCTCCTATATCTGGAAAAGAAAACTCAAAATATAAACATAACCAAACTAAAATAACATCTTTTTTCTTCTATTTACTTTATTTCTTGACTACAGTGATAGAATACGTCTTCATCTACCTCTGAGAATACACTTGAAACTACAGAAGGAAATTAACATTTTCCCAATTCACTCATAGTGCAATATTTAAGATTTCATCTAATTGAACACGTGTTGGATCAAATTCAGAATACCAAAAGCGCTCTTCTAAATACTGCAATGTCTAGATGGACGACAAGCTAGTCAGGTGGCAGAGTGAACGTCATTCTGGTAGGCCTTTTCAAGCTGTCACTTGCAAGATGTTTGGACTGCCGAGAATGTTAGCCATAATTATTCGCAGAGATAGGAGGCTGCAAATGGGTGAGGCAATGTTCAAATGCATGGAATGATGACTAGTTATAGTAAAAGACAATAAATGTGGCCACATTGCTGTGAGAAAATTTGGAGAATATTTTGGGTCACACTGATACATTTCTGCCTTATTTGTGAAATGTATTCAATGAAATTATGTCACACATGTAGACTTCCAGATCCTCTGTCTACTTTCCTTGGCTTTGTGGGAGAACACGTATTCCAATGACGCTCATTTTAAGGCAAATATTTCTTGAAAATACAAAACTGATAGATATATGTATGCAGGTTTCCTTCTTACACGTCTTTTATAAACAATGAAGTTGTATTTCTCCTTTAGTGTTTAATGTGTTTCATCAGATAATGCCCTAGAAGTTTTATCAAATTTTTCTGTCCACCTTTTGAAGGTGTATGAGAGAGAAAAAATGCAGTCTGCCTGCTACACTAACAAAACTAGAACAAAGGCCTTTCAAACTTAAATATGTGAAACACTTGGTTTTATTAATTTCAAGCATTTTAAACCTCTAAATTTGGACTGGCATTAAGATATTTCATAGAAAAACAGAAATATTTTTATTTGTTTATTTTTTAATCTTGATAACTTTTAATAGTTTACAGCCAGAGTGGCAGCTTTTATATATGTACATTCGTTTAAATACAGTTTCATAACATAAATAGCCATAGGGCAAAGTATCTGCCTGTAGTTACAAAAAAAACTCTTTGCCACTAAATATACACCTTTAAGTGATACTGAAAAGAATAGACGCGAGGTAATTTTTTATCTAAAGTGACTGTAGCCTATATTAAGACACATTCACTGTAACAATTCAAGTTTTAAAATCCTTGTTTTGTAACTCAAAAATATATCTTTTTTACAAAACACATATTTACATTTATTGCTATTGTACAATTATTTGACAGGAAACAGGGATGTTTCATGTCTTGCAATGATAAAGCAATCGTATTCAATAGAAAATTGTCTCACATTCTGCATGACTTTCGAACATTCTATAAGACAATTACATAAGTGAAAAACAAATTTATAGATATTTGAGCAAGTACAACCATTTAATATATGAATAAAAGCATTTCAGAACATTTTAATGTACACTGCATTTTTCGATAGTAAGATTTTAGGTTAAAATAAGATTATACTTCAAAAAGCTTACCAGTTGCAAAAAAATCATATCACTGCTGGCAATGCCATTTTCATATTTGAGATACTAGTCAACATATTTCTTATCCATTTGTTTTTGTTTGATTTTATTGTTATTATATTCATAGAAATACTAAAATACACACACACACATCTGAGGTGTGCAGGCTTTTATTCAAGATCACTGGTATTAATTAAAAATCAACTAGAGGTAGGGAAAAATAAAACTTCTTCTAAAAGACCATTGCAATAGGGAGAATATTCCAAACTCAATCTACAAGTGTCTCAAGATTAAACAGGAAAAGGCTTTCCTTTTCTAGGAAAGGATAAGCAGGGCTGGCAGAAGCCTCCTTGGAGAGAAGGACAGGCAGTGGGGTGAACAGGTGGCAAAACCAGGATGCTCCAATAAAAATCGTTTCTCTGGGAGTCCTGCTCATTTTTGGAGTGAGCTGTTAGGGGGCTGGTCTGTCCTTTAGTGCTTGTTCAGTCTTAGGTGGTGAGCCAAGGTCCAGGGGCCTGAGGAGAGGAGACAAGACTGTCTGAAGTTTAATCACGTCAATTCAATGGGTAGTTATGAGTGATTGTGAGCAATTGGTCAGCTTTGGGCTCAGCACACACCCCACCTTATGTTGTTTACCACAAACAAAATTTGTCCCTAAAAATTTTTAGGAATGGCCTGACATAGTGAAGGTTTGCAAACTGATTTTCAGGGTTGGGCTGGTCTTCATGTTTTTGTTAACCTTGAGGACAGGTGTACCATTTGTTAAGTGTGTTATTGCACTGACAGCTGCTCCCTATAATAAGCATTGAATATAATAAAAAGAATAATTATTGAAGGTTGGATAAAGAGGTCTGAGGAGAGATGGGCGAGTGCCTGGGCGCCACACACTTGTCGCCTTCTGCTGCCTGCAGGTGGTGGCAGCGCTGGAGCAGCAGATCTTTGACTTCCCGGGCCCCCTACCAGTGAGCTCTCACCCTAGCCAATTTCCTGCCCCTCGTGGCGCTCACCCTGGGCATCGTGGGCACCGCAGTCTGGCTGGCGCTCCGGGCTGGCTGGAGTGCGTTTATCACCTGCTTCTACCCAGAGGCTCGACCCAATATCCCCAGACCGCGACTTCCCCACCGAGTCCAAATGCCCCTGTACTGATCCAGGGATGCAGAATGCGCAGAGCAGCGGATGACTCCTGTTCTGAACTTCCCCTGGCCCTGGGGGGCTGCCTTGCAGTCTTCGTCCCCGGCTGCCTGCTGCACTGTCCCTGCATAGAAGCCCTCAGCAGTGCCCGCAGATCCTCCTGGCGTTGCTCCACTTTCTGTTCGCCAGCTGTGGGAGCAAAGTCTTCCTGAAGGAGGCAGCTTTGACTTCATCAGCGGCTTCCACTCCTAGGGATGCCAAGCGCCCTAGAAGGCGTCACGTTGACACCAGCAGCCTCTGTGTGCCTCGGGTAGCCCTGCCCCGCCTGCCCTGGCCCCGTGCCCTTGGCGCTGGACTGACCTCAGCAGCTGCGAGCTTCGTCAGGACCAGTGGGCACAGCCCTGGGGGCTGGGGACCCACTGCAGCCTGTGAGGGCCCCTTGGGTCTGCACACAGAGAGGCGGAGCAGCAGACTTTGGGACTAGGCCCTTCACAACCAGGACTTCAGAGAGGAATAGGGCGGGTATGGGAGGGGCCGCAGAGTCCGCATTTTACAGAATCTCAGCCTTAGCGTGAGCTGGAGCTTTTCTCCTTTCTCCAGCCTCTTCCTTTTACCCTTCACCCAGCATCCTGCCCCTGTCCAGAGAGAAACAGCAGGAGGGCGTGCCCTTTCCATCTCACGGCACTCACTCCCCAGCCTGAGGAAAGCCCGGGGAACTAGGGGCAGGAGTCCCGGTTTCTCATCGCAGGTCCATCACTGACTCTGGGTGACAGCTAGCAGAGCCCTAGCCCTCTCGGGGCCTCAGTTTCCCCACCTTGTCATTAAAAGAGTCCCTTGGTAGGTGAGCTCTTCTAGCCTTCTCATATGACTCTGAATTCTGTGGGCTGGGGTGGGATTATAAATCCCATTTTGCAGATATAGAAACTGAGGCCAAGATAAGTGAAATGGTTTGCTTGAGGCCACACTGCTAGATTTTGGTGGAAGCAGGCCTTGTACGCAGCGGACTTTCTGTAGTTTCAGGCCCTAAAACCCAGTGTCTGCTCTGAGTTCCGTTTTCAGGCCCCTCACTACATGCATACATCACGGCTTGCCAAGGCCTCTCCTCAACCACCATCTTGTCAAAGGTGACAAGAGTCATCTTTGCTCCAGTTCCCAGCAAGTTCCTCATCTCCATCGGAGACTGCCTCAGCATGGATTTCATTGTCTGTATACTTATCAGCATTTTGGTCAAAGCCATTCAACAAGTCTCAGAATTTCAAACTTTCCCACATTTTCCTGTCTTCTGAGCCCTGCAAATTGTTCCAACCTCTGCCAGTTACTCAGCTCCAAAGTTGATTCCACATTTTTGCATATCTTTTCAGCAGTGCCTCACTCTACTGGTACCACTTTACTGTATTAGTCCGTTTTAACAGTGCTGATAAAGACATTTCCGAGACTGGGAAGGAAAAGAGGTTTAATGGACTTATAGTTCCACATGGCTGGGGAGGCCTCACAATCATGGTAGAAGGCAAGGAGGAGCAAAACACCTCTTACATGGATGGTGGCAGTCAAAAAGAGAGTGCTCGTGCAGGGAAACTCTCATTTTTAAAGTCATCAGATCTCATGAGAATCATTCACTATCAAGAGAACAGTGCATGGAATTCCCACTCCCATAATTCAATGACCTCCCATGGGTTCCTCCCAGAACACATGGGAATTTTAGGAGTTACAATTCAAGATGAGATTTGGGTGGGAACACAGCTAAATCACATCAAATAGCAATTCTGTTTTAAGTTCTTCACAAATTGCCAAACTGTTTCCACCATGGCTGGGCTAATTTTCAGTTCTACCAGCAGTTATAAGCATTTTCTTTTCTCTGAAACCTTGGTAGCATTTGTTATTTTTTGACTTTGTAATAATAGCCATTCTGACTGGTGTGAGCTGGTATCTCATTATGGTTTTGATTTGCATTTCTCCAATGATTAGTTACCTTGTGTGTTTTTTCATATCCTGTTGGCCACATGTATGTCTTCTTTTGAAAACTGTCCATATCCTTTGCCGACTTTTCTGATTCAATACGTGGTGCTGGGATAACTGGGTAGCCATATGCAGAAAATTGAAACTGGATCCCTTCCTTACACCACATACAAAAATTAACTCAAGATGGATTAAAGACTTAAATGTAAAACCTAAAACTATAGAAACCCTGGAAGATAACTTAGGAGATGCCATTCTGGACATGGGACTGAGCAAAATTTCATAACAAAAATGCCAAAAGCAATTGTAACAGAAACAAAAATTGACAAATGGGGCCTAATTAAAGACCTTCTGCACAGCAAGAGAAACTATAAGCAGAGTAACCAAACAACCTATGGAATGGGAGGAAATATCAAATTAACAAGCCAAAAATTTTCCTTTTTTCTGTAAACTGAATTTGATTTTTAACATCTAATAGAAGTACAGAACAATGAAATGCAAAAGCATAGTAGATGTTAAAGAGAACAGTACGTATCAGGTAAAAAAGATACTGTTTTACTCCAGATATACGGGGCACAAAGATTGATACAGATGTAGAAAAAATAAATCCTTCTGCCTTGTTCAGTATTTGTTCAGGGACGAGGTAATTAAGGCTACTAGATGAAAGTCCTCCATGTTTGAATCTGTGCAGAACTGGAGAAGAATCATACAATACAGTGTTCTTATTTTCATCCAGTACACATTAAAATGGCAAAGGTATATAGGGACAAATATTAGAGAGCTGTGAAAAAAAATGAAGTGCAATAGAGTTTTTGCTCATTCACATAAATCGAATGAAACATTCTTTGAATAACCATACTTCACTTTTTATCAAGCATTGGAAATATTCTCGACTAAATGATCAACCCGCAATAAACTGTGTGTGCTCTGATCATGAGTCTTTAATGAGAAGCTTAGGTGGTAAACTTAAATCTCAACCTTTGCATTTTCTCTTCAGAAACTCTTCCCATAAGAAATCTTAAATTTGCCTCCAAGGAGACTTAGGATATTGTTTTAATCTATCTTAATTCTGACTTTATTAGATGCTTTAGGATTCTTTCAGTTTAAAAATTAATTTTTGATGACAATTTTCTGTGATTATAGAGAATATTGTTTGTACTTATCTTTATAAATACTTCATCTAAATATTAGGATTTGTTATTTTCCTTAAGGAAAAGGATCCACCCAAGTTGCCGTTTCTAAACATAATTATTATGCAGATGAATCAATTGATATTTCCTCTTCCAATCAGCTCCACAGAAATATTTTCATCCCTATGTCTGATTGTAAATAATTATCTGAGACCCAAAGACAACTTAGCTTCTTAGAAAGGCTCAGTAGTCTCATACTTAAAAGTATTGTTCTTAGTTACTCAAAATCTTAACATAAATCTTTCACTGAAACAGTCAAAGCAAACTCTACAGGGATACTTCATGTTTCAGATAACTTCAGGTTTTCCTTTTTTATATACATGATTAAATTTTATTCAATTTTATATATTTGTCTAATGACATCAGAATCCCCAGATATAATATATAAATATTTTATACCAAAGTTAGCTCTAAAGCATAATTGTATTCATTGAATCAATTTTCCTTTATTGTTCTATGGTGTTTTTGTATTTTTTTATTATACTTTAAGTTTTAGGGTACATGTGCAGAACGTGCAGGTTTGTAACATATGTATACATGTGCCATGTTGGTGTGCTGCACCCATTAACTCATCTTTAACATTAGGTATATCTCCCAATGCTATCCCTCCCCCCCTACCCTACCCCATGACAGACCCGTGTGTGTGATGTCCCCCCCACCCCATGTCCAAGTGTTCTCAGTTCTCATTGTTCACTTCCCACCTATGAGTGAGAACATGTGGTGTTTTTTTGTCCTTGTGAGTTTGCTGAGAATGATGGTTTCCAGCCTCATCCATGTCCCTACAAAGGACATGAACTCATCATAATTTATGGCTACATAGTATTCCATGGTGTATATGTGCCACATTTGCTTAATCCAGTCTATCACTGTTGGACATTTGGCTTGGTTCCAAATCTTTGCTATTGTGAATAGTGCCACAGTAAACATACGTGTGCATGTGTCTTTATAGCAGCATGATTTATAATCTTTGGGTAGGATATATACCCAGTAATGGGATGGCTGGGTCAAATGGTATTTCTAGTTCTAGATCCCTAAGGAATAGCCACACTGACTTCCGCAATGGTTGAGCTAGTTTACAGTCCCACCAACAGTGTAAAAGTGTTCCTATTTCTCCACATCCTCTCCAGCACCTGTTGTTTCCTGACGTTTAATTGATCGCCATTCTACATGGTGTGAGATACTATCTCATTGTGGTTTTGATTCGCATTTCTCTGATGGCGAGTGATGATGAGCATTTTTTCAAGTGTCTTTTGGCTGCATAAATGTCTTCTTTTGAGAAGTGTCTGTTCATATCCTTTGCCCACTTTTTGATGGGGTTGTTTGTTTTTTTCTTGTAAATTTGTTTTGAGTTCATTGTAGATTCTGGATATTAGCCCTTTGTCAGATGAGTAGGTTGCAAAAATTTTCTCCCATTCTGTAGATTGCCTGTTCACTCTGATAATGGTTTCTTTTCCTGGGCAGAAGCTCTTTAGCTTAATTAGATTCCATCTGTCCATTTTGGCTTTTGTTGCCCTTGCTTTTGGTGTTTTAGACATGAAGTCCTTGCCGATGCCTATGTCCTGAATGGTATTGCCTAGGTTTTCTCCTAGGGTTTTTTATGGTTTTAGGTCTAACATGTAAGTCTTTATCCATCTTGAATTAATTTTTGTATAAGGTGTAAGGAAGGGATCCAGTTTCAGCTTTCTACATATGGCTAGCCAGTTTTCAGAGCACCATTCATTAAACAGGGAATCCTTTCTCCATTGCTTGTTTTTATCATGTTTGTGAAAGATCATATAGTTGTAGATATGTGGCACTATTTCTGAGGGCTCTGTTCTGTTCCATTGGTCTATATCTCTGTTTTGGTACCAGTACCATGCTGTTTTGGTTACTGTAGCCTTGTAGTATAGTTTGAAGTCAGGTAGCATGATGCCTCCAGCTTTGTTCTTTTGGCTTAGGATTGACTTGGTGATGCGGGCTGTTTTTTGGTTCCATACGAAATTTAAAGTAGTTTTTTCCAATTCTGTGAAGCCATTAGCAGCTTGATGGGGATGGCATTGAATCTATAAATTACCTTGGGCAGTATGGCCATTTTCATGATATTGATTCTTCCTACCCATGAGTATGGAATGATCTTCCATTTGTTTGTATCCTCTTTTATTTCATTAAGCAGTGTTTTGTAGTTCTCTTTGAAGAGGTCCTTCACATCCCTTGTAAGTTGGATTCCTAGGTATTTCATTCTCTTTGAAGCAATTGTGAATGGGAGTTCACTCATGATTTGGCTCTCTGTTTGTCCGTGATTGGTGTATAAGAATGCCTGTGATTTTTGCACGTTGATTTTGTATCCTGAGACTTTGCTGAAGTTGCTTATCAACTTAAGGAGATTTTGGGCTGAGACGATGGGGTTTTCTAGATATACATTCATGTCATCTGCAAACAAGGACAATTTGACTTCCTCTTTCCTAACTGAATACGCTTTATTTCTTTCTCCTGCCTGATTGCCCTGGCCAGAACTGACAACACTATTTTGAATAGGAGTGGTGAGAGAGGGCATCCCTGTCTTGTGCCAGTTTTCAAAGGGAATGTTTCCAGTTTTTGCCCATTCAGTATGATATTGGCTGTGGTTTTGTCATAGATAGCACTTATTATTTTGAGATACATCCCATTGAAACCTAATTTACTGGGAGTTTTTAGCATGAAGTGCTGTTGAATTTTGTCAAAGGCCTTTTCTGCATCTATTGGGATAATCATGTGGTTTTCGTCACTGGTTCTGTTTACATGCTGGATTATGTTTATTGATTTGCATATATTGAACCAGCCTTGCAGCCCAGGGATGAAGCCCACTTGACCGTGGTGGATAAGCTTTTGATGTGCTGCTGGATTCAGTTTGTATAATAAAATTTGGGTCAGTATTTTATTGAGGATTTTTGCATTGATGTTCTTCAGGGATATTGGTCTAAAATTCTCTTTTTTTTGCTGTGTCTCTGCCAGGCTTTGGTATCAGGATGATGCTGGCCTCATAAAATGAGTTAGGGAGGATTCTCTCTTTTCCTACTGATTGGAATAGTTTCAGAAGGAATGGTACCAGTTCCTCCTCGTACCTCTGATAGAATTCTGCTGTGAATCTGTCTGGTCCTGGACTTTTTTTGGTTGGTAAGCTCTTAATTATTGCCTCAATTTCAGAGCCTGTTATTGGCCCTTTCAGAGACTCAACCTCTTCCTTGTTTAGTCTTGGGAGAATATATGTGTCGAGGAATTTATTCATTTCTTCCAAATTTTCTGGTTTATTCCCATAGAGGTGTTTACAGTATTCTCTGATGGTAGTTTGTATTTCTGTGTGATTGGTGGTGATATCCCCTTTATCATTTTTTATTGCATGTATTTGATTCTTCTCTCTTTTCTTCTTTATTAGTCTTGCTAGCAGTCTATCTATTTTGTTGATCTTTTCAAAAAACCAGCTCCTGAATTCATTGATTTTTGAAGGGTTTTTTGTGTCTCTATTTCCTTCAGTTCTGCTCTATTTAGTTATTTCTTGCCCTCTGCTAGATTTTGAATGTGTTTGCTCTTGCTTCTCTAGTTCTTTCAATTGTGATGTTAGGGTGTCAATTTTAGATCCTTCTCCTGCTTTCCCTTGTGGGCATTTAGTACGATAGATTTCCCTCTACACACTGCTTTGAATGTGTCCAAGAGATTCTGGTATGTTGTGTCTTTGTACTCGCTGGTTTCAAAGAACATCTTTATTTCTGCCTTCATTTCCTTATGTACCCAGTAGTCATTCAGGAGCAGGTTGTTCAGTTTCCATGTAATTGAGCAGTTTTGAATGAGCTTCTTAATCCTGAGTTCTAGTTTGATTGCACTGTGGTCTGAGAGACAGTTTGTTATAATTTCTGTTATTTTCCATTTGCTGAGCAGTGCTTTACTTCCAACTATGTGGTCAATTTTGGAATAGGTTTGGTGTGGTGCTGAAAAGAATGTATATTCTGTTGATTTGTGGTGGAGAGTTCTGTAAATGTCTATTAGGTCTGCTTGGTGCAGAGCTGAGTTCAATTCCTGGATATCCTTGTTAACTTTCTGTCTCATTGATCTGTCTAATGTTGACAGTGGGGTTTTAAAGTCCCCCATTATTATTGTGTGGGAGTCTAAGTCTCTTTGTAGGTCTCTAAGGATTTGCTTTATGAATCTGGGTGCTCCTGTATTTGGTGAATATGTATTTAGGATAGTTAGCTCTTCTTGTTGAAGTGATCCCTTTACCATTATGTAATGGCCTTCTTTGTCTCTTTTGATCTTTGTTGGTTTAAAGTCTGTTTTATCAGACAGTAGGATTGCTACCCCTGCCTTTTTTTACTTTCCATTTGCTTGACAGATCTTCCTCCATCCCTTTATTTTGAGCCTATGTGTGTCTCTGCACATGAGATAGGTTTCCTGAATACAGCACAGTGATGGGTCTTGACTATCCAATTTGCCAGTCTGTGTCTTTTAATTGGATCATTTAGCCCATTTACATTTAAAGTTAATATTGTTATGTGTGAATTTGATCCTGTCATTATGATTTTAGCTGGTTATTTTGCTTGTTAGTTGATGCAGTTTCTTCTGAGCCTCAATGGTCTTTACAATTTGACATGTTTTTGCAGTGGCTGGTACCAGTTGTTCCTTTCCATGTTTAGTGCTTCCTTCAGGAGCTCTTTTAGGGCAGGCCTGTTGGTGACAAAATCTCTCAGCATTTGCTTATCTGTAAAGGATTTTATTTCTCCTTCACATATGAAGCTTACTTTGGCTGGATATGAAATTCTGGGTTGAAAATTCTTTTCTTTAAGAATGTTGAATATTGGCCTCCACTCTCTTCTGGCTTGCAGAGTTTCTGCCAAGAGATCAGCTGTTAGTCTGATGAGCTTCCCTTTGTGGGTAACCAGACCTTTCTCTCTGACTTCCTTTAACATTTTTTCCTTCATTACAACTTTGGTGAATCTGACAATTATGTGTCCTGGAGTTGCTCTTCTCGAGGAATATCTTTGTGGCATTCTCTGTATTTCCTGAATTTGAATGTTGGCCTCCCTTTCTAGATTGGGGAAGTTCTCCTGGATAATACCCTGCAGAGTGTTTTCCAACTTGGTTCCATTCTACCCGTCATTTTCAGGTACACCAATCAGACGTAGCTTTGGTCTTTTCACATAGTCCCATATTTCTTGGAGGCTTTGTTCATTTCTTTTTATTCTTTTTTCTCTAAACTTGTCTTCTCACTTCATTCATTTGGTCTTCCATCAGTGATGCCCTTTTTTCCAGTTGATCGAATCAGCTACTAAGGCTGGCACATTTGTCACGTAGTTCTCATGCCATAGTTTTCAGCTCCGTTAGGTCCTTTAAGATTCTAGTTAGCCATTCGTTTAATGTTTTTTCAAGGTTTTTAACTTCTTTGCCATTGGTTTGGACTTCCTTCTTTAGCTCAGAGAAGCTTGATCGTCTGAAGCCTTCTTCTGTCAACTCGTCAAAGTCATCCTCCATCCAGCTTTGTTCCATTGCTGCTGAGAAGCTGCATTCCTTTGGAGGAGGAGAGGCACTCTGATTTTTAGAATTTTCAGTTTTTCTGCTCTGTTTTCTTCCCCATCTTTGTGGTTTTATCTACCTTTGGTCTTTGATGATGGTGATGTACAGATGGGTTTTTGGTGTGGATGTCCTTTCTGTTTGTTAGTTTTCCTTCTAACAGACAGGACCCTCAGCTGCAGGTCTGTTGGAGTTTGCTAGAGGTCCACTCCAGACGCTGTTTGCCTCGGCATCAGCAGCAGTGGCTGCAGAACAGTGGATTTTCATGAACCACAAATGCTGCTGCCTGATCGTTCCTCTGGAAGTTTTGTGAAATAATAAAATGAAAATGAATTATAATTTTTGTTACTTGGGAAAATGAATAGACACACAGGTGACAGTGCATCACTTCATGTCATCATTTCATCTCATTTCATCATTTCATCTCATAATTTTATCTCATCATTTCATCTCATTTCATCATTTCATCTCATAATTTTATCTCATCATTTCATCTCATCATTTCATCTCATTTCCATTTCATTATTTCATTATTTCATCATTTCATTTCACTGTTTCATTTCATTTCATCTAATTTCGTTATTTCATTTCATTATGTCATTTCGTATCATTTTGTTTCATTTCGTCTCATATTTTTCATCTCATTTTTCATCTCATCATTTCATTTCATCTCATCTCATCTCATCATTTCATCCTTTCATTTCATCATTTCATCTCATCATTTCATCTCATTTCAATTGCATTTCATTATTTCATTTCATCTCATTTCATTATTTCATCTAATATCATTTCATTATTTCATTTCATCTCATTTCATTATTTCATCTAGCTTCATTATTTCATCTCATCTCAATTCATCTCATTTCATCTCATAATTTCATCTCATCATTTTTCATCTCATCATTTTTCATTTCATCATTTCATCTCATCATTTCAGCTCATCATTTCATCTCATCGTTTTATCTCACCACATCTCAGCATTTCATCATTTCATTTCAACATTTCTTCATTGCATCTCATCATCTCATCTTTAAATTTCATTTCAATATCATTTCATCATTTCTTTTCATTTCATCTCATTTCATTTCATCTCATTTGAAGTCATCTCATCATTTCATCTTATTTTTCATCTCATTTTTCATCTCATCATTTCATCTCATCATCTCATCTCATCATTTCTTCTCATTTCATCTCATCATTTTATCTCATTCCATCTCATCTCATCTCATTTCAATTTCATTTCATTATTTCATGTCATTTCATCTCACCTCATCATTTTTCATCTCATTTCATCTCATCATTTCATCTTATCATTTCGACTCATTATCTCATCTGATCTCATCATTTCATCATATCATCTCATCTCATCTCATTTCAATTTCATTATTTTATTTCATTATTTCATTTCATCTCATTTCATCTCATCATTTCATCTCACCATTTCATTTCATCATTTCACCTCATCTCATTTCAATTTCATTATGTCATTTTATTTCAACTCATTTCATTTAATCTCATTTCATTTCATCTCATTTCATTTCATCTCATCATTTCATCTCATTTCATCTCATCTCATTTCATCTCATTTCATCTCCTCATTTCATCTCATCTCATCTCATTCATCATTTCATTATTTCATCTCAGCATTTCATCTCAGCATTTCATTTCATTTCATCTCATCATTTCATCTCATCATTTTATCTCATCATTTCATTGCATCTTTTCATCTCATCATTTCATCTCATCATTTCTCATCCTTTCATCTCATTTCATCTCATCATTTTATTTCATCTCATATCTCATCATTTCATCTCATCTCATCTCATTTCAATTTCATTTCAGTTTCATCATTACATTTCAAAATTTCATTTATTTCATTTCATCTCATTTCATTATTTCATTCATTTCATCTCATCATTTCATCTCATTTCATCATTTTTCATCTCATTTCATCTCATCATTTCAACTCATTCTTCTCATCTCATCATTTCATAATTTCATTTCATCTCATTTCAATTTCATCATTTCATCTCATTTCAACTCAACATTTCATCTCGTTATATCATCTCATCATTTCATCATTTCATCTCATCTCATCTTATTTCAATTTCAATTTCATTATATTTCATAATTTCATTTCAGTATATTTCATAATTTCATTTCATTATTTCATTTCATTTCATCTCATTTTTCATCTCATCATTTTCCATCTCATTTAATCATTTCATCTCATCATTTCAACTCATTATCTCATCTCATCATTTCATCTCATCTCATTTCATTTCAATTTCATTATTTCATTTCATTATTTCATTATTTCATTTCATTTCATCTCATCATTTCATCTCATCATTTCATTTTATCTCATCTCATTTCAATTTCGCCATTTCATCTCATCATTTCAGCTCAACATTTCATCTCATCATTTATCTCGTTATTTCATCTCATTTCAATTTCATTCCAATTTCTTTATGCCAAGTTAAGTATTCCATATGCAATTGAAATGGCTGCATAATATTCTCTAATCGCCATGTATGTCCATTAAAATCAAAGTGGGAAATAATCTATTCAAATCTCCTATATTCTTATCCTTTCACTTTATTTTATGCTTTCTGCTTGTCTATTTTATCTAGTTTTTTTTTCCCTCTCTCTTCCTGCTTTCCTTTGAATTTATTTATTTATTTATGGAGACTGAGTCTCACTCTGTTCCCCAGGCTGGAGTGCAGTGGCATGATTTCGGCTTACTACAACCCCTGCCTCCTGGGTTCAAGTGATTCTCGTGACTCAGCCTCCTGAGTAGCTTGGACAAAAGTGTGAGCCACCACGCCCAGCTATTATAGGTACACGTAATTTTCATTTTCTTCAAGGTTGTAACTTGCTTTCAAGAGTTGTATATATGGATTAATATTCATAGATATAAATGTTAAAATCTATTCACACAAATTCTTGTTCCTTGTTATCATTTTTTGCTTGAAAATTTATTACATGTTTTTAATGCTAGTATCTACTCTTTGCTTCCTTTCTGAATGACATTTTTCTGCTTTATTGAGGTATGATTGAAAAATAAGAATTGTATATATTTAAGATGTACAAAACATGATGTTCTGATAAACTTATACATTCTAAAATGGGTACCACAATCAAGATAATTAACATATCCATCACATCACACAGTTTACCTCCGAAAGAGAAGGTAAGAATACTTGAGATAAAATACTATCTTACCTTATTAGTGTGGCAACAATTTTAAAGATTCAAAAACAGCTAATCCTGATAAAAATGAAGGAAAATAGATAATTCAGTGGGGATGAAGCTGTGACCTGCTGCAACTACTGGGGAATGTAAATCTAATAATAACTATTACAAATTTTAAATGCAAATGTTCTTGACACAGAAACCCCAGATTTGGGATTCTAGTCTATAGAATTAAAAGCATCAGTTAACAAGAATATATGAATGAGATATTTACTTAAGGCTTGGCTATAGTGGCAAAACACTGTAAACATCTGAATATCCACCCATTCAGTGAAATGGTTGAGTAAATGAGGCTCATTAGTGTAACAGAATGTTACCTAATATTGAAAGGAATGTGTTAGATCTCTATCAACTATTTTGAGGAACAACTAAAATATTTTCTTAGATAAATAAAGCAAGATGCAAAGTAATGTGCACAAAATAATTTCATTTTAAAATGCAACCACTGCCATCCTACGTATGTATATATGTGTATTTTGCATTTGAATGTATGGGTAAGTAGATGTGAGTGGAAGGATATACACCAGCCAATAACACTAACAAGCTCAGTGGGAATGTGAGTAGCAAAGGGTAAGAATACTATTTTATTAATTTAGTTTTTGTTTTTGGAGATGGAGTCTCACTCTGGTGCCCAGGCTGGAGTGCAGTGGCATGATCTCAGCTCACTGCAACTTCCACCTCTCAGGTTCAAGCAATTCTTCCTGCCTCAGCCTCCTGAGTTCCTGGGATCACAGGTGCCTGCCACCACATCTAGCTAGTTTTTTTTTTTGTAATACATTTTTTAAAATGCATTTCTTAGCCAGGCATGGTGGCCCACACTTGTAATCTCACCACTTTGGGAGGCCAAGGCAGGTAGATCACCTGAGGGTGGGAGTTCAAGACCAGCCTGACCAACATGGAGAAACCCCATCTCTACTATAAATACAAAATTAGCCAGGCATGGTGGCACATGCCTGTAATCCCAGCTACTCACGATTGCATGCAGTCCCACTGCAGGGCCAGGGTTCAGACCAGGGACACAGCAGGGCTGGGGCAGGGCCAGGGCCAGGACCAGGAAAGGACAATGTCAGGACAAGGGCCATGGCAGGACCAGCAATGGGGCTAGGGCCAGAACAGGGACAGGGACAGGGTCAGGGCTACAGACAGAATAGCATGGCAATGTAAGGCCAGGGCAAATTAGGGCCAGGACAGGGTCAGGACCAGGACTGGGCCATGGTATGGCCTTAAGTAGCAAAGGGCCAGGGCCAGGGTCCATGCCAGTGCAAGCAGCAGTCCAGGGCAAGGGCAGGGACATGGCCAGGTCTAGGACAAGGCTGGAGCAGGGCCAAGGTCTGGGTCAGGGTCAGCACAAGACCAAGGCAGAGCCGGGGAGGGGCAGGGCCATGGTAGGGCCAGGGCAGGGACAGGCCAAGGCAGAGTCAGTTTAAATCAGGGAGACCAAAGCAGGAGAACTGCTTCAACCCAGAAGGCAGAGGTTGCAGTGAGCCAAGATCACGCCATTGCACTCTGGCCTGGGCAACAAGAGTGAAACACCATCTCAAAAATAATTAAATACAGAAAGATTTAAAAAATCTAAACTTTAAAATCTAGAAAATATCAGACAAAAATTAAAAAGTATACCTCAAAAACCTTGGCACATGCCAGACAAAAAGGCATGTGAATGATTCCATTTATATGAAATATCTAGTTTAGAATAAATAAATCCATAGAGACCAAAAACTACAACAGTGGTTGCCAAGGGCTGTGAGAGGAGAGGGACAGGGAGTGACTACTAACGGGTTTCTTTTTGGGAAGATGAAAAAACAGAAAGGACATCCACACCAAAACCCCATCTGTATGTCACCGTTATCAAAGACCAAAGGTAGATAAAACCACAAAGACGGGGAAAAAACAGAGCAGAAAAACTGGAAACTCTAAAAACCATTGTGCCTCTCCTCCTCCAAAGGAATGCAGCTCCTCACCAGCAACGGAACAAAGCTGGATGGAGAATGACTTTGACAAGTTGAGAGAAGGCTTCAGACAATCAAACTACTCTGAGCTAAAGGAGGAAGTTTGAACCCATGTCAAAGAAGTTAAAAAACCTTGAAAAAAAATAGACAAATGGATAACTAAAATAAACAATGCAGAAAAGCCCTTAAAGGATCTCATGCAGCTGAAAACCAAGGCACGAGAACTACGTAATGAATTCAAAAGCCCCAGGAGCCAATTCGATCAAATGGAAAAAAGGGTATCAGTGATGGCAGATCAAATGAATGAAGTGAAGTGAGAAGAGAAGTTTAGAGAATAAAGAAAAAAAGAAATGAACAAAGCCTCCAAGAAATATGGGACTATGTGAAAAGACCAAAGCTACGTCTGATTTGTGTACCTGAAAGTGATGGGGACAATGGAACCAAGTTGGAAAACACTCTGCAGGATATTATCCAGGAGAAATTCCCCAATCTAGCAAGGCACGCCAACATTCAAATTCAGGAAATACAGATAATGCCACAAAGATACTCTTCAAGAAGAGCAACTCCAAGACACATAATTGTCAGATTCACCAAAGTTGAAATGAAGGAAAAATGGTTAAGGGCAGCCAGAGACAAAGGTTGGGTTACCCACGAAGGGAAGCCCATCAGACTAACAGCGGGTCTCTTGGCAGAAACTCTACAAGCCAGAAGAGAGTGGGGGCCGATATTCAACATTCTTAAAGAAAAGAATTTTCAACCCAGAATTTCATATCCGGCCAAACTAAGTTTCATAAGTGAAGGAGAAATAAAATCCTTTACAGACAAGCAAATGCTGAGAGATTTTGTCACCAACAGGCCTGCCCTAAAAGAGCTCCTGAAGGAAGCACTAAACATGCAAAGGAACAACCGGTACCAGCCACTGAAAAAAACATGTCAAATTGTAAAGACCATTGAGGCTCGGAAGAAACTGCATCAACTAACAAGCAAAATAACCAGCTAACATCATAATGACAGGATCAAACTCACACATAACAATATTAACCTCATATGTAAATGGGCTACATGCTCCAATTAAAAGACGCAGAGTAGAAAATTGGATAAAGAGTCAAGACCTATCAGTGTGCTGTATTCAGGAAACCCATCTCACATGCAGAGACACACATAGGCTCAAAATAAAGGGATGGAGGAAGATATACCAAGCAAATGGAAAACAAAAAAAGGCATGGGTTGCAATCCTCGTCTCTGATAAAACAGACTTTAAACCAACAAAGATCAAAAGAGACAAAGAAGGCCACATACATAATGGTAAAGGGATCAATTCAACAGGAAGAGCTAACTATCCTAAATATATGTTCACCCAATACAGGAGCACCCAGATTCATAAAGCAAGTCCTTAGAGACCTACAAAGAGATTTAGACTCCCACACAATAACAATGGGGGATTTTAACACCCCACTTCAACATTAGACAGATCCACGAGACAGAAAGTTAACAAGGATATCCAGGAATTAAACTCAGCTCTGTAATAAGCAGATCTAACAGACATCTACAGAACTCTCCACCACAAATCAACAGAATATACACTCTTCTCAGCACCACACCTCACCTATTCCAAAATTGACCACATAGTTGGAAGTAAAGCTCTCCTCAGCAAATGTAAAAGAACAGAAATTATAACTGTCTCTCAGACCACAGTGCAATCAGACTAGAACTCAGGATTAAGAAACTCACTCAAAACCGCTCAACTACATGGAAACTGAACAACCTGCTCTTGAATGACAACTGAGTACATAACAAAATGAAGGCAGAAATAAAGATGTTCTTTGAAACCAACGAGAACAAAGACACAACATACCAGAATCTCTGGGACACATTCAAAGCAGTGTGTAGAGGGAAATTTATAGCACAAAATGCCCACAAGAGAAAACAGGAAAGATCCAAAATTGACACCATAACATCACAATTAGAAGAACTAGAGAAGCAAGAGCAAACACATTCAAAAGCTAGCAGAAGGCAAGAAATAACTAAGATCAGAGCAGAACTGAAGGAAATAGAGACACAAAAAATCTTTCAAAAAATCAATGAATCCAAGAGCTGGTTTCTGAAAAGATCAACAAAATTGGTAGACTGCTAGCAAGACTAATAAACAAGAAAAGAGAGAAGAATCAAGTAGATGCAATAAAAAATGATAAAGGGGATATCACCACCAATCCCACAGAAATACAAACTACCATCAGAGAACACTATAAACACCTCTACGCAAATAAACTAGAAAATCTAGAAGAAATGGATAAATTCCTCAACACATACACCCTCCCAAGACTAAACCAGGAAGAAGTTGAATCTCTGAATAGACCAATAACAGGCTCTGAAATTGAGGCAATAATTAATAGCTTACCAACCAAAAAAAGTCCAGGACCAGATGGATTCACAGCCGAATTCTAACAGAGGTACAAGGAGGAGCTGGTACCATTCCTTCTGAAATTATTCCATTCAATAGAAAAAGAGGGAATCCTCCCTAACTCATTTTATGATGCCAGCATCATCCTGATAGCAAAGCCTGGCAGAGACACAACAAAAAAAGAGAATTTTAGACCAATATCCTTGATGAATATCAATGCAAAAATCCTCAATAAAATACTGAGCCGAATTTTATTATACAAACTGAATCCAGTGGCACATCAAAAGCTTATCCACCATGATTAAGTTGGCTTCATCCCTGGGATGCAAGGCTGGTTCAACATACAAAAATCAATAAACATAATCCAGCATATAAACAGAACCAATGACAACAACCATATGATTATCTCAATAGATGCAGAAAAGGCCTTTGACAAAATTCAACAACCCTGCATGCTAAAAACTCTCAATAAATTAGGTATTGATGGGACGTATCTCAAAATAATAAGAGCTATCTATGACAAACCCACAGCCAATATCATACTGAAGGGGCAAAAACTGGAAGCATTCCCTTTGAAAACTGGCACAAGACAGAGATGTCGTCTCTCACCACTCTGATTCAATATAGTGTTGGAAGTTCTCTACAGTGCAATCAGGCAGTAGAAAGAAATAAATGGTATTCAATTAGGAGAAGAGGAAGTCAAATTGTCCCTGTTTGCTGATGACATGACTGTATATCTAGAAAACTCCACTGTCTCAGCCCACAATCTCCTTAAGCTGATAAGCAACTTCAGCAAAGTCTCAGGATACAAAATCAATGTACAAAAATCACAAGCATTCTTGTACACCAATCGCAGACAAACAGAGAGCCAAATCATGAGTGAACTCCCATTCACAATTGCTTCAAAGGAAATAAAATACCTAGGAATCCAACTTAGAAGGGATGGGAAGGACCTCTTCAAGGAGAACTACAAACCACTGCTCAACGAAATAAAAGAGGATACAAACAAATGGAAGATCATTCCATACTCATGGGTAGGAAGAATTGATATTGTGAAAATGGCCATACTGCCCAAGGTAATTTATAGATTCAATGCCATCCCCATCAAGCTACCAATGACTTTCTTCACAGAATTGGAATAAAAACTACTTTAAAGTTTATATGGAACCAAAAAACAGCCTGCATTGCCAAGTCAATCCTAAGCCAAAAGAACAAAGCTGGAGTCATCATGCTACCTGACTTCAAACTATACTACAAGGCTACAGTAACCAAAACAGCATGGTACTGGTACCAAAACAGAGATATAGACCAATGGAACAGAACAGAGCCCTCAGAAATAATGCCACATATCTATAACCATCTGACCTTTGACAAATCTGGCAAAAACAAGAAATGGGAAAAGATTCCTTATTTAATAAATGGTGCTGGGAAAACTGGCTACCCATATGTAGAAAACTGAAACTGGATCCCTTCCTTACACCTTATGCAAAAATTAATTCAAGATGGTTTAAAGACTTAAATGTTAGAGCTAAAACCATAAAAACCCTAGAAGCAAACCTAGGCAATACCATTCAGGACATAGGCATGTGCAAAGACTTCATGTCTAAAACACCAAAAGCAATGTCAACAAAAGCCAAAATTGACAAATGGGATCTAATTAAACTAAAGAGCTTCTGCACAGCAAAAGAAACTACCATCAGAGTGAAAATGCAACTTACAGAATGGGAGAAAATTTTTGCAACCTACTCATCTGACAAAGGGCTAATACCCAGAATCTACAATGAACTCAAACAAATTTACAAGAAAAAAACAAACAACTCCATCAACAAGTGGGTGAAGGATATGAACAGACACTTCTCAAAAGAAGACATTTATGCATCCAAAAGACATGAAAAAGTGCTCCTCACTGGCCATCAGAGAAATGCAAATCAAAACCACAATGAAATACCATCTCACACCAGTTAGAATGGCGATCATTAAAAAGTCAGGAAACAACAGGTGCTGGAAAGGATGTGGAGAAATAGGAACACTTTTACACTGTTGGTGGGACTGTAAACTAGTTCAACAATTGTGGAAGTCAGTGTGGTGATTTCTCAGGGATCTAGAACTAGAAATACCATTTGACCCAGCAATCTCATTACTGGGTATATACCCAAAGGATTACAAATCATGCTGCTATAAAGACACATGCACATGTATATTTATTGAGGCACTATTCACAATAGCAAAGACTTGGAACCAACCCAAATGTCCAACAACGATAGACTGGATTAAGAAAATGTGGCACATATACACCATTGAATACTATTCAGCCATAAAAAAGGATGAGTTCATGTCCTTTGTAGGGACATGGATGAAGCTGGAAACCATCATTCTCAGCAAACTATCACAAGTACAAAAAACCAAACACCGCATGCTCTCGCTCATAGGTGGGAATTGAACAATGAGCACACATGGACACAGGAAGGGGAACAGGGTGTGGGGAAGGAGGAGGGATAGCATTAGGAGATATACCTAATGTTAAAAGATGAGTTAATGGGTGCAGCACACCAACATGGCACATGTATACATATGTAACTAACCTGCATGTTGTGCACATGTACCCTAAAACTTAAAACATAAAAAAAAAGAAAAGAAAATGTTCTGCACAGAAACCGTGGTGACTGATGATTGTATAACTTTGTTGATCCAGGGCCTGGGCCAGGGAAAGGCCAGTGCAAGCGCAGGGCCAGGGCAGGGCAGGGACATGGTAGCACAGGGCCAAGACAGGGCCAGGGTGGGGCCAGGGCAGGGCAGGACAGGGACAGGGACAGGTCAGGTAATGGTATGGCAGGTCCAGGCCAGGGCCAGGCCGAATGTGAAGGCCATGCTCAGAGCAAGGCCAAGGCAGAGGCAGGGACACAGCATGGCAGGGCCAGGGTAGCACAGGGCCAAGGAAAGGCCAGGGCAAGTAGGAGCCAGGGCAGGGCCAGGGCCAAGGTAGTGCCAAGGCGAAGACAAGGCCAGAAGCAGGGCAAGACCAGAGCCAGATCAGGACCAGGGCCAAGTCAGGGTCAGGCCTATGGCAGGACCAGTGGCAGGATAAGGGTAATGGCAGGACCAGGGGCAGGTCCATGGGCATGGCCAAGTCACGATCAGGGCCAAGGCAGGGCCCCGGCATGGGCCGCATTGGGCAGGGCAGGGAAGGGCCAAGGTAGTGCTGTGCCCAGTCAGGGCTGGGCCAGGGCAGGACCAGAACTGGACAGGCCAGGGATAGGACAGAACTTGGGCAGGGTCATGGCCAGAGAAAAACCAGGGGCAGGGTCACAGCCAGGGACATGACAGGACCAAGGCCAGGGCCAGAAGCAGGACAGAACCAGTGCTGGGGAAGGGAAGCGGCAGGGCAAGGGCCATGGCAGGGCCAGGGCAGGGCTAGAGTAGCACAGGGCCAAGGTACAGCAGGGTCACTGTAGAGCAAGGAACTGGCCAGGGTATGGCAGAGCGGGGACAGGGAAGTCCAGGGCCAGAGCCAGGTCCAGGACATGGACAGGGCAGGGCCAGAAACATGGCAGGACAAGAAAGGGGACAGGGCAAGGGCAGGGACAGAGAAGGACTAGGGAAAAAACATGACCAGGGAGGGTCCAGGGCAAGGGCAGGGCCAGGGCAGAACCAGAGCCAGGGTAGGTGAAAGGCAGGGCCAGGGCAGGGCAAGGCCAGGGCAGGGCAAGGCCTGGGTAGGGTGGGGCCAGGGTAGGGTGAGGGTAGGGCCAGGGCTAGTTCAGGGCCAGGACAGGACTAAGATAGCACAGGGCGAAGGCAGGGCCAGGGCAGGGCCAAAGGAGGGACCAGGCCAAGTCTGGGCCAGGGACACAGCCAGAGCAAGGGCAGAGTCGGGGAGAAGGCAGAACCAGGGAGGATCCAGAGCAAGGGCAGGGCCAGGGCAGAGCCAGGACCAGGACAAGACAAAGCCAAGGCCAGGGCAGGGCAAGGCCAGGGCAGGGCAAGGCCAAGGCAGGGCAAGGCCAGGGCAGGGCAAGACCAGGGAAGGGCAAGGCCAGGGTAGAAAAGGCCAGGGTAGGGCCAGGCCAGGGTAGGAGAAGGCCATGGCAGGGCCAGGGCCAAAGCAGGGCAGGGCCATAGCAGTGGCAGGACTAGCAACAGGGCCAGGGCAAGCGCTGGACCAGAGCATGGTAGGGAAAATACAGGGCCAGGACAGAGGATGGCAAGGCAGGTCCAGGGCCATGTCATGGACATGGTAGGCCTGTGGTCAAGCCAGGGCAGGGCAAGGGCAAGCCTGGGGAGAAGGCAGGGCTGGTACCAAGACAGTGCCAGGGCAGAGCAGGACCAATGCAGGGTCAATGCAGGGTGAGGGCAAGGCTAGGGTGAGGGCAAGGCCAGGGCATGGAAGGGCAGTGCAGGACCAAGGAAGGGCCAGGAGAGGGCCAGGGCAGGGTCAGGGCCAGAACAAGGGTACGACCAGCACCAGGAATATGGTAGGACAAGGGCTAGGCCCAGGCTGGGATGCGCAAGGCAGAGAATGGCCTGTGCAAGGCAGGGCCAGAGTCAGGCCACAGAGAAGGGAGGGCCAATACCAAGGCAGAGTCAGGGTAGTTCCAGGGCTGAGCAGGGTCAGGGCAGGTCCAGAGTCAAGGAAGAGCTAGGGCCCAGGCAGGGCCATGGGAACACCAGGGCAGAAGAGGGCAAGGCAATGGCAGGACTGGGCCATGGCAGTGCCTGGTCAACTCCAGGGCAAGGCCAGAAGCAGGACAGGGCCAGGGCCAATGCTCGGGCCAGGGCCAATGCTCAAGCCAGGGACGGGGCATGACAGGAAGTGCCAGAGCAGGGCCATGCCAACGTGGGGCAGGGCAAATCAGGGCCAGGACACCTCCAGGTCTAGCTCTGGCCCTGCCTTGGCCCTGGCCCCTTCGTGGCCTGACCTTGTCCCTGGCCCTGCCCTATCCATGCCCTGTGTATTTGACCAGTATTTTATAACCAGAATCCTACAAGAAACTTAAATCAGCGCTTTTTGTGGATTTTTAGTAGAGATGGGGTTTCACAATGTTGCCCAGGCTGGTTCCAAAGTCCTGAGCTCAAGCCATCTGCCTGCCTTGGCCTCCCAAAGTGCTGAGATTACAGGAGTAATCTGGCCAAGTATTTAACTTCTTTATGCCTGTTTCCTACATTTGGAAAATAGGGATGCTGTAAGTACCTAGCACGTAGAGTTATCGTGAGAATCAATGCCTCACATATATACATATTTATAAAATTATACTCATACAACACTACCGGAAGCAAAGAAGGTATTAGTTAAAATTTAGTGATTATTTACTGCAAATATTATTACTATTACAAACAACATAGTATAGACATTATTATTACTCTATAGTTATCTTAAAAATCTAAAATAAAATTTTTAAATAATAACCTAATGTAATCTCTCCTGCTCTGCCCTGGCTCAGCCCTAACCCTGGCTCTGCCCCTAGTCCTACCATATCCCTGGCCCTGACCCTTCCCTGGCCCTGCCGCTGCCCTGGCCCTTCCCATCTTCAGGCCTTACCATGGCCCTACCCTGGTCCTGACCCTGCCCTGGTCTGGTCCTGACCCTGGCCCTACCCCAGAGGAGGGGTATGGCAGAGCCAGGGAAGGGCTTGGGCAAAGGGACAGGACACATCCAAATCCAGGAAAGGGCCAGGGCCATGACAGAGCCAGGGCGAGTCCTTGGCAGGGCCAGGTTCCAGGCCAGGGCCAGGAAAGGGTCATGACAGGGTCACTGTATGGCCAAGGTCCAGGCCAAAGCCAGGGCAGGGGCAGGGTCAGGCCTGCACAAGGGCAGGAACAGGGCCAGGGATATGGCAGGGCCAGGACCAGGACTAGGGCTGTGCCAGGACAGAAAAAGAGGAGAGCAGTGCAGGACCAGAGCCAGGCCATAGAGAGTAGGGCAAACGCCAAGGCAAGGCCAGGGTAGTGCCAGGGCTGAGGCAAGGTCAGGGAAGGTCCAGGGCTGAGCCTGGGCTAGAACCAAGACAGGGGCAAAGGCCAGGGCAGATCTAGGGCACAAGCAGGGCAGGCTAGGGCAGGGCAATAGCAAGACCAGGCCATGGCAGCGCCAGCCCAGGATAGAACAGGGCACGGGCAGGACAGGGCCAGGGACATGGCTGGGGCAGGACAAGGACCAGGACCAGGGTCCAGGCCAGGGCAAGTGTATGGCCAGGGCAGAGGTAGGGCCAGAGCCAGGGTCTGGGCAGGGCCAAGGCAGGCCCATTGCAGGGCCAGGGTTCAGACAAGGGCCAGAGCAGGGCCAGGGTTCAGACAAGGGCCAGAGCAGGGCCGGGGCAGGGCCAGGGCCAGGACCAGGAAAGGGTAATGTCAGGACAAGGGCCATGGCAGGAGCAGCAACAGGGCTAGGGCCAGGACAGGGACAGGGACAGGGTCAGGGATAAGGCCAGAATAGCATCCCTGGGTAGGGCCACGGCAAATTAGGGCCAGGACAGAGTCAGGACCAGGGCTGGGCCAGGGTATGGCCTTAAGTAGTGAAGGGCCAGGGCCAGGGTCCATGCCAGTGCCAGTCCAGGGCAGGGGCAGGGCCATGGCCAGGTCTAGGACAAGGCTGGGGCAGGGCCAAGGTCTGGGTCAGGGTCAGCACAAGACCAGGACAGAGCCAGCAGACGGGCAGGGCCCCGGTAGGACCAGGGCAGGGATGAACCAAGGCAGAGCCAGGTTAAATCAGGGACAAGACACTTTCAAACCCACTTCAGGGCCAGGGTCAGGGAAGGGCCAGTTCAGGGCCAGGGCCAAGACAGGGCCAGGGCCAGGGCTGTCAGGAACATTGGCAGGGCCAGGGCCATGGCAGGACAAGGGTCAGGAGCAGGGGTCAATGCCGGGCCAAGGCCAGAGACAGGAGCAGGTCTGCGCAAGGGCCAGTGTGAGGGCCAAGGTGGGGTCAGGGCAGGGCCAAAGACAGGGCAGGGTGGAGCAGGCCCAGGGGATCACAGGGTTAAGGCAGGGAATGACCAACCAGGGCAGGTCAATGGCTGGGGCACAGCTAGGGCTGGGGCAGGGCCAGAGCCAGGGCAGGGCCAAGACAGTGACAGCTCCAGGGCAGGGCCAGGGTTAGGACCACGGACCTGTCCAAGGCCAGTGCCAGGGCAAGCGCAAGGGCAGGGGCAGGGCCAGGGTCATCTAAGAACCAGGGGAAAAGCCAGGCCCAGAGCAGGGCCAGAACAGGTACCTGGCAGGGCTAGGGTCTGGGACAGGGCCATGGCAGGGCCAGGGCCACAACCAGGTCTGTGCTATGGCCAGCTCCAACACAGTGCCCAGGCAAGGCTACGGTGAAGGCCAAGATAGGGCCAGGGCAGGGTCAAAGCTAGGGTAGGGCCAAGGGAAGGCCAGGCCAGGCAAGGCAGGGCCAGGAAAGCATAGGGCCAAGACAGGCTGGGCCAGGCCAGTGCCAAGACCTGGGCAGGGCCAGGGAACAGCCGGGGCAGGGATGGGGCCACGGCCATGACCTGGGCTGGACCAGTTTCAGGGCAAGAGCAAAACAAGGGCAAGGACAGTGCAAGTTCTTGGCACAGCCAGGGTCCAGGACAGTGTCAGGGCAGGGCCAAGGCAGGGTCTGGGCCATGGTAAGACCAGCAACAGGGCTGGGGCTAGGCCAGTGACAGGACCAGAGTCAAGGCAAGGGCCAGAGCAGTGCAAGGCCAGGGTAGGGCCAGGCATTCCACGGTCAGGGCCAGGGGAGAACCAGGGCAAAGTCTCAAGCAGGGAAGGGCCAGGGCCAGGACAGGTCTAGGGCAGGGCCATGGGGCTGTGTCAGGGCAAGGGCAGGGCCACAGCAAGGTAATGGTCAGGGCCAAGACCAGGGTAGGAACAGGGCAAGAAATATGGCAGGACCAGGGTCAATGCCAAAGCCAGCGCTGGGCCAGGGCTGAGCCAGGGCTGAGTCAGGTCAGGGCACAACATGGTATAGCAACTCCAAGACAGGACAAGAGCCAGTACATAGAGAGAGCAGGGCTGATGCCAAGAAAGAGCCAGACTAGTGCCAATGCTGAGGCAGTGTCAGGGCATGTCCAGGGCGGGGCCAGGGCCAGAGCCAGAACCTAGCCAGGGCACAGCCAAGGCAGGGTAAGGTGGGGCAATGGCACAGCCTGGTCAGTTCTGGGACAGGGCGGACCAGGGCAAGGCAATGGTAGGGTCAGAACAGGGACAGGCCAAGGCAGAGGAAGATCACTCCAGGGCCAGGACACCTCCAAGTCCAGTTCAGGGCCAGGGCTATGGCAGGACAAAGACCAGGGCCAGGGTCAGGGCCAGGTCTGGGCTACAGCCAGGTCCAGAGCAGGGGCTAGCGAAGACTAGGGTGAGGGCCAAGGTAGGGCCAGGGCAGGGTCAAAACCAGAATAGGGCCAGGGCAGGGCGATGACATATCCAGAGCAGGGCAGGGTGGTGGCAAGACCAGGGGCAGCCCACTGCCAGCTCAGGGCCAGGGAAAGGCCAGGGCAGAGCCAGGAAAGGGTCTGGGTCAGGGCCAGGACCAAGGCAAAGCAGGGCCAGGGCCATGGCAGAGTCAGGGCAGGTCCTTGACAGGACCTGGTTCCAGGCCAGGGCAGCAGCAGGAGCACGACCTGGATAAAGGCAGGGCCAGGAATATGGCAGGTCCAGGGCTAGGGCCAGTGCCAGGCCATAGTGACTGCAGGGCAAGAGCCAAGGCAAGGTCAGGGTAGGTCCAGGGAGTGGCCAGGGCCAGGCAGGGCCAGGGCACAACCAGGGCAGGGTAAGGCAGGGCAATGGCACCACTGGCCATGACAGGGAAAGGTCAGTGCCAGGAGAGGGCAGAACAGGCCCATGGTGGGGCCAGGGCAGGGACGGGCCTAAGGCAGAGCCAAAACAAATCAGGGCCAGGATATGTCCAAGGCCAGGTCAGTGCCAGAACAGGAGCAGGCCCATGACCATTGGCAGGGCCAGTGCCATGACAGGACCAGGGTCAGGACAAGGGGCAGGGCCAGAGCCAGGGCCAGAGCCAAGGCCATGCCAGTGCAGGTTCAGGGAAGGGCCGGTGCAAGGGCAAGACCAGGGCAGGGATGGGGTAGCACAGGGCCAAGACAGGGCCAGGATGGGACCAGAGCAGGACAGGGCTGAAACAGTCCAGGTGCAGGACACGGCAGGGCAGAACAGGGCCAGGTCCACGGCAGGGGCAGGGCAAAGCCAGGCCCATTGCCAATGCACCGGCCCTCCCTACAAGGCTCCTACCACCTGGCCACTGCCACAGCCCGGCCATCACTGTAAGCCTGACCCCCAACCCTGGCTGCAGCCGCCTGCCCTCCTAGCCAGCCGCTCTCCTACCACTCCGGCGCACTGCAGTCTCCATCCCTGCCACCCACCAGCAGCAAGGCGAGCCATGGTGTCGCAGGCTCCAGGTGTCTCCTCCTCCTGGCATGGAACAGCTAGGTGGGCAAAGCCAGAAAAGCCTAGAGGAAGATGTGAGGGGTGGAAGGGTTAGAGCCTCAACTTGTCATGCTGGCCACTGGGTGGCAGGGGCGAGTTTCAGCAAAGGCACTCACACCCACCCTCCAAAGTCCAGCCTCTCCTTTTAGCCCAAGCTGGCCAGGAACTGGGGCCTGGGGTGGGTGCTGGAGACACCACAGTGCCCAGCTCCCCACTCCACAGGAACCACTGGGCCCACTGGGGCTGCACTCCTCAGGGAGCAGGAGCAGCAGAAAAATTCAGACCCAGCCAGCCCTCAGCACCCAGGTGCCAATTCCTGTTCCAGATGCCTCCACGCACAGGGCCCTGTTCCCCATGGTGTCTGCTACTCCATACCCAGGGGTGTCTGGCAGCCTCTGAGGCACAGACCCAGAGTGCATGGGCCCAGTAACCATGGTGGGTGTGGGGGCCTGCCGTGCTCAAGATTCCCATGGAAACACTGTGCACCTGCCGTGCTCCAGTATGAACAAGTGTAGGTCACCCTCTGGAGTGTGGAGTCCAGGGAGAGGAGAACCGCTCCTTCCTTGGATGCTACCAGTGTTGCTGCCAACTCTGCTGACTGCCACCAGCAGTGCAGCCCCTGATAGCACTGAACTCGCCCCTCTTCCATGGCTAGTCCTGCCCTCAATACCACCCCCCACCTCCACCCCACAATGCCGCCAGTTGTATACCCGATTGTGCCCTAACCTGTCCTCCTCCATGGGCATTGCAGACCCAGAAAGTGTCCATAACCCACCTCCCCAATGTGGGCAGTGCAGCCACATACAGTGCTACCAACCAGTACTGCTAATGCAGGCAATGACACCCTGGATAGTGCCCCCAACCCACCCCACACTGCGAAAAGTGCAGCCCGGAGAGCCCCCATCCTACCACTCAGGTCATGCTGCAGTCTCTGTCACCACCATCAACCACAGTGAGGCAAGCCACTGGGCTGCAGGCTCTAGGACCCAGCAGCCAGGCATGGAGAAACTCTCGCTGATGGCTGGCTCCTACCACTCTGACCACACTGCTGTCTCCATGGCCATCTCCTTTGACTACAAAGGAATAAAACTAGGTATCAGTAAAAAGAGTAATTTTGGAAACCATATAATCACGCAGAAGTTAAACACTATGCTCCTGAATGAATGACTAGCGGATCAATGAAGATACTAAGACAGAAATTGAAAAATTTCATGAAATAAATTGTAATGAAAACACAATATACCAAAACTTGTTACACAGAAAGCAGTACAAAGGTACAGATTTATAGCTATAAATGCCTACCATCCAAACAAAAGAAAAACTTCAAATAAACAATAGATCTTAAAGAACTAGGAAAGTAAGCACAAACTACACCCAAAATAAGAAAGTGAATAAGATTGTAGCAGAAATAAAATTGAAATTAAAAAATATACAAGATTAAACAAGGGCCGGGCGCGGTGGCTCACGCTTGTAATCCCAGCACTTTGGGAGGCCGAGGCGGGCGGATCACGAGGTCAGGAGATCGAGACCAAGGTGAAACCCCGTCTCTACTAAAAAAAATACAAAAAATTAGCCGGGCGTGGTGGCGGACGCCTGTAGTCCCAGCTACTCGGAGAGGCTGAGGCAGGAGAATGGCGTGAACCCGGGAGGCGGAGCTTGCAGTGAGCCGAGATCGCGCCACTACACTCCAGCCTGGGTGAAAGAGTGAGACTCCGTCTCAAAAAAAAAAAGAAAAAAAAAAAAAGGGCAAGTTGCCTTGGTGCACTATCCAAGGCATCATTGCCCGTGGCTGGGGGATAGTTGGAGGTGCTTTCTGCTATTTGGGGCTGCACTGCCCATTGTAGGGAGGGGGTTGGGGACCTTTAGGATCCATGACTGCACTATTCAGGGCGGTGAGTAGGTTGCCGCGCTCTCTAGGGCGTGATTGCCTGCTGTGGGGGGTGGGGGTTGGTTGGGGGTCCAATCCGTGGCTGCATGATCCACAGCGGGGGTAGGATGGGAGAGTTGTCTGGTTCTGTGGCCACCAAGGGGGGGACCGGTTGGGGGCGCTATTGGGTTTTACACTGCAGCCGCGAGGGGCGGTGTTAGGGGCACTATCCTGGGGCCAAAAGTAGGCAGTGGATTAGGGGCACTATGAGGGTCTGCCTTGCCAGTGGTGGCAGAGGTTGCAGCAAAAGGGTCTCCAAGGAAGGAGCCTTCTTCCTCTCCCCGGACTCCAGACTCTAGAGGGCGAACTCCTCCTGCCCCTGCTCCAGTGCTGTCAGCACACAGCGTTTCCGCAGGAATTCTGAGCACAGGAAGGCCCCCATACTCTCCGTGGTTCCTGGGGCCATGCCCTTTTGCTCTGTGTTGCAGAGACCACCTGCAACCCCTAGGCACACCGGACATGGAGTAGCGGACACCATGGGGGGACAGGGCTCTGTGTGTGGAAGCATCAGGATCTGGAACCAGTACTTGGGTGGGAGGGCTGGCTGGTTCTGAGTTCCTGCTGGTTTTGCTCCCCAAGGAGCGCAACCCTGGTGGGCCCAGCAGTTCCTGTGAATTGGAGCCAGGCAATGTGGTGGTACCAGTCACCATGCCAGGCCCCAGTTGCTGGCCTGCTTGGGCCAAAAGGAGAGGCTGGACTTTAAAGGGTGGATATGAGTGCCTTCACTGAGACCAGCCCCTGCCACCCAGTGGCCAGGATGACAAGGTGAGGCTCTAACACTCTCTGTCTCTGCGTTCTCTTCTAGGCTTTTTTGGCTTTGCCTTCCCAGCTGTTCCATGCCAGGAGGAGGAGTTACATGCTGGAAGCTTGCAGATGGCCTGGGGCTGCCGCTTGCCTCGCTGCAGTTGGTGGCAGCTACAGAGACTGCAGCGCACCAGAGCAGTAGGAGGACAGCCAGCTGCGGCCATGGCAGGGGCAGGATTGTGGCAGTGGCCAGGTAGTAGGAGCTTTGTAGGGTGAGCCAGTGCATTGAGGGCAACAGCAGCGATGGTTGTGTTGACATCTGTGCTACTGGTGACAGCAGCAGCAAGTCCAGGGGCCAGGAAGAGGGAGTAGGAGTGCTGTGGGGCCTGCCCGGCCAGGCCTAGCGAAGGTAGGAAGCTTCTGGTGCTGTACCACAGGCCTCAGTGGAAGTGGTGGAGGAACAGCCAGGGCGAGGAGGAGTTCTCCCCCTTCTTCTGCAGTCTCTGGAGGGTGACCTCCTCCTGCTGGCACATGAGCCAGGTGTGAGTGTCAGCATATTCTCTCAGTTTCTTCCAATATAATACAGTCATGCACTGCATAACAACATTTTGCCAGTGATGGCCTGCATGTATCAGGGTAGTCTTATAAAATTATAATGAAACTGGAAAATTCTCATTGCCTAGTGACAGCATAGCCATCTTAACCTTGTAATGCAATGCAATACTCACGTGTTTGTAGTGATGATGGCGTAAACAAACCTACTGAGCTCCTGGTTCTGTAAAAGTATAGCACATATAGGCCAGGCGTGGTGACTCACACCTGTAATCCCAGCACTTTGGGAGGCTGAGGCAGGCAGATCACGAGGTCAGGATATCGAGACCATCCTGGCTAACACAGTGAAACCCCCATCTCTACTAAAAATAGAAAAAATTATCCAGGGGTGGTGGCAGGCCCCTGTAGTCACAGCTACTCAGGAGGCTGAGGCAGGAGAATGGGGTGAACCCGGAAGGTGGAGCTTGCAGTGAGCTGAGATCGCACCTCTGCACTCCAGACTTGGTGACAGAGCAAGACTCTGTCTCAGAAAAAAAAAAAAAAAAAGGAAAAAAAATGTATAGCACATGTGAGTATACATAGTACCTAAAAGTTGATGATGATAATGAACAACTATGAACTATATTACCAGTTTATGTATTTAGTATACTATGATTTTTGGCATTATTTTAGAATGCATTCCTTCTACTTACAAAAAAAAATTAACTAAAACAGCCTGAGGCAGGACCTTCAGGAGACATTTCAGAAGAAGGCGTTGTTACCATGGGAGATAACAGCTCCATGTGTGGTATTGCTTCAGAAGACCTTCCAGTGGGACAAGATGTGGAGATGGAAGACTGATATTGATGATCTTGATCCAGTGTAGGCCTAGGCTAGTGTGTGTGTATTTGTGTCTTAGCTTTTACCAAAACGAGTTTTAAAAAATTTGTATGCTTATTTTTTGTTCTGAATGCTTACCAAGATACAACTTACAAACAGAGGAAGCATAGAGGCACCTCAGTGTGTCTTTTTAAAGCTAACATTATTATTGAGAAAAAAATTAAAACACTGAAAAAGCTATTCTTCTTAAGACGAAACAATTCAAACTTAAAAAAGTTTGAGTGTTTTTAACAAATGCATGAATTGATTTGCAATTTCATGGTATCTTTATTGGTAATGTACCTTCAACAATGCAATCGTGTGCACATATTTTACTGAGGAGGCACTTAACACAGGCTGAATCACCTATAGATATATTCAACTGATTACCTGTGCCTGTTAGAATACACATGTGGTTCCTAACTACCTCTCTTAAACTCTAATGATGTATCAATAAGTAGAAAGCTATGAAGGAAATTGAGACAATTATCTAAATCATCCTAGCAAAAATTCCCTTTTCACCTGGAATGCTAGGCCAATAAAATACCATTAATTTCTGGAACTTGTGAAGTTTGCCTCTATCCAGTTAATTAGTAAAATGAGTCTCTAAACAATAATGTAAGCCAGCAGATTGTGGTCTCCACAAGAGTCAAGGGCAAATAACTACTCTCAACTATTTGTAAATCCAGTCGACAAAGAATAGTTTCATCATAATAAAGAATACTTTATTATAAAATTTGTTGTATGATGTTAATTATATAAAATATATTAACATGACATTAAATTAATGTTATTAAGGGAAATTAGATTTTGAAATATTTTATTATTGCTCTATCTTAACTACTATATTTATTTGAATGTTCTAGTAGCATGGAGAATCTAATAAAATATCAGCTATATAGGGATCTGAAAATACACTGTAGCTATTACTTTGAGTTTTCAATGTCATATTTGCATAAGTGCAGTAAGAATCTGTTTTCATTTGTAACAGGGCACAATTAAAGAAACTGGTTATTTTACCAAGGCTTTAACTTGAATGATGTGTCTTCCATAAAGAAATCAAACTGACTTACAGAGCCAATAAAAGCCCCTTGGGAAAACTGACCTCATACCTTTGTCTACACAGTCCCTGTACAGGGTTCCTGACCTGTGGTAAGTAAAGAATGTCACTCTGACAGGCCCAGGAGGCCCAAGTTTGTCTTGGAACCTCAAGAGGAAAGGAAGTCACACAACTCATAGGTATTTGATGGTATAAATCCATGATGGCAGGGCTCAGCTTTAAAAAAGAAGTCTTATCTGAGATTCCTTCCATGGAACAAAGTTCCATCAAAGCCAATTTAAAAGCCTATGTAAAAGAATAATAATTATTCTTGCTATACTGTATACAAATAATAAGGCCAAGCATAATAAAGCAAATCAGTCCTACCATGATTTGTCTTCAGTAAAAATGGGAAACTAGAGGAAAAATTGTTTCAAAAACTATAGTGCACCTGTTGTTAGATTCCAGTCTTGCCTAGGTTTTTCAATTTTATTATTTTATACAATTTGAACCAAATTCTAATTTTTATTGGCTACAACCCTGCAAAATAATGTTTTCAGGGTTTTTTCCTTTCTTTTTTCCCCATCGTTCCAAATTTGGAACAATCAATATGTGTCAGATGTACATAGGTTCAGTCTGATAAGGCAGGACAACTTGAGGTGAGGAAGGGGTGTTCCGGGTCATAAGTAGATAAGAGACAAAAGACTGCGTTATTTTGCGTCCTCAAGCAGCTATCCACTGAATGCACAATTTAGTCTAGCTCAATGAATCTGCATTTTTACATAAACAATAGGATAGAGGAAGCAATCAGATACGGATTTGTCTCAAGTGAGCCTCAGAGGGATGACTTTGAGTTCTGTCTTTTGTCCACAAGAAATTTCCTTGTGGGCAAATTTTGAGAGAGTTATGTAGCTTTTTAATTTTGTAGTTATCTTATTTGGAAAGCAAATGGGAGGCAGATTTGCCTGACATAGTTTCCAGCTTGACTTTTCCCCTGGCTTAGTGATTTGGCGGCCCAAGATTTATTTTCCTTTCACAGCTCCTTCTCAAAACCTCTCTGAAACTACAATAAAGGATTTTTTCTTAAAGGCATAAACCTCACGAAAGAGGAGAAAATAGCAACAAATTTTAAAGGCTGGAACACTGATGGACAACAGTAAATGCAGGAGTAAGAAACAGAAAACCTAGGCCAGTACTAAAGAAAGCTAAGAAGTAACTAGAACATCACAGAACCTCCCAAAAGTTTCACGAAGCAGTGATATTTTCAACTCCAGGATGTGAAGCCAACCTCACAGGGTTAACAAGAATTCTTAACAAAACATATAGTTATAATTAAGCATTAATCAGGCTGCACTTTGGCCCACTTCCTTGTAACCAAAAGTTATGTAGCTCTAGATACTGATCACTTGTATCCTCACTGTTCCTATAGAATTTCTGACGTTACAGTCATGGGCTTTTAAGAATTAATTGCATCTCCCATTGTTCTTATAGATGGGATCTCTGACATCGGAATCATAAGGCTTTTGTTTAAGAATTGCTTATGATTTTTTCAGATCCTGAATTCCAGCTCAATAGCTGACATCAACCAGTTTGAAACCTCCCTTCCCCCGAAGAGGAACAAAATCAGCATGAAAATACTGTTTCTTCATCTCCTGTCCCTTGACTTCACTTGCACTCTTTCACCAATCAATCATCTCCACACTTCAACCCATTCCAAAACCCCTAAAATCCCCAGCCCCCAACTACTCAGGGAGAAGAATTTGAGGATTCGTTCTGTATCCTTGATTGGTGGCCGTATGATTAAATCTTTCTTTGCTACAATCCAATGTCTGCATATTGACTTGCTGTGTGCATTAATGATGAAACTATTGTGGTTACAGTAGGAGTAAAAAAAAAGAGAAGATTGGTTGAAAGTCTAATTTAAAACTTGTTATACCTCCAATCCTCCCTCTGTACTGCCAGAACAGCATGCTGATTCTCTAGAGAAGGTCAAACGCTGGTCTTAGGACTGGGTGGCCAAGCACATTTGAGGATAAGGGTACCCTATCAGTGAGCTACTGCTGCACAGCAGCTATCCCAGAACTCGGTGGCTGACGAAAAAGCCACATGTTCATGCCCAGGTTCAGGAGATGCTGCAAAATGTTGTAGGCACTTTCTCTCATCTACCACAGGTATTGCACTGAACACAAGAAAATTAAAAGTAAGTTTACATCCAGAATACTGACAGATGTCTTCTAGTTCTCTTTACCTACTTAACTCCCAGGCCATGCATAGCCATGCATACACCTCCCAAAAAGAAACTGGGCAGCCTTCTCTAGGACATCTGACCACCCAGGGGAAAGACAAGTGATCTGACCTCAGGAGTTCCCCAACGTAATGGCCTGATGAACAATCCTCATCCTGAAAGCTAGCTGACAATCAGGTAGCAGCCCAGCACTCTTCAAAGGAGCAGACAAGGGCTGGGCACAGTGGCTCACATCTGTAATCCCAGCACTTTGGGAGGCCAAGTTGGTCAGATCACTTGAGGCCGGGAGTTCAAGACCAGCCTGGCCAACATGGTGAAACCCTGTCTCTCCTAAAAATACAAAAAAAATTAGCCAGGTGTGGTGGCAGATGCTGTAATCCCAGCTACTTGGAGGCTGAGACAGGAGAATCACTTGAACCCAGGAGGCGGAGGTTGCAGTGAGCCCAAATCAAGCTACAGCACTCCATCCTGGGTGACAGAGTGAGACTCCGTCTAAAAAAATGAAACCAAAAACAAAAAATGAGCAGATAGGGAACAGACATAATTTAAAAGACCAAACAATTCAACAATATTTTCATTATGTTGGTTGTTACATGACTGTGTTTGTCAAAACTAAAAATTACACTTAAAAGGAGTGAATGTTACTGTGAAGTGTACCTCCTATGAACTGAAAAAAACAACTGAGGAAACTTGTACAAAAAGAAGTCCCTCAAACAAAAAATCATTAACATCCTCAGAGAAGAAATTGAAAAATAAAGAAGAACCATAAAACAACAACAAGATCCTACTAAGAAAAATTTTCAGAAAACAAACAAGAGCTATTAGAAACTGAACATGTGAGAACAAAGAAAGCTCAATAAAAGGGTGAGAAAAAGACAAATCTAAAAATGAAGCAGAAGGACAAAATAAGACAGTCCACAAGCACCAAAGTCACAAGAAGTGTCCCTGAAAGATGAACCAGAAAAAACAGAGGGAAGAAAAATGAAATAAATAATAGGGAAAATGTTCCCAAAATTGCAGAGTGTGAATATGCATGAGCTGTCCCAGCAAGTGTCCTGCACACTGGATGAAAATTGATCCACACCAAGACACACATCATGGTGTTTTCAGAATGCTGGAGAAAAACATGATAAAAAAGGGGTATGTAAGTCCTTAGAGAATTAAAAATAGATTTCATACAAAGCATCAGAAATCAGAAGGGTATCAACCTCCTCAACAGCAAATCAAAAAACAGAAGACAACAGAGAAATGCTTTCAAAATTCTTAAGTATTTAACATAGTGTTCTACAAAGTCAAATGATTGACTGAGGAAAAGCCACATAAAGATATTTTCTTAGCTGGCTGTGCAGGCACACATTTGTATTCCAGCTACTCAGGAGGCTGAGGTGGAAGGATGGCTAGAGGCCAAGGGGTCAAGGCCACAGTGAACCGAGATGGCACCACTGCACTCCAGCATGGGTGATGGAGTGTGACACTGTCTCAAAAAAAAAAAAAGTTCTACTCATAGCTTGACATATATGTATAATATTCAGACATCTAAAATGTCATGGCCAACACAGTGAAACCTATCTCTACTAAAAATACAAAAAAAAAAAAAAAAGCCAGGAGATAGGTAAGAAGATTACAGTCAGCCTCCTATTCAGGAGGCTGAGGCAGGAGAATCACTTGAACCCAGGAGGTGGAAGTTGCAATGAGCCGAGATCATACCATTGCACTCCAGCGTGGGTGACAAGAGCAAGACATCATCTCAAAACCTAACTAAAATGTTACCATACTGGGACAATTACAAGAGGAGAGGGAGGATGAACTCTGACAGCAAAGTAGAGAATAAGCAAATGTTCATCTTCCATTTATCCATTCAGAATTACAATTACCTAAAGTTGTCAGAAAAAGAAAATCTGAAAGAATTTTAAAAGCAGCTCAAGATGGCTGCAAGTTGAACTCACAGGTAAAAGAATCTAGGCCTATGAATTAAAGATGAACTCTCACTTGCAAGGCTGGAATTTGCCAAACATTTCACTAACATGCACTGACTGTAATCTTCTTACCTACCTCATGAAGCACAAACGCAGGAGAAAATCAATCATTTCTCTCCAGATCCTGAGACACCTGCATACTGATTAACATTTTACTCTATATACATTGTAAACCAAAAACAAAATTCGATGCCTCCTAACTGACAGATGAACCTCTACTCTCAGCCAGCCGTGCTCCAAAGAAAACCTGAAAATCAAATGCAGGTCATGATGGGAAAGGGGAGTTGGATATGCCTCATTATACCATCTTCCCTTTGAAATTCAGGCACAAATGACAAGCATTAACATTAAAACAGATTTTTGTTCTTAATCTTTTTTTTAGAAATAGGGTCTCACTGTGCTGCCCAGGCTGGTCTCAAACTGAGCTCAAGCAATCCTCACACCTCAGCATCCCAAAGTGTTAAGATTACAGGCATGAGCCACTACTCCCAGCTAAAACAGATCTTAAGATGAACAAAACGAACAATTTGTAGCAATAAGACACCAAATTCCAACCTGATTTTAGTATAGAATCACATGACAGCGGGTCCTGAAAGAAATGGAAGTATTTTACCCTAAAATGTATTTCTTTAACATATTTTGAAATAGCCCAGTAAAGCTGTCTCTTGTAGGGAAAAAGAAATCTACATTCTGTAAAGAATCCCCTTCCCTTTCCAAGTCTTTTCCTTGACCCAGGGGATAATTAAGAGTCTGGCACTTTTTGGCTGGGTGCGGTGGCTCACGCCTGTAATCCCAGCACTTTGGAAGGCTGAGGCTGGCGGATCACGAGGTCAGGAGATCAAGACCATCCTGGCTAACAGGGTGAAACCCTGACTCTACTAAAAAAATACAAAAAAATTGGCTGGCCGTGGTGGTGGGCACCTGTAGTCCCAGCTACTGGGGAGGCTGAGGCAGGAGAATGGCGTGAAATCGGAGGCAGAGCTCGCAGTGAGCTGAGATCGGACCACTGCACTCCAGTCTGGGCAACAGAGCGAGACTGTCTAAAAAAAAAAAAAAAAAAAGAGTCTGGCACTTAAGTCTAATAAGAAACGTTTACAATCTATTCTGACACCTGCTACCTAGAAGCTTCATCTGCATAATAAGAATCTTGGTCTCCATAACCCCTTATCTTCACCCAAACATTCCCTTCTATTGATTCCAGGTCTTTAGATAATAATTATTTCAACCATTGCCAGTCAGAAAATCTTTGAATGCAGCTATGACCTGGAAGCCCCAACTCTGCCCTCAAGCTTCAAGTTGTCCCACCTTTCCAGACTGAACCAAAGTACATGTTACATGTACTGATTGATGTCTTATGTTTCCCTAAAACGTATAAAACCAAGCTATAGCTTGACCACCTAGTAGTTTCTTTGACTAGCTGAGTGTTTTTCTTTTCAAAAGCTCCTTTGTTTGCACCAATCCTTTACATTCTGTATAAGAGCAATGGAGATAAAAATTGCTCCGAATATAAAGGATGCTTGCACCCATGAGCCAAGGGTCAGAGGAGATTCCTCATGACATACAGTGGTTCCAAAGGGCTTCACCATCAACAGAAAAACACTTAAGTTGTAATAGCTCCTCCAGGGAATTCTCATAATAGGCATGGTCACCTAGGGTTCAGGGCACCTCACTGCTTCAGCAGGCGAGTTTCTCCTGAAAAACATAAGTGAGTAGACCTCTGTGGATGTCAGAGGCAGGAAGAGCAGGAACCCGAATAAGTGATGTCCTCCTCTGACATCTTGGTGCTTCTGTTTCCATGGCTAGGGAAACCACAACAAAGTTACAGAGTTTATAAATTCTGCTCTCTTCTTGTCTTTATTTCTCTTTTTATATCTTAAGCATGAACATCCCCTTGTTGTCCTTAATTCCTCCTTCCATTAAGGTCATGAAATTAGAATTGTGGTCAAGAAAGAGACAAGAACACTTGGAGAAGACATAAAATCTGGAGATTCTATGCATCTCCTCAACACCACCATAAGGTTTACAGGATTCCCCTCTTTTTCCAGTGTTTTTGAAATGAAGATTCTGACTGTTCCATTCACTTTTCTATCAGGGGTTGCATTTGGAGGGATTACAAAGAAAGGCTTCCAGGCAGTTAATGCTGGATTCAAAACAGAGTAGCTGGAGTTTGGGTCTGGATTCTCAGCATGGAGGAGGCTAGAGTGTGTCTTGGGAAACGCTGTGCATGGGAGAAGAAAGGACATAGAACTCAGACTGGTGACCACAGCCTCTGGAGCCAAAGAGTAACACAAATGGGGCTTAAGGACAAGCCAGACTAAAAGTGTTATAGTCAACTGTCATTTTGATTATCTTTCTAATGCCACACATAACAAGGTAGGTGGAAATTTTTATGGTAAAAATAATGTATAGGAAACCTCATTGCCTTTAGTGAAACCCTTAGTAGTTGTAGAATAAATATTTTAAAATTTGATTTGAAAATGATATTTCGCTACTAATATCTTACATACTCTCTTTATTCTAAGATATTCAAGCATGCATAAAAAGGGGACTGGATATAAATATATATATATGGAATTTGGAAGAAGTATTTAGGGTTGGTACAGCAGCTTGGTGACAGGAGAAAGGCCCCAATTCTGTCCACATTTCTGCTTTGTCACCTTGACCACATTGGATTTTCTGCCTTGGCTCAATGCCTCATGGTCTCTACAGGACTGCAGTGGCTCTAAGCTTCATGCATGTATATAAATATATATATATAAAATATTCATACATATATACACATATATAAGCTTAGATACATTTATCAGGTTAATATATATATACATGCATATACATATTTATCTGATAAATATATATACATATATGTATATGCATATGTATGTATATTTATCTCCACGCATTCGCACACATATACTTCAAGGTACATCATCTGGTTAAATCCTCAGGGCACTCCATGATATGCATAGTTCTCTAGTTCACAGGGAAGGAAACCAATTACCAGACCTCCAGGGTGGGGTGCCCAAAGTCACATGATCAGCAAGTGCGTGGCTGAGATGTCACCCAAGTCTGCTTGCCCTTATTATATTCCTTTCATGTAGCCGTTTTCATCTCATAGTTAAGCCCACAGGCTGTAATAAGGGAGAAGACACTGTAGGGACAGTGTGGACTCCACAGCTCCCTGCTGCCTCTGCCTCACACCATGCTGACCTTAATCATAAACTATCCCCATCTGCAGTTTCCTCTAAAAAACACAAGTCTGTCAACGCCTTTACCAACTGTGAATGATTTTATTTTGGACTTGTGAGAAAGAACACTTCTTTCTTTTCTCTGACCCTCTCTACATCTCCTGTTTCTCTTCCAATCTCTCTGGCTCAGTCTGTCCCTCTCAGAATGTGTTCTGCAAGTCTAATTTGCCCTCCTAATATATATACATATATAAAAACCCTATAATTCCCTCTCCTTTCACGTGCTGTGAGAGCTCACAACTAGGCTCTCAGATACCCAGCTTGTTCAAGAGCCATTCAAGGGATCTGACCCAAGACATTTTAGGAAAATTCTTAGGAGCATTCTGGTGCTATGCCCCTGCCTCCCTCCCAGCCCACAATGGGATGTGTTCTGTCTCTTGTGATAATTGACGGCAAATGATGACAAGGTTCTCTTTTCTTGGGAGAACAGAGACCACCCAGGCACTCAGGAGAAAAAAGACATGTCTTTCTCTTACATTAGTATCCTATTATTGTTGGAACAAATAAATATGACCTCATGGGCTTCACACAACACAAATGTATTATTGTACTGTTCTGGAGGTCAGAAGTCTTGCTGAACTAAAATCACAGAGTGAGTAGGGCTGTATTCTCTCTGGAGGCTCCAAGGGAGAGAATCAGATACTATACTTTTGTGTTCAAGATGCCCTCACATTTCCAGCTTCATGGTGCCATCCTTTCTCCCCCCAGCATCCCTCTCCATTGTTCCACCTCCTCTCTGACTGCGACTCTCTTGCACTCCCTATTATAAGAACCCTTGTGATTACATTGGTCTGACCCAGATAATCCAGGACACTCTCCTGACCTCAAATTTCTTAACTTCATCACATCTGCCAAGTTCCTTGACATATAAAGTAACATTCCTGGATTTCAGATATTAGGACATGAATATCTTTTGGGTGGGGGGCCATATTTGTCCCTAAAATAACTCTTATCATCCCCACAACTGTCCAATCCTAAAGCTGAATGAAAACTCACAGGACTGATTTATGAGGCAAGAGAGCTAGAAATAATTTGTGACTTGGGGATCCTCTGACCTGTGGCTTTTAAGAGTGGGGGAAATTTACTTCATTGCCTCTACTGTGGTCTTCATGGTACGTATCAATTTTTAGCTTTATTTTGTGAGTCAGAAGAAAGGAATTACTGCATTTCGTTTGTCTGTTTGTTTACTTTAAGTTCTGGGATATGTATGCTGAATGTGCAGGTTTGTTCCTTGGGTATACATGTGCCATGGTGGTTTGCTGCACCTATCAACTTGTCAACTAGGTTTTAAACCCTGCATGCATTAGATATTTCTCCTAAAGATCTCCCTCTCCTTGCCCCCTGCCCTACAACAGTCCCCACTGTGTGATGTTCCCCTCCATGTGTCCATGTGTTCTCATTGTTCAACTCCCACTTATGAGTGAGAACATGCAGTGTTTGCTTTTCCATTCCTGTGTTACTTTGCTGAGGATGATGGTTTCCAGCTTCATCCATGTCCCTGCAAAGGACAAGAACTCATTCTTTTTTATGGCTGCATTGTATTCCATGGTGTATAAGTGCCACATTTTCTTTATCCAGTCTATAATTGATGAGCACTTGGGTTGGTTCAAAGTCTTTGCTATTGTAAACAGTGCTGCAATAATGATAAATGTGCATATGTCTTTATAGTAGAATAATTTATAATCCTTTCATTATATACCCAGTAACTGGATTACTGGGTTAAATGGTATTTCTGGTTGCAGACCCTTGAGGAATCAACACACTGTCTGCCACAATGGCTGAACTAATTTACACTCCCTCCAACAGTGTAAAAGCATTACTATTTCTCCACATACTCACCAGCATCTGTTGTTTGCAGACTTTTTAATGATTGCCATTCTAAGTGGTGTGAGATGGTATCTCATTGTGATTTTGATTTGCATTTCTCTAATGGCCAGTGATGATGAGATTGTTTTCATATGTTTGTTGGCCAAATAAATGTCTTCTTTTGAGAAGTGTCTGTTCATATCCTTTGCCCACTTTTTGATGGGGTTGTTTGTTTTTTCTTGTAAATTTGTTTCAGTTCATTGTAGATTCTGCATATTAGACCTTTGTCAGATGGATAGATTGAAAAAATTTTCTCCTATTCCCCAGGTTGCCTGTTCAATTTGATGATAGTTCGTTTTGCTGAGCAGAAGCTCTTTAGTTTAATTAGATTCTGTTTGTCAATTTTGGCTTTTGTTGCAATTGCTTTTGGTGTTTTAGTCATGAAGTCTTTGCCCATGCCTATGTCCTGAATGGTATTGCCTATGTTTCCTTTGTATAAATTAAATCCAAGATAGATTGGAAAAAGGGAATTAAGTGCTTCCTGTTCTTTTTACTCATCAAAAAGGGAGAAGTAATAAGGATTCACACAAGAGATACAGCCCTCTCAAGAGTTGGAATTTGTTCACTGTCTTGGGTTGTGTCCACCAGCAAGAAGGATTTCTGTGCAGGCAGCATATTTACATTGGGAGGGAAGGTGGAAAGTGAGGCAGGGACCACAGATGGATAGTAAAATTCACCTCAACAAGCCACCTAACTCTTAGGGTGACTGAAGATGAACTCCATGTGGAAATATGGGGGAAATGCCTCTGAGCTATTTCACCTGAGAGGGGAGGGAATTGGGGTATGTATACACCTCCTCTTGTCATTACCCACTGAGGGCTGTCTGTCTTAATCTGTTTTGTACTATAACAGAATGCCTGAGACTGAGTACTTAATAAAAAAGAGGAACTTCTTTTTCACATTTCTGGAGGAAGTGTCAAAGATCAAGGAACTGGCAGTTTAGCATCCAATATCTGTGCTTTCAAGATGGAATTTTGAGCAGGGCGTCCTTCAAAGGGAAGGAAGGCCATGGCCTGGAATGAATGGCAGAAGAGCAGAAGAGAAAGAGACAGAGAGAAAGAGAGGGAGAGAGAGAGAGAGAGAGCCCACTTCCACAAGTGAGACAGACCAGGGATCCCTTCTTAGGGGCAACTGAATCTTCCCGAAGCATGGAAGTGAAGGACAGTCTTGGGTCCCTTCGAAGGAAATTCCAGGCACCTAGCTGGCCTTGAGAAATAAAAAACTAACATGAGAAACAAGGAGGTAGTTGTAGCCTAAAAAAATAGCCAAAGAAGATAAAATCATGAGATGTTTGCTTTCCCTATACAAACTAAAGAATGCATCTTAGCATATGTCTCCAAGTTGTTTTTCAGAAACATAGAACCCCACCAAATGGATCTACCAGCACATAGATCTCAAATAAGTGGGAACTGGGGACTGAAATCTGGCCCTGGTTCTTTGTTTTAAATTTCTACCTGCAGGGCCTTAAGAAAGTCACATCCATGGGCCAGAGCGAATATTATTTTATGCTGACTGCAAATTTTTAAACAAAGCTTCTCCTCTAAACCAATTGCACATCAGAAAATCTTTGGATCTACTGATGTCTTGCAAGGTATCCCACTGCTTCATGATATCCTGTCCTCTTAGACCAAAAGCAACATGTAACCTCTACATAATGATTTATAATTTTGCCTGTAACTTCTGATTCCCTGAAGTGTATTTCTGCTTTTAAAAACCCTTATCTGTAAGCCATCAGGCAGGTCAGGACTTAGGTGTTAGCTGCCGGTCCTCTTTGCTTGATGCCCTGCAAATAAATGCCTTTCTTTTTCCTGCTGCAAACTCAGTGTGGATAATTTGCTATACTGCACTGAGTGATCTAAATCCAGTTTATTTTCATAACATAAGCACTGCTTATAGTGGCTTATATCTATTCATAAGGGCAGAGCCCTCATGATTAAACACTTCCCATTAGCCCCTGTCTCTCAATTCCATTGCCTTGGGGATTAAGGCAACAGCAGATAGATTCGAGGGGACACAGTGATGAGGGAAGGCTCATTCCAAGCCCTGTGGTCTGCCACGTGTGCAGGCAGGGCTGCCTTTCTCAGAGAGAGCAGTGAGGGGCAGAGATGGGAATGGGGAATCAGCAGAAGCACAGTGAAAGAAAAAGGCCTGGATGCAGACATGGACTGATGCATCCATCCAGAAAAAAGCACCTGTACTTTCCACCTGGAGTTGCATCCCTCTGGAATGGTGTTTCCTGGCAAGTCAGTTGCAAGAGAAGGGATCTGGGAAATAACATCTCAGGATATGCTGCATTTGTGTGGTGTTTATTTCAAACTGAAAGCATTTAGAAAAGATCAATTGGACAAAGGCTCTTTTCCCACATCAGTTACTCCAGAAGGAAGCCAACAGTCATGAAAACCCTCCCTGGGAATGTGGATCTATCAGGGAATATTAACATGCACTAGGAGTCAAATTCAAAAGAGATTTGAAGTGACTTCATCCAGTCAGGCTATTACCTATTCTTTTGAGTATCCATTTATTTTATTTTACATCATTTACTCTCCCTAGGTTGGTTACAGTCCCCACCTCCCTCTCTCCTATAAAGGATGTATAAGCACCTGGACCTCACTAGGTTATCTGGGTAATCGCTCTCCTGTGATTTTTCCTCTGCATGTTAAATAAATTTGTTTGCCTTTTTCTCCTATGATTTGTCTTTTGTCCATTCATTTTAAGCAAACCTTTAGAGGGCAAAATCAAACTTTGATATTTCACCCTACACAAGCAAGTTTCCTTAAAATTCAGGCCCCTGAATGGGCAGCAGGAGGGTGTGTGCAGATGCTACACCAGAGTGATTTGGCCACTTCTACTCAGGAATCAGTAATACTCCCCAGAACCCCAGGCTGCAGGCCACTGATGCTGATGTAGATGGATCCACTTCCTCTGCTGCTGAACAAGGCTGAGATGATATGAGATGTAATGAGTCCAAATCTGTGTTCAGTTTTATCCAAATCCAAGTGATTTCTCCATATACATGGGCATTTGCTTCATAGGAGATGGAGACTCTGTCCTGGATGTCAGACAGGAGGCCGGCATCTTGGTCAGAATGTCCCCACTTACTGCTAAACAGTGAAAGAGGAAAGTGGCATTCATATGCAAGGCAGGGACATGAACTGAGCAGCAGCTGCCCTCACTAGGAGAGAGAGTTCACTGTCCTGATCTTTCCCAAGTTCTCTCCCTTATGTGCTCTCCAGAAATCCAGGCTACAGAGCCCGCAGGGGCATGCTGGTGGGCAGTGAACCTCAGAGCGTTATTCAGTGGATATAATATTGGTCTTCTTACTCTAGAGACAATTGATCCTTAGATAATTTCAAGTTTATATTAATCCATGCTCCTATAACTGGAGGAAGAAACAAGTAACTTTTTTTTGAAGTAATCAGATCTGGCATCCCTAGTCAGCCCTTTCTGCTGATGAACCCTGGGGAAAATACCCAATGATGGATGGAAAAGGATGTATAATATAGAGATCCCCAAAGCAAAAACAAGATGCAGCTCGTATAATCTCTGAGCATTATTGAGGCCTATAAGTTTGCATAAATGTGGAACTGCAAGTGATACACACCTTGAGGACTTATAGCACCATCTTTGTGCACCTACAGTGAATTGCTTGACCTTATGCTGATGATAAGAATGGTTTAAGCTTATTATAGAACACTTACAAATATATTTAGCATTATCTTGATATTTTTCCTTTTTTTTAAGAAGGAACAATTACACACTCACAGAAATGTAACTATACCACAAAGTACACCACTCCCTTTCAGAGTATTTTGAAGACCTGCTGATTCAACCCTCTAAAAACTTTACTTTGAGTTTCCTACAGAGAAGAATATTCTCCCAAATAATCCATATACACCAATGGAATACATTACTCCCTCAAGTACTCAGCAGTATTTCAAATTTTGACAATTATCAAAAAATATTCTTTGTTTCAAATTGACCCCCAGCAAGAAACAGATTAAAGACAAATCTGTGTTGCCCTGGTCCGACCTGAGACCCTGGGGACACTGTTCTTGTGCTGAGTTACTGAGATGAGCCAGCCCTGCAGCTGTGCCCAGTGGGCCCCATCCCCTGCTGATTTGCATATCCCAGAGCACAGCCCCCTCCCTACCCTGAAGACATTTTACAGGCTGGTCACACCCTGTGCAGGAGTTAGTCTCAGTCAGGACACGGCATGGACATGAGGGTCCCCTCTCAGCTCCTGGGGCTCCTGCTGCTCTGGCTCCCAGGTAAGGACGGAGAACACTAGGAATTTACTTGGCCAGTGTATTCAGTAATGGCTGGATTTTCAGGGAGGGCTTCTTATAACATGATTGATTGTGTGGATGTTTGTTTTTATGTTTCCAACCTCAGGTGCCAGATGTGACATCCAGATGACCCAGTCTCCATCCTCCCTCTCTGTGTCTGTAGGAGACAGAGTCACCATCACTTGCCGGGCAAGTCAGGGCATTAGCAATGAGTTAGCCTGGTATCAGCAGAAACCAGGGCAAGCCCCTATGCTCCTGATCTATGCTGCATCCCGTTTGCAGACGGGGGTCCCATCTCGGTTCAGTGGCAGTGGATCTGGGACAGATTACACTCTCACCATCAGCAGCCTGCAGCCTGAAGATGTTGCAACTTATTACTGTCTACAGGATTATACTACCCAGTACACAGTGTTACAAGCCATAACAAAAACCCCCCAGAGAAGCAGATGTGTGAGTCTGCACTGCCCTAGGTGCTCCTCCTGGTGCCTCTATCTGCAGAGAACATCTCCCAAATTGCATCCACACTTTGAAGTTTCTGTAGAAAGTGCCATGAAGCCTCCTCTGTTCCTTAACTATCTTTCCATCTCCTCATCCCCAGTGGCACAGACATGGCAAACCCTCTCCTGGTTGCATTAAGAACAGAGATGATTACACCTATGAAGTCTGAGTTATGGTGTGAGTTGGATTTAATATCATAAAGGAGACACCACTCTTGGAATTCCAAGTAGGACTTTTTTTCTAAAAACAGGAATGAGGGTCTAAACTACAGTCTTTAAAAGTCTTGGTGGCACGAGAATAAAGATGCAGATGCAGATGCAAAAATGAGGGATTCTCTGGATCTCGCCATGAATGCAGAGTGAATCTGCCACTTCAGAAGGTGTAATTGCCAATCATGTGGTCCTCAGACATGTCTGGAAAGCCCAGGTTTGGGGCTGCTGACGCTCTCTGCCTGGAGAACCTGCCTGATTTTCTAAGGCACCTGCTTACACTTGACCAGCAAAGGTCGTATTCCAAAGAGACCTAGCCAAAGAGAATGATCACAGCAAAAACCCAATTCCTTCCAATGCCTTCCTGGCCCCATTTTCCCTGAATCCTCCCTGTTAATTATAAAAACCCTTTCATGGCTCTGACCTCTGACTCACTGGGCTCCCTGCTCTCAGGTTTCCTGGTTCTGCCCTAAACAAGCCTCACACTGCCCCGCCCTTGGAGCTTTACTCTCACTGCTGCCTCAGGGGTGATGCTTTTCCCCAGACCCTTGGGTTCCTTCCCTCACTCCCAAAGCCAACCCTGTGCTTCCTGTCTTAATGATCCCTCTGTATGTGTTCATAGGACACCCTACTCCATGCTTTTGTCAGAAGCACTTTTCACCTTCTGACTTATGATATAATTTATTTCCTTATGATTTTACACTTGATAGGCTGACTCCCTCTAGTGGAATTTGAGCTTCATGGGACCGGGGGCCATTGTCTATTATTTGCATTGCTACACCCCAGTGTATTGGGAGTACCTGGCAAACAGTAGGTGCTCAGAGGGGATCACTCTTCCCAGGAGTCTGCATGTCTAGAAGTCTGGGAGGATTGTAAAGAGTGGATTAAACTGCCTGTTATATGGACAGTGTTCCCTTTTCCTTTTTTTATTCCTTTTTCATACCCAGTCTTTAGGAAATAAGGAAAATTACAATTCTCAGAACTTACATACTTTGTCTCAACTGATATTTTAGGTTGTATTTCCTGAAGACATATAATAATAATATGACATTATCATATTTAATTGATTATATTATACTAATATGTAATGACATATAATATGTACTACATAAGTTATAACAGTAGTAAATTTATTGACTTTCCATTTAAAAGACAAAACTTATCAGATTATATCAGGAGTCAGATAATTGATATTTCAGGTTTGTTGGCAAAGAAAGAAAACTGAATACATTACTTAGATATATACATGAGAAAGAAAACAGATTTTCACTATTGCTATTAATAATTTTAAATGGAATGTAATCCAAAGAGCTTCTCAGCCTATTCAGGGGAACCTCACTCACCACTACATGGTCACAATTCTGAGGAAAACAAGAAAACACCAAATGAGATTCTTGTTTCCATCAGTGGTGTGAACAGAGGTTTTCAAACTGTTAAAGGGAAAAGAGTCTGAATGTGGGTGAATGGCTGTGTTGTGCAGAATGGAGTGCTCTAGAGAAGAGAAGATACCACCCCCATTTTTCCTGGCCAGCTGGACACACCATCGTCTGTGTGCAGGGAGTGGAATCACACAGTGATGAGTCTGAGCCTGGAGTCTGCTTATCTTTGCAGCTGTGGTCACTCATGCACCCACAGTGCTTGGCCTACCAAAGTGATGTCTTTTACTAGTTCTTCCAAAGAATGGAAGATTTTTCAGGGCTCATAGAAAAGATATCTAAGCTGCGAAGGAAAAATGTGTATAGAAAATGAATTTCTGATCAATGACTTCAGCCAGGTACAATCATGCAGCAAGGAAGATGAATGGGCATGTTGAGGGAAGAAAGAGAAAAAGAAACCACAGATTTTGATTTTTTTCTCCCAAGAGGTTTGTATTAAACACCATCTGTCTGAGCCTAGGTGATTGGTGAGGTAGGAGGGCAGGGATTAAATTGTGTGTCCAGCGGAGAGAAGGTCTACCCCATGCTAAGTCAATAGCCTTTCTGACCTGACCACCTGGGCAAGGGCTTCTCAACGAAAAGAAGAGGAGGCAGGTGGTCTCTGCAGCTGGAAGCTCAGCACCTTCCCATGTTTCTTTGCATGTTCCTCCCAGCCATGCTGCTCTCCGGAGCCCATATCAATGCTTGGGTCAGACCTCAGGGGAAGAGCTACTCAATTAAGACCCAGAAAGATTCATGGAAGCCCCAGCTCAGCTTCTCTGCCTCCTGTTACTCTAGCTCCCCCGTGAGAGGAAGAGGAGATGGCTCTGCACTGAAACTCTCTCAACCTTCTTGGTTCCTCTGACCTGGCATCCCTGCTGAGCAAGAAGAGTAATTATAATTCAGTGTAGGTCAGTGACTGCGGCTGTGCTATGAGGATGGTGTGCTTGGTGCAGTTTATATGGTGACTTTCCTGTTTTATTCCAATCTCAGGTACCTCCAGAGAAGTTATGTAGATGCAGTTTCCTGACTCCTTGTCTTTGTCTTCAGGGAAAGAGACTCTCTCATCTGTGGGTGCAGTCAGAGCATTGGAAGCTCCTTAGCCTTGTATCAGCAGAAACCTGGGAAGGCTCCCTGGCTTCTCATTTATGGTGCATCCAGCAGGGCCACTAGAATCCCAGAGGGGTTCAGTGGTCATGGGTTGGAGACAGACTTTACTGTCACCATCAGCAGCCTGGAGCCTGAAGATTTTGCACTTCTTTGTCTTTTTTGATCTTTGTTTGTTTAAAGTCTGTTTTGTCAGAAACTGAAACGGCTGCTTTTTCTGTTTTCCATTTCTTTGGTAGATTTTCTCCATCTCTTTATTTTGAGCATATGTGTGTCATTGCACGTGAGTCTCTTCAAAAACAGGATACCAAAGAGGCTTAGTTGTTTTTCCAGGTTTCCACTCCATGTCTTCTAATCGGAGCATTTAGCCTATTTGCATCTAAGGTTAGTATGAATATGTGTGGATTTGATTCTGTCATCATGATGTTAGCTGGTTATTTCACAGACTTGTTTATGTGGTTGCTTTATTGTGTCACTTGTCTGAGTACTTCAGTGTGTTTTTGTAGTGGCTGGTAATGGTCTTTCCTTTCCATACTTAGTGCTTCCTTCAGGAGCTCTTGCAAGGCAGGTTTGGTGATGACGTATTCCCTCAGCATTTGCTTGTCTTAAAATGACCTTATTTCTCCACACTTATGAAGCTTAGTTTGGCCAGATATAAAATCCTGGGTTGGATTTGTTTTCTTTGAGAATGTTGAATATTGAGCCACAATCTCTTCCAGTTTGTAGGATTTCTGCTGAGAGATCCACTGTTGGTCGGATGGGCTTTTCTGTGCAGGTGAGAGGGCCTTTCTCTCCAGGTGCTTTTAACATTTTTTCTTTCATTCCCACCTTGGAGAATCTGATGATTATGTCTTGGGAATGATCTTCTTGTGGAGTATCTTACTGATTTTCTCCAAATTTCCTGAATTTGAATGTTGGCCTCTCTAGATAGGTAGGGGAAGTTCTCATAGATGATATCCTGAAATACATTTTCCAAGTTTGCTCCATTTACCTCATCTCTTTCAGGTATACCAATCAGTCGTAAAATGGGTCTCTTTACATAATCCAGTATCTCTTGGGGATTTTGTTCATTCCTTTTCATTATATTTGATCTCCTCCTACCTGCCCATCTTATCTCAGAAAGTCAGTGCTCAAGCTCTGAGATTCTTTTCCCCACTTGGTCTATTGTGCTGTTAATACTTGTGATTGCCTTATGAAATTCCTGTAGTGTGTTTTTCAGATCTATCATGCTGGTTATTTGCTTCTTTATACTGGCTATTTTGTCTGCTTCTGAAATGATTTTTTATTATTTTTAGCTTTCTTGAATTGGGTTACAAAATACTCCTGTAGCTCAATTAACTTTATTCCTATTCCTACTTCTGTCATTTCAGTCAGCTCGTGTTCAGCCCAGTTCAGAACCCTTGATGGAGAGGTGATGCAGTCATTTGGAGGAAAGAAACCATGCTGGCTTTTTGAGTTTTCAGTGGAGAACTAGTTGATTAATTTTTTTTGTGCTTAGTGATTTGTGTATCTTCTTTATGAAATCTGTTTTACATGTGTAGTCATGAAATACCTTTTCATGCTATTTTTAAAAAGCTTCATATTTTTGACTTTTACATTTCAGGTTATGATTCATTAAGAATTAATATTTGTATCCATGTGTACATAAAATGTACCAGTTAAGATTTATTTTGATTTAATATGGATATCTAATTGATCCAACATAATTGAGTTATAATATTTTTTTTCTACTAAATCACTGCTATGATCTGATTGTTTTTGTCCCCTCCAAAGTTCCCTTTCAAAGTGAGTTTTCAGGGCAACAGTATTAGAAGTTGGACCTTTTGGGTGATTAGGTTATGAGGGGTCTGCACTCATGAATAAAATTAATGCCTAATAAAAGTGGCTTCACATAAAGTTACCCCTTCACATAAAGTTACCCACCTTCACCATGTGATGATTCAGCCACAAGGTTCCATCTTGGGAGCAGGAGCAGCTCTCACCAAACACCAAGATTGCCAGTGCCTTGACCCTGGACTTCCCAGTGTCCATAACTGTGAGAAAATAAATTTGTGTTGTTAATTAATTACCCAGTCTAATTTTTTTTCAGTACAAGTGCCTTGAGACAATTGCTGTATGACTTTTATTGTAAATTGAGTGACTATATTTATGCAGAGTTGGTTTCAGATTCTTTAATTCATTGCACTGGGTTATCTTTCTCATCCTTCACTGGAACAATAATTTTTAAATTTTTAAATTAATTATTTTTTTGACACAAGGTCTTGCTTTGTTGCCCAAGCTGGAGTGCAGTGGTGTGATCTCAGCTCACTGGAACCTCTGCCTCCCAGGCTTAAGTGATCCTCTGACCTCACCCTCTCAAGTAGCTGAGACCACAGGCATGCAAGACTGTGCCCAGCTAATTTTTTTATACTTTTTTGTAGCAGTGGGGTTTCACCATGGTTCCCAGGCTGATCACAAACTCCTAAGCTCAAGCTATCCACCCACCTCAGCCTCCCAAACTGCAGCAACTACAGGTGTCAATCACTGCACCCAGCCACAGTATGGTAATTTAATATAGGATTTCATAGTGAGAAGTGTTAATCCTTCCATCTTGTTTTCCTCGTGTAAGATTACCATCACTGTTTTTTGCCTCTTTGCTTGTCCATCTAATTAGAAAAATCTTTTAAATTTCAACAAAATTCACAGTGATTTTTATTGTCACTGTATTGAATTAATTTGGGGAGATTTATATTTACAATATTAAGTTTTCTAATACATATACATGAAGTAACTTTCCATTTATTGGGTCTCCTTTAGTCTTTCTCCATAACCTTTTGTACATTTGCACATCCTCTTTATAACTTTTTATTTTACCATTACGTCAAACAGAGACAAGTTGCAAAAACAACTGTAAGAAATATAAAATGGACTCGTGTTCATTTGACTATCAACAGTTGACTTTCTACTTCCGTGTTCTTTCTATAAGTTGATATTCTGGGTACTACTGATGGAAACAATACAAACTACTCTGAAACTTAGTGACACATGTAAACTGCAACCATCTGCCTATCATCTCTGTGGTTCTGGATGTAGCCTGGACTCACCAAGTTTTCTGCCAGGCTTTTCAAAGAATACAGTCAGAGGGTGGGTAGGGAATGTGTCATCTCTAAGGTGATTGACACCGGATATAGGGTTCTCAGCTGGGGCTCTTTGCCTATTCATATGGGGACTTGGTTTCCTCAACACTTTCCTGAGAGGAGTAGACAGAAGTTATGTAGCCTAAATGGCCTCTTATAGCCTCAGAAGGCAAATAGTGTTACTTCTACCACTGTCTGAACCCCACCAAGAGTCAACAGAAATGAAGTGTAAGAAAGTAGGTTTAATGGGAGGAGCATCAAAATCATGCTGTTAGAAGGAACTGTACAACGGGAGCTCTTCTCACAGGCATCTTGGAGGATACAACAGGCTTCAGTGCACCCTGTGACCAAAGCAATTCACATTCCTCCCACATGCTAAATCCTCTAATTCTCAGATCCACATGCTCAAGTATTATTCCATGATCGTGTTAGGGTACTCTCAAAATGATGCCCTGGGAGAGTGATATTAGCAAGATGACAGAGTAGGAGATACCATTCTTCACATGCCCATTCCCAAGAACACAAACACACCCCAAAAAAGCAAAATCTACAATTAGACAGCTCTCCAAAAAGGAAAATAGCCTTTGGAGAGCTCAAGGATCCAATTAACGAAGTGCAGAAACACAGTGGGGAAAAAAGCCCAGAATAACCATACAGAAAGAATTGCTGGGAGATGGCAAACCTGAGAGTTTTGAGACATCTAGGAGCAAGGAAGCAGGAAGCAATTGTTATTAGCAGGGAGGCAGGGCCACTGCAGTCCCCATGGCCTGCTCTGTGGAGGACCCTGCAGCCTTTGCAGCTGAGGACCTCAGTATCCCCCAGGCAGCCTCCACTTTACAACTTTCCTGATGAAGGTCTGTTAGTGTTCATTGAAGATCACAGCAGCCTGCTCCAAAGTGGGCACTGGTGGTTTTTGGCACTAAAAATGCCTGAAGCCATGGGCATGTACATCACCCCAGAGAGGAGGATGTTGTGATACCTTCCCTCCACATCCTCCCAAGCAGTAGCCACTGTTGTGCTGCCTGGGACAGGGCTGCCTCCCAGCCCCAACTCTGCATCATCCCAGACCCAGGCTCCAGGACCTCATCCTGTGTTGGCAACTCAGACCTTGAGCCACTTCCATGTGGACCAGCCCCACCCCAAGCCCTGAGCTGCTGTCACTACAAGTGCACACACACTCCAGAGCCTGACCCTGAGGCTGCTCTGGAAATTGCCTAAGACATAACATAAATAGAGAATGTACAGCAACACAGTAGAGTGAAATGCAGAGAATAACCACACAGAAAGCATCTCTGGGAGATGGCACACCTGAGAGACCTGAGAAATATTGCACATGTGTCAAGAGTAATGAAATGCATTAGTCTATAAGATCAAAAAAATGGAACTTATGCAGGATAAACATCAAGACATGCATCACTATACAGATTATAGTTCAAATTCTAAATCACATACAAAGAGAAAATCTCAAATGTATCAAAAAAAAAACTGGTTCATTATACCAGGGAAACTGTAATAAAACCTCGATTAACTATTTATGGGACCAATAGAGGCAAGAAGACAGTGAGATTACGTATTTACATGCTGGGTGGAGAGGACTCAACCAAGGATTCATTATCCAGTGAAAATATGCTTCAAAAATAAAGGTAAAGTAAAAACACTTATTTATGAACAAAATGAAGAGAAAAGATTTCTTGTAGATATGCTCTATATATATTCAAGAGGTAATTTTTCAGAATCACAGGAAATGAGAGCAGATAGTAAGTTGAATGCACAGAAATAAATGAAGATTTCATAAATAGCAAAGAAAAGAGCAAGAAGCAAGGAAAAACAAAAGAAAAACAGGTTTTTCCTTCAATGTATATGAAACTCTAGTCCAGGAAAAAACAAGCTATTGTGATGAATATCTCAGTTCCAGTTACCTTGATGGGAATGGGAAAGCAGTTGTTGCCTGGGAAGGTGCAAGAGGGATGAATCTGGAGAATTTGAAATACTCTAGAGATTCATTGGGATGAAAAACATACATAAAACTTAATTGCATATTTAACATTTCAGCCCTTTACTCGGTATGTGCATTACCTCAAGAAAAAAAATTGAAAAAGCTAATTATGGACTAAAACATGAGAACAAAGAAAGAAGAATTATCGATTACTTATGGAATCTCAACCTTACTAAGAAGTGAAAAATGCCCCTGGGAAGTGCTAAGAAACAAGAAATCTAACAGAGGGGACAAAAGGGACAGGGAATTTATCCTACTTATGCAGCATAGATTTTATTTCTGTTGGTTTCCGTCCAAACAGAGAAGGCATTTAAGGAAATTTTCTCACCAGAGAGGCCCCTTCACCCTTCCCTTGGCTCTTTCCATTCCACTGCACCGACAAGAGATTTTGCATATTGTCCCCAAGGGACGACCTTCCCCTGTGAGTCTGAGATAAAAACTCAGCTCTAACCTTGGCTTGACTGATCAGGACTCCTCAGTTTACCTTCTCACAAAGAGGCTCCTTGCTCAGCTCCTGGAGCTGCTAATGCTCTGGCTCCCTGGTAAGGATAGAAGTAAAATGAGGTGGGAAAATGGGGTAGGAAGCTGAGATCTGGGGGCTCCACAGCTTCCCATATTTATTTCAACCCTGTGTTAGAGGCACATGGTCTATGCTCCAGGAAAGAGAATCCATATTAGTGCCTTATGAGTAATTAGGATCCTCTTCCAAGGAACAATGACCAGTGCTCTGGTTAAGATGTTGAAAATAAAGAGTTTGGCTGGGCGCGGTGGCTCACGCCTGTAATCTCAGCACTTTGGGAGGCCGAGGCGGGCGGATCACAAGGTCAGGAGATCGAGACCATCCTGGCAACACAGTGAAACCCCGTCTCTACTAAAAAATACAAAAAATTAGCCTGGCGAGGTGGCAGGCACCTGTAGTCTCAGCTACTCTGGAGGCTGAGGCAGGAGAATGGCATGAACCCCGAGGGGTGAAGCCTGCAGTGAGCTGAGATCGCGCCACTGCACTCCAGCCTGGGCGACAGCAAGACTCTGTCTCAAAAAAAAAAAAAAAAAGAAAGAAAGAAAATAAAGAGTTTCTTACTGGCTAGTACACAGTGCTTTCATTTTTTAAAAAAGTCTACTTTTCATGATATAAATGAAAACTGGAAAAAAATACATAACTGTAAATAAATATCATAAGGGAAATCACGAAAGTTGCTCATGGTGTGTCTATATAACCTTGCACTTCTTTCATATTATTTCAGGGTCCAGTGGGGATATTATGATGACCCAAACACTACTCTCCCTGCTCATCATCCCTGGAGAGCCGGCCTCCATCTCCTGCAGGTCTGGTCAGAGCCTGTTTACAGTGATGGAAAAACCTATTTTTTTTGGTACCTGCAGAAGCCAGGCCAGTCTTGACAGCTCCTGATCTATTTGGTTTCCAATCAGGCCTCTGGAGTCCCAGACAGGTTCAGTGGCAGTGGATCAGGCACTGATTTCACACTGAAAATTAGCTGGGTGAGGGCTGAAGATGTTGCATGCAAACTGTACAGTCTCCTCCCACAATGGTACAACCCCGAAAAAAACCTCCCTTCTGGGGTGCTCACATGCACGGCTTGCCTGGGGAGCAGGTCAGCAGAGTTTCTCAGGCTGCAGAAGAGGAGGCCGTTGGAGAATTCAGGGCAGAGTTTGCTGATGAGGACTCTGGCCCATAAGAGGCTCAGCTGCTCCTCAGTCCCACATGTTAAGGCTCCATCAGCTACCACAGGTGGCCATGTGCTCTGGGAACAACCAGCTCTGATGAAGGGAGAATGAATGAAAGCTCATCCTCACCCTCCCTGTCTGGTCCACAATTGTGGAGTCCATTTATTTGGCAGAACAATCAGATCATGGATGCAGGTTAGTTGTAATTCAATTGAAATACATATTAGAAACGACTGGTTTGGGGATAGTTTTATACATGATAACACTTGGCCATGTTGGGAAATTGCTATCTTCCCACTTTCCAAACTTTCTCTCTCCTTTACCACTCACACGAGCCTGCTCTCCCTAGTATTATGATGGAGAAAGCTTTGTACATCAGCTGTCTTCAGGGGAGTATGGCTAAGAATAATTAGATAAAATATTTGATTTTTTTCCACTTACAGATTTTTTAAACCTATGTGAAATATAAGATGATAATGCCAAAATAGTTTGGCATGCCTCAGTTACCTTTTCCTGACCGAAAATGGAGTTCTTGCAATTCCAAAAGTGGACTTTGAAAATAAACAAAATAATTCAGATAGAAAACAAAAAGTTTACGTAATGTACCACAGGAAAAATGCAGAATTGCATGAGATTTTTACTTCCTTCTCAAATTCTTAGAATTATAAAAGTATTTTACTGACATAGTATTTTAAAGAAGAAATATTTAGTACTACGTGGTCATAAGAAAATGATTTAAAAAATGAAAAAATGCATTATTTTTACATGACACTATTTTATTCCTGAAAATGAATCCGAATCTTCTCTTTTTAGTTGTAAATGTATAGAAAAATTATGCTCTTTATAGATTCCATTGAGAATAGTGCACTAAATTTATATGCTTTTTTAATTTGAGGGCTACGGTCTGATAAATATCTGTATACATTTTGCCATGCAACTTTTAAACCTAACAGAAATGCTATCTGTTAAAAAAGCAATAGTGCTTTCTCCACCATAATATTAGAGAGGGCAGTTTCGTGTGAGTGGTAAAGGAGAGAGAATGTTTGGAAAGTGGGAAGATAGCAATTTCCCAACATGACCAAGTGTTATCATGTAGAAAACTATCCCCAAACCAGCCATTTCTAACATGAATTCCACTTATGTTACCACTAATCTGCATCCATGATCTGATTTTTCTGCGAAATAAGTTCACAAGAATCCGAGTAATGAGTGATGTCTGTTACATGTGATAATACAGTGTAGAGACACAAAAGACTGATTAATCAATATAATGAGATCCTGATACTTGAGATGATTTATTTCAAGATAATGGATTCTGTAGTAAGTCCAATTAAAATTCCAATGTGTCATTTCTGTTAGGTTTAAAAGTTCCATGGCAAAATGTATATAGATATTTATCAGACTGGAGCCCACAAATTAAGAAACATAAGACATTTAATATGTTATTCAAAAATACTAATTAATGCATCATTGAGCCTAAATGTGATTACAGAATGCAGTGAAAGAAAATAAAATATAAGTAGCAAGAGCACGAGGTAAGCAATGCCATAGTCACCTTTAGCCCTCCTGTGATTCACAGCACCTACTCACCTTGAGTTTCTGCTTTTCTGTGAGACAGGAGATAAAATCAAAACCCATTCAAGGTGGTTAGATATAGTTTTTAGGTAAAGCAAACAAATGTACAACCTACATAATGCTGATATAACAAAGGTCTATATTCTCAAGTCAAAATAGTGAAAAATACGTGATTCCAAAAATTGAAAGGGGAGAGATACAAGGAGAATCAGAACATAATCAAATTTATTATGAAGAAGCCTCAAAACATGGTGGACTTAATGTGCAAGATTTCTATGTCTGTTGCCATGTCAGTGCAGAGGCAGGCAGGTGGCCTTCGTGGTGTGGGTGGCTCTGCTCCATGAGGTCACTAAGTTAGGCCAGAGGTACAACCACCCCGAGAACACAGCCTTCCTCCTTCCTCACAGTTACCGTCCCCATGGTCATCCTCAGCAGCATGAGGTGGAACAGAGTGGAGAGAAAGCTGCTTTCTTCTAAGGACTAAAAACAAAAATAGAAACAAATAAAACCTGGAGCTTTCCATCAGTGACAAAGGTACTTTTGACTCCATCACACATTTGAGACATTTTCCATTGAGTGGATCTGGTGATAAACCCACATTCATTGTTCGTTTGTTTTAATCTGAAAATGTGTTTATAAGATTCTTAAAAATACTTTTGACCATAAACTTATATTTATGTTAGACTATCTGAAGTTGTCATTTACCATTTCATAACTGCTGCTAAAAAGTCTTTTGTTAAAAAAATCTGTGACTCTAACTGTTCTTGTTTAAAAGAAATATGTCTTTTTAAGACACTCTGTCTTCTTTTAAGTTCTTAATTCAGCCCTCCTTTTTTTCTGATTCAGTGTGTTGTCTAATTTGTTATTTATGGTTAATTAATCAATAATTAATTTTCACAATCACAGAATCAAATGTCCTGTAAGTTGCTATGTCAAAGACCTGCCTGAAGATGGCCAACGCACTCCACAATAAACAAAAGAAAACATCACGGTCTTAGAAACACTGGGAAAGTAGTAGTGCTGGTGTCCCATTATCAACAGGGAGCCCTAGAGTTAGAGTCAAATCTTCCCTGTGACCAGGGCACCTGGGAGGAGCCACCTGTGTGCTGAATTGTGTGGAACCTGTCCCGTGCTCTGAGACTGGAAGCATGGCCTTGGCTGTGTCCCACCTGCTATGGACTGAATTGTGCCCTCAGATTCATGTTGAAACCCTAATTTTCAATGTGACTGTAGAAATTAGGACCTCTAAGATGCAATTGAGGTCATAATGAAGGGTCTCTGATCGAGCAGGATTTATGTTTCTACAATATCCAGAGAGCTCTCCTTTTTCTTCTTTCTCTCTATCCACTTTCCCCTCTATGGAAAGGCTGTGTGAAGACATGGTGAGAAGCTGGCATCTGCAAACCAGGAAGAAGATCTTTACCAGAAAACAAACCCTGCTGCATATCCATCTGGGATATTCAGGCACCAGAAATGTGAAAATTAAATTCTGTGGTTTATGCCATCCGGTCCAGTTTTTTTGGTGTGGCAGCGCAAGCTGACTCATCCACCTTCCCCACCCTCTGAGAGCAGAAGCAGCCTCAGGAGGCCCTTGGGGACATGGGGACTCAGCTTTACTCCTCTTCCTCCTGCTTTTCCAACTCTGGTGAGGAAGGAGAACTCAGCCTTCATTTTCAGTTTCTGTGCATTAAACATGAATGTTTCTTTCAAGATGAAGTTTTTAGCCCATTTTCCTTTCTCATCAGAATTTAATCGAACATGAAAATTAAGGATTATGAAATTGGCAGATTATCGTGTATTGCCTAGATGGGCCCTGGCCCAGGTGGTCAATAAAAAGTCTTTGTTAAATGTCTGCCTATCTCCATATTATAAAAGACATCAAGATTTTCCTTATAAGATAGAGATGACATTTTAACAAAGCCAGCAGAAGAGAAGAAATTTGAAGACAGAGACAGAGATTGAAGTGACAAGGACACAGAACGCTCAGGAAGGAAACAGAATCTTTGCTTCACTTTGTGCAGTTTGTTGGTTGGTAAGGTGGGCTCGGCAAAAACATTAACAAGCACAGAGGAAAAGCTCACCACTTAATCCCACAGCTGTGCATACAGTTTTACAGGATTTCTAACCATTTTTTTTTTTTCCAAGAAAAAGTAAAGAACAATACTTCAAACATTTGGAAACAGATTCAGCTTAGACAGGTCTGGAACAGGGTCTGAAGGTGCAACATATAAACAACCCTCTTTTTTCCAGTGCTGGAGAGATGGATTCTCAGAAGCAGAAGATACACATTCACGGAGCCTTCACTCCCTGTGCTCTCTGTGTTCCAGAGTATTTATCTGTGAATCTATGCTCCAGTGAGTGACAGTTTACAGTTAGTGAGATAATGCAGACAGCTTCAACCCTAGATGCCTTGCAGACAGGAATCCAGTCACAGGGTCTGCAGCTTCACCAAGGGATGCTCAGTGGGTGGCTTGGTCTTAATTCTCAACCAAAGAGAAACTCCCCTTTAATCAAAAAGAACCTTCACTGGGCCCCAGGAGGGGAACAGGACTCTGTGTTTCTCAACCTCATCCATGGTAGTGTTGGTTTGGACAATTTGGACTAATACTCTCTGTAGAACAAAGTCTACAAAATTGGAAACAGTATAAATGAGTTAAAGATGTCCTGTGTGTCTTGGCCCCTATGTTGTTTATTTCAAAACTGTGTTTACTTCTTAACGGCGTGTTTCAAACTCAAATTTTAAATGCAATTATTTTAAAAACACCCCAAGGAAGAATGTTTTTAATTTTCTAGAAAATACTTACTTTGCATGTCCAGAAAATTTCAACCACACCTGCCAGCAATAAGATAAACCCCGGTTATGAAAACCTTAAACCAGAAGCTCCCCACTGTGCTGCTGTGTGGTGTTCCCTAGACACACAGCCCCTTGTCCAGTGACCCATCCATTTTGAGAAGCAACCCTGGTACCTTATTCTCTGCATAGATTCCTGCTGGGATGCACTTGTCTCTGCAAACCTGTCAAAGTTTCACCTAATAAAGTCATGTGTGCGACTGCCCCCTGTGGCCATCTCTTTTCCTTGCTCAGCCCTCAAGTCCTTTCAATCCCCTACAAATCAGATCACAGTGTCCACCCCAAACACTGAATCCAGGGTCATGAACACAAACAATTCCACTTCTAAGACTCTCTTCCCAAGTCTTATGAATAATACAGTTGCTCCCAATTCTATGGACCCCAAACTAACTGCATGAGGAAAAGGAGACACAGCAATAATAAACCTCACCTGTGTAAGTCCTCCCTCATTCCGGTGACCATGGTTCATGTTAGAGAAACAGAGGCAGAGGCCTGCTGTACACCTAGATCCGAATGGAGGTTGTTCCATCACCTTCTGATCTGTGTCCACTGTGGAGTGACCAGCTTTGTCTGCTGTTGTCAAAGCCTTGGCATAAGTTTCATAGGAAATAGCAAGGCTATCTTAAATTCAAGCATCTTAAAAAATACTTTGCAAAAATAACCTTTTCAAGAATTGACTTATAGTAAAAGAAATCACGACAATTTTTTTTACTGTTACTCACTTTGCTGCAATTCAAGTTTCCATATTGGATAATAGATAGAACTGATTCTTCATTTAACACCCTTTGAGAATAATTATTAAGAACTTGCAATAAGATGCACCATCTCATTTTATTTTAGTTAGGCTGATTGTGTTTTGTGTTTTCTTTTTCTTCTTCTGCCTCTGACTTTTCTTTTTTCACTATTTTCATTAATTAGGAGTCTGACTTTTTAAAAACTTAGAAGCAAATTAGAATTGGTTAATAATATAAGAAAAGAAAAATTCAGGTACACAAAAGTTATTCAATTTAATGACAAAATAGTAAATAAAATTGCAATAGTATAATATGAGCCTTTATTCTAATCCAGTTTCTTAAGTACAATTCGATCTCCTTAATCCACATTATTACAATGAAGTTCAATATTTAGGGATCAATATCATTGCTATTCAATTATTTTTCCCAATCTTGTAAAAGATGTATTTTCATAGATTTCCCAGAAGATATTAAAACCAAGCCTTCCTCTGGAATCTTACGTAGAATTTAATTTGTTTACATTCTTGGGCAATTAAATATAAATTTCTGTTAAATTACTCAAGATTACATGGCACACCAAGTTAATCTTTCAATTGTTCCCAGAATTTTTTTGTTTTTTTCCAGAAATGTGACTGTCCTTGTGATGGTGTTTGGTATCAGCACCATTATTCAGGGGATGTTCAATTAAATAATAAGCACATCACTAACAAATGAAGAAACATGAGATTATTTCCCTTTGTAATGATCAGCTGTGGGGCAGACTCACATCCCTGAGCTGTGAGCATCTTTACATGAAACCATAAAAATGTCAGTTTCAGGTACAGGTAACTCCAAGACATGAAACTGTAGATGCAGTCCTTGCTCTTCTCATATAGAAAATTTCCTTCTCAACTGCAGATTTAGGGCTGTGGCTGCACCACATCTAGGCTGGGGGTGATTCAGGTCTCACTCAGGGTTGGCAAGAACCTGGAAGCCCTGATAGGACCTGATCCCACATGACTAGGGAGACTGTGTGAGGAGAGTTTTCCTAAGCACCACTAGGAAAAGCATAATGCAATGTTATTTCTTATTGGTCTGTATCATTAACCAAGGAAATTCTTACCTATGCGATTCTGCTGGTTAATCTTGTATACGTGAGATGATTATGATGGGATTATCCCAGATTGAAAAGTTGGTCACTAGGAATTTTATATTCACTGTCTAAGGCATAACATTCTTGTGCCTTTTCCTCTTACTTATGCTGGGCTCTTGGTTCTAAACGTAAAGACCCACACTATTCTTTCTGTGAGGCCCTTGGACAGAGCTTTCTTTTGGGGCCTACTTTCCAGATCCCAGGGAAGGGGAGATTCTAACACTTGCATTGCAAGATCTTGAGCCTTTGTCCTGGAAACAGCATATACCAGGAAACACTTGAACTGGCTTAGGAGCACTTTTTATTTGCAGGCCCTCTGCCCATCAGTGCTTGTGGGAATGGGGCTGTTTTCTTCTCTAGATGGACTGGGAGGGAGCCATGCAGGATGGCATTCACCTCCCAGAGATGCATCCTAGAAACACATTTCCACATTGTCAGGGTCCTTGTGCTTTCTCAGTGTGGTATGCACTACACAATGTGTCCCTGCCCAAGGTCCCAACTTTCACAGTCAGAGCCTTCTTCCCTTGACCACAGGCAAACTTGATTTGAACTATGTTTGTTTTACTCCAACAAACATTTTATGTCATATTGTTCACAGAAGAGATCTTCCACCTGCCCCATCAACCTTTTCCACACTGCTGCACCCACCAGGTGATTTGCATATTGTACCCTAGGGAGGTTCTTCCCTTTTGAGTCTGAGATAAAAGCTCAGCTCTAGCCTCACCTTGACTGATCAGGACTCAACAGGTCACCTTCTCACAATGAGGCTCCCTGCTCAACTCCTGGGGCTGTTAATGTTCTGGGTCCCTGGTAAGGATAGGATTAAAATGAGGTGGGAAAATGGGGAGAGAGGGTGAGTTCTGGTGGCTCCACAGCTTCCTATATTTATTTCAACCATGTGTACAGGCACATGGTCTATGCTCCAGAAAACAGAATTCATATTTTTGTGTCAGGAATAAGTATGAATCACCTCCCAGGAACAATGACCAGTGCTCTGATTAAGATCTTGAAAATAGAGGGTTCCCTGCTGGCTAATAAATATTGGATTAATTTTAGGAAGTCTACTTTTAATGATATAAATCAAAACTTTAAAAAATATGTAACTAAATCAAAATCTTAAGGGAAATCATGAAAGTTGCTCATAGTGATCTATATAACCATGCACTTCTCTGTTATTATTTCAGGATCCAGTGAGAACATTGGGATGACCCAGATTCCACTCTCCCTGCCTGTCACCCTTGGAGAGCCAGCCTCCATCTCCTGCAGGTCTAGTCAGAACCTCATGGATAGTGACCATGGATTCACCTATTTGTATTGGTACCTGCAGAAGCCAGGCCAGTCTCCACAGCTCCTGATCTATTTTGTTTCCTACCGGGCCTCTGGAGTCCCAGACAGGTTCAGTGGCAGTGGGTCAGGCACTGATTTCACACTGGAAATCAGCAGGGTGGAGGCTGAGGATGTTGGGTTTTATTACTGCATGCAAAGTAGAGAGCTTCCTCCCACAGTGGTATAGTCCTGAACAGAAATCTCTCTGCTGGGGTGTCCCAGCTGCTCACATGCCCTGCTTGTCTTGGGGGCAGCTCAACAGGGTCTCTGAGACTGCAGAAGAGGAGGCCGTTGGAGGAATCAGGTCAGAGTATGCTTCTGAAGACTCTGTCTGGGAGGACAGGTGCATGTCACTAAGCGTGGCTAATTTTTATATTTTTCATAGCATTGGTACTTCACCATGTTGCACAGCCTGTTGTCAACCCCATGGGCTCAAGCCACTCACCTGACATGGCCTCCCAACCTGCTGAGTGTATAGGTGTGAAACATTGTGTCCGGTCAGCACCCCTGTTTATGTTCCTGTCACCTCACACAGCCTTCACTCTCATAAGCAACAGGAAAATGAGGATGTTCAAGGACGCTGTGAGTAAAAAATTGGGACAAAAGGAAAAGGAGAATGGAATCCTCCTTCCTTGCCTACATTTGTTGAAATTTATTGAGCAAAACAGCCAGACAATTGATCATTTCTGGCATAACATGTTGAATACATCTTAGGGCTTAGCAATTTTTGGTAAATTTTAAAGAAAATATTTGGTTATATGTAAAATTGGTATTTTCCCACTTTTTAAATTCCTGTTGTTCTATTTCCCATTCTTCTCCACTCCATGAGACAGTAGAGACAGGATTCTCCACTAGTTCTCCTCAGGGTGAGCTGACTGAGGACAATCAGTAACATCTTGTTCGTGAGTGTCAAATAGATTTTGTAATTTCATAGCAGACACAAGATACTAATACTAAAACTCTTTGATTACAATTGAATCTTGCTGATGGAAATAGGGAGTTCTTGAAATTTGGAAAGTTGGTATTAAAAATAAATTGCAGGCGTTCCAAGATGACCGAATAGCGACAGCTCCAGTCTACAGCTCCCAGCATGATCAGCTCAGAAGACGGGTGATTTCTGCATTTCCAACTAAAGTACGTGGTTCATCTCAAGGGGACTGGTTGGACAGTGGGTGCAGCCCACAGAGGGCGAGCTGAAGCAGGTTGGGGCATTGCCTCACCCGGGAAGGGCAAGGGGTCCAGGAATTCCCTTTCCTAGCCAAGGGAAGCTGTGACAGACGGCACCTGGAAAATTGGGACACTCCCAACCTAATACTGTGCTTTTCCAACTGTCTTAGCAAATGGCACACCAGGAGATTATATCCCGCACCTGGCTCAGTGTCCCATGCCCACGGAGCCTCGCTCACTGCTAGCACAGCAGTCTGAGATCGAACTGCAAGGTGGCAGCCAGTCTAGGGGAGGAGCACCTGCCAGTGCTGAGGTTTGAGTAGGTAAACAAAGCAGCCGAGAAGTTCAAACTGGGTGGAGCCCACCACAGCTCAAGGAGGCCTGCCTGCCTCTGTAGACTTCACCTCTGGTGGCAGGGCATAGCTGAACAAAAAGCAGCAGAAACTTCTGGAGACTTAAACGTCTTTGTCTGACAACTTTGAAGAGAGTAGTGGTTCTCCCAGCATGGTGTTTGAGCTCTGAGAATGGACAGACTGCCTCCTGAAGTGGGTCCCTGACACCTGTGTAGCCTAACTGAGAGACACCTCCCAGTAGGGGCTGACTGACACCTCATATAGCCAGGTGCCCCTCTGGGATGAAGCTTCCAGAGGATCAGGCAGCAATATTTGCTCTTCTACAATATTTGTTGTTCTGCAGCCTCTGCTGGTGATACCCAGGAAAACAGGGTCTGGAGTGGACCTCCAGCAAACTCCAATAGACCTGAAGCTAAGGGACCTGACTGTTAGGAGGAAAACTAACAAACAGGAAGTGATAGCATCAACATCAACAGAAAGGATATCCACACTAAAGCCCCATCAGTAGATCACCATCATCAAAGACTAAAGGTAGATAAAACCACAAAGATGGGGAGAAACCAGAGCAGAAAGGCTGAAAATTCTAAAAAGCAGAGTGCCTTTTCTCCTCCAAAGGATTGCAGCTCCTCACCAGCAATGGATCAAAGCTAGATGGAGAATGACTTTGATGAGCTGGCAGAAGAAGGCTTCAGAAGGTCAGTAGTAACAAACTTCTCTGAGCTAAAGAAGGATGTTTGAACCCATTGCAAAGAATCTGAAAACCTTGAAAAATGACTAGATGAATGACTAACTAGAACAAATAGTGTAGAGAAGACCTTAAATGACCTGATGGGGCTGAAAACCATGGCATGAGAACTACGTGGTACACGCACAAGCTTCAATAGCTGATTGGATCAAGTGGAAGAAAGGGTATCAGTGATTGAAGATCAAATTAATGAAATGAAGCAAGAAGAGAAGTTTAGAGGAAAAAAGAGTAAAAAGAAATGAACAAAGCCTCCAAGAAATATGGGACTATGTGAAAAGGCCAAATCTACATTTGATTGGTGTACCTCAAAGTGACAGGGAGAATGGAACCAAGTTGGAAAATCCTCTTCAGGATATTATCCAGGAGAACTTCCCCAACCTAGCAAGGCCGGCCAACATTCAAATTCAGGAAATACAGAGAACACCACAAAGATACTCCTTGAGAAGAGCAACCCAAAGACACATAATTGTCAGATTCACCAAGGTTGAAATGAAGGAATAAATGTTAAGGACAGCCAGAGAGAAAGGTCGGGTTACCCACAAAGGAAAGCCCATCAGACTAACAGCAGATCTCTCAGCTGAAACTCAACAAGCCAGAAGAGAATGGGGGCCAATATTCAACATTCTTAAAGAAAAGCATTTTCAACCCAGAATTTCAAATCCAGCCAAACTAACCTTCATAAATGAAGGAGAAATAAAATCCTTTACAGACAAGGAAATGCTGAGAGATTTTGCACCACCAGGCCTGCCTTACCAGAGCTCCTGAAGGAAGCACTAAACATGGAAAGGAACAACCGGTACCAGTCACTGCAAAAACATGCCAAATTGTAAAGAACATCAATGCTAGGAAGAAACTACATCAACTAACGGGCAAAATAACCAGCCAACATCATAATGACAGGATCAAATTCACACATAACTATATTAATCTTAAATGTAAATGGGCTAAATGCTCCAATTAAAAGACACAGACTGGCAAATTGGATAAAGAGTCAAGACCCATCAGTGTGCAGTATTCAAGAGACCCATCTCACGTGCAGAGACACACATAAGCTCAAAATAAAGGGATGGAGGAAGATCTACCAAGCAAATGGAAAGCAAAAAAAAAAAAAAAAAAAAAAGCAATGGTTGTAATCCTACTCTCTGATAAAATAGACTTTAAGCCAAAAAAGATCAAGAGACAAAGAAGGCCATTACATAATGGTAAAGGGATCAATTCAACAAGAAGAGCTAGCTATCCTAAACATATATGCACCCAATACCTAAACATATAGGCACCGAGATTCATAAAGCAAGTCCTTAGAGAACTACAAGGAGACTTAGACACACAATAATAATGGGAGACCTCAACACCCCACTGTCAATATTATACAGAGCAATGAGACAGAAGGTTAACAAGGATATCCAGGACTTGAACTCAGCTTTGCACCAAGTGGACCTAATAGACATCTACAGAACTCTCCACCCCAAATCAACAGAATATACATTCTTCTCAGCACCACATCACACTTATTCCAAAATTGACTACATAGTTTGAAGTAAAGCACTCCTCATCAAATATAAAAGAAATCACAACAAACTGTCTCTCAGACCACAGTGCAATCAAATTAGAACTCAGGATTAAGAAACTCACCAAAACTGCACAACTACATGGAAACTGAAGAACCTGCTCCTGAATGACTACTGGGTAAATAATGAAATGAAGGCAGGAATAAATATGTTCTTTGAAACCAATGAGAACAAAGACACAAGGTACTAGAATCTCTAGGACACATTTGAAGCAGTGTGTAGAGGGGAATTTATAGCACTAAATGCCCGCAAGAGAAAGCAGGAAAGATTTAAAACTGACACTCTAACATCACAATTAGAAGATCTAGAGAAGCAAGAGCAAACAAATTCAAAAGCTAGCAGAAGGCAAGAAATAACTAAGATCAGAGCAGAACTGAAGGAGATAGACTCAAGAAAAACCCTTCAAAAAATCAGTGAATCCAGGAGCTGGTTTTCTGAAAAGCTCAACAAAATTGATAGACCGCTAGCAGGACTAAGAAAGAATAAAAGAGAGAAGAATCAAATAGACACAATAAAAAATGGTAAAGGGGATATCACCACCAATCTCACAGAAATACAAACTACCAACAGCAAATGCTATAAATACCTCTATGCAAATAAACTAGAAAATCTAGAAGAAATGGATACATTCCTGGGCACATACACTCTCCTAAAACTAAACCACGAGGAAGTTGAATCCCTGAATAGACCAATATCAGGCTCTGAAATTGAGCCAATAATTAATAGCCTACCAATGAAGAAAAGTCCAGGACCAGACAAATTTACAGCCGAATTCTACCAGAGGTACAAAGAGGGGCTGGTACCATTCCTTCTGAAACTACTCCAATCAATAGAAAAAGAGGGAATCCTCTCTAACTCATTTTATGAGGCCAGCATCATCCTGATACCAAAGCCTGGCAGAGACATAACAAAAAAAGAGAATATTAACCAATATCCCTGATGAACATCGATGCGAAAATCCTCAATAAAATACTGGCAAACTGAATACAGCAGCACATCAAAAGCTTATCCACGATGATCAAGTTGGCTTCATCTCTGGGATGCAAGGCTGGTACAACATACGCAAATCAATAAACATAATCCATCACATAAACAGAACCAAAGACAAAAACCACATGATTATCTCAATAGATGCAGAAAATGCCTTTGAGAAAATTCAACAGTGCTTCATGCTAAAAACTCTCAATAAACTAGGTATTGATGGAATGTATCACAAAATAATAAGAGCTATTTATGACAAACACACAGCCAATATCATACTGAAGGGGCAAAAACTGGAAGCATTCCCTTTGAAAACTGGCACAAGACAGGGGTGCCCTCTCTCACCACTCCTATTCAAAATAGTGTTTGAAGTTCTGGCCAGGGCAATCGGCCAGGAGAAAGAAATAAAGGGTATTCAATTAGGAAAAGAGGAAGTCGAATTGTCCCTGTTTGCAGATGACATGATTGCATATTTACAAAACTTCACCATCTCAGCCCCAAATCTCCTTAGGCTGATAAGCAACTTCAGCAAAGTCTCAAGGTACAAAGTCAATGTGCAAAAGTCACAAGCATTCCTATACACCAGTAACAGACAAACAGAGAGACAAATCATAAGTGAACTGCCATTCACAATTGCTACAAAGAGAATAAAATATCTAGGAAACCAGCTCACAAGGGTTGTGAAGGACCTCTTCAAGGAGAACTACAAACCACTGCTCAACAAAATAAAACAGGACACAAAGGGAACAACATTACACTCTCATGATTAGAGAGAATCAATACCGTGAAAATGGCCATACCGCCCAAGGTAATTTATAGATTCAATGCCATCCCCATCAAGCTATCAATGACCTTCTTCAAAGAATTGGAAAAAAACTACTTTAAAATTTACATGGAACCAAAAAGGAGTCTGCAATGCCAAGTCAATCCTGAGCAAAAAGAACAAAGCTGGAGGCATCATGCTACCTGACTTCAAACTATACTACATGGCTACAGTAACCAAAACAGCATAGTACTGGTACCAAAACAGAGATACAGACCAATGGAATAGAACAGAGGCCTCAGAAATAATACCACACACCTACAACCATCAGATCTTTGACAAACCTGACAAAAACAAATGGGGAAAGGATTCCCTATTTAATAAATGGTGCTGGGAAAACTGACTAGACGTATGTAGAAAGTTGAAATTGGATCCCTTCCTTACACCTTATACAAAAATTAATTCAAGATGGATTAAAGACTTAAATTTTAGACCTAAAACCATAAAAACCCTAGAAGAAAACCTAGGCACTACCATTCAGGACATAGGCATGGGCAAGGACTTCATGACTAAAACACCAAAAACAATGGCAACAAAAGCCATAATTGACAAATGGGATCTAATTAAACTAAAGAGCTTCTGCACAGCAAAAGAAACTACCATCAGAGTGAACAGGCAACCTACAGAATGGGAGAAAAATTTTGCAATCTACCCATCTGATAAAGGGCTAATATCCAGAATCTACAAAGAATTTAAAGAAATTTACAAGAAAAAATCAAACAGCCCCATCAAAAAGTGGGCAAAGGATATGAACAGACACTTCTCAAAAGAAGATATTTATGCAGCCAACAGACACATGAAAAAATGCTCATCATCACTGGCCATCAGAGAAATGCAAATCAAAACCACAATGAGATACCATCTCACACCAGTTAGAATGGTGATCATTAAAAAGTCAAGAAACAACAGATGCTGGAGAGGATGTGGAGAAATAGGAATGTTTTTACACTGTTTGGTGGGAGTGTAAACTAGTTCAACCATTGTGGAAGACAGTGTGGCAATTCCTCAAGGATCTAGAACTAGAAATACCATTTGACCCAACCTTCCCATTACTGGGTATATACCCAAAAGATTAGAAATCATGCTTCTATAAAGACACATGCACACGTATGTTCATTGCAGCACTATTCACAATATCAAAGACTTGGAACCAACACAAATGTCCATCAATGATAGACTGGATTAAGAAAATGTGGCACATATACACTATGGAATACTATGCAGCCATAAAAAGGATGAGTTCATGTGTTTTGTAGGGACATGGATGAAGCTGGAAACCAACATTCTGAGCAAACTATCCAAGGACAGAAAACCAAACACCACATGTTCTCACTCATAGGTGGGAATTGAACAATGAGAACACTTGGACAAAATGTGGGGAATATCACACACCCGGGCCTGTCTTGGGGTGGGGGATGGGGGAGGGATAGCATTAACAGGGATACCTAATGTAAATGATGAGTTAATGGGTACAGCAAACCAACAAGGCACATGTATACATATGTAACAAACCTGCATGTTATGCACATGTACCCTAGAACTGAAAGTGTAATAATTTAAAAAAAGTTAAAAATAAAACTACTACCTGAGTCAGCAATCTCACTACCGGGGATATATCTAACAGAAATGAAATCAATATGTCAAAGAAATACCCACACTCCTATGTTTCTTGCAGCATTATTCAAAATAGCCAAGGTACGGAATCAAACTAAGTGTCTAACAATGGATGATGAATAAAGAAAATTTGGTATATATACACAATCGAATACTATTGTGCCATAAAAATAAGTAAAACCTTGTCATTTGTAACATGGGTAAGCCTATAGGACATTATGTGAAGTAAAAGAAATCACATTCAAAATACAATCATGCCATTCCTACAGTCTCCTAAAGTCTTAACTCATTCCTGAATTAACCCAAATGTTCAAGTCCAAAATCTCATCTGAGACACAGGAAGTTCCTTCTCCCTATGAACCTGTAAAATCAAAAGCAAGTTAGTTACTTCTTACATACAATAGGAATATAGGCATTGGGTAAATACGCCTGTTCTAAGTGGGAGAAACTGGCCAAAACAAAGGGGCTACAGGCCCCATGCAAGTCCAAAATCTAATAGGGCATTCATTAAATCTTTCATGGGCTGGCGTTGAGTCTCTGGGGATTTTCCAGGTGCACAGTGCAAGTTGTTGGTGGATCTACCATTCTGGGGTCTGGAGGATGATGGTCCACTTCTCACAGCTGCACTAGGCAGTGCCCCAGTGGAGACTCTGTGTGTGTGATCCTACCCCACATTTTCCTTCTGCACTGCCCTTGCAGAGGTTTTCCATGAGGGCTCCACTCCTGCCGAAAACTTCTGCATGTACATCCAGGCATTTTTATACACCCTCTGAAATTTAGGCAGACCTCAATTCTTGACTTCTGTGCACATGCAGGCCCAACACCACGTGTAAGCCGCCAAGGCTTGGGGCTTGTACCTACGAAAGCAATGGCCTGAGCAGTACATTGGCCACTTTTAGCCATGACTGGGATGCAGGGCACCAAGTCTTGAGCCTGTATCAATCAGCAAGGCCCTGGGCTCAGCCCATGAATCCATTTTATCTTCCTACACCTCAAGGCCTGAGATCAGATAAGATGCCTGAAGACCTCCGACATGTCCTGGAGACATTGTCCCCATTGTCCTGGCGATTAACATCTGGCCCTTCATTACTTATACAAATTTCTGCAGCCACCTTGAATTTCTCAGAAAATGGGTTTTTCTTTTCGATCACATCATCAGGCTGCAAATTTTCCAAAATTTTATGCTCTGCTTCCCTTTTAAACATAATTTCCAATTCCAAACCATATCTTTGCATAAAACTGAATGATTTTAAGAGCACTCAAGTCATCTCTTTAATGATTTGCTGCTTAGAAATTTCTTCCACCAGATACCTTGAATCATGCCTCTCAAGTTCAAAGTTCCACAGGTCTCTAGGGCAGGGGCAAAATGCTACCAGTCTCTTTGCTAAAGCATAGCAAGAATCATCCTTATTCCAGTTCCCAATAAGTTTCTCATCACCATCTGAGACCACCTCACCTGAACTTCATTGTCCATATCACTCTCAGCATTTTGGTCAAAGCCATTCAACAATTCTCCAGGAAGTTCCAAACTTTGCCACATCTTTCTATCTTCTTCTGAGTTCCCCAAAAGGTTCCAACTTCTGCCCATTACCCAGTTCCAAGGTCACTTCCACATTCACAGGGATCTTTTAGCAATGCCCCACTACCTCGGTACCAATTTACTGTATTAGTTCATTCTAATGCTGCTATGAAGAAGTACCTGAGACTGCGCAATTTATAAAGAAAAGAGGTTTAATAATTTCACAGTTCTACATGAATGAAGCCTCAAGAAACTTACAATCATGGCAGAAGGAACCTCTTCACAGGATAGCAGGAGTGAGAATGAGTCTGAGAGAAGGGGGGAGCCCTTTAGAAACCAACAGATCTTGTGAGACTCACTCACTATCATGAAAACAACATGGGAGAAACCACCTCCAAGATCCAATTACTTCCACCTGGTCCCACCCTTGACAGGTGGGGATTATGGGGATTACAATTCAAGGAGAGCTTTGGGTGGGGACACAAAGCGAAACCATATAAATCGGTAATAGAAGACAACAACAACAAAGAATGGAATAAAATAAATGTTTCTGAACTCTTGGGAGCAGCCATTGGATGAAGTTATAAAGTTTACAAATATCTGGAGTCTATGATGACTTGGTAATTATTTATTTAGGCAGATCTTATTCACCTTTTCCATTCTTGCTTTGGAAAATATCCAGCTTAAAACCCAGAGACTGGGTGGTTTTCACATAGGATGGAATCCAGCAGTCCAAGAAGAAATTTGAAACAAAATATAAGAAGTTATTTAATCTATTCACTCAAGACCTATGATTGCACCAACAGTTATCTAAGGCAAAAGAAAAAGAATTCTGTTGATTAAGTGAAAAAATTAAAGCAAATGTTTGCTGCTAAGTTATATATATATATATATATATATTTTTTTTTTTTTTTTTTTTTGAGACGGAGTTTTGCTCTGTCACCCAGGCTGGAGTGCAGTGGTGCGATCTCGGCTCACTGCAAGCTCCGCCTCCCGGGTTCACGCCATTCTCCTGCCTCAGCCTCTCCGAGTAGCTGGGACTACAGGCGCCCGCCACCACGCCCGGCTAATTTTTTGTATTTTTGGTAGAGACGGGGTTTCACCGTGGTCTCGATCTCCTGACCTCGTGATCCGCCCGCCTCGGCCTCCCAAAGTGCTGGGATTACAAGCGTGAGCCACCGCACCCGGCTGCTAAATTATATTTTTGAGTATACTTCTAAACAAGAGCAACCTCTTTTAGCTGGCATATAGTTTCAAGATGCAATAAAGACAATTTGTTTTAAATGAAAATTCTTAGTGGTGGTCAGAATCACAGCTTAACAATTGAAGAATCTGTGGCTTTTATGGAGGCCTTATTTTAGAAACAAGGCTTCTTTCTTTAAGAGTGAGAAGTGATGGGATCTTAGAGAAAATAAAGAATGTGTAAAACAGAGAATGTTCAGAGAGGCAATGGAACGATCAGTTCACCTTATGCAGTTTCATTGTGGGAGAGGTGGGCTCCGCAGAAAAATTAACATGCATAGAGATAAAGCCTTCATGCCAACAAAGGTTTCCATTAATCTCATAGCTAAGTCTGTACATTATATATTTTTCTCTATTTTCCACGAAAAAGAAAAACAATAATTAAAAAATTTAGAAACAGATTCAGATGAGGAAGACCTAGAAAAGGATCTTGAAGAACCAAAGAGGTCAGACCGTAAACAAGCATGTTTAGCCCAGAGTTCAGAAAGATTTTTTTCTCAGAAACACATTCAAAGAGCCTACTCTGAGCCCCCTGTGTACAGAATATTTATCCACGAATTTATGTTCTAGTGAGCAAGAGTTTGTATTTAGTGAGCTAATGCGGCCAGCACCAATCCAAGGTGCCTGGGAGCCAGAAATTGAGTGCAGATGATCTGGAGTTACACAGAGGGATGTCCCCCATGCTGTCAGTTTAGTCTCAATTCTCACCCAAGGAAAACACTCACTTTTAATCAGAAAAATTGTCCAACGGGGTCCAGATGGAGAACAGGGCTCTGTGTGACTCCATCTCACCCATAGCAATGTGGGATTGGGCTATCTGGACTAATTCAGTCTGTAGAAGAAGTCTACAGAATGGGCCACAGGTTTATATTAATGAACCAACAATGATCTATGTGAACTGCCCCTGTGTTATTTCTAAGCTGCAGGCTTATTTCTCAATGACATGTGACAAACTCAAATTTTACAATACAGTAATTTCATAAATAGCTGAATGAAGACTTTTAGCCATTTAAAAAATGCTTGTTTTGTCTATTCCAAGATATTTTACCCACACTTGATGGTAATAGATAAGTCCCAGGTTATGCAAACCCCAAACTGCTACTGCCCTGGGAGCTGTATGACCCAGAATCTCCCCACTGTGCTGCTGTGTGACATCCCCTGGACGCATAGCACCTTCTTCAGTAAATCCGCATTCCCACCTTCTGAGAAGCAACCCTGGCACTTTAGCCCCTGCTCAGACTCCTGCTGTGAGGAACGTCTCCCTGAAAACCCATCAAAGCTTTGCCCAATAAAAGTCGTGTGCTCTACTACACCCTTGTGTCCATCTCTTTGTCCTTGATCAGCCCACAAGCTCCTCAAACTCTCTTGCAAACAAGATCTTACACACAGAAGTTACAAAATTTAATGAAGGAAAATCATAAACATATTAAATGGTAAAATATGAGACTTTCATTCTAATCCTACCTCCTCATCACAATCTGTGATCATCAACCCAGGTTATCACCATGGAGTTCAACATTTAAAGCCAGTATCATTTTTACTTAATTATTTTTTCTAACCTTGTGAAAAATATCTTATTTTGCTAGATTCCTCAGAATGTATAGAAACCAAACTTTCTTGTGGAATCATACTTAAAACTTTATTTGTATATATATATATATTTTTTTTTGAGACGGAGTCTCGCTGTTGCCCACGCTGGAGTGCAGTGGCGTGATCTCGGCTCACTGCAGGCTCCGCCCCCCAGGGTTCACGCCATTCTCCTGCCTCAGCATCCCAAGTAGCTGCGACTACAGGTGCCCGCCATCTCGTCTGGCTAATTTTTTGTGTTTTTAGTAGAGACGAGGTTTCACCGTGTTAGGATGGTCTCGATCTCCTAACCTCGTGATCCGCCCGCCTCGGCCTCCCAAAGTGCTGGGATTACAGGCATGAGCCACCACGCTCAGCTATGTATTTTTTTTTTTTTTTTACCAGGTATGACTATGGGTTACATTTCCGAAGATTACATAGCACAGAAATATATTATTTCAATTCTTCTTAGATTGTTTTCCCCTGCAGGACAGTGAGTGTCCCTGTGAAAGCAATTAGGCACCGTTTATCAGGAGTTGTTCAATGAAATACTAAGCACTGCATTGACAGATAAAGAATAGTCAGGTTGTTTCCCTATGTTAATGATTAGCTGTGTTGCAGACTCACATCCCTGAGCTTTGGTTGTCTTTACATGAATGCAAAGAACATGCCAGTTACAGATACAGGTGATTCAACACATAAAACTGTGGGTCCAGCTCTTGTACTTCTCACAGCTTCTCTGTTTGAACTGTGGATTCATGGCTGTGGCCACACCACATACAGGCTGGGGGAGACTCAGGTCTCTCTCAGAGTTGACAAAGACCTGACAGGACCTCATTCCACACAATGAGGAAGACTGTGTAGAAAGAGTTTTCTTAAACACCACTCATGAAAACATCATTCAAACTTATTTCTCATTCATTCTCATCATGAGCCTATGAAATTCTTCTCTTCTGAGAGATCCCTCTGGTTAATCTGGTATAGGTGAAATTATTATAATGGGATATATTCCAGGTTCAACAATTGCTCATCAGGAATTCTACATTCACTGCCTGAGGCATAAAATTCCTGCCCCATTTCCTCTTACTCAAGCTGGGCTCTTGGCTCTAAATGTAGAAACTCACATCATTCTCTCCCTGTGAGGCCCTTGGACAGACTGCCCTAATGAGGCTCACTCACCCGGTGCCAGGGGAGGGAAGATCCCAACACTTGCATCGGACATTCTTAAACAGTTATCCTGGAAACAGCAGATACCAGACAGCTCTTGAAGTGGCTCAAGACCACTTTTTATTTGTAGGCTTTCTGCGTGTCAGTGCTTGTGGGGATGGGGCTGTTTCTTTCTCTAGACTGACTAGAAGGGAGTCATGTAGAATGGCATTCACCTTCCAGAGATGCATCCTAGACACACATTTCTACATCATCAGGGTCCTTCTGCTTTCTCGGTGTGGCATGCACTACACAGTGTTTCCCAGCCCAAGGTTCCAACTTCCACAGCAAGATCCTTATTCACATCAGTATAGGCAAATATGACTTCATCTTTCTTTGTCTTCCTTCAAAGGACAGTTGATGTCGCATTGCTCACAGGACAAACACACCCCTACCCCACTGGCTCCTTCCAAACCCCTGCATCCACCAGAGGATTTGTATATTTTCCCCTAGGAAGGACCTTCTCTTGTCAGTTTGAGATAAAAGCTCAGCTACAACCTTGCCTTCACTGATCAGGACTCCTGTATTCAATTTCTCAAAATGAGGCTCTCTGCTCAGCTCCTGGGGCTACTGATGCTCTGGGTGCCTGGTAAGGACAAAAGGAGATGAGTGTAGAGTATGGGGTGGAAGGGTGAGCTCTGGGACTCCACAGTGTCCCATGCTTATTCTAATCAAGTGTTAGAGGTGTACAGCCTATGTTTCAGGGAAGGGAATTTATAATTTGCTCTGTGAATAATTAGAAACCATCTGAAAGGAACAACGACCAGTACTCTGAATAATATGTTGAAAAATAAAGGAGTCTCTTGTACCTAGTAAATAATGGGCACATTTTTAAAAGTTTATTTTTTATGATGTGAATCAAAATTATGTTTTTAAAAAAATCAATATTATAAGCAAAATTACAAAAGATGCTCATAATGTTTGTACATGACCTTGTACTTTACTCTCATTGGTTCAGGATCCAGTGGGGATATTGTGATGATCCAGACTCCACTATCCCTGCCCATCACCCCTGGAGAGCCAGCCTCCATCTCCTGTAGGTCTAGTCAGAGCCTCCTGAAGAGTAGTGGATACACCTATTTGCGTTCATACCTGCAGAAGCCCGGCCAGTCTACACAGCTCCTAATCTATTTGGTTTCCAATTGCGCCTCTGGAGTCCCTGACAGGTTGAGTGGCAGTGGGTCCGGCACTGATTTTACACTGAAAATCAGCAGAGTAGAGTCTGAGGATATTGGCGTTTCTTACTGCATGCAAAACCTACAAATTCCTTCCACGGTGCTACATCCTCAAAAAGAAACTTCCCTGCTGGGGTCGTCCAGCTGCTCACATGCACTGCTTTTCTGAGTAGGAGCTCATCTGGGCCTCTGAGTTTGCAGAAGTGGAGGCTGTTGGAGATCTCAGGGTCAGAGTTTGATGCTAAGGACTCTGGCCCATGAATCCTCCGTTGTACCTCAATCTCATATGTTCAGGCCATCTAGGAATGGCATCAGCAGTAGGAGAATTCAGATGAGCACATGCCCTGTGAGCAAGCAGCTATGATGAAAAAAGGGTGAATAAAATCTTATCCTCACCCTCTCTGGCTTGCCTTCATTTTTCAAATACATTTGGTTGGCAGAATAAGCAGTCCATAGATGCAGATTAGTGATAACACAAGGGGAACACATTTTGGAAATTGCCAGTTTAGGGTGTATCTTATACAAGAAAATACTTGGTCATACTGAGATACTGATTTTGTCCCACTTTACCAACTTTGTATCTCCTTTATCAATGATAAACTACACTGCCCTCTCCGGTGTCATGCTGGAGAAAGCATTCTACACAAGCTGTCCTCAGGGGAGTACAGCTAAGAATAATTAGTAAAAATGTTTGAGTGTTGGCTATTCATAGGCTTTGTAAATTCATGGCAGATATAAGACTCTAATGCCAAAATATTTTAATTTTCCTCAATTACCTTGTTTCCAGTGAAACAAAGTTCTTGCAATTCCAAAAGTGAGCTTTGAACATAAACAGCATATTCAAAGATGTAGAACACAGATTTTACTAAATGCAATAATGTATGACATTTTTCTTCTTCACCCCAATTTTAAGAATTTCAGAAGTATTTAACCTAAGTGTCATTTTAGAGATGACACATTCACTATTATGCTCTCATAAGAAAATATTTCAAATAATACAAAAATATTTTATCTTCATATTACTTCATCATTACCAGAAAATAAATAGAAATCCTTTCTTTTAGTTGTAAAAGCACAAAAAACTTATGCTTTCAATTGATTCCACTGAAAATAGTGCTCTAAAATTCCATCAAAATTAATGATAACTCATGTCTGTTCCATGACAGAACATGGTGTGATAGAAACAAAAGAATGATTGAAGCAACAGAATAAGAAGCTCCTGCTTCAGGCTTAGGGTTTAAAGTGTATTTGAGCTGATTTTCAACTCCACAATAATGAATTTCATGGCAAGCACAATTAAAATTTCAAAGGGTCATTTTTGTTAAATTTAAAACATGCGTGGATAAATGTATATAGAAATCAACCAAACTGGAGTCATCAAATTAAAAAGCATAATACTTAATATGCTATTTAAAAGTACTACTAAATGCAACAAGGAGCTTAAAATATATGAAATATTACAGAACACAGTGGGAGACAACAAAGTTTAAGTAGCTAGAGCAGGAGCTGAGCAGCAATCATCATCTTTAGCCTTCATGTGATTGACAGCACCTAGTCACTATAGAATCTGCTTTGATGTGAGGCAGGGAATAAGTTCTAAAACTACTCAAGGTGGTTGGACACACTTAGAAAATGGACAAGCTCAAAATTTACATGACGGTGATGTCCCAGGGGCTATACTCTTAAATCAAAATGCTGAAAAACAAATGATTCCAAAAACTGAAAGTGGACACCAAGCAGAATCAGAAGGTGATCAAATTGCCAATTACAAAGCAGCCTCAAGATATCATGGACTAAATGTGACAAGGTTTCTGTGTCTGTGACATGGCAGGTCAGGAACAGGCAGGTGGCCTTGGTCGTGTGGGTGGCTCTGCTTCATGAGGTCACTCAGGTGGGCAGGAGGCATGACTACCCTCAGAGCACAGGCTTCCTCCTTCCTCACAGTGGGTGCTCCAATGCCCATCCTCAGCAGCAAGAGTGGAACAGAGTGGAGAGAACTCTGTTTTCTTCTAAAGATAAAAGAAAATTTGAACATTCTGTCAAATTTAATGGCAGATAGATTTGAGGGGACACAGTGAAACCATACCACTGACTGAGAGAAGGCTCATTCCAAGCCCTGTGGTCTGCCATGTGTGCAGGCAGAGCTGCCTTTCTCAGAGACAGCGGTGAGGGGCAGAGATGGCCATGGGAAATCAGCAGAAGCACGGTGAAAGGGAAAGGCCTGGGAGCAGACACAGACTGATGCATCCAGCCAGAAAAAGCACCTTTATCTTCCACCTGGAGCGGCATCTCTCTGGAATGGTGTTTCTTGGCAGGTCAGTTGCAAGTCAAGGAATCTGGGAAATAACATCTCCAGATAGGCTGCATTTGTGCAATGTTTATTTCAAACTGAAAGCGTTTAGGAAACATCAATTGGACAATGGCTCTTTTCCAGAAGGAAGCCAATTGTCACGAAAACCTTCCCTGGGATTCTAGATCTATCAGGGAATATTAACATGCACTAGGAGTTAAATTCAAAAGAGATTAGAAGTTGACTTCATCCAGACAGGCTATTACCTATTCTTTTGAGGATCCATTTATTTGATTTTACATCATTTACTCTCCCTAGGTTGGTTACAGTCCCCACCTCCCTCTCCCCCATAAAGGATGTATAAGCACCTGGACCTCACTGGACTATCTGGGTAATCTCTCTCCTGTGATTTTTCCTCTGCATGTTAAATAAATTTGTTTGCCTTTTTCTTCTATGATTTGTCTTTTGTCCATTCATTTTAAGCAAACCTTTAGAGGGCAAAATCAAACTTTGACATTTCACCCTACACAAGCAAGTTTCCTTAAAATTCAGGCCCCTGAACGGGCAGCAGGAGGGTGTGTGCAGATGCTACACCAGGGTGATTTGGCCACTTCTACTCAGGAATCAGTAATACTCCCCAGAACCCCAGGCTGCAGGCCACTGATGCTGATGTGGGTGGATCCACTTCCTCTGCTGCTGAACCAGGCTGAGATGATGTGAGAGATAATGAGTCCAAATCTGTGTTCAGTTTTTTCCAAATCCAAGTGATTTCTCCATATACATGGGCATTTGCTTGATAGGAGATGGAGACTCTGTCCTGGATGTCAGACAGGAGGCCGGCATCTTGGTCAGAATGTCCCAACTTACTGCTAAACAGTGAAAGAGGAAAGTGGCTCTGATAGTGCAAGGCAGGGACATGAACTGAGCAGCAGCTGCCCTCACTAGGAGAGAGGGTTCACACTGTCCTGATCTTTCCCAAGTTCTCTTCTTTTTGTGCTCTCCAGAAATCCAGGCTACAGATCCCCCAGGGACATGCTGGTGGGCAGTGCAGCTCAGAGTGTTACTCAGTGGGTATAATATTGGTCTCCTTACTTTAGAGACAATTGATCCTTAGATAATTTCAAGTTTATCTTAATCCATGCTCCTATAATTAGAGGAAGAAACAAGTAACTTTTTTTTGAAGTAATCAGATCCGGCATCACTAGTCAGCCCTTTCTGCTGATGATCCCTGGGGAAAATACCCAGTGATGGAAAAGGAGGTATAATATAGAGATCCCCAAAGCAAAAATAAGATGCAGCTCACATAATCTCTGGGCATTATTGAGGCCTATAGGTTTGCATAATGGTGGAACTGTGAGTGATACATGCTTTGAGGACTTATAGCACCATCTTTGTGCACCTACGGTGAATTGCTTGACCTTATGCTGATAATAAGAATGGCTTAAGGTTATTATAAAATACTTACAAATATACTTAGTATTATCTCAATAAATATTTTTCTTCATTTTTTTAAAAAGGAATAATTTTACACTCACAGAAGTGTTGTCAGCATAGCACAAAGTACCCCCATCCCTTTCAGAGTATTTTGAAGACCTGCTGATTCCACCCTCTAAAAAGTTTACTTTGAGTTTCCTACAGAGAAGAATATTCTCCCAAATAATCCCCATACTCCAATGGAATACATTACTCCCTCAAGTACTCAGCAGTATTTCAAATTTTGACAATTATAAAAAATGTTCTTTGTTACAAATTGGCCCCCAGGAAGAAATGGATTAAAGACAAATCTGTTTTGCCCTGGTGTGACCTGAGACCCTGGGGACACTGTCCCTGTGCTGGGTTACTGAGATGAGCCAGCCCTGCAGCTGTTACCAGCGGGCCCCATCCCTTGCTGATTTGTATGTTCCCAGAGCACAGCCCCCTGCCCTGAAGACTTATTAATAAGTTGCTCACACTCTGTGCAGGAGGCAGCCCCAGCCAGGAAACAGAATGGACGTGAGGGTTCCCACTCAGCTCCTGGGGCTCCTGCTGCTCTGGCTCCCAGGTAAGGAAAGAGAACGCTGGGAGTTTACTAAGCCACTGTACTCAGTACTGGCTGGATTTTCAGGGAGGGCTTCTTATAACGTGATTGATTGTGTGGATGTTTGTTTTATGTTTCCAGGTGTGACATGTGATATCCAGATGACCCAGTCTCCATTCTCCCTGTCTGCATCTGTAGGAGACAGAGTCACCATCACTTGCCAGGCAAGTCAGGGCATTAACAATGATTTAGCCTGGTATCAGCAGAAACCAGGGAAAGCTCCTAAGCTCCTGATCTATTCTGCATCCAATTTGCTGATGGGGGTTCCATCTCGGTTCAGTGGCAGTGGATCTGGGACAGATTACACTCTCACCATCAGCAGCCTGCAGCCTGAAGATGGTGCAACTTATTACTGTCAACAGGATTATAATACCCCGTTCACAGTATTACAAGCCATAACAAAAACCCCCAGGGAAGCAGGTGTGTGAGTCTGCACTGCCCTAAGTGCTCCTCCTGGTGCCTCTATCTGCAGAGAACATCTCCCAAATAGCATCCACATTTTGAAGGTCACTGGAAAGTTTTTGTACAAGGTACCCTGAAGCCTCTTCTTTAACTTAACTGTCTTTCCTTCTCCTCATCCCCAGCAGCACAGACATGGCAAAGCCCCTTCTGATTGCATTAAGAAGAGAAATGATTATGCCTGAGAAGTCTGAGTTATAGTGTGAGTTGGAATTAATATCATAAATGAGACAGCACTCTTGAAATTCCAAGTAGAATTTTTTTCTCAATACAGGAAACAGGAATCTAAACTGTAGTCTTTAAAAGTCTTAGGGGCATGGGGGTAAATATGCAAATACTAAAAAAGAAGGATTCTCTGGATCTTGCCATGAATCCAGAGTGCATCTGCCACAGAAGGTATAAATGCCAATCATGTCGTCCTCAGACATATCTGCGAAGCCCAGGTTTGGGGCTGCTGATGCTCTCTGCCTGGAAAACCTGCCTGATTTTCTAAGGCACCTGCTTACAGTTGGCCAGCCAGGGTCCTATTGCAAAGACACCTAGCAAAAGAGAATGATTAAAGGCCAATTTCTTCCAATGCCTATCTGGCCCTATTTTCCTTGAACCCTCCCTGTTACTTATAAAAACCTTTTCATGGCTGTCGACTGACTCACTGAGCTCCCAACTCTCTGGTTTCCTGGTTCTGCCCTAAACAAGCCTCACACTTTCCTGCCCTTGGAGCTCTACTCTAATTGCTTTCTCAGTGGTGATGCTTTTCCCCGGACCCCTCATGGGCTTCATCCCTCACTCCCTAAGCTGACCCAGAGCTTCCCATCTTAATGGTCCCTCTGTATGTGTTCATAAGACACCCTACTCCACAATTCTGTCGGAAGCACTCTTCATGTTCTGACTCATGATATAATTTATTTCCTTATGATTGTACACTGAGAGGCTGACTCCCTCTAGTAGAATTTGAGCTTCATGGAGTCAGGGGCCATTGTCTACTGTTTGCATTGCTACACCGCAGTGTAATGGTTGTACCTGGCAAACAGTAGGTGCTCAGAGGGGACCACTCTTCCCAGGAGACTGCATGTCTAGAAGTCTGGGAGGATTGTAAAGAGTGGATTAAACTGTTTGTTGTATGGACAACATTCCCTTTTCCTTTTTTTATTCCTTTTTCATACTCAGTCTTCAGGAAATAAGGAAAATTACAATTCTAAGAATTTATATACTTTGTCTCAAGTGATATTTTAGGTTGTGTTTCCTGAAAACATATAATAATAACATTATTGTACTCAATTGATTACATTATATTCCATATATAATGATATATAATATATGCTACATAAGTTATAATTATAGTAAATTTATTGACTTTCCTTTTAAAAGATAAAACTTATCAGGTTATATCAATAGTCAGATAATTGATATTTCAGTTTTGTTAGCCAAGAAAGAAAACTGAATACATTACTTAGATATTTAGATAAGAAAGAAAACAAATTTCCACAACTGTTATTAATAATTTTAAATGGAATGTAATTCTAAGAGCTTCTCAGCCTGTTCAGGGGAAACTCACTCACCACTATATGTTCACAATTCTGAAGAAAACAAGAAAACACCAGATGAGATTCTTGTTTCCATCAGTGGTGTGAACAGAGGTTTTCAAAACTGTTAAAGGGAAGAGTCTGAGTGTGGGTGAATGGCTGCGTTGTGAAGAATGGAGTGCTCTAGAGAAGAGAAGATACCATCCCCGTTTCTCCTGGCCAGCAGGACAGCACCATCATCACTCTGCAGGGAGTGGAATCACACAACAAGTCTGAACCTGGAGTCTGCTTATCTTTGCAGCTGTGGTCACTCATGCACCCACAGTGCTTGGCCTAACAAAGTGATGTTCTTTACTAGTGCTTCCAAAGAATGGAATATGTTCAGAGCTCATAGAAAAAATGTCTAAGCCACGAAGGAAATGTGTGTATGGAAGATGAATTTCTGATCAATGACTTCAGCCAGGTGTAATCACGCAGCCAGGAAAATGACTGGGCATGTTGGGGGAAGAAAGAGAAAAATAAACCACAGATTTTTATTATTTTCTCCCAAGAGTTTTGTACTAAACACCATCTCTCTGAGCCTAGGTATTTGGTGAGGTAGGAGGGCAGGGATTAAATTATGTGTCCGGAGGGGAGAAGGTCTACCCTCATGCTGAGCCAATAGCCTTTCTGACCTGACCACCTGGGCAGGGGCTTCTCAGTGCAAAGAAGAGGAGGCAGGTGGTCTCTGCAGCTGGAATCTCAGCACTTTCCCATGCTTCTTTGCATGTTCCTCCTAGCCATGTTGTTGTTCAGAGCCCATATCAATGCCTGGGCCAGAACTCAGGGGAAGGGCTGCTCAGTTAAGACCCAGAAAGTCTCACAGAAGCCCCAGCTCATCTTCTCTGCCTCCTGCTACTCTAGCTCCCAGGTGAGGGGAAGAGGAGATGGCTCTGCACTGAAACTCTCTCAACCTTGTTGGTTCCTCTGACCTGGCATCCCTGCTGAGCAAGAAGAGTAATTATAATTCAATGTAGATCAGTGATTATGGCTATACTGTGAGGATGGTGCACTTCATGCGGTTTATGTGGGTGGTTTTCCTGTTTTATTCCTCTCTCGGTTCCTCCAGAGAAGTTATGTTGTTGCAGTCTCCTGACTCCTTGTCTTTGTCTTCAGGGAACAGGGACTCCCTCATCTGTGGGTGCAGTCGGAGCACTTGGGGCTCCTTATCTTGGTATTAGCAGAAACCTGGGAAGGCCCCTGGTTCCTTAACTATGGTGGATACAACAGGGCCACTACCATCCCAGAGGGGTTTAGTGATCATGCATCCAAGATAGACTTTAGTGTCACCATCAGCTGCCTGGAGCCTGAAGACTTTCACTGCTTTGTCTTTTTTGATCTTTGTTGCTTTAAAATCTGTTTTGTCAGAAACCGCAATCCCTCCTTTTTTTTTTTTTTTTTGTTTTCTGTTTCCTTTGTAGATTTTTCTCCATTTCTTTATTTTTAGCTTATATGTGTCTTTGCATGTGACATGGGTCTCTTGAAAACAGCATGCCAATGAATCTTATTTCTTTTCCCAGCTTTCCACACCATGTCTTTTAATTGGAGCACTTAACCCATTTACTTCTAAGATTAGTATGAATATGTGTGGATTTGATCCTGTCATCGTGATGTTAGTTATTTCACAGACTTGTTTATGTGGTTGCTTTATTGCATCACTTGTCTGAGTACTTCAGTGTGTTTTTGTAGTGGCTGGTAATGGTCTTTCCATACTTAGTGCTTCCTTCAGGAGTTCTTGAAAGGCAGGTTTGGTGGTGACATATTCCCTCAGCATTTGCTTGTCTTAAAAGGATCTTGTTTGTCCTCACTTATGAAGCTTAGTTTGACCGGATATAAAATTCTGGGTTGGAGTTTCTTTTCTTTGAGAATGTTGAATATTGACCCACGGTCTCTTCCAGTTTATAGGATTTCTGCTGAGAGATCCACTGTTAGTTGGGTGGGCTTTTCTTTGTATGTGAGCTGGCCTTTCTCTATAGCTGCCTTTAAGATGCCAACTTGGAAGCAGGAGCAGCCCTCATCAAACACCAAGATTGCCAGTGGCCTTACCCGGCACTTCCCAGTGTCCAGAGCTGAGAGAAATAAATTTGTGTTTTTAATTAATACCCAGTTTGTTCTCACTCATAGATGGGAATTGAAAAATGAGAACTCATGGACACAGGAAGGGGAACATCACGCTCGGGGGACTGTTGTGGGGTGGGGGGAGGGGGGAGGGACAGCATTAGGAGATACACCTAATGCTAAATGACGAGTTAATGGGTGCAGGAAATCAACATGGCACATGGATACATATGTAACAAACCTGCACATTGTGCACATGTACCCTAAAACCCTAAAGTATAATAAAAATAATAATAATAATAAAAAAAATACCCAGTTTAAGGTGTTTTTTTTTCAGTACAAATGTTTTGCGAAAATTGTTGAACTTTTAATGTAAATTGAGTGACTATATATATGCAGAACTGGTTTCAGATTCTCTAACTCATTGCACTATGTTATCTGTCTCACCCTTCACTACAATACTTCTTAAATTTTTTAACTAATTAATTTAGTAATTTTTGAGACAAAGTCTTGCTTTGTTGTCCAAATTGGAGTGCAATGCTGCAGCAGTCTCAGCTCACTGGACCCTTTGTGTCTCAGGCTCAGGAGATATTCTTACCTAGCCTCACAAGTAACTGAGACCACAGGTGTGCACCACCATGCCCAGCAAATTTTTTGTACTTTTTGTAGGCAATTGGGTTTCACCACATTTCACAGGCTGATCTCAAACTCCTGAGCTCAAGCTATCCACCCACCTCAGCCTCCCAAACTGCAGAAACTACAGGTGTGAATCACTGCACCCAGCCACAGTATTGGTATGTAATATAGATTTTCATTTTGAGTCCTTCCATCTCTTTCTCCTTATGTAAAATTTACCATGGCTCTTTTTTGCTTCTTCACTTGTCCATCTAAGTTAGAAACATCTTTTCAATTTTGACAAAAATCCCTAGTGATTCTGATTGTCACTGTATTGAACTAATTTGGGGGGAGCTATTATGTTTACAATATTAAGTTTTCTAATATGCATACATGGAATCAGTTTTCATTTATCAGGTCTCCTGGGTCTCTCTCCATTACCTTTTGTACATTTGCACAAACTCTTTATAACTTTTTATTTTACCATAATGTCAAACACAGACAAGCTGCAAAAATATTGTAAGAAATGTAAAATTGACCCAGGTTCATTTGGTATCAATAGTTGACTTTCTAATTCTATATTCCTTCTATAAGTTGGTATTCTGGGTACTATTGATGCAAACAAAACAAACTGCCCCCAAACTTAATGACACATGAAAAGTGCAACCATCTGCCTATCATGTCTGCTCTTCTGGGTGTTGACTGGGCTCAAAAAAGCTCCTGCCAGGTTTTCCTAAGGATGCAGTCAGAGGGTGGATGGGGAAGGTGTCATCTCAAATGTGGTTGACAGTGGATACAGGGTTCTCAGATGGGGCTGTTTGCCGATTCACATGGCTACTTGGTTCCCACAACACTTCCCCCACAGAAGTAGAAAGAAGTTATGTAGACTAAATGTCCTCTTATAGCCTCACAAGGGAAATAGTGTTACTTCTACTACAGTCACATCCCCACCAAGAGTCAACAGAAATGAAGTGTAAAGCAGTAGGCTTAATGGGAGGAGAATCAAGACCATGCTGTTAGAAGAAAGAGTTCTTGTCACAGGCATTTTGGAAAATACAACAGGCATCAGTGCACCCGTGACCAAAGCAATTCACATTCTTCCCAAATGCTAAATACTCTCAGCTCCACATGCTCAAGCATTATTCCAAGACAGTGTTAAGGTACCCTCAAAATGATGTCCTGGGGGAGTGATATTAGCAAAATGACAGAGTAGGGGATACTAGCCTTAATCTGCTCACCTCCCCCCACCAACAAAAGAAATCATAAATGCATATACAAAAAGCAAAACCAACAATTAGACAGCTATCTAAGAAAGAAAACAGCCCTTGGAGACCTCAAGTGTCCAATTAAATAAGTGCAGAAACACAGTGGAGGAAAATCCCAGAATAACCATACAGAAAAGATCGCGGGCAGATGGCACATCCGAGAGTTTTGAGACATCTAGGAGCAAAGAAGCAGGAGGCAATTGCTACCAGGCAGGAGGCAGGGCCACTGCAGTCCCCACGGCCTGCTCTGTAGAGGACCCTGCAGACTTTGCAGCTGAGGACCTCAGTATCTCCCAAGACAGTACCAGTCTACAGCTTTCCTAATGAAGGCCCCTAGTGTTCATTGAAGATCACAGCAGCCTGCTCCATAGAGGACGCTGGTGCTTTTGGCACTAAAAATACCTGCAGCCATGGGCACGTAAATCACCCCAGAGAGGAACATCCTCCCAAGAATCAGCCACTGTTGTGCTGCCTGGGATGGGGCTGCCTCCCAGCCCCAACTCTGCATCATCCCAGACCCAGGCTCCAGGACCTCATCCTGTGTTGGCAACTCAGACCCTGAGCCACTTCCATGTGGACCAGCCCCACCCCAGGCCCAGAGCTGCTGTCACTACAAGTGCACCCACACTCCAGAGCCTAGCCCTGAGGCTTCTCTGGAAATTGCCAAAGTTACAACATAAATAGAGAATGTACGGCAACACAGTAGAGTGAAATGCAGAGATTAACCACACAGAAAGCATCTCTGGGAGATGGCACACCTGAGAGACCTGAGAAACATTGGCAAATGTGTCAAGAGTAATGAAACAAATTAGTCCATAAGATCAAAAAATGGAACTTCCGATAAACATCAAGACATGCATCAGTATAGAGATTATAGTTCAAATGCTGAATCACATACGAAGAGAACATCTCAAATGCATTAAGAAAAAAACAGTTTCATTACACCAGGGAAACAGTAATAAAATCCTTGGTTAACTGTTCATGGGACCAATAAAGGAAAGAAGACAAATGAGATTACACAAATAAATGCTGGGTGGAGAGGACTCAACCAAGGATTCATTATCTAGTGAAAATATGCTTCCAAAATAAAGGTAAAGTAAAAACATTTCTTGATGAACAAAATGAAGATAAATGGATTCTTACAGATTTGTTCTATATGATACTTAAGACGAAATTTTTCAGAATCACAGAAAATGACAGTAGATAGTAAGCTGAATGCACAGAAATAAATGATTTCACAAATGGTGAAGTAAAGAGCAAGAGGCAAGGAAAAAACAAACAAAAAAAGGTGTTTCCTTCAATTTATATGAATCTCTAGTCCAGGGAAAACCAAGCCATTGTGATGAATATCTGAATTCCAGTTACCTTGATTAGGATGGGGGAGCAGTTGTTGCCTGGGAAGGTCCACGAGGGATAAATCTGCAGAATTTGAAATATTCTATAGATTCTTTGGAATGGAGAACATACATAAAACTTAGTTGCATATTTAACATTTCAGACCTTTGCTCTGTGTGTGTATTACCTCAATAAAAAAATGGAAAAAGCTAATTCTAGACTCAAACAAATAAGAATAAAGAAAGAAGAATTATCAATTTTTTATGGAATCTCAGCCTTACTAAGGAGGAGTGAAAAATGCACCTGGGAAGTGCTAAGAAATAGGCAAATTTGCCCTACTCATGCAGCATGGATTTTATCTCTGTTGGTTTCCCTCCAAACAGAGAAGATATTTAAGTTATTTTTCTTACAAGAGAGGCCCCTTCACAACTCCTTTGCCTCTTTCCACCCCACTGCACCCACCAGGTGATTTGCATGTTGTCTCCCAGGGAGGACCTTCCCTTGTAAGTGTGAGATAAAAGCTCAATTCCAACCTTGCCTTGACTGATCAGGACTCCTCAGTTCATCTTCTCAGAATGAGGCTCCCTGCTCAGCTCCTGGGGCTGCTAATGCTCTGGGTCCCTGGTAAGAACAGAAGGGAGAAGAGGGAGGAGAATCGGATTGGAGGGTGAAATCTGGGGGCCCCACTGCCTCCCATGTGTGTTCTGTGCATGTGTTAGATGTGCTCACCTCGTTCTCCAGGATGGGGCAGGTGATATCCTGATCTGTGAGAGTGAGGAAGATTCTAGAAGAAGCAAGGGCCTGTGCCTTAGAGAAACTCTGACTCAGGAAGAGGAGGGTGAATTCGGGGACCTCTTTGTGCCTTGCATCTGTAGAGTGCTTTCTTGAAATTGAATAATCTTGGAGTATGAATAAAAGTTGCAAAGAAATTATTAGATTGGTGCAAAAAGAATTGCATTTTGTTTGCCATTAAAAGCAATGATGAAACCCGTAATTACTTCTGTATATAGGCTGAAATAACAAATAAAAAATGATGAACATGATATATAATATTTGTATGTAACCTTACACTTCTCTCTCATCTTTTCAGCCTCCAGTGGAGATATTGTGATGACCCAGACTCCACTTTCCCTGCCTGTCACCCCTGGAGAGCCAGCCTCCATCTCCTGCAGGTCTAGTCAGAGCCTCTTGGATAGTGATGGATACACGTATTTGTATTGGTACCTGCAGAAGCCAGGTCAGTCTCCACAGCTCCTGATCTATGGGGTTTCCAACCGGGCCTCTGGAGTCCCAGACAGGTTCAGTGGCAGTGGGTCAGGCACTGATTTCACACTGAAAATCAGCAGGGTGGAGGCTGAGGATGTTGGGGTTTATTACTGCATGCAAGGTATACAGCTTCCTCCCACGGTGGTACATCCTCGAACAGAAACCTCCGTGCTGGCTTGGCCCAGTTGCCCACATGTGCTGCTTGTCCTGGGGAGCAGCTGAGCAGAGTCTCTGAGTCTGCAGAAGAGAAGGCTGTTGGAGACGTCAGGGCAGGGTTTGCTGCTGAGGACGCTGGTCCATGAGAGCCTCAGTAGCACCTCAGATTTCACATGTTAAGGCCCCAAAAGCAGTCACAGCCTGGGGAAGGCATCAGGAGGAGGAGAATCCATGGGGGCCACATGCTCTGGGAGCAACCAGCTATGATGACGGGAGAGTGAATGAAAGCTCATATCCTCACCCTCCCTGTCTTGCCCACATTTGTCAAGTTCATGCAACTGTCAGAATAACCAGACCATGGATGCAGTTTAGTGATAACCCAAGTAGAATACATATGGAAAATGACCAGCTTGGTGTTTATTTCACATACGATGACACTCAGTCATTTTGGGAAATGCATACTCTCCTATCATCCTAATTCTGCTCTCTGACTCCCACTAAACGCTCCTCTGCAGTGTCTTACAGGTAAAAGCATTCTACACAAGCTGTCTGCAGGGGAGTACAGCTAACACTTAGAAAAAAGTTCGATGTTGGATTATTCAGATAGACTTTGTAAACTCATGACAGGCATGAGATCTTAATGTCGAAAGATTGATTACTGTTAATTATTATTTGCCAAGTGAAAGCAGAGTTTTCACAACTCCAAAAGTGGCCTTTGAAAATAAAGTGCAGAAATTTAAAGATGGAAAATATAAAGTTTATTTCAAGTAAAAAAGGGAACATTCAAAATTATGTGAGATTTTTATTTCTCTTCCAAATTCTAAAGGTTTTGAAAGTATTTAGGTTAAGTTCTATTTTAGAGTAGAAATGCATTACTATGTTTTCAAAAGTAAAGGTTTCAAAAAATACAGAAATGCATTCTTTTCACATGATTATATCATTACCTGAAAATGAATCTGAATTCAATGTTTTAGTTGTAAATGCCTGGAGCATCTATGCTTTTCATAAATTTTATTAAATATAGTGTTTTAAATGATATTGAACCCAATAATGAGTCAGATGAGGTACATATAATTACACTGTGTGATAGACACAAAATAATGACATAATCAACAGAAGAAGTTCTGCTTCAGGCTAAGGGTAGAAAGTACACTCGGATGATTGTTTATTCCAATATAACAAATTTCATGGTAAGTGCAATTAAAATTCCAAAGTTCCACTTCTGTTACGTTTAAAAATTGTGTGGCAATATTTTTATATCTATCAATCACACTAGAGCCTGCAAATGAAAAAAAAAGTGACACCATACGTTTTTAAAATACTGATAAATGAATCATTGACCTTAAGAGTCATTATACAGAATTCAGTTAAGGAACACAAAGTGTATCGGGGCATGGTGGCTCATGCCTTTAATCCCAACTCTTTGGGAGGTCAAAAGGGCCTAATACCCTGAGATCAGGAGTTCAAGACCAGCCTGGCCAACATGGTGAAACCCTGTCTCTACTAAAAATACAAAAATTAGCCTGGTGTAGTGGCATGTACCTGTAATTCCAGCTACTCGGGAGGCTGAGGCAGGAGAATCGCTTGAACCTGGGAAGTGGAGTTTGCAGTGAGCTGAGATCAGCCAGTGCACTCTAGCCTAGTTGTCAGGGTGAGACTCTGTCAAAAAAAAAAAAAATGTAAGTAGTATGACCCTGAGCTAAGCAATGATGTCATCATCATTAGCCCTCATGGAATTGATAGCCTCTAGAGACCTTGAGTTTCTGCTTTGCTGTGAGACACAAGATTAGTCCCAACCTATTCAAGATGGTTAGATATCTTAAACAAACAAACAACTTATATAATGCTGATGTAACAAAGGGCTATACTCTCAAAACAAAATGGTGAAAGGTAAACGATCCCCTGAACCTGAGAGAAGATACAAGCAGAATCAAAAACGGCTGGTACAAAGAAGCTTCTAGTTGCACTTGACCAAATATGACGAGGTTTCTGTGTCTGCGCCATGGCAGTGGAGAGGCAGGTGGGTGGCCTTGGTGGTGTCATTGGCTCTGTTCCATGAGGTCACTCAGGTGCACAGGAGGCACGATCACCCTTAGCACACAGCTTTCCTCCTACCTCACAGTCACAGCCCCCACGGCCATCCTCAGAAGCATGAGTGGAACAGAGTAAAGGGAAAGCTGTTTCCTTCTAAAGCTCAAAAATCTTGAACTTTCAAATAGGGATAAATATTATTTTTGCTCGAAGAACACATTTGAGAAATTTTCCATTTAGCGGATCTGATGATAAACTCACATTTTTTGTTTGTTTTAATCTGAAAATGTATGTGTATGATTCTTGGAAATAATTTTTTGCATATAAAGTTATATTTTATCATCCTGTTTCAAGTTTTATTTAACGTTTAATAATTACTCCTAAAATGTCGTCGATTAAAGAAGGAATCATCTATTGCTCCAACTGTCCTTTACTAAAAGTAATTTGTCTTCTTAACCTCATCAGGCTCCTTTTAAAGTCTCAAGCTGACTTTATTTTTTTTACAGATTCAATGCATTAAGTCAATTTATTATTTATGATGAATTTATTTATGTGTTTATTTTCGCTATCACAAGTAGAAAAACCCCATAATTTGCTATGCCAAAGATCTGCCTCTAGATGGCAAACAAACCCCACAATACACAAAAGAGAGCCAAGTTCTTAGAAACCCTGGGAAAGGAAGAGGGCTACTGTCCCATTAACAACTTGGAGGCCTTAAGGCAAGAATGAGGTGGAACATCTGGAACATCTGGGAGGAGACACCAGGCTGCGGAGTAGCGGGGAACCTGCTCTGTGCTCTGAGGCTGAAAGCCCAGCCTTGCCTCTCACCGCTGCCTGGACTGTGTCCCCACCTGCTGTGAAGTGAATGGTGTCTTCTAAATTCATGCTGAGCCCTAATTGCTGAAAAGTGTAAGACATGGAATGCGGGGATTATGTGCATCTTCCTGACACCAACATAATGCTCAGGAAGGAGGCTTCTTGTTTTCTCTTAGGATTCTTTTACTAACCAACATTTTCCCTCTACTGCACATTTCCCTTTCCTGATTGCCCCTCTCTATTGACAGAAGATGGCCCAGGGGATTCACTACTGAGTCTCAACCTCTTACCCAAAGCCCTCAGTCTAGTGTTGCTCTTTTCCTTCATACTATTTTTGTTTGTTTTCTTGTAATCATTTTAGCAATAAACTATCACATTTTTATTCCTAGCTATTACAGACATTATCTTAGTTAATCACAATGGTTGCCTTCTGAATAATAAATGATCTCTCACAATGATGTTAAGAGATCCACATCCATGTGCTTCACAAGTTGCATGAAGCTCAGTCTAGCAAGAGTGCCAGTGACTCTCCCAGAGTGTTCCATGCAGCTGGCCCCACAGAGTCCCTCTGTGCTGTCATATCACCCATTGCCTTCTGTGCATGAGATATTCTGATTAGAATCCTGGTGGATGCTATTTGAGCCAGTGCCCACAAAACTCCCATGAAAGCTGAGGACCACAGGCCCCTGAAGACAATCACAAGTCTCTAGACTCACAGCTCATGACTGTCCTCTGTAGACACAGCTTCTCCCCAGATGGCTGAGGGTTGTCATTGGCTGTGTCCTTCCTTGTGCATGACAACAGGAGACATAGAAGGTCTGTAAGGAGCCCTGCAAGCCAGGTTCTGAGCAAGCCCTCCTGTGTGGGGCCTTCTTACCTGGACACAGGTGTGTAAACCAAAAATGAAATTCTAAGCTCCCTAACCAACTGAATGAACTCTTCCTCTCAGCCAAGGAAACACCAAAATCAACCTGAAATACAAGTACAGGCCATGATGGGAATGGATGATTGGATATGCCTTAACTTACCCTCTTCCCTTTAAAATTCAGACACAATTGACCAGCTTTTAATATGAAGACAGAGACCTTGAGACTGACAAAACAAACTCTTTATAGCAATAAGATACCAACATGACAGACACCAGACCCTAGGAGAAATCAAAGTATTTTCCCCAATATATTGTTATTTAATGTATTTAAAAATGCCTCTGCAAAGCTGGTTCTTGTGGTAAAATCTACATTCTATAGAGATTCCTACCGCTTTTTAAGTGTCTTTCCTGACCCAGAGAGATTTAACTAAGAGTTTGGCACCTTTTAAGTCTGCTAAGAAACAATTACAATCTATTCTCTCTGAAGCCTGCTACCTAGAGGCTTCATCTGCATGATGAATCCTTGTTTCCAATACCATTTTTCTAAACCCAGAAACTCCCTTGTGTTGATTACAGGTCATTAGACAAACTCTTTCAACCACCTATGAAATCTTTGAATCCACCTGTGACCTGGAAGTCCCCAACACCCCCAACTCCTTCAGGCTGTCCTGCCTTTCCATATCAAAGCAATGTACAGTTTACACATATTGATTGATGTCTTATGTCTCCCTAAAACGTGTAAAACCCACCTGTAGCCTGACCACCTTGGGCACACGTTCTCAAGACCTCCTGAGGCTGTTTCACTGATATGTCTTTAACTGTGACCAAATAAATTTCTAAATTGATTGAGAATTTTCACAGAGACTTATTTGTTTATAGGTGCCATTTCATACACTTAAGGAAGTGATGAGATTTATGACATTGAGAAAAGGAGGAAGCCAGGATGTGAGGAGACAGAGAGAGAGAGAGACAGAGAGAGTGTGATGTATGTACACGATGATACTGAGACCTGCTGTGAGCATTTTTACATAAAGTCAAGAAAATATCAGTTACAGGTACAGGTTACCCAGAGACATAAAACTGTGGATGCAGTTCTTGCTCCTTATACATAGAGAATTTCCTTTTGATCTGTGGACTTGTGGCTGTGGCTGCACCACATCCAGGCTCGGGGAGACTCACATCTCACTCAGAGTTGACAAGAACCTGGAAGCCCTGACAGGACCTCATTCCACATGACCAGGGAGACTGTGTGGGAAGAACTTCTCTAATCACCACTTGAAAAAACATCATGCAAAGTTATTTCTTATTTGTTCTGTGTCACTAACCTAGAAGATTCTTCACTTAGGAGAGTCCTCAGGGCCAGGTACAATGGCTCACATCTGTAATCCCAGCACTTTAGGAGGCCAAGGGAGGCAGATCTCCTGAGGTCAGGAGTTCAAGACAAGCCCAGACAACATGGTGAAACCCCATGTCTACTGAAAAAAAAATAAAAAATAAAAAATAAAAGAGTCCTCTCGTTAGCCTTATATCTGTCAGATGATTATGATGAGATACATCCCAGATTGAACAACTGGTCACCAGAGCTTTTATATTAACTACCTGAGGTACAAAATTTTTTGTCTCTTTCCTTTTCTTACACTGGGCTCTAGGCTGTAAATGTAGAGACTCACATCATTCTCCTTGTGAGGCGCTTGGACAGAGAGCTCTTGTGTGGTTCACTCACCAGGTGCCAGGGCAGGGTAGATTCTCATATTTGAGCTGAACATTCTTGAACAGTTATCCTGGAAACAGCTGATACCAGACAGCACGTGAACTGGCTCCAGGTTGCTTTTTATTTGCAGGCTCTCAGTCCAGCAGTGCTTGTGGTGATGGGGATGTTTCATTCTCTAGATTGACTGAGAGGGAATCAAGCCAGATGGCATTCACCTCCCAGAGATGCATCCTAGACACACATTTCCACATTGTCAGTGTTCTGGTGCTTTCTCACAGTCATGCCCTCCACAGTGTGTCGCTACAAAAGGTCCGAACTTTCACCTTCAGATCCGTCTTCCCCTGACTGTGGGCAAACTTGGCTGAATCTATTTCTGTTTTGTTCCAAGGGACAATTTATATCACATTGTTCACAGAAGAGACATTCCCCCTGACCCATCAACCTTTTCCACACCACTGCACCCACCAGGTGATTTGCATATTGTCCCCTAGGGAGGACCTTCCTTTGTGAGTCTGAGATAAAAGCTCAGTTCCAACCTTGCCTTGACTGATCAGGACTCCTCAGTTCATCTTCTCAGAATGAGGCTCCCTGCTCAGCTCCTGGGGCTGCTAATGCTCTGGCTCCCTGGTAAGGACAGAAGGATAAAGGGAGGAGACTTGGGTGGGAGGTGAGCTCTGTGGGCTCCACAGCTTTCCATGTTTATTCCAATAATGTGATAGAGTCACATGGTCTATGCTCCAGGGAATGGAATTCATGTTTGTCTTATGAATAATCAGGATTCACCTCCAGGGAACGATGACCAGTGCTCTGATTAAGAAACTGAAAATAAAGAGTTCCCTTGTGGCTAGTAAATAATGGGTTTATTTTAGAAAGTCTTCTTTTCATGATATAAACCAAAACTTTAAAAATGTATCTGTAAATTTATATCGCAAGAGAAATTATGAAAGTTGCTCATAAGATATCTGTATAAACGTGAACTATCCTGTTATTTTTTCAGGGAGCAGTGGGGATATTGTGATGACCCAGACTCCACTCTCCCTGCCCGTCACCCCTGGAGAGCCTGCGTCCATCTCCTGCAAGTCTAGCCATAGTCTCCTGCATAGTAATGGATACACCTATTTGGATTGGTACCTGCAGAAGCCAGGCCAGTCTCCACAGCTCCTGATCTATAGGGTTTCCAACCGGGCCTCTGGAGTCCCAGACAGGTTCAGTGGCAGTGGGTCGGGCACAGATTTCACACTGAAAATCAGCAGGATGGAGGCTGAGGATGTTGGGGTTTATTACTGCATGCAAGCTACACAAGATCCTCCCACAGTGCTACATCCTTGAACAGAAACCTCCGTGCTGGGTTGTCCCAGCTGCCCACATGTGCTGCTTGTCCTGGGGAGCAGCTGAGCAGAGTCTCTGAGTCTGCAGAAGAGAAGGCTGTTGGAGACATCAGGGCGGCATTTGCTGCTGAAGATGCTGCTCCATGAGAGCCTCAACAGCACCTCAGATCCCACGTTAAGGCCCCAGCAGCTGCCACTGCCTGGGGAAGGCATCAGGAGGAGGAGAATTCATGGGGGCCGAGTGCACTGGGAGCAACAGACTATGACGAAAGGAGAGGGAATGAAAGCTCACATCCTCACCCTCTCTGTCTTGCCCACATTTGTCAAGTTCATACATTTGTCAGAATAACCAGACCATGGATGCAGTTTAGTGACAACACAGGTAGAACACATATGGGAAATGAGCAGCTTGGGGTTTATTTCACACACGATGGCACTTAGTCATATTGGGAAACTCATAGTCTCCTGCCTCCCTAATTCTGCTCTCCAACTTCCACTAAACCCTCCTCTCCAGTGTCTTACAGGAGAAAGCATTCTACACAAGATGTGTGCAGGGAACTATGGCTAAGGACACTGAGTAGAAACGTTTGATGTTGGATTATTCAAATAGACTTTGTAAACTCATGGCAGGTGTGAGATCCTAATGTCAAAAGTTGATTACTTGTGATTATTATTTGCTAAGTGAAAAACAAGTTGTCACAATTCCAAAAGTGGCCTTTAAAAATAACTGCATAAACTCAAAGACAAAAAAATATAAAGTTTATTTTAAGTACAAAAGAAACATTTAGAATTATGTGAGATTTTTATTTCTCTTCCAATTTCTAAAAGTTTTGAAAGTATTTAGGCTAAGTTATACTATAGAGTAGAAATTTATTACTGTGTTTTCGTAGGAAAATATTTCAAAGAATACAGAAATGCATTCTTTTCACATGATTACATCATTAACTGAAAAGGAATCTGAATTCTTTATTTCAGTTGTAAATGCATGGAGCATCTATGCTTTTCATAGATTTTATTAAATATAGTGTTCTAAATGATGTTGAACCCAATAATGAGTCATGTGAGCTACATGTCATAACACCGTGTGATAGACACAAAATAATGACAGAATCAACAGAAGAAGATCAGCTTCAGGCTAAAGGTATAAAGTACACTTGGGATGATTCTTTATTCCTAGATAATGGATTCCATGTTAACGGCAATTAAAATTCCAAAGTTCCATTTCTGTTAGATCTAAAAATTGTATGGCAACATTTTTATAGATATCAATCACACTGGAGCCTCAAATGAAAAAAAGTGACACAATATGTTTTTAAAATACTGATAAATAAATGCATCATTGAGCTTAAAAGGCATTATGTAGAATGCAGTTAAGGAATACAAAGTGTGGTGGGGCGCTGTGGCTCATGCCTGTAATCCCAGTACTTTGGGAGTCCGAGGCAAGGGAATCCCCTGAGGTTAAGAGTTCAAGACCAGTCTGGCCAACATGGTGAAACTTTGTCTCTACTAAAAATACAAAAATTAGGCAGGAATGTTGGCATGCGCTTGTAATTCCAGCTACTAGGGAGGCTGAGGCAGGAGAATCACTTGAACCCATGAGGCAGGGGTTGCAGTGAGCTGAGATCATGCCACTTCGCTCCAGGCTGGATAACAGAGTGACTCTGTCTTAAAGAAAAAACAAAAGAACAACAACAACAAAAAAAAAAAACCAAAAAAGCAGAAACCGTAAGTAGTATGACCCAGAGCTAAGCAATGCTATCATCATCTTTAGCCCTCATGTGGTTGACAACATCTAGCAACCTTGAATTTCTGCTTTGCTGTGAGACACAAGATTAGTCCCAATCCATTTAAGATGGTTAGATACATTAACAAACAAACAGACAAGTTATATAATGCTGATGTAACAAAGGGCCACACTCACAAAACAAAATAGTGAAGGCAAACGATACCCTGAACCTGAGAGAAGATACAAGGAGAATCAGAATTGGCTGCTAAAAACAAGCCTATAGTTTCAGTTGAACAAATGTGACAAGACTTTTATGTCTGTGCCATGGCAGTGCAGAGACAGGCAGGTGACCTTCCTGGGATGGGTGCCTCTGCTCCATGAGGTCACTCAGGTGGGCCGAAGACACGGCCACCCTCAGCACACAGCTTCCTCCTTGCTCACAGTCACCACCCCGGCGGCCCATCCTCAGCAGCATGAGTGGAAGAGAGTGAAGGGGAAGTTGTTTTCTTCTAAAGATCAAAAATCTTGAACTTGTACATAGGGAGAAATGTTATTTTTGCTCCAAGTACACATTTGAGAAATCTTCCATTGAGCGGATCTGATGATAAACCCACATTTTTCTGTTTGTTTTAATCAGAAAATGTATTTATATGATTCTTGGAAATAATTTCTTGAGTAAAAAGTTATATTTTTAGCAGCTTATTTCAAGTTGTTATTTACCATTTGATAATTATTTATAAAATGTCTTTGATTAAAAAAATGTGTTGCTCTAACTGTCCTCCACAGAAATTAATTTGTCTTTTTTATCTCATCACATGCCTTTTAAGCTCCTAAACTGACCTTATTTTTTTTACAGATTCTATACATTAAGTCAATTTGTTATTTATGATGAATTTATTTATGTATTTATTTTCGCTATCACAAATAGAAAAAGCCTGTAAGTTGCTATGCCAAAGATCTGCCTCTAGATGGCAAACAAACCCCACAATATACAAAAGAGAGCCAAGTTCTCAGAAACCCTGGGAAAGGAAGAGGGCTACTGTCCCATTAACAACTTGGAGCCCCTAAGGCAATAGTGGCCTGGAACATCTGGAACATCTGCTGTGAAGTGAATGGTGTCTTTTTAATTCATGCTGAGCCCTAATTGCCGAAAAGTGTAAGACATGGAATGTGGGGATTATGTGTGTCTTCCCTACACCAACATGATGCTCAGGAAGGAGGCTTCTTGTCTTCTCTTAGGATTCTTTTACTAACCAAGATTTTCCCTGTACTGCACAGTTCCCTTTCCTGATTGTCCCTCTCTTTGGGCAGAAGATGGCCCAAGCGCTTCATTACTGAGTCTCAACATCTTACCCAAATCCCTGGGACTAGGGTTGCTCTTTTCCTTAATGCTATTTTTGTTGGTTTGTTTTCTTGTAATCCTATAAGCAATAAAATAATCACTTTTTTCTTCTTAGATATCAAAGATGTTATCTTAGTTAATTACAGTGTTTCCCTTCAGAATGACAAATGAACTTTCACAATGATGTTAACAGATGCAAATCCGTGTGCTTTGGAAGTTGCATGAAGCTCTGTCTAGCACTAGTGCCAGCGCCTCTCCCAGAGTGCTCCATGCACCTGGCCCCACCGAGTCCCTCTGTGCTGTCATATCACCCACTGCCTTCTGTGCATGAGATATTCTGATAAGAATACTGGTGGATGCTCTTTGAGCCAGTGCCCACGCAACTCCCATTAAAGCTGAGGACCACAGGCCCCTGAAGACAATCACAAGTCTCTAGACTCATAGCTCTTGACTGTCCTCTGCAGACACAGCTTCTCCCTGGATGGCTGAGGGTTGTCACTGGCTGTGTCCTGCCTTGTGCATGACAACAAGAGACAGAGCAGGTCTGTAAGCAGCCCTGCAAGCCAGTTTCTAATCCAGCCCTCCTGTGTGGGGCCCTCTTACCTGGACATAGGTGTGTAAAACAGAAATGAAACTATAAGCTCCCTAACCAACTGAATGAACTCCTCCTCTCAGCCAAGAATATACCAAAATCAACCTGAAATACAAGTACAGGCCATGATGCAAACGGATGATTGGATATGTCTTAACTGACCATCCTCCCTTTAAAATTCAGGCATAAATGACCAGCTTTTAATATTAAAATGGAGACCTTAAGACCGACAAAGCAAACTCTTTGTAGCAATAAGATACCATCATGACAGATACCAGGCCCTAGGAGAAACTAAAGTAATTTTCCCAAAGATATTTGGATTTAATGTATTTGATAATTCTTCTGCAAAGCTGTTCCTTGTGGGAAAAATCCACATTCTGTACTGAATCCTACCCCTTTTTGAGTCTCTTTCCTGAACCAGAGAGATTTAACTAAGAGTTTGGCACCTTTAAAGTCAGCTAAGAAACAATTACAATCTATTCTCTCTGAAGCCTGCTACTTGGAGGCTTCATCTGCATGATGCAACCTTGGATCCAAAACCCTTTTTCTAAATGCAGAAACTCCCTTCTGTTGATTACAGGTTATTAGATAAACTCTTTCAACCACCTATGAAATCTTTGAATCCACCTATGACCTGGAAGCCCCCAACACACCCCTGCCTACTTCAGGCTGTCCTGCCTTTCCATATCAAACTAATGTACAGCATACACATATTGATTGATGTCTTATTTCTCCCTAAAATGGGTAAAACCAAGCTGTAGCCCGACCACCTTGGGCACACGTTCTCAAGACCTCTTGAGGCTGTTTCACTGATATGTCTTTAACTTTGAACAAATAAATTGCTAAATTGATTGAGACTTGTCTCAGATACTTATTGGTTTACAGGTGTCACTGGATACACTTAGGGAAGTGAAGAGATTTATGACCTTGAGAAAAGGAGAAAGCCAGGAAGTGTGGAGACAGAGAGAGAGAGAGGGGCAGAGAGAGGGAGATTTTGATGTATGTAAAGGACCAACACTGAGACCTGGTTCTGTAATGGTGTAGTACTGAGTATCATCCTCAAATAATGAAGTTTTATTCCAAAAAGCCTATGCATGTGTCTTATTTGGGAAATAAAGGTATTTGGGAAATTTGCAGGTGTAAATTAAGGAGCTTGAAACAGGGAGATGATCTTAAGTTAATCACGTGGGCCCTAAATGCGATCACAAGAGTGTGAGAAAAAAAAAAAGAGTTGGAGAGACACTTAACCTAGACTGAAGATGAGAAGGTAATGTGAACTCAGAGACAGAGATTGCAGTGATTTGTCCACAGCCAAGGAGAGTGGAAGCCACCGGAAGCTGGAAGAGCAAAATCAGACTCCTCTCTAGAGCTTCTGAAGGAGCTAGACCTGATGCCTCCGAGATCTTAGCCCATTGAAACGGATTCTGGACTTCTGGTCTCCAGAACTATGAGAGATTCCATTCTTGTTGTTTCAAGCTGCCACATTTTTGAGAACTTGTTACAGTAGCCCGAGGACACTAACACAAATGGGTTTCTGGGAAAATCCAGACTAAAGGTGCTGTGTTGGTTTGCAATCTCCTTGCTTAACTTTCTGATACTAGTCATAAATAGATTGGTGAAAAATTTTGTGATTGAAGAAATGTACATGAAACCTACAGTGTACAGACAGGCATCTGTTAGTTACAAGATAAATATTGATCATTTTAGTTAAAAATGACTTCATAAACTTCATATCCTCGGTGCCACATTTCACACAGGAGGAAGCTGTTCATGAGAGCAGATGCTTGGTCAGCAGTTGTTGAAGCTGAATTTGGAATCTAGGTCTGTCTGACCTTAACTATGTTCCACCCACAGAGCCACATTCATTTCATAGAGGAACCCACCACCTATAAAACCAGAGAAGAGACAAAGCCAGAAGTGCAGTGCAGGGTAGTGTTCTTTTTTTTTTTTTTTTTTTTGAGACGGAGTCTCGCTCTCGCTCTGTCGCCCGGGCTGGAGTGCACTGGCATGATCTCGGCTCACTGCAAGCTCAGGGTGGAGTTGTTAATGCAGACTCACTACGGCCCTTTGTCCTCATCACGCTGACACTAAGTTTAAACCCAGACCTTTCTACAGTTTTGTCTACAAAGCACAACTTGCTCAAAGCCTTTACAAACACCAAGAACATTTCTTTCAGATATGGCAGCACCGTCACATCTTGCATGGCCCTGACGACATTTTGTCTCCTCTGCCGTCCCCATCTCTCTGACTCAGTCTTCACTTTTCAGGTTGTGTCTCGTACAGCTAATGTCCCTCCGAATCTTAAAATAGCAAAGCCATAGCCCCGTTCTCTTCCATGTGCTGTGAGAGATGACCTCCAGGCTCTCAAATACCAAGACTGTACAAGACCTAACCCAGAGAATTACTCAAGACACTTTCTACATAAGAAGAATTGTGGGGCTAGCTCTCCTCATAGAAAAATGTTTTCTGTCTCTTGTTGAAATTGATAGCAAAACACAAAAACATAGAACTATCTCGGAGAACAGAGGACAATGATACAATAGGGAAGTAAAACACACTCCATCCCCTTGCATTGGTTTCCTGTTGCTGCTGTAACAAATCGCCACAACCTGACTGGCTCCACACTATGCAAGTGTATTATCTTACATTTCTGGCGGTCAGAAGTCTCAGTGAAGTAAAATCAAGGAGTAATACGACTCTATTCATTCTGGAATCTTCAAGAGAAAGACTCCAATATCGAGCCCTCCATGTTTCCGATGTTCCCACATTCCTGGCAGCATGGCCCCTTCGTCCATCACTCCAGCTTCCCTCTCCATTGTCCCAGGTCCTCCCTGCCTGTTACCCTCCTCCCTCCCTATTATAAGGACCCTTGTGATTATGCTGGTCTCACCCAGATAATTCAGGATACTCTTCTGACCTCAAAATTCTCAGCTTAACCATGTCTGCCAAGATACTTTTTGACATATTAATAAGTAATAATCATAGATTCCAGATATTAAGACAATGATGTCTTTATGGGGGGTGTATTATTCATTCCACAAACAACTCTCATCATCCCCACAATAGACTTCCCCTAAGGTAGAATAAAAATATCACAAGGCAGATTTATGAGGCAATAGACCTAGAAAAAACCTGAGACTCTAGGACTCTCTGATGTGTGGATGTCAAATTCTGGGGGATTCTGATTCTCTGCTCTGTGTGGACTCTATGGTGTGTAGCCATTTGTGGAAGGCTTCTTTGATTTTGTGACCTAGAAAAAAATGAATCTCTGCTAAAATCAAACCTAAGAAAGACTGGCAAAGGGAATTTAAAGTTTTCTTAAATTTTTGGAATTTCCCTATGTATTAAAACACAAGAAGCGGCAATAACTTAAACCAACGATACCCTCCAAGAATGAGGATTTTTCCAATGCATCAGGTTGGGTCCCCTCAGTGAGAAGGACGCCAAAGATTCGCATGCAGGCGGTATATTTATAAAGTGCAGGAAACAAGCAAGTGAGCAAGGGAGGGGAGGAGGGAAAGGGAAAGTGAAAGGTACCTCAGCAAAGAACCACCTCTGAGGATGACGAGAGCTCAAACCCACATAGAAACACCGGAAAAATGCCTCTGCTATTCCACTTGAGAGGTGAGGGAGCTGGGGGATGTGTACACCTCCCTTGTCATCACTGATTGATAGCCATCCTAAGGGATGCTAATTCCAGGCCATGAGGTCTGCCTCATTTGCAGCCTGAGCTTCTTCTGCAGGTTCAGATAGAGCAGTGAAGGGGAGAAAGAGCCATAGAGAGTCAGCTGAAGTATAATGACTAGAATCCCCAAGGCGTAGTAACAATGACTGCTAAAATTATGCAGAAAGAAAAAAGTGCATTCGAATCCAGAAATGTATCTCTCTGAATCTGGATATATGGATCCTGGCAGCCTGTTCCGTAGCCACTTCCCAGAAATCCAGCCCCCTGGAAAAGCAACAGGAGGTTTGTGCATAGGCTGCACTGCCTTAGTCTGGCCACTGGTGGGCGCGCATGGGAACTACTCCCTGGAGTACTTCTCAGTCCACTGACACTGAAGTAATTGGCTCCACTTCCCCTGCTGTTGAGCCAGGCTGACACGCTCTGGGCAAATGCATGTGCGTGAAGTATTGAGGTTCAAATCCGTGCTTAAGATATATTTGGATGCAAAATACTTTTTCATCTACATGGGCAGTGTCTTGGCAGAAGATGGAGACTCTCTCTAAATGGATGTGAGACAAGGCGGCTGGCATCTGGGTCAGGATGATGCCCTGGTGCACGGCAAGAACATGCATTGGGCAGCAGCTGCCCTCGCTAAGGAGAGAGGTTCACTGAGCTGTCCTTACCCCAGGGCCTCTCCCTCACCTGCTCTCCAGAAACCAGGCTCTTGGGCAGATGCTCCTGAGACTCTAGGAAAGGCTGGTTGGGAGCGCAGCTCAGAGCATTACTCAGGGGATGTGGCCTTTGTCATCCTACCATGAAACAATTGATTATTTGAGCCTAGATTGATAGAGGGCTTCAAGTTGATCCAAATCCAGGCTCCTATAGTCAGCGAGTGTAACAGAGATTTTAGTTGGAATAATCAGACCTGATATCACTAGTCAGCTCTCTTTGCTGGAGAACCATAAGAAATTATGCCAAAGGCAGGAAAGGGGATAGAATATGGGGATCATCACACCAAGAATAAGGTGCAGCCCATTTAGCCCCTGGGCCTTAAAGAGACCCATAGCTCTGGACAATGGCAAATCTATGCGTGACACAATTATCATCTTTGTGTACTTTCAGCGAATTGTTTTTCCTTGTACTTCTAAGAACAATGTCTGAAGTGTATTAGTAAATTCTATGGAATGTATTAAAGATGCTTCTGATAAATTCTTATATTCATTTCAAAAAAGAAGCAATTTCACACTGACAGAGACATTGTTAGTATAGAACTAAATACTTTTACACTCATCAAATTCCTTTGAGTTTAACTGAAAGTTCTGAGAACCTCACATTCTACAACTTTATTATGAATTTTCTGCCAAAAATGATGCTTTCCCATACAATCCTAATACAAGTATAAAATATATTATTTAATCTAGTCTTGGGTTCATTTAAAATTTTGAAAATTCACTCCAAAAATATGTTCTGTAACTGTATGGCTACCACGGAGAAATGTATTCTCTCAAGGTAAATCTGCACTGCCCTGGTCTGACCTGGGACCCTGGGGACACTGCCCCTGTGCTGAGTTTCTGAGATGAGCCAGCCCTGCAGCTGTGCTCAGCCTGCCCCATGCCCTGCTGATTTGCATGTTCCCAGAGCACATCCCCATGCCCTGAAGACTTTTTTATGGGCTGGTCGCACCTTGTGCAGGTCAGTCCCAGTCAGGACACAGCATGGACATGAGGGTCCCCGCTCATCTCCTGGGGCTCCTGCTGCTCTGGCTCCCAGGTAAGGAAGGAGAACACTAGGAATTTACTCGGTGTACTCAGTACTGGCTGGCTTTTCAGGGAAGTCCTCTGATAACATGATTAATTGTAAGAATATTTGTTTTTTTGTTTCCAACCTCAGGTGCCAGATGTGACATCCAGATGACCCAGTCTCCATCCTCCCTGTCTGCATCTGTAGGAGACAAAGTCACCATCACTTGCCGGGCAAGTCAGGGCATTAGCAGTTATTTAAATTGGTATCAGCAGAAACCAGGGAAAGCCCCTAAGCTCCTGATCTATGCTGCATCCAGTCTGCAAAGTGGGACTCCCTCTCGGTTCAGTGGCACTGGATCTGGGACAACTTACACTCTTACCATCAACAGCCTGCAGCCTGAAGATTTTGCAACTTATTACTGTCAACAGGGTTACAGTAACCCTCCCACAGTGTTACAAGTCATAACATAAATGCCAACGAAGCAGATGTGTGAGGCTGGGCTGCCCCAGTGCTCCTTCTGGTGCCTCCATCTGCTGAGGGAAGTTCTCAAACTCAGTCGGGTTTGGAAAGGCATTGGGAGATTTTCCTAGAGGAGGCCAGGGATGTTCCTCTGAACCGTAAGCCTCTTTCGCACTCATCCCCAGCAGAAAAGACATGACAATGCCTGTCCTGGCAGAATAAAGAAGAGAGATAAGTCCAACAGAGGAGTCTGTGTTATGGGATAATTGGAATTTGTACAGCAAAAGAGAAGCTATTCTCAGTATTTCAAGGAGAAATTATTCAAGTTGAATAGAGTCTAAATCATAGTCTTTTTGAAGCCTACGGTAAAAAGCAGGTACTAGAGACAGGGGATTCTCAGGTGCTCCTCCAGCAGCCGAAGTGCACCTGCCCCGGTGGTATGTGCTGAACACCGTGTGATGATCCTCAGTCCTGTCTGGGAAGCCCAGGGCTGGGGTTCTGATGATCTCAGCTGCCTGCAGCATGACTCCAGATGATTCTCCAGTCCACACCTAACTGCATGTGTTTTACTTCAGGTGTCAGTGTACATGAATCCACCACTCTGACTTCCCAATCTCATGACAGTAATTAATTGCAACTCAACTGCAATCTCATTGAGCAACTCTAAAGAAACCATAGAGAGAAAAAGAGTTTTGGAAAATATGCTCCCAAAAGTCATAGTAATGAGGGGGAATTGACAGCTGACAGGGAAGTAAGGTGACTCTTTTCACAAGGCTCAACAGTTTGCCGGTTACGAATTGTCACAAAATACATTTGAATGTGCTTTCAAGTATTACCACTTTGGGGTCATAGCTGGAAAACTTTATTAAGTCACAGATAAAATGGGAAAATCAGGAAATTGTATGAAATATACAATAACACTGTGTGTGATGTCTCAGGTCTGTAATCCTGTGATAGTTAATACTGATTGTCAACTTGATTACATTGAAGGATGTAAGCATTGCTCCTGGGTGTTTCTGTGGGGGTGTTGCCAAAGGAAATTAATATTTGAGTCAGTAGTCTGGGGAAGGCAGACCCCCTGCTTAATCTACGGGCACCATCTAATCAGCTGCCAGTGAATATAAAGCAGGCAGAAAAAGGTGAAAAATGAGTCTGGCCCAGCCTCCTAGCCTACATCTCTCTCCTGTGCTGGATGCTTCCTGCCCTCCAACATTGGACTCCAAGTCCGTCAGTTTTGAGACTCGAGCTGGCTCTCCTTACTCCTCATGCCTGCAGACAGCCGACTGTGGGAACTTGTGATCCTGTAAGTTAATATGTAATTAACTATATATGTATATATATATATATGTATATACACACACACACACACATATAACTAATATATGAACTTATTAGTTCTATCCCTCTAGAGAAGCCTCACTAATACAGATTTTGGTACAGGAATGGTTCTACAGGAACAGAATATTAAGGATGGAGTTCTTTTCTTGGTTTGGGGGTTTCTGGATTTGGCTGCTAAATATGATTAGACCCCAAAATGCTAAGGACTCTACTTTCATAGTATGGAGAACATTAATAGTCCTTGGCATGAATGGTTTAAGAGCTATGCAAAGTAAATTCATTTGACACTAACGAATCATCACTCGTAAGAGGCAAGGAGTTTAGTGACTCTGTACTTATTACCCTTGACAAACACCTTGCGAAATAGATTTGTGAGGGCAGCACCTGCATCTTTGAAGAGCCCTGTAATGGCTCTTCTCTCTATGTCAGATCTAATGGTGAGAACTGCAGTCACTCTATTAGAAAATTTAAATACAGTTTGGAATAATTGTATCCTGAAGTGTCAGGGGTGAAGTGGTGACACTCAAGCCTCAAAGGCATCGTCAGTGTAGCTACTGTAATGGACAGAAAAGACAAAGCAGCAATCTGAAGAGTCTGACTCATGGGGAGCTCTGGCATTAGCCAACTAATCACAGTGTCCCTAGAAGTGAAACTGACAGGGAGCCTAATGCATTCCTACTTCATTTATGTAAGGAGGAAACTTAAGGTCAAACAGATAAAAGACTAATTGGAATTATAAAAACAGAGATTCATGGCCCCTCAATCAATTTCCAACATTGAGCCAGTTTAAAGACCCAGAACCCCTTGAATGAAGGGGAGGCCGGGTCCCCTTGAGGTGTCCATGGCATATAGAAATGCTGCTTTGAGGTTTTGGCAAACCCCCATAGGTGAATCCTGGTGGAGGCCTCTAGTATTTTGCAGTATCTTCTGCAGTTAACTTCTGCAGTTAACTACTCTCCTTTTGACAGACAGCTCTTATCCTATACTGGGCTTTTGTGGAAACTGAACATTTGACTATGGGTCACCATGCGACCTGAACTGCCTATTGTGAACTGGGTGCTTTCTGACTCATCTAGCCATAAAGTGGGTCATGCACAGCAGCATTCCATCATCAAATGGAAATGGTATATCAGTGATTGGGCTCAAGCAGGTCCTGGGGACACAAGTAAGTTACATGAGGAAGTGGCTCAAATGCCCATGGTCTTGACTCCTGCCACCCTGCCTTCTCTCCCACAGCCTGCACCAGTGATCTCATGGGGACATCCCTTTGAGCAATTGACAGAGGAAGGGAGGACTAGGGCCTGGTTCACAGTTGGTTCTGCACTATAGGCAGGTACCGCCCGAAAGTGGACAGCTGAAGCACTACAGCCCCTTTCTAAGACATCCCTGAAGGACAGTGGTGAAGGACAATCTTCCCAGTGGGCAGAACATTGAGCAGTGCACCTGATTGTGCACTTTGCATGGAAGGAGAAATTTCCAGATGTGTGATTATATACTGATCCATGGGCTGTAGCCAATGGTTTGGCTAGATGGTCAGAGACTTTGAAGAAGCATGATTGGAAAATTGGTGACAAAGAAATTTGGGGAACGAGTATACAGATGGACCTCTCTGAGTGGTCAAAAACTGAATATGTTTGTACCCTATGTGAGCGTTCACCAACAAGTGACTTCAGCAGAGGAGGATTTTGATAATCAAGTGGATAAGATGACCCGTTCTGTGGCTACCACTCAGCCGCTTTCCCCAGACACCCCTGTCATCGTCCAATGAGCCCATGAACATAGTGGCCGTGGTGACAGGGATGGAGGTTGTGCATGGATTCAGCAACGTGGACTTCCACTCACAAAGGCTGAACTGTCTGGGGCCACTGCTGAGTGCCCAATTTGCCAGTAGCAGCAGAGATCAACAGTGAACCCATTGTGTGGCATCATTCCCTGGGGTGATCGATCAGCTACCTGGTGGCAGGTTGATTATATTGGACCTCTTCCACCATGGAAAGGAGAAGGGTTTGTCCTCATTGGAACTGGAACTTATTCCAGACATGGGTTTTCCTACCTGCACGCAATGCTTCTGCCAAGACTACTATTTATGGACTCAAGGAATGCCTTATCCACTATCACGGTATTCCACACAGCATTACCTCTGACCAAGCACTCACTTTACAGGCAAAGAAGTGAGGCAGTGGGCTCATGCTCATGGAATTCACTGGTCTTACCATATTCCCCATCATCCTGAAGCAGCTGGGTTGACAGAACGGTGGAATGAACTTTTGAGGTCACAATTACGTCTAGTAGGTTGCAATACTTTGCAGGGCCAGGGCACAGTACTCCAGAAGACCATGTGTGCTCTTGGCCGAATCTATGGTACTGTTACTCCCATAGCCAGGATTCACAGATACAGGATTCAAGGGGTGGAAGTGAAAGTGGAACCACTCACTATCACCCCCAGTGATCCACTAGCAAAATGTTTTCTTTCTGCTCCCGTGACATCAGGTTCTTTACTTGACATCTTAGTTTCAGAGGGAAGAACGCTGCCACCAGGAGACACAATAACTATTCCATTAAACTGGAAGTTAAGATGTCCCCCCGGATGCTCTGGGATCCTCCTACCTTTTTTTTTCTTTTTTTAATTATACTTTAAGTTTTAGGGTACATGTGCACAACGTGCAGGTTTGTTACATATATATTCCTGTGCCATGTTGGTGTGCTGCACCCATTAGCTTGTCATTTAACCTTAGGTATATCTCCTAATGGTACCCCTCCTCCCTCCCCCTACCCCACAACAGGCCCCAGTGTGTGATGTTCCCCTTCCTGTGTCCATGTGTTCTCATTGTTCAATTCCCACCTATGAGTGAGAACATGTGGTGTTTGCTTTTTTGTCCTTGCGATAGTTTGCTGAGAATGATGGTTTCCAGCTTCATCCATGTCCCTACAAAGGACATGAACTCATCATTTTTTATGGCTGCGTAGTATTCCATGGTGTATATGTGCCACATTTTCTTTATACCACCTATCATTGTTGGACATTTGGATTGGTTCCAAGTCTTTGCTATTGTGAATAGTATCGCAATAAACATACATGCGCATGTGTCTTTAGAGCAGCATGATTTATAATCCTTTGAGTATGTACCCAGTAATGGGATGGTTAGGTCAAATGGTATTTCTAGTCCTACCTTTAAGTGAACACACTAAGAATGGAGTTACAGTGTTGGCTGCAGTGATTGACCTAGACTATCAAGATGAAGTCAGTCCACCACTCCACAACAGAAGTGAGGAAGAGTATGCATGGAATATAGGAGATCCATTAGGGCATCTCTTGAGATTATCAAGCACTGTGATTAAGGTCAATGGGAAATTATAACCAATCCAGGTAGGACTACAAATGGTCCAGATACTTTCCGGGTCACGACCTGCTGAAGTGCTTGCTAAAGGCAAGGGGAATACAGAATGAATAGTGGAAGAAAGTAGTTATCAATACCAGCTATGACCACCTGACCAGCTGCAAAATTGAGGACTGGAACTATCATGGGTATTTCCTTCTTCTTTTGTTAAAAACATGTTTGTGCATGTGTGCACTTGTACTAAGAAAATGTCTTCATTTCATTTCCTTTTTCTTTATCAGGTGACATAAGATTTATTGACCTCATATCAGCATTTAAGCATTGTTCACTTTATGTAATAGTATTTGGGTTGGAGATTGGTGCATTTCCAGTTGTAGGAAGGATAGTTGTATTATGTTAGGGGTAATTATGACCTTACTATTGTCTGTATTTTAAGATTATGTATGATCTCAGTAGATGTGTGTGGGTTCAAGTTGACAAGGGGTGGGCTTGTGATGGTTACTAGTGAGTGTCAACTTGATTGTATTGAAGGATGTAAGGTATTCATCCTGGGTGTGTCTGTAAGGGTGTTGCCAAAAAAGATTAACATGTGAGTCAGTGGGCTGGGAAAGTCAGACGCACCCTTAATCTGTGTGTGCACAATCCAATCAGCTGCCAACCCAGCTAGACTATAAGCAGGCAGAAAAATGTGAAAAGAGACAGGGCTAGCCTCCCCGACTATATCTTTCTCCCATGCTGGATGCTTCCTGCCCTCGGTAATGGACGCCAAGTTCTTTAGTTTTGGAACTCTGGCTGACTCTTTTTGCTCCTCAGCCTATTGTGAGACCTGGTGATTGTGTGAGTTAATACTTAATAAGTCCCGGCGCAGTGGCTCACGCCTGTAATCCCAGCACTTTGGGAGGCCGAGATGGGCGGATCACGAGGTCAGGAGATTGAGACCAACCTGGCTAAAACGGTGAAACCCAGTCTCTACTAAAAATACAAGAAATTAGCTGGGTGCGGTGGCAGGCGCCTGTAGTCCCAGCTACTCTGGAGGCTGATACAGGAGAGTGGCGTGAACCCGGGAGGCGGAGCTTGCAGTGAGCGGATGTCGCGCCACTGCACTCCATCCTGGGCGAGAGAATGAGACTCCGTCTCAAAAAAAAAAAAAAAAAAAAACTTAAAAAACCTCCTGTATTAGCCAGTGACATCTAGAGGGACAGAATTAACAGCATATATATATATGTATATACACATACAAGTATGTATACATACGCACACACACATTCGTGTGCACACACACACACACATTTATAAAGGGGAGTTTATTAACTTACAGGATCATAAGTTACACAATGGGCTCTCTGCAAACTGATGACAAAGGAGAGCCAGTCTGAGTCCCAAACTGAAGAACATGGAGTCCAGTGTTTGAGGGCAGTAACCATCCAGCATGGGAGAAAGATGTAGGCTGGAAGACTAGGCCAGTCTCTCCTTTTCACATTTTTCTGCCTGCTTTATATTTGATGGCAGCAGATTAGATTCTGCCCACCAGATTAAGGGTGGGTCTGCCTTCCCCAGCCCACTGACTCAAATGTCAATCTCTTTTAGCAACACTCTCACAGACACACCCTGGATCAATACTTCATACCCCTCAATCCTATCAAGTTGACACTCATTATTAACCATCTCACTCCCCTTCATATATATATGTATATAGTCCTTTAATTCTGTCACTCTAGAGAACCCTGACTAATACATCTACACTTCTGATGACCTATTTCTTTTATCTTAGGTCATTTGTTTCCCCTGGGTTGCCTACACTCTCTTCTTCCCACTCCCCTATGAAGGACATATAAGCCTCTGGACCTCACTAGGTCAGGGCATGTCCCTGCTTGCACTATCCATGACACTTTCCTCTTTTACTCTTTGGCAATGAGGGAATGTCATCCTTACCCCGATGCCAGCCACCTGTCTCACATCCAGGACAGAGAGTCTCCATCTCCCGTCCAGAAAATATGCATGCATGTGTGCATGGTGGCACGCCCCTGTGATCCCAGCTACTCCGTAGGCTGAGGTGGGAGAATTGCTTGTGCTTGAGAATTCAAGGTTGCAATGAGCCATGATCACACCACTGCACTTCATGCTAGGTAACTGAGTGAGACCCTGTGATTTTTCCCCTACATTTTACAGAATTTTTTTTTGCTTCTTTCTTCTATTAATTTGTGTTTTGTCCATTCATTTTCTGCAAACCTTTAGAGGGCAAATAAGAAGTTTCCCTTTTTCTGTCTACATGAGTAAGTTCCTCAAAATTCGGGCCCCTGAATAGACAACAGGAGGTGTGTGCAGGGGCTGCGCCACAGTGATTTTACCACTCCCAGTCAGGCATCAGTAATACTCCCCAGAACCCCAGGCTGAAGCCCACTGATGCTGAGGTAGTTCAATCCTCTTCCTCTGCGAATGCACCAGGCTGAGATGCCTTGGCCCCTGTTAAAGGTGTGAGATATAATGGGTGCAAATCTGTGTTCAGTTTGATCCAAATCCAAGTGCTTTCCTACTTTTTAAACTTCCCTGTTTTTCTATTTAACGCTCATTGCTCACTCCGTAAGACACTAGAGATGGCATTCTCCTCTAGTTATCCTCAAGGAGAGCTGGCTGAGGACTATTAGTAACACCATGATTGTGAATGTCAAATAGATTCTGTTATTTCATATCAGACACAAGATCCAAATAGTAAAATTATTTTATTACAATTTTCTCTCGCTGATAGAAAAAGGGAGTTCTTGAAATTCCAAAACTTGGTTTTAAAACTAAAAAGCAAATCCTGAAAGATGTAGTATCCTAAAGATGTAGTATTTTCCATGAATCACTGGGAAAGTAAAGGATGATAAAAACTTTTTTATTCCCCATAGTGCAGAATTCAACATTCGACAGACTGCAGGAGTGGGAGCATTTGGGGAATACAGGAGACGCCAGCTGTTGTTCAACCAAACTGCCTTGGGTTATAGTGGGTGGGATGCGGATGGTGGTGGTGATGGCAGTTGATGTGGACCCACAAAGGAGCCAAATATGATACTTGTGAAGAACCACAGGGTTGAAGGCACTGCTGCGTGGCCTCCTGGGTGGAGCCTGTGCCACTGGGAGTCTCACAAGGAAAGTAATGTTGTGAGTAGAGCTTTCAGTCTGTAATCACCAAAGGTTTAGTAAAATCCCTGTGCAAGGAGACCTGAGGTCATGTCACTCAGTCTTAAGTCAAATCCCAACAGCCACGCAGAGCTTCTGAAGCTCATTCTGCCCCTATAGGAGGTTTAGCGGAGACCTCTGCTTGGGTCTGGAGATGTCACAAGCACTGACATGCTGAGCAGAAGGCCAGGCAGCGTCCACACTTGCAGGGGGATCAGTGGGGGTGGAGGTCGTTGTGCATGATTCAGACATGTATTCAGGATGCTCTGTGCAGGTTTGGGGATTTGGAAGAACATGTTGAGTCCGTGGGAGTTTTATGTTCTTCTAGTCCATCTCCTCCAACCTGCCTGATGACTCAGACCTCAGCAAATGCCCCATGGAGGACACAGGCCATGTGTAGAGGCTGCCTTGTGCAACTCCTAACAGTCAATCTGATTCTCTGTTCTCAGGAGAGTTCCTCTGCTTATGCAAAGAGACAGCATGTGTCCACATGCAAACTTGGCAGATATGGCAGGAGGACAGAGTCAGGCCAGCGTCAGCTAAACTAGAAGGGGTGCTTTTCACTTTGGAATTTTAGGTCACTTAGTTCTCATTTCTTCTACTGTTCTCTGATGTTATTAATATAAAGTTTTGTATTGTTTTCTCTCCAGGTTCTTGCAGTGGTTCTTTAGCCTTTCAACCCCTACATCGTTGCCCCGGACTAGGAAGATTCCTTCTCAAACTTACTGGTCATTAAGAAATGACAATTTGTGGACCAAATTTTCACAAAAAATGAAAGGTTTGAAATAAGTAAATGTATATGTGTGTGTATATATATATATATATATTTTGTCTTGAGACTGAGTCTCACTCTGTCACTCAGGCTGGAGTACAGTGGTGCGATCTCGCCTCACTGCAAGCTCCACCTCCCGGGTCTGAGCCATTCTCCTGCCTCAGCCTCCCGAGTAGCTGGGACTACAGGCACCTGCCACCGTGCCCGGCTAATTTTTTGTATTTTTAGTAGAGACGTGGTTTCACCGTGGTCTCGATCTCCTGACCTCGTGATCTGCGGGTCTTGACCTCCCAAAATGCTGGGATTACAGGCGTGAGCCACCGCGCCCATCCTGCAGGGTGTCACTTAAGATAATTCTTCAAAAATATTTATGAACGAATCGTGGGCAAATCAGTTCCATTTCATGAGGTGATATAATCAACACATAGAAATGTTTGCACCCAAAGGACAAAATGCCTTTGTTTCTGGTTAAAATAAACAAACCCATCAGAAATGATTGTCTATTCTAGGATGATCCACACCATGGTAAGAGAAGTTAAAACTGTATTCCCCAGGAGAAAAATCAAAAATAAATAATTAAAGCATGGTATATAGAAAGAATCTCTCACACATACAAAGATAGACAAGTCTTCAGAGGACTTTTCTACACATATTCATGAGTGAGAACACACATCCAACCAAAAATACTTTGATTTGACTTCCACAACCAGCAGTGTGGAGATAAAGATAGTACAATTAAAATTACATTCTTAACCCAAATGTTCAAAAACCAAGAATAGGTAGTTTACAGAAGAGTTTGTAAAGCATAGAATGACAGGTCTACAGAATGTATTCACAAGTGAGAAAACACATCTAACCAAAACTCTAGGGATTTCACCATCACAAACACCACTTTGGAGCCTGCAGATGCTGCACAGCCTCCTGTGAGCAGGACACTCACCAGGTCCCTGAACAGTGTGATGGCCCCAAACACAAACCTCAAAGGAAGTTCAGCCTCTCAGTGTGGCAGGAGCAGGTGCAGTGGCAGAGGCTGTCTCCAGCAGTTGGAGTCGGGAGGGCTCAGGGAGATGACTGGAAAGCCTTTGAGGAAGGAAGAGGCCATGAAGCCTTAGTCACAGGCACAGGCACTTCTTCTATGTGAACAGGGCCAGGGTCCTCCAGGACACCTTCCCAAGCCTCCTCTTTCCTCCACACGTAGGGCGCTGAAGCCCCACTGATCCTCCAGGGTTTCCTGCCACATCACCCCTGGAGGAGCCCCTAAAGTTCCCTGCTGTTCTTATGGCTGTAGAAATGCTCAGTCATATCACTGTAAGGGGACCCTAGTGCATTCTGTCACCTGCTGCCACTGATGCCCTTCATAGCGATTCTCCATGCCTTTGCCAAGTGATCCCACTCTCACCAACCATCAGGAGGCTGGAAAATGGCCTGCACTCCATGATGTTCCAGTTATAAGTAAGTCAGGGCTCAGGGCAGTCTCATGTTTGTGCAGCTCATAATAATATCACACAGGAATCCTATTTTGACTTTCCCTGACTCCTCATTCTTTCTGAGCAGTTACTCACTCTGCTCGTCCACTCTAAGACTTTCTTCTTGTGCAGCTGCTAATGGTGTTTTCATTTGGAGACTGATATGACTCTACTGGTGGAATACTAGATGTGTGCTTGTCACATCCTCATATTTCTAAGAATAAAAGACCCTTCTTTTGAGTGGCATTTATTCTTTTTTTCCTAGTTTGTCAGGATTACATTTCCAGTGATTGATGTGAAAACTTCTTTGCTAAAACGCATTCATATTGCGATAAATTAACTGCATTTTTTGAATCTCATAAATTTGGATATGTGATGTTGAGTTTCAGATCCAAGTACTTTGTAATTTCCCTTTTTGTTGCTTCTTTGCCCTAAACTACATATAGTAGTACTTTACATATTTTCTAAATATTTAGATTCTTTTTGGCAAATTTTTAAAAAATTAAATTTAGAATTTCAGTGGCTTTATTGGTACGAGTTGTTTTTGGTTACACTGATGAGTTGTATAGTAGTGAACCCTGGGCTTTAGTTACCCATCACCCGAATAGTGTCCCTGGTGCCCAATAGGTAATTTTTCATTCCTCCTCCTCCCACCAAACCACTTCTGATAACTTTGTTTCTGATTTCTAATAGAATCCCCTCAGTTATGAATAATTCATTTTTTATGATTTAATCAGCTTGGTTTTTTTGAAATATCTTGTTGCCCAAAATATAATGTATATTTAGCCAATGTTTTGAAAGACCATGGAATCTGCTGTGGTTTGGTGGAGTGTTCTCTAAGGATCAACCTTGTCCAGATGGTTGATAGCATTGTTGAAGTCATCTGCATCTGCAATGGCCCAAGATGCTGGGCTGTTTGCACTTCAACCTGGATCTGCTACAGAGCCCTTTTCTATCCTGAGTCCCACTCACGACTGGCTGACTTTCATGTCACCTGCTGGGCCAAACCTGTATTCCAAGGGGTAGAATATGTAGCCTCCAGAAACCAAATAAATCCTATTTGTGGCTTCCTTCTTTGAAAGACAAAGACACATATTAAAAACAGTGGAATAAAATAAATATTCCTGTAATCCTGAACTCTGATTCGCTCCATCTTTATGTTACACACATGACAAACGCCTTATTAATGGGGACACCATTTAGTGGCATTTGATGGCAGCTGTAGAGACGAATGCCCAGATTCAAGGTTCAGGGCAATACCAGCCAGGGAAATCAGCCTCCCAACCACAGCCACAATATGACTAGGCAGCCACAAAGTGTTCCCAAGTAATTTTCTCATCATTGACCTGATCGTGCTGCCATATCTGGACTTGCTCTCTAATGAGGAAAATTTAATGTTGTGATGTCCTTGATTCTACTGCACCAACATTCATCTGGTCTGTCTGTCAGCCATTCACAAGGGCACTCAAGTCAAATTCTCTAAATATATAATTGTCTTCCTTCAAATTCTAGAGAAAAGGTTGATTTCAGATTTGCCTAGCAAATTAACTATTTTAATGCTATTAATATGGTCATTTGAATGGTATCCTTCTCTTAGTCTCTCTGCAAAGGTTAACCTGGGGCAAATTTCATAATAGGTTTCTCTTTATTTTCATTTTCCTCTACAATTTCTGAGTAAGATGACCTACTCTGAGAAAACATATGAAGTTAGTTTTAACCCAAAACAAAATCATTATTTTGAAATTTAATACCATCACAAGCCAGAGACAAAAGATATTACTCTTGCTTTATGGCATATTAGGATTATTAATGACTAGTAAGTATTTGCTTTAATCTTCCATAAAATCAAAAGTTTCTTCCTTTTATTTTGCCTCATACAAATAATTGTATAATAGTTTTCCTGTTATAACAGATTTGTGTACCTTCTTATTTTCAGTATTCATTTTCACCTAGGACTGCTAGGATTCCAGAATAAAAAAGAAACCATTTTCTAGCTTGAGGATGCTTCTAATTTACTAGGGTAAGACTATTTAATATGAGTAAGATCCAGCTAAATCAGTATCTAGCAAGAAATTATGCCTCTAGTCCTCTCTTAAACATGATAGTTTTATTCTTGACTGCTCCTGGGAAGTCAGAATTTACTTCATTTTATTACTGATGCTTCATTTCTTTTTTTTTTTTTTTTTTTTTTTTGCTGGTAGATATCTTAGAAGAGTTAATATCTAGAAGTATTCCAACATAAGGGCACTCGGCTCTTCATAGACCATTTACACTTGGGAGATCCTTAGCTCCTGCCCGAGAATCACCAAGTTATAATGAAGTTCACTGCTGTGATGTGAAGCTGCTGCTTCCAGAAGGGCAGAGTCACTATTTCCAGTTGTCAATGCAGAGGCTGTATTATTATTATTAATTAGTAGTAGTATTATTATAAGACAAGAAATGAGCACTAAATGCTTTATTCAGCTCTTGTCTGTTTCCTTTCCTGTACTTTTGATTTTCGCTAACAGGAGGTGAAAAGAAGCAATCAAAAGAAAAATTCAGCTGACTTTAGAACTCAGTTTGATTAATTTGAACCATCATTTTTCTCTAGAGCCTTAAACATTATAAATTATAATTTATATAAATATTTGCTTGATTCTTAAAATTGTTTAACATGAAAAAATCTATGTGAGAACTCGTAAATTCTATTTTCATTTTTTCTACAGGTAAACTCTCATCTAAGTTACAAGTAAATAAGATATTCCACTTTATTTTCTTGTTATATTCATTGAAGTTCTTAGCTAAGTTACAAGAAATAAGTAATTCCACTTTATTTTCTTGTTATATTCATTGAAGTTCTTATATCAACTGCAGCTTCTACTACAGTTTAAATGGCTAGAATCCCCAATTTAGTCTCCAGAAACTTCTTGGAATCTTCATTTCCCATCTCTCAAATAAACCAGGTTTTACTATAAGGCCTCAATGCTAACTTCATATTCAAAGAGTAGAAAAATTATAGTAACCTCTCAGGCAAGCTATGGTTTTATGGAGATTTACTTTTGAGGACAGAGACCCCTTTCTTCAAGGGTGTGAATTCAAAGGGAACTTATGAGAAACAGAACGCTCAGGAAGAAAACAGAGTCATGACTTCACTTTGTGCAGTTGGTGGGTGTGGTGGATTCTGCAGAGATATTAACAAGCACAGAGGAGAAGTCCACCACTTAATCCCACACCTGTGTGGGTAGTTTCATAGGATTTCTGAAAACCTTTTCCAAGAAAAAGTAAAGACCAGAATTGAAATATTTGGAAACAGGTTCAGATGAGACATCTAGAAATGGGTCTGAAGATTCAGAAAAGTCCGATATGGAAATAACGCTGTTTCTTTCAATGTTTGGAGAGATTATCAGAAGCAGAAGATACACATTCAAGGAGCCTACATTCCCTGTGCTCTCTCCCTGTGTTCCAGAATATTTATCCATGAATCGACGTTCCAGCGAGGGACAATTTCAGTTAGTGAGACAATGCAGATGGCTTCATTCCCAGATGCCTGGGAGCCAGGAATCCATTCACAGGACCTGCAGCTTCACAGAAGGAAGCTCCCTTTGTGGGTGACTTGGTCTTAATTCTCATCTAAGGACAAACTCTCACCTTTAATTTAAAGAAGGTTCATTTATGCTCAGGTAGGGAACAGGCCTCTGTGTGTCTCAGCCTCATCCTTAAGAGTGTGGGTTTGCACTGTCTGGACTAATACAGTCTGTAGAACAAAGTCTACACGATGTGTAACAGTGATCTATAAATGAGAATGCTATGTTGTTTATTTCAAAACTGTGGGCTTATTTCTCAATGGCTTGTGCCAAACTCGAATTTTAAAATGTAATTGTTTTAAAAACAACAAAAATAAGAATAGTTTTAACCTTTTAGAAAATACTTAATCTACATATCCAGAAAGCCTGACCAACATCTGCTAGCAGTAGGTAAGACAAGCCACAGTTTATGAAAATCTTAAACATAATACTGGTCTCTGTAGCTCTCTGACACAGAAACTCCCCACTCTGCTGCTGTGTGGCATCCCCTAAATGCATATCCCTTCTGCGGTGTCCTGCACATTTTGAGAAACAAACCTGGCACCTGATTCTCTGGACTACTGTCTGCTGTGAGGGGCTTCTCACTGCAAACCTGTCAAAGCTTCACCCAATAGACTAGGTCACATGTGCTACTGCCATCTGTGGTCATCTCTTTTTCCTTGGTCAGCCAACAAATCCCTCAACCCCCCTACAAACAGGATCACACTGTCCACCCCAGAAACACTGACTCCCAGTAATGAACACAAACAATTCCACTTCCAAGATTCTCTTCTCAAGTCATATGAGTAATACAGTACTTTTCAATTATATGGATCCCAAACTAACCAGTCAGGAAAAGGAGACACAGCCACACTCAACCCTGCCTGTAGAAATCCTCCCTCATTCAGATGACCATGGTTCAGATGAGAGACACACAGAGGCCTGCTCCCACCCTGCTTCAAATGTAGGCTGCTCTTCCATCTTGTCTGTGTCCACTGTGGAGTGACCAGCTTTCTCTGCTGCTGTGAAAGCCCTGGTAGGACGTGTCCACAGATAAGAGAGGGAGGATTCTGGTTAGAATTAGTAACAGTGTCCTTTAAGTCTACAGGTTAGATTGGGTAATTTCAAAGCCTTTTTCTGACTAAAAAAGGATTTTACAAGTTTTTACATTTTCCAGATAGGTAAGGCAACAAATCATGAGATTTTTGTTAAAAATCCCAGGGGTAGTCTTTTGAGTGGTTCATTCATTCTCATAGAAAATAGGAATGCTCTCTTAAATTCAAGCAACCTAAATACTTTGTGAAAATAACATTTTCAAGAATTGGCTTACAGTAAAAGAAAACAGGGCAGTTTTTTTACTGTTATTCAGTTTCCTGCAATTCAAATCTTTGTATTAGATAATGGCTAAAACTGATAATTCATTTAACACCCTTTCAGAATAATTATTTAAAACTAACAATAAAATGGACCATTTTGTTCTATTTTAGTTAGGCTGTTTATGTTTTATGTCTCCTTCTTCTATTCCTTCAGCTTCGGATGTTTCTTACTTTTTTTTCACTACCATGGTTAAGAGTCTGACTTTTTCAACACTAAGAAGCCGATCAGAATTTGTTGACATCATCAGAAAAATGTCGAGTACACAAAATTTGCAACATGTAATGACAGAAATGAATACATAAAATTTTAACAGTGAAATATGAGACTTTTATTTCAATACTACCTTGTAGCTACTGTTTAATATCATCAGCCCATATTATTGTCATGGAGTTCAACATTTGAAGGTCAATATCATTTTTACTCAAGTATGTTTTCCGATCTTATGAAAAAATGATTTTTTGGTAGATTCCCCAGAAGATATTCAGATCAAGCTTTCTTTGCAATCGTACCTACAATGGCATTTATTTGTGTTCTTGGGCAATTAAATATGACTTTGTGTTAAATTACCGAAGCTTACATCACACTACAAGCTAGTCCTTCATTGTTCCTGGATTATGATTTTTTTTTCAGAAATGTGACTGTCCTTGTGAAAGTATTTATTGTTGGCACCATTATTCAGGAGTGGTTCAATGGAATGTTAAACATCAATGATAAATAAAGAATAGTGCAGTTGTTTTTCTGTTTAATGATCAGTTGTATGGTAGGTTCACAGCCCTAAGCTGTGAGCATTTTTACATAAAGTCAAGAAAACACCAGTTTCAGGTCCAGGTTACCCAGAGATGTAAAACTGTGGATGCAGTTCTTGCTCTTTATACACAGAGAATTTCCTTTGGATCTGTGGACTTGTGGCTGTGGCTGCACCACATCCAGGCTGGGGGAGACTCACGTCTCACTCAGAGTTGACAAGAACCTGGATGCCCTGACAGGACCTGATTCCACATGACCAGGGAAACTGTGTGGGAAGAGCTTTTCTAATCATCACTTGAAAAAACATCATGCAAAGTTATTTCTTATTTGTTCTGTATCATTAACCCAGAACATTCTTCCCTTAAGAGAGAGTCCTCTGGGCCAGGTACAATGACTCACACCTGTAATCTCAGCATATTAGGGGGCCAAGGCAGGCAGATCTCCTGAGGTGAGGAGTTCAAGACAAGCCCAGACAACATGGTGAATGAAACCCCATCTCTACTTAAAAAAAAAAAAAAAAAAAAAAAAAAACGAGTCCTCCAGTTAACCTTGTATCTGTGAGATGTTTATGATGAGATAGATCCCAGATTGAACAACTGGTCACCAGGAATTTTATATTTGCTGCTGGAGGCACAAAATTTTGTCTCTCTTTCCTTTTTCTTGCACAAGAATCTTGGCTCTAAGTGTAGAGACTCACATCATTCTCCCTGTGAGGTGCTTGGACAGAGAGCTCTTGTGTGATTCACTCACCAGGTGCCAGGGCAGGGTAGATTCTGATATTTGAGTTGAACATTCTTGAACAGTTATCCTGGAAACAGCAGATACCAGACAGCCCTTGAACTGGCCCCAGGCCACTTTTTATTTGCAGGCTCTCTGTCCAGCAGTGCTTGTGGGGATGGAGATGTTTCATTCTCTAGATTGACTGGGAGGGAATCAAGCCAGATGGCATTCACCTCCCAGAGATGCATCCTAGACACACATTTCCACATTGTCAGGTTTCTGGTGCTTTCTTACAGTCATGCCCTACCCTACACAGTGTGTGCCTACAAAAGGTCTGAACTTTCACCTTCAGATCCTTCTTCCCCTGTTTGCGGGCAAACTTGGCTGAATCTATTTCTGTTTTGTTCCAAGGGACAATTTATATCACATTGTTCACAGAGGAGACATTCCCCCTGCCCCATCAACCTTTTCCACGCCACTGCATCCACCAGGTGATTTGCATATTGTCCCCTAGGGAGGATCTTCCCTTGTGAGTCTGAGATAAAAGCTCAGCTCTAACATTGCCTTGACTGATCAGGACTCCTCAGTTCACCTTCTCACAATGAAGTTCCCTGCTCAGCTCCTGGGGCTGCTAATGCTCTGGGTCCCTGGTAAAGATTAAAGTGAAATGAGGTGGGAAAATGGGGCTAGAAGGTGAGCTCTGGGGGACTCCACAGCTTCCCATATTTATTTCAACCATGTGTTAGAGCCACATGGTCTATGCTCCAGGAAAGAAAATTCACATGTTGGTCTTAAGAATAAACAGGATTCACCTCCAAGGAAAAATGGCCACTGCTCTGATTCAGATCTTGAAAGTAAAGAGGGAATGTGTCCACCACGTGTGGAGTCAGGTAGGCTCAGGCAGTGGGCTGAGAAGTTCCCTGCTGGCTGGTAAATAATGGGCTTATTTTAGAAGTCTACTTTTTGTGATATAAGTTTAAACTTGAAAATACATGTAACTGTAAATCAGTGTAATAAAGGAAATCATGAAAGTTGCTCATAGTGGGTCTATATAACCTTGCACTTCTCTGTTATTATTTCAGGACCAAGTGGGGATATTGTGATGATCCAGACTCCACTCTCCTGGCCTGTCACCACTGGAGAACCAGTCCCCATCTCCTGCAGGTCTAGTCAGAACCTCTTGCCCAGTGATGGATACACCTATTTGTATTGGTTCCTGCAGAAGCCAGGCCTGTATCCACAGCTCCTGATTTATTTTATTTCAAACCGGGCCTCTGGAGTCCCAGACAGGTTCAGTGGCAGTGCGTCAGGCACTGATTTCACACTGGAAATCAGCAGGGTGGAGGCTGAGGTTGTTGGGGTTTATTACTGCATGCAAGCTCCACAGTTTCCTTCCACAGTGCTACAGCCCTGAACAGAAACCTTCCTTCTGGGGTGTCCCAGCTGCTCACATGGACTGCTTGTCTGGGCAGCAGGTCAGCAGGGTCTCTGAATCTGCAGAAGAGGAGGATGCTGCAAAATACAAGGCAGAGTTTGCTGCTAAGGTCTCTGGCCCCTGGGAACCTCAACTGTGCCTAAGTCCCACATGTTAAGGCCCCATCAGCTGCCACAGGTGGCCACATGCTCTGGAAGCAACCAGCTCTGATGAAGGGTGAGTCAATGAAAGCTCATCCTCACCATCCGTCTCTTGCACACATTTTTTGAGTCCATTTATTTGGCAGAACAATCAGATCATGGATGCAGGTTAGTGGTAACTCCAGTGAAATACATGGTAGAAACGGCTGGTTTGGGGATAGCTTTATACATGATAAAACTCGGTCATACTGGGAAATTGCTATCTTCCCGCTCTCCAAACTTTGTCTCTCCTTTACCATTCATATGAAACTGCCCTCTCTATTATTATGGTAGAGAAAGCATTCTGCACCAGCTATTTTCACTGGAGTATGGCCACGAATAATTATTTTTACTACTTCTTACGGATTTTTAAAATCCAGGGCAGATATAAATCCTAATACCAAAAGAGTTTGATTTGCCTCATTTACCTTTAGCTGACTGCAAATAGAGTTCTTCCAATTCCAAAAGTGGGCTTTGGAAATAGACAAAATAATTCAGATGGAGAACATAAAGTTTACATAATGTACCACAGGAACAATGCAGAATTATATGAGATTTCTATTTCCTTCTCAAATTCTTAGAATTTTAAAAATATTTTACTGACATAGCATTTTAAAGAGAAAATATTTCGTGCTATGTTGTCATAAGAAAATGATTCCAAGAATGAATAAATGCATTATTTTTATATGATACTATTCCTGAAAATAAATCTGAATCCTCTATTTTAGTTGTTAATGCATAGAAAAACTATGCTCTTAATAGATTCCATTGACAATAGTGCTCTAAATTTATGTGCTTCCTTAATTTGAGGGCCACAGTCTGATAAATATCTGTCTACATTTTGCCATGCAACTTTTAAACCTAACAGAAATGCTTTCATTAAAAAAGCGATAGTGCTTTCTCCACCATAATGCTAGAGAGGGCAGTATCGTGTGAGTGGTAAAGAAGAGAGAAAGTTTGAAAAGTGGGAAGATAGCAATTTTGCAATACGACCAAGTGTTATCATGCAGAAAACTATCCCCAAACCTGTCATTTCTAACATGTATTCCACTTGTGTTACCACTAATCTGCATCCATGATCTGATCATTCTGCCAAATAAATTTACACGAAGCCGAGTAATGAGTGATGTCTGTCGCATGTGATAACACGGTGTAGAGACATAAAAGACTGATTGAATCAACAGAACAAGATCCTGATGTAGGCTAAGGGTTTAAATAATACTTGAGATGATTTATTTCAAGATAACGGATTCCATAGGAAGTGCAATTAAAATTCCAACGTGTCATTTCTGTTAGGTTTAAAAGTTGTGGCACGATGCGGTGGCTCACGCTTGTAATCCCAGCACTTTGGGAGGCTGAGGCAGGCGGATCACGAGGTCAGGAGATCGAGACCACGGTGAAACCTCGTCTCTACTAAAATTACAAAAAATTAGCCTGGCGTGGTGGCGGGCGCCTGTAGTCCCAGCTACTCGGAGAGGCTGAGGCAGGAGAATGGCGTGAACCCAGGAGGCGGAGCTTGCAGTGAGCCGAGATAGCGCCACTGCACTCCAGCCTGGGTGACAGAGCGAGACTCCTTCTCAAAAAAAAAAAAAAAAAAAAGTTGCATGGCAAAATGTATATAGATATTTTTTAGGCCGGAGCTCTCAAATTAGGAAATATGAGACACTCAATGAGTTATTGAAAAATACTAATTAATGCATCATTGACCCTATGTTTTATTACAGAATGCAGTAAAAGACAATAAAATGTAAGTAGCAAGAGCACGAGGTAAGCAATGCCATCGTCACCTTTAGCCCTCCTGTGATTGACAGCACCTAGTCACCTTGAATTTCTACTTTTCTGTGAGACAGGAGATAAAATGAAAACCCATTCAAGGTAGTTAGTCGTATTTTAGAGAAAACAAACAAAGCTACCACCTACTTGATGCTGATATCCCAAAGGCATATGTTCTCAGGTCATAAATAGTGAAAAGTAAATGATCCCAAAAACTGCAAGGGGAGAGATACAAGGAGAATAAGAGCATAATCAAATTTATTATAAAGAAGCCTCATAATACGGTGAACTAAATGTGATAAGGTTTCTATGTCTGTTGCCATGGCAGTGCAGAGGCAGGCAGGTGGCCTTGGTGGTGTGGGTGGCTCTGCTTCATGAGGTCACTCAGGTGGGCAGGAGGCACGAACACCCTAAGAACACAGCCTTCCTCCTTCCTCACAGTCTCTGCCCCCATGCCCATCCTCAGCAGCATGAGGTGGAGCAGAGCGGAGAGAAAGCTGTTTTCTTCTAAAGACTAAAAACAAACACAGAAACAAACAAAAAAACCTGGAGCTTTCCATCAGTCACAAATGTACTTTGGACTCAATCACACATTTGAGAAGTTTTCCAGTGAGTGGATCTGCTGATAAACCCACATTCATTGTTTGTTTGCTTTAATCTGAAAATGTGTTTATAAGATTCTTAAAACTACTTTTGACCATAAACTTATATTTATATTAGCCTATATGAAGTTGTCATTTACTATTTCGTAATTGCTACTAAAAAGTTATTTGTTAAAAAATCTGTGACTCTAACTGTTCTTGTTTGAAAGGAATACGTCTTTTTAAGACACTCAGACTCCTTTTAAGCTCCTCATTTGGCCCTCCTTTGTTTCTGATTCAATGTATTGTTTAATTTGTTATTCATGATTAATTAATCTATTAATTAATTTCCACAATCACAGAATCAAATGTCCTATAAGTTGCTATGTCAAAGACCTGCCTGAAGATGGCAAACACGCTCCACAATAAACAAAAGACAGCACCGTGGTGTTAGGAACACTGGGAAAGCAGTAGTGCTGGTGTCTCATTATCAACAGGGAGCCCTAGAGTTAGAGTCAAATCTTCCCTGTGACCGGGGCACATGGGAGGAGCCACCCGTGTGCTGAGTTGTGGGAACCTGCCCCGTGCCTTGAAACTGGAAGCACGGCCTTGGCTGTGTCCCACCTGCTATGGACTGAATTCTGCCCTCAGATTCATGTTGAAACCCTAATTTTCAGTGTGACTGTAGAAATAAGAACCTCTAAAGATGTAATTGAGGTCGTGGCAGGGGTTGTCCCTGATCCAGTAGGATTCGTGATTTTGTAAGATCCAGAGACCTCTTCTTTTTCTTCTCTCTCTCTAACCGCCTTCCCCTCTATGGAAAGGCTGTGTGAAGACATGGTGAGAAGGTGGCATCTACAAACCAGGAAGAAAGTCTTTAGCAGAAAAAAAAACTCTTCTGAACGTCGATCTGGGATATTCCAGGCACCAGAAATGTGAAAATTAAATTCTGTGGTTTATGCCATCCAGTCCCGTGCTATGGTGTGATAGCGGAAGCTGACACATCCATCTTCCCCACCCTCTGTGAGCAAGGTCAGCCTCAGGAGGCCATCGTGGACATGGGGTCCCAGCTTTGCTCCTCTTCCTCCTGCTTTTCCAACTCTCTGGTGAGGAGGGAGGACTCAAGCTTCATCATCACTTTCTGTGCAATAAACGTGAATGTTTTTTCAAGATGAAGTTTTTAGCCCATTTTGCTTTCTCAGAATTTAATCAAACTGAATGAAATATTTACTTACAATTAATATTTGGGGATGTTCATATTTGTTCCCCACTTATATGACAGTTGGGATATTGTGTGGTGCTCATCTGCAGGCCCCTCCCTGTGTTCCAGGAGACAGGGTCACTGTCACCAGTAGAGCCAGTCAGGGAAATAACTGTTATCAGAGCCCAGAGTTGAAACTATTCAACAGAGATGGTTTGCCCAAAGATATATGGTCAGCAATTGTCAGGGCTGAGCTTGGAACCCAGGTCTGCATAACCTTAAATATGTTGCTTCCACATGGCCACATTTGTTTCATATACGATTGAATGGCCTTTAAATTCAGAGAAGAGACAAAGCCAGAACACTGGTGTGAAATTCTCAACACAAGCTCCCTGCTACCTCTGCACCTTGCCATGATTACCCCAATTGTAAACTCAGGCCCTCATGCAGTTTTGTCTACAAAGCAAAACTTCTTCAAAGTCTACAAATATTAAATGTCTTTCTTTCAGATTTGAGGGCAGGAGCACATCTTGCATTGCCCTGAACACTTTTCATCTTTTCTACCATTCTCATCTTTCTGTCTCAGTCTTTCCTTCTCAAATAGTGTCCTGTAAATCTGATTTCTCCCCATAATATGAAAACAAATGAACAAATATTACCCTACTTTTCTCATATCCAGAGAATACAAGAGTGAATCACATATCCAGAAAGTATGAGAGTTAATCAATGGATTTATCCAAGAGTGTTTGCACATACCAAGGATTCTGGTGCTAGCCATCTTTACAGTGAAATTTTCTGTGTCTTGCTAAAATTGACGATAAAATTATTTGGAAGAACAGAGGGCGACCATGCCCTTAAGGAGGTAAAAGACACCCCTGCCCCTTGCGTTAGTTTCTTACTCCTGCTGTAACAAGTTATCAGAATCTTACGGGATTCACAAAACACAAATTTATTATCATACAGTTCTGGCGGTGAGAAGTCTCACTGATTTATAATCAAGGTATCGGTAGTGCTATATTTCTTCTGGAAGCTCCAGGGGAGAGAATCTGATTCTCAGCTTTCCATCTTCAAAGAGAGCCCCATGTTCCTGGCTGCCAGGCCCCTTTCTCCATCACTGAAGCAACCATCTCCATTGTCCCCATTCCTCTCTGACTGTTACCCCTACTCCTCCCTATTGTAAAGACCCTTCTAATGACATTGTCTTTCCTAGATAATTCAGGTGTTTCCTAAATTTTCTGAATATCCCTATGCATGAATAAGAAAGAAGTGGCAAGTATTCAGACTATATTGTCCAAGAACGAGGGTTTTTTCCACTGTCTTAGGTTGGATCTTTCAGGGACAATGATGCCCATGCAGGCAGCATATTTACAATGCACAGGAAACACTAGGAGGAAACAAGGCAATGAGAGAGGAAAGAGAGCAGCAATACCGAAAATGTCCTCAGCGAGAAGCTACCACTGAAGATGAATGGAGCTCAAGCCCACGTGGAAACATAGGAAAATGTCTCAGTATTTTTCCACCTAAGAATGGAGGGAGCTGGGGTATGTATACACCTCCCTGTCCTCACTGATTGAGGGCTTTCCGAGCGGATGCTCATTCTGGGTGCTGTGATAGGCCATGTGTACAGGCAGGGCTGCTTTCTCCAGCTTCAGATAGAACAGTGAGGAAAAGATATGCCCATTGGGGGTCAGCAGAAGTACAGTGAAGGGAAAAGGGAAAGGGCAGCAAGAGTGAAAACTATATTCACCTCCCACACACACACACACACAAAATTGTGTATTGCAATCCAGAACTGCTTCTCTCTGAATCTAAATCTTAGCAAGCAGTTTACCAGTAACCTCTCTTGAAATTCAGGCCCCTGGAAAGCAGCAGGAGGTCTGGGTACAGGCTATACCACAGCAGTCTGGCCACCCTTAGTAATACATGAGTAATGCTCCCTGGACTCCCCAGGTTCTACTCTTCTCATGTCTATGTAGTTGATTCCGCTTCCCTTGCTGCACAACCAGGCTGTGATGCCTGGGCAGAGGCAGACAAGTGAGGTATAGGGGTTCAAATCTGTTTCCAAGTTTTATCCAGATTCAAAGCATTTCTCCATGTACATGGTCAGTGGCTTGACAGGAGATGGAGACTCTCTTTCCTGGATATGAGGCAAGGAGCCTGGTGTCTGAGTCAGGATGATGTCCCCACTCACTGCCGAAGTGAAAAGTGGCTTTGATGGTGCAGGGCAAGGACATGCACTGAGTGATCACCAGCCTCACAGAAGAGAAAGTGTTCACTGACCTGGCCTTTCCCCAGGGCCTCTCCCTCTCTTTACTTTCCAGAAAGCCAGGTTTTTTGAGAGCTGTACCTGTACATTCAAGAACATTCTGGTGGGAAAAGCAGATCAGAGCATTAGGCAAGATGCATTACCGTGATCTTCCTTTGGAGACAATTGATGTGGGGGTTTAGATTGACCCAGAGTTTCAAGTTTATCCTGATTCAGGCTTCAACAGCTGGAGGAAGAAACAGAGATGTTTTTTGAAGTAAACAGATCTAGCATTACTAGCCAACCCTTCGTACTGATGACCTATGGGAAATACTACCCAAGGGCAGAAAAATGGGCTGAATAAGGGGAGCCCCAAACCAAGACGAAGCTGCTGCCCATTGAAACCCTGGGTATTACAGAGACCTATAGCTCTGGATAATGGAAGATCTCTGAGTGGCAGAGGCACTGAGGAATCACGGCATCATTATTGTGCATCTGCAGGGAATTGCTTGAAAATATACTGGTAATTACAAGTGTTTTGTTTAAGGTCACTATAAATACCTTGGAGTGTATTAAATATGCTTCTGGTAAAGACTGTTTTTCTCACATGAAACACTGGGAACCACGTGACAATCACAGAGGTGTTGTTACTATAGCAAAAGGGATTGTTACTCTCCACATCCCTTTAAGTAACTTGAAGACCTGATAGACCCACCCTCTAAGACTTTATTAGACATTTCCTACGAATGGTTATACTCTCCCGTATACTCCCATTACAACTCTAAAATATATTATTCCATGTATTCCTCAGGTTTGTATTAAAGTTTGACTTTTTTCCCTCAAAATTTCTCTTGCCACAACAGTGGGTCTAGAGAGAAATACATTCCCTCCAGGGAAATCTATGCTGCGCTGGTCTGACCTGGGACCCTGGGGACATTGCCCCTGTGCTGAGTTACTGAGATGAGCCAGCCTGCAGCTGTGCTCAGCCTGCCCCATTCCCTGCTGATTTGCATGTTCCAGAGCACAGCCCCCTGCCCTGAAGACTTTTTTATGGGCTGGTCGCACCCTGTGCAGGAGTCAGTTTCAGTCAGAACACAGCATGGACATGAGGGTCCCCGCTCAGTTCCTGGGGCTCCTGCTGCTCTGGCTGCCAAGTAAGGAAAGAGAACACTAGGAATTCACAGTCAGTGTGCTCAGTACTGACTGGAACTTCAGGGAAGTTCTCTGATAACATGATTAATAGTAAGAATATTTGTTTTTATGTTTCCAACCTCAGGTGCCAGATGTGACATCCAGATGACCCAGTCTCCATCCTCCCTGTCTGCATCTGTAGGAGACACAGTCACCATGACTTGCCAGGCAAGTCAGAGCATTAGCAGCTATTTGAATTGGTATCAGCAGAAACCAGGGGAAATTCCTAAGCTCCTGATCTATGCTGCATCCACTTTGCAAAGTGGGGTCCCATCAAGGTTCAGTGGCAGTGGATCTGGGACAGATTTCACTCTCACCATCAGCAGCCTGCAGCCTGAAGATTTTGCAACTTATTACTGTCAGCATAGTTACGGTACCCCGTACACAGTGTTACAAGTCATAACATAAACCCCCAAGGAAGCAGATGTGTGAGGCTGAGCTGCCCCAGTGCTCCTTCTGGTGCCTCCATCTGCTGAGTGAAGTTCTCAAACTCAGTCAGGTTTGGAAAGTCATTGGGACCCTTTTGTAGAGGGGACCAGGGAGGCTCCTCTGAACTCTAAGCCTCTTTTGCCCCCATCCCCAGCAGAAAAGATATGACAATGCCTGTCCTGATTGAATAAGGAAGAGATACAAGTCCACCTGAGGAGCCTGCATTGTGGGATAATTGGAATTTACACAGCAAAAGAGAAGCTATTCTCGGTATTTCAAGGAGAAATTGTTCAAGTTGAATAAATTAGAGTCTAAACCACAGTCTTTTTGAAGCCTACGGTATGTTATTCATGAAGCAATCACTAGAGACAGGGGATTCTCAGGTGCTCCTGCAGAAGTCAGAGCGTACCTTCCCCTGGTGGTATGTGCTGAGTACGTGTGATGATCCTCAGACCTGTCTGGGAAACCCAGGGCTGGGGTGCTGATGCTCTCAGCTGCCTGCAGCATGACTCCAGGTGATTCTCCTGTCCACACACAACCCCACATGTTTTACTTCAGATGTCAGAGTACATGAATCCACCACTCTGACTTCCCAATGTCATGGGAGTGCGTCTCATTAAGCAACTCTAAAGAAGCCATAGAGAGAAAATGGGTTTTGGAAAATGTGCATCCAGAAGTGATAGTAGCGATGGGGAATTGACAGCTGAGAGGTCAGCAAGGATGCTCTTTCCACAAGGCTCAAAACTTTGCCAGTTACAGATTGTCCCAGAATATACTCAAATGTGTTTCACGTCTTACCAGCAACTCTGTGATCATAGCAAGAAATCTTCATTAAGTCATAGATGAAACAGAAAAATCAGGAAACTGAGTGAAATACATTATAAGGCTGTGTGTGGTAGCTCATGCCTGTAATTCCCAGCACTTTGAGAGGCTAAGCCAGGAGAACTGCTTCATCCTAGGAGTTTGTCATTGGACTGGGCAACACAGGAAGACTCTGTCTCTACAAAAAAAACAAAAAGTTAAATAGATAGTTATAACAATCGTTTGACAAACTTTTTCCTTGACAAAAAGAAAAACAACAAGAGAAAATCCTAAACATGGATGTAACATTTTTCCCCTTAATATGAAAGTCCTTTGCTAGTCAAAATTATCCAGAATCCAGCAGTACCTCAGCAATCCTGAGAGGGTGTCTTGCAAGATACATAGCAGGCCCACCTCAAATTACCTGAAAGAGAATCTTCATTTTTACACGGCAACGAGTGATCTATATAAAGCTTAACAAGGTATCTTTTAGGTGATATTTTAGCTAAAGAGATTTATTTTTTTCTCAATGAGGACATTTAAGAAAATTTCAATGGAGGGTCACATGTTGAAAGCACACCCAGTTTTACTTTCAAATTGATGTAACATTGCATTTGAAAACATTTTGAAGATTACAAAGGCTGAAAATCATAATTATCTGTCCATAGAATTATCAAATAACTTCATGTTTAAATGGAGTAAACATTTTTAGAAACTTTAATAATTAGCAAGTGAAAGAATCAATTAAAATTGTGTGTACGCATGTTAGAGATTCTTGGACTTGAGTGTATCAGGTCAGCTTGGTTTGGGCTGTTGTCTACTCCTGTGACCTGCCCTGAGAAACTTCTGCCCTGAGTAGTCAGTGTCCTTCAGCCTTTGCCTCAGATAAATGTAATCCATAGGCTGGAGAAAAGCTCAATTCCCTGCAGCCGAACCAACCAGCTGAGCCCTGCCTTGATCAGCCAATTGATTATTAAAATGAACATTCAGGAATATGAAAATAAATACTTAGTATTAACGAGACACTAAGGGTTTAAGTGGTTGATTGTCAATAATTATTGTGCAAAAACTGACCAATACAGTATTTATACATCTACCTATTTAGATAGATGAATTTTATTAAAATTGATGGCATAAATATGAATATTTATTAATCCATATATAGAGATACTAAGACAACATTTAAAACATTAATACTTAATACAAATAAAAACCATGAAATTGATGTCATTTGGAGAAAATGTACATATTTGAGTGTATATAACATACATATTGATGCATTTATATATTTGAAAAATTATTGGCTGCATATACGTATATGTACACATATTTAACTTTAAATAAGTCTATTTAAGTATATTTATATATCCATATAGAAGTAACACATGCATATTTACAAAAAAATTATATAAAAATTACATCTGTGAAGGTGATTTCAGTTTCCTCCCATAAAAACACTGGTGCCCAAGACCTGGTGTAGTATCTGCTCTGGCCACAGAAATTTCCTTTATAAGCTTTAGTTATAAAACACACACCTAATGGGTATTTACACCTTAAAATATTTTTCTAACTCAAGTGGAGGGGTAAAGGGTATGAATGGGGATAACTGCCTACTGCCTAATGTACTGCACATTTGCACAAACTCTCTATAGCTTTTTATTTTACTATAATGTCAAACACAGACAAGTTGCAAAAATATTGTAAGAAATATAAAATTGACCCAGGTTCATTTGGTATCAATAGTTGACTTTCTAATTCTATATTCCTTCTATAAGTTTTTATTCTGGATACTGTTGATACAAACAAAACAAACTACCCCCACACTTAATGACACATGAAAAGTGCAATCTCCTGCCTATCATCCCTGCTCTTCTGGGTGTTGACTGGGCTCAAAGAAGCTCCTGCCAGGTTTTCCTAAGGATGCAGTCAGAGGGTGGGTGGGGAAGGTGTCATCTCAAAGGTGGTTGACACTGGATACAGGGTTCTCAGATAGGGCTGTTTGCCGATTCACATGGCTACTTGATTCCCACAAAACTTCCCCCACAGGAGTAGACAGAAGTTATGTAGACTAAATGTCCTTTTATAGCCTCACAAGGGAAATAGTGTTACTTCTACTACAGTCACATCCCCGCCAAGAGTCAACAGAAATGCAGTGTAAAGCAGTAGGCTTAATGGGAGGAGCATCAAGATCATGCTGTTAGAAGAGTTCTTGTCACAGGCATTTTGGAAAATACAACAGGCATCAGGGCACCCGTGACCAAAGCAATTCACATTCTTCCCAAATGCTAAATACTCTCAGCTCCACATGCCCAAGCATTATTCCAAGATAGTGTTAAGGTACCCTCAAAATGATGTCCTGGGGGAGTGATATTAGCAAAATGACAGAGTAGGGGATACTAGCCTTAATCTGCTCACCTCCCCCCACCAACAAAAGAAACCATAAATGTATATACAAAAAGCAAAATGAACAATTAGACAGCCATCTAAGAAAGAAAACAGCCCTTGGAGACCTCAAGGGTCCAATTAAATAAGTGCAGAAACACAGTGGAGGAAAATCCCAGAATAACCGTACAGAAAAGATCGCGGGGAGATGGCACATGCGAGAGTTTTGAGACATCTAGGAGCAAAGAAGCAGGAGGCAATTGCTACCAGGCAGGAGGCAGGGCCACTGCAGTCCCCATGGCCTGCTCTGTGGAGGACCTGGCAGACTTTGCAGCTGAGGACCTCAGTATCTCCCAAGACGGCACCAGTCCACAGCTTTCCTAATGAAGGCCCCTTAGTGTTCATTGAAGATCACAGCAGCCTGCTCCATAGAGGACGCTGGTGCTTTTGGCACTAAAAATACCTGCAGCCATGGGCATGGAAATCACCCCAGAGAGGAAGATACCTTCCCTCCACATCCTCCCAAGAATCAGCCACTGTTGTGCTGCCTGAGATGAGGCTGCCTCCCAGCCCCAACTCTGCATCATCCCAGACCCAGGCTCCAGGACCTCATCCTGTGTTGGCAACTCAGACCCTGAGCCACTTCCATGTGGACCAGCCCCACCCCAGGCCCTGAGCTGCTGTCACTACAAGTGCACCCACACTCCAGAGCCTAGCCCTGAGGCTGCTCTGGAAATTGCCTAAGACATAACATAAATAGAGAATGTACAGCAACACAGTAGAGTGAAATGCAGAGAATAACCACACAGAAAGCATCTCTGGGAGATGGCACACCTGAGAGACCTGAGAAACACTGGCAAAAGTGTCAAGAATAATGAAACACATTAGTCCATAAGATCAAAAAATGGAACTTAGGATAAACATCAAGACAGGCATCAGTATAGAGATTATAGTTCAAATGCTGAATCACATACGAAGAGAACATCTCAAATGCATTAAGAAAAAATCAGTTTCATTATACCAGGGAAACAGTAATAAAATCCTTGGTTAACTGTTCATGGGACCAATAAAGGAAAGAAGACAAATGACATTACACAAATAAATGCTGGGTGGAGAGGATTCAAACAAGGATTCATTATCTAGTGAAAATATGCTTCCAAAATAAAGGTAAAGTAAAAACATTTCTTGATGAACAAAATGAAGATAAATGGATTCTTACAGATATGTTCTATATGATACTTAAGAAGAAATTTTTCAGAATAACAGAAAATGACAGTAGATAGTAAGCTGAATGCACAGAAATAAATGAAGATTTCACAAATGGTGAAGTAAAGAGCAAGAGGCAAGGAAAAAACAAACAAAAAAAGGTGTTTCCTTCAATTTAAATGAAACTCTAGTCCAGGGAAAACCAAGCCATTGTGCTGAATATCTGAATTCCAGTTACCTTGATTGGCATGGGGGAGCAGCTGTTGCCTGGGAAGGTCCATGAGGGATAAATCTGCAGAATTTGAAATATTCTATAGATTCTTTGGAATGGAGAACATACATAAAACTTAGTTGCATATTTAACATTTCAGACCTTTGCTCTGTGTGTGTATTACCTCAATAAAAAAATTGAAAAAGTTAATTCTAGACTCAAACAAATAAGAATAAAGAAAGAAGAATTATCAATTTTTTATGGAATCTCAGCCTTACCAAGGAGGAGTGAAAAATGCACCTGGGAAGTGCTAAGAAATAGGCAAATTTGTCCTACTCATGCAGCATGGATTTTATCTCTGTTAGTTTCCCTCCAAACAGAGAAGATATTTAAGTTATTTTTCTTACAAGAGAGGCCCCTTCACAACACCTTTGCCGCTTTCCACCCCACTGCACCCACCAGGTGATTTGCATATTGTCCCCTAGGGAGGACCTTCCCTTCTGAGTCTGAGATAAATGCTCAGCTCCAACCTTGCCTTGACTGATCAGAACTCCTCAGTTCATCTTCTCAGAATGAGGCTCCCTGCTCAGCTCCTGGGGCTGCTAATGCTCTGGGTCCCTGGTAAGAACATAAGGGAGAAGAGGGAGGAGAATCGGATTGGAGGGTGAACTCTGGGGGCCCCACTGCCTCCCATGTGTGTTCTGTGCATGTGTTACATGTGCTCACCTCATCCTCCAGGATGGGGCAGGTGATATCCTGATCTGTGAGAGTGAGGAAGATTCCAGAAGAAGCAAGGACCTGTGCGTTAGAGAAACTCTGACTCAGGAAGAGGAGGGTGAATTCGGGGACCTCTTTGTGCCTTGCATCTGTAGAGTGCTTTCTTGAAATTGAATAATCTTGGAGTATGAATAAAAGTTGCAAAGAAATTATTTGATTGGTGCAAAAAGAATTGCATTTTGTTTGCCATTAAAAGCAATGGTGAAACCCGTAATTACTTCTATATATAGGCTGAAATAACAAATAAAAAATGATGAACATGATATATAATATTTGTATGTAACCTTACACTTCTCTCTCATTATTTCAGCCTCCAGTGGAGATATTGTGATGACCCAGACTCCACTTTCCCTGCCTGTCACCCCTGGAGAGCCAGCCTCCATCTCCTGCAGGTCTAGTCAGAGCCTCTTGGATAGTGATGGATACACCTATTTGTATTGGTACCTGCAGAAGCCAGGCCAGTCTCCACAGCTCCTGATCTATGAGGTTTCCAACCGGGCCTCTGGAGTCCCAGACAGGTTCAGTGGCAGTGGGTCAGGCACAGATTTCACACTGAAAATCAGCAGGGTGGAGGCTGAGGTTGTTGGGGTTTATTACTGCATGCAAGCTCTACAAGCTCCTCCCACAGTGCTACATCCTCGAACAGAAACCTCCGTGCTGGGTTGGCCCAGCTGCCCACATGTGCTGCTTGTCCTGGGGAGCAGCTGTGCAGAGTCTCTGAGTCTGCAGAAGAGAAGGCTGTTGGAGACGTCAGGGCAGGGTTTGCTGCTGAGGACGCTGGTCCACGAGAGCCTCAGTAGCAACTCAGATGTCACATGTTAAGACCCCAACAGCAGTCACAGCCTGGGGAAGGCATCAGGAGGAGGAGAATCCATGGGGGCCACATGCCTTGGGAGCAACCAGCTATGATGAAGGGAGAGTGAATGAAAGCTCACATCCTCACCCTCCCTGTCTTGCCCACATTTGTCAAGTTCATGCAACTGTCAGAATAACCAGACCATGGATGCAATTTAGTGACAGCACAAGTAGAACACATATGGGAAATGACCAGCTTGGGGTTTATTTCACACACGATGACACCTAGTCATATTGGGAAATTCATACTCTCCCATCGTCCTAATTCTGCTCTCTGACTCCCACTAAACCCTCCTCTGCAGTGTCTTACAGGTAAAAGCATTCTACACAAGCTGTCTGCAGGGGAGTACAGCTAACACTTAGAAAAAATGTTTGATGTTGGATTATTCAGATAGACTTTGTAAACTCATGACAGGCATGAGAGCTTAATGTCAAAAGATTGATTACTGTTAATTATTATTTGCCAAGTGATAGCAGAGTTTTCCCAATTCACAATACCAAAAGTGGCCTTTGAAAATAAACTGCAGAAATTCAAGGATGGAAAATATAAAGTTCATTTCAAGTAAAAAAGGGAACATTCAGAATTATGTGAGATTTTTATTTCTCTTCCAAATTCTAAAGGTTTTGAAAGTATTTAGGTTAAGTTCTATTTTAGAGTAGAAATGTATTACTATGTTGTCAAAAGAAAAGGTTTCAAAAAATACAGAAATGCATTCTTTTCACATGATTATATCATTACCTGAAAATGAATCTGAATTCAATGTTTTAGTTGTAAATGCCTGGAGCGTCTATGCTTTTCATAGATTTTATTAAATATAGTGTTTTAAATGATATTGAACCCAATAATGAGTCACATGAGGTACATATAATTACACTGTGTGATAGACACAAAATAATGACATAATCAACAGAAGTTCTGCTTCAGGCTAAGCGTAGAAAGTACACTTGGATGATTGTTTATTCAAATATAACAAATTTCATGGTAAGTGCAATTAAAATTCCAAAGTTCCACTTCTGTTATGTTTAAAAATTGTGTGGCAATATTTTTATATCTGTCAATCACACTAGAGACTGCAAATGAAAAAAAAAGTGACACCATATGTTTTCAAAATACTGATAAATGAATCATTGATCTTAAGAGTCATTATACAGAATTCAGTTAAGGAACACAAAGTGTATCGGGGCGTGGTGGCTCATGCCTTTAATCCCAACACTTTGGGAGGTCAAAACGGGCCAATCCCCTGAGATCAGGAGTTCAAGACCAGCCTGGCCAACATGGTGAAACCCTGTCTCTACTAAAAATACAAAAATTAGCCTGGTGTGGTGGCATGTGCCTGTAATTCCAGCTACTCAGGAGGCTGAGGCAGGAGAATCGCTTGAACCTGGGAGGTGGAGTTTGCAGTGAGCTGAGATCGGCCAGTGCACTCTAGCCTAGTTAACAGGGTGAGACTCTGTCAAAAAAAAAAAAAAAATGTGAGTAGTATGACCCCGAGCTAAACAATGATATCATCATCATTAGCCCTCATGGAATTGATTGCCTCTAGCGACCTTGAGTTTCTGCTTTGCTGTGAGACACAAGATTGGTCCCAACCTATTCAAGATGGTTAGATATCTTAAAAAAACAAACAAACAACTTATATAATGCTGATGTAACAAAGGGCTAAACTCTCAAAACAAAATGGTGAAAGGTAAACAATCCCCTGAACCTTAGAGAAGATACAAGCAGAATCAAAAGCAGCTGGTACAAAGAAGCTTCTAGTTGCACTTGACCAAATGTGACGAGGTTTCTGTGTCTGCGCCATGGCAGTGGAGAGGCAGGTGGGTGGCCTTAGTGGTGTCGTTGACTCTGTTCCATGAGGTCACTCTGGTGCACAGGAGGCGCGTCCACCCTTAGCACACAGCTTTCCTTCTTCCTCACAGTCACAGCCCCACGGCCGTCCTCAGAAGCATGAGTGGAACAGAGTGAAGGGAAAGCTGTTTTCTTCCAAAGATCAAAAATCTTGAACTTTCAAATATGGATAAATGTTATTTTTGCTCGAAGAACACATTTGAGAAATCTTCCATTTAGCGGATCTGATGATAAACTCACATTTTTTGTTTCTTTTAATCTGAAAATGTATCAGTATGATTCTTGGAAATAATTTTTTGCATATAAAGTAATATTTTATCAGCTCATTTCAAGTTTTATTTACCGTTTGATAATTACTCCTAAAACGTCATCGGTTAAAGAAAGAATCATCTATTGCTCCAACTGTCCTTTACTAAAAGTAATTTGTCTTTTTAACCTCATCAGGCTCCTTGTAAACTCTCAAGCTGACCGTTTTTTTTTTACAGATTCAATGCATTCAGTCAATTTATTATTTATGATGAATTTATTTATGTATTTATTTTCACTGTCACAAGTAGAAAAAAGCCCATAATTTGCTATGCCAAAGATCTGCCTCTAGATGGCAAACAAACCCCACAATACACAAAGCGAGCCAAGTTCCTAGAAACCCTGGGAAAGGAAGAGGGCTACTGTCCCATTAACAACTTGGAGCCCTTAAGGCAAGAATGAGGTGGAACATCTGGAACATCTGGGAGGAGACACCAGGCTGCGGAGTAGTGGGGAACCTGCTCTGTGCTCTGAGACTGAAAGCCCAGCCTTGCCTCTCACCGCTGTCTTGACTGTGTCCCCATCTGCTGTGAAGTGAATGGTGCCTTCTAAATTCATGCTGAGCCCTAATTGCTGAAAAGTGTAAGACATGGAATGGGGGGATTATGTGCATCTTCCCGACACCAACATGATGCTCACGAAGGAGGCTTCTTGTTTTCTCTTAGGATTCTTTTACTAACCAACATTTTCCCTCTACTGCACATTTCCCTTTCCTGATTGTCCCTCTCTGTTGACAGAAGACGGCCCAGGGGATTCACTACTCAGTCTCAACCTCTTACCCAAAGCCCTCAGTCTAGTGTTGCTCTTTTCCTTCATGATATTTTTGTTTGTTTTCTTGTAATCATTTTAGCAATAAAATGTCACATTTTTATTCCTATCTATTACAGACATTATCTTAGTTAATCACAATGGTTGCCTTCTGAATAAAAAATGATCTTTCACAATGATGTTAAGAGATCCAAATCTGTGTGCTTCACAAGTTGCAAGAAGCTCTGTCTAGCACGGGTGCCAGTGACTCACTCAGAGTGTTCTGTGCAGCTGGCCCCACAGAGTCCCTCTGTGCCGTCATATCACCCACTGTCTTCTGTGAATGAGATATTCTGATAAGAATCCTGGTGGATGCTATTTGAGCCAGTGCCCACACAACTCCCATGAAAGCTGAGGACCACAGGCCCCTGAAGAGAATCATGAGTCTCTAGACTCACAGCTCATGACTGTCCTCTGCAGACACAGCTTCTCCCCAGATGGCTGAGGGTTGTCATTGGCTGTGTCCTTCCTTGTGCATGACAACAGGAGACATAGAAGGTCTGTAAGGAGCCCTGCAAGTGAGGTTCTGAGCCAGCCCTCCTGTGTGGGGCCCTCTTACCTGGACATAGGTGTGTAAACCAAAAATGAAACTATAAGCTCCCTAACCAACTGAATGAACTCCTCCTCTCAGCCAAGGACACACCAAAATCAACCTGAAATACAAGTACAGGCCATGATGGGAATGGATGATTGGATATGCCTTAACTTACCCTCTTCCATTTACAATTCAGACACAATTGACCAGCTTTTAATATGAAGACAGAGACCTTGAGACTGACAAAGCAAACTCTTTATAGCAATAATATACCAACATGACAGACACCAGACCCTAGGAGAAATCAAAGTATTTTCCCCAATATATTGTTATTTAATGTATTTAAAAATGCCTCTGCAAAGCTGGTTCTTGTGGGAAAAATCTACATTCTCTAAAGATTCTTACCCCTTTTTAGGTCTCTTTCCTGACCCAGAGAGACTTAACTGAGAGTTTGGCACCTTTTAAGTCTGCTAAGAAACAATTACAATCTATTCTCTCTGAAGCCTGCTACCTGGAGGCTTCATCTGCATGATGCAACCTTGGCTCCAAAACCCTTTTTCTAAACCCAGAAACTCCCTTGTGTTGATTACACGTCATTAGATAAACTCTTTAACCACCTGGGAAATCTTTGAATCCACCTGTGACCTGGAAGTTCCCAACACCCCCACCTCCTTCAGGCTGTCCTGCATTTCCATATCAAAGCAATGTACAGCTTACACATATTAATTGATATCTTATGTCTCCCTAAAACGGATAAAACCAACCTGTAGGCCGACCACCTTGGGCGCACATTCTCAAGACCTCCTGAGGCTGTTTCACTGATATGTCTTTAACTGTGACCAAATAAATTTCTAAATTGTTTGAGACTTTTCACAGAGACTTATTTGTTTATAGGTGTCACTGCATACACTTAAGGAAGTGAAGAGATTTATGACAGTGAGAAAAGGAGGAAGCTGGGGTGTGTGTGGGGAGAGAGAGAGACAGAGAGAGAGAGACAGAGACAGTGTGATGTATATACAGGATGATACTGAGACCTACTGTGAGCATTTTTACATAAAGTCAAGAAAGCATCAGTTACAGGTACAGGTTACCCAGAGAGATACAACTGTGGATGCATTTCTTGCTCTTTATACATAGAGAATTTCCTTTGGATCTGTGGAGTCATGGCTGTGGCTGCACCACATCCAGGCTCGGGGAGACTTACATCTCACTCACAGCTGACAAGAACCTGGAAGCCCTGACAGGACCTGATTCCACATGACCAGGGAGACTGCGTGGGAAGAGCTTTTCTAATCACCACTTGAAAAAATATCATGCAAAGTTATTTCTTATTTGTTCTGTGTCATTAACCCAGAAGATTCTTCACTTAGGAGAGTCCTCAGGGCCAGGCACAATGGCTCACACCTGTAATCCCAGCACTTTAGGAGGCCAAGGCAGCCAGATCTCCTGAGGTCAGGAGTTCAAGACAAGCCACGACAACATGGTGAAATCCCATCTCTACTAAAAAAAAAAAAAAGAAAGATTCCTCTGGTTAACCTTGTATCTGTGAGATGATTATGATAACATAGATCCCAGATTGAACAACTGGTCACCCGGGCTTTTATATTAACTGCCTGAGGCACAAAATTTTGTCTCTCTTCCCTTTTTCTTGCACTGGGCTCTTGGCTCTAAATGTAGAGGCTCACATAATTCTCCCTGTGAGGTGCTTGGACAGAGAGCTCTTGTGTGGTTCACTCACCAGGTGCCAGGGCAGGGTAGATTCTAATATTTGAGCTGAAGTTCTTGAACAGTTATCCTGGAAACAGCTGATACCAGACAGCCCTTGAACTGGCTCCAGGCCGCTTTTTATTTGCAGGCTATCAGTCCAGCAGTGCTTGTGGGGATGGGGCTGTTTCATTCTGTAGACTGACTGAGAGGGATTCAAGCCAGATGGCATTCAACTCCCGGAGTTGCATCCCAGACACACATTTCTACATTGTCAGGGTTCTGGTGCTTTCTCACAGTCATGTCCTACACAGTATGTCCCTACAAAAGGTCCGAACTTTCACCTTCAGATCCTTCTTCCCCTGATTGTGGGCAAAGTTGACTGAATCTCTTTTTGTTTTGTTCCGAGGGAGGATTTATATCTCAATGTTCACAGAAGAGACATTCCCCCTGCCTCATCAACCTTTTCCACACCACCGCCCTGACCGGGTGATTTGCAAATTGTCCCCTAGGGAGGACCTTCCTTGTGAGTCTGAGATAAAAGCTCAGTTCCAACCTTGCCTTGACTGATCAGGACTGCTCAGTTCATCTTCTCACCATGAGGCTCCCTGCTCAGCTCCTGGGGCTGCTAATGCTCTGCCTCCCTGGTAAGGACAGAAGGATAAAGGGAGGAGAATTGGGTGGGAGGTGAGCTCTGTGGGCTCCACAGCTTCCCATGTTTATTCCAATAATGTGATAGAGTCACGTGGTCTATGCTCCAGGGAATGGAATTCATGTTTGTCTTATGAATAATCAGGATTCACCTCCAGGGAACGATGACCAGTGCTCTGATTAAGAACTTGAAAACAAAGAGTTCCCTTGTGACTAGTAAATAATGGGTTTATTTAAAAAGTCTTCTTTTCGTGATGTAAATCAAAACTTTAAAAATGTAACTGTAAATCAGTATCACAAGAGTAATTATGAAAGTTGCTCATAATATATCTATATAAACTTGCACTACTCTTATTTTTTCAGGGACCAGTGGGGATATCGTGGTGACCCAGACTCCACTCTCCCTACCCGTCACCCCTGGACAGCCGGCCTCCATCTCCTGCAGGTCTAGTCAGAGCCTCCTGCATAGTAATGGATACACCTATTTGGATTGGTACCTGCAGAAGCCAGGCCAGTCTCCACAGCTCCTGATCTATAGAGTTTCCTATCGGGCCTCTGGAGTCCCAGACAAGTTCAGTGGCAGTGGGTCAGGCACTGATTTCACACTGAAAATCAGCAGGGTGGAGGCTGAGGATGTTGGAGTTTATTACTGCATGCAAACTCTACAAGCTCCTCCCACAGTGCTACATGCTCGAACAGAAACCTCCCTGCTGGGTTGAACCAGCAGCCCATATATGCTGCTTGTCTGAGGGAACATCTGAGCAGAGTCTCTGAGTCTGCAGAAGAGAAGGCTGTTGGAGGTGTCAGGGCGGCGTTTGCTGCTGAGGATGCTGGTCCATGAGAGCCTCAGCAGCACCTCAGATCCCACATGTTAAAGCCCCACCAGCTGTCACAGCCTGGGGAAAGCATCAGGAGGAGGAGAATCCATGGAGGCCACATGCCCTGGGAGCAACCAGCTATGATGAAGGGAGAGTGAATGAAAACCCACATCCTCACCCTCCCTGTCTTGCCCACATTTGTCAAGTACATGCAACTGTCAGAATAACCAGACCATGGATGCAGTTTAGTCACAACACAAGTAGAACACATATGGGAAATGACCACCTTGGGGTTTATTTCACACATGATGACAGTCATATTGGGAAATTCATAGTCTCCCGTCTCCCTAATTCTGCTCACCGACTCCCACTAAACCCTCCTCTCCAGTGTCTTACAGGAGAAAGCATTCTACACAAGCTGTCTGCAGGGAACTATGGCTAAGGACACTGAGTAGAAACGTTTGATGTTGGATTATTCAAATAGACTTTGTAAACTCATGGCAGGTGTGAGATCCAATGTCAAAAATTGATTATTCTTATTATTTGCCAAGTGAAAGCCGAGTTTTCACAATTCCAAAAGTGTCCTTTAGAAATAATTGCATAAACTCAAAGATAAAAAGTATGAAGTTTATTTCAAGTACAAAGGAAACATTCAGAATTATACAAGATTTTTATTTCTCTTCCAAATTCTAAACGTTTTGAAGGTATTTAAGCTAATTTCTATTTTAGAGGAGAAATTCATTACTGTATTTTCATAAGAAAAGATTTCAAAGAATACAGAAATGCATTCTTTTCACATGATTACATCATTACCTGAAAATGAATCTGAATTCTATGTTTCAATTGTAAATTCATGGAGCATCTATGCTTTTCATAGATTTTATTAAATATAGTTTTCTAAATGATATTGAACCCAATAGTGAGTCATGCGAGCTACATGGCATAACACCGTGTGATAGACACAAAATAATGACAGAATCAACAGAAGAAGATCCGCTTCAGGTTGAGGGTACAAAGTACACTTGGGAAGATTGTTTATTCCAAGATACAGGATTCCATGGTAAGTGCAATTAAAATGACAAACTTCTATTTCTGTTAGGTTGAAAAATTTTATGGCAAAATTTTTATAGATATCAATCACAGTGGCACCCTCCAATGAAAAGAAAAGTGACACAATATGTTTTAAAAAATACTGATAAATGCATCATTGAGCTTAAAAGGCATTATGCAGAATGCAGTTAAGGAACACAAAGTGTGGTGGGGTGCAGTGGCTCATGCCTGTAATCCCAGCACTTTGAGAGGCTGAGGCTGGTGCTAAAGTCAGGAGTTTACGACCAGCCTGGTCAACATGGTGAAACTCTGTCTCTACTAAAAATACAAAAATTAGCCAGGCATGGTGGCATGCACCTGTAATTCCAGCTCCTGGGGAAGCTGAGGGAGGAGAATCACTTGAACCCCGGAGGTGGAAGTTGCAGTGAGCTGAGATCATGCCACTTCACTCCAGCCTGGTCAACAGAGTGAGGCTCTGTTAAAAAGAAAAAAAAAAAAAAGAACACAAACTCTAAGTAGTATGACCCAGAATAAAGCAATGCTATTGCCATCTGTAGCCCTCATGTGATTGACAGCATCTAGTGACTTTGAATTTCTGCTTTGCCATGAAACACAAGATCCGTCCCAACCCATTCAAGATGGTTAGATATATTTAACAAACAAACAAATGACTTATATAATGCTGATGTAACAAAGGGCTACACTGTGAAAACAAATGGTGAAAGGTGAACAATCCCCTAAACCAGAAAGAAGATACAACGAGAATCAAAATTGGCTGGTTCAAAAAAGCCACTAGTTGCAGTTGACCAAATGTGACAAGGTTTCTGTGTCTGTTGCCATGGCAGTGCAGAGACAGGCAGGTGGCCTTGGTGGTGTTGGTGGCTTTGCTCCATGAGGTCACTCAGGTGGGCAGGAGGCACAACCACCCTCAGCCCACAGCTTCCTCCTTCCTCACAGTCGCTGCCCCCTCAGCAACATGAGTGGAACAGAGTGAAAGGAAAGTTGTTTTCTTCTAAAGATTAAAAATCTTGAAGTTGCAAATAGAAATAAATGTTATTTTTGCTCCAAGTACACATGTGAGAAATCTTCCATTGAGTGGACCTGATGATAAACCCACATTTTTTGTGTGTTTTAATCTGAGCATGTCTTTATGTGATTCTTGGAAATAATTTTTTGAGTATAAAATTATATTTTAGAAGTTTATTTCAAGTTGTTATTTATCATATGATAATTACTCCCAAAACATCATCAATTTTAAAAAAAACATCTGTTGCTCTGTCCTCCACTGAAAGTAATTTTTCTATTTAACCTCATCAGACTCCTTTTAAGCTTTTAAACTCATCTTATCTTTTTAGTGATTTGACACATTAAGTCAATTTAGTATTTATGATGAATTTATTTACGTAATAATTTTTGATATCACAAGTAGAAAAAGCCCATAATTTGCTATGCTGAAAACCTGCCTCTAGATGGCAAACAAACCCCACAATACACAAAGCGAGCCAAGTTCCTAGAAACCCTGGGAAAGGAAGAGGGCTACTGTCCCATTAACAACTTGGAGCCCTTAAGGCAAGAATGAGGTGGAACATCTGGAACATCTGGGAGGAGACACCAGGCTGCGGAGTAGTGAGGAACCTGCTCTGTGCTCTGAGACTGAAAGCCCAGCCTTGCCTCTCACCGCTGCCTTGACTGTGTCCCCATCTGCTGTGAAGTGAATGGTGTCTTCTAAATTCATGCTGAGCCCTAATTGCTGAAAAGTGTAAGACATGGAATGGGGGGATTATGTGCATCTTCCCGACACCAACATGATGCTCAGGAAGGAGGCTTCTTGTTTTCTCTTAGGATTCTTTTACTAACCAAAATTTTCCCTCTACTGCACATTTCCCTTTCCTGATTGTCCCTCTCTGTTGACAGAAGATGGCTCAGGGGATTCACTACTGAGTCTCAACCTCTTACCCAAAGCCCTCAGTCTAGTGTTGCTCTTTTCCTTCATGATATTTTTGTTTGTTTTCTTGTAATCATTTTAGCAATAAAATATCACATTTTTATTCCTATCTATTACAGACATTATCTTAGTTAATCACAATGGTTGCCTTCTGAATAATAAATGATCTTTCACAATGATGTTAAGAGATCCAAATCTGTGTGCTTCACAAGTTGAAAGAAGCTCTGTCTAGCACGGGTGCCAGTGACTCACCCAGAGTGTTCCATGCAGCTGGCCCCACAAAGTCCCCCTGTGCCGTTATATCACCCACCGCCTTCTGTGCATGAGATATTCTGATTAGAATCCTGGTGGATGCTATTTGAGCCAGTGCCCACACAACTCCCATGAAAGCTGAGGACCACAGGCCCCTGAAGACAATCATGAGTCTCTAGACTCACAGCTCATGACTGTCCTCTGCAGACACAGCTTCTCCCCAGATGGCTGAGGGTTGTCATTGGCTGTGTCCTTCCTTGTGCATGACAACAGGAGACATAGAAGGTCTGTAAGGAGCCCTGCAAGCGAGGTTCTGAGCCAGCCCTCCTGTGTGGGGCCCTCTTACCTGGACATAGGTGTGTAAACCAAAAATGAAACTATAAGCTCCCTAACCAACTGAATGAACTCCTCCTCTCAGCCAAGGACACACCAAAATCAACCTGAAATACAAGTACAGGCCATGATGGGAATGGATGATTGGATATGCCTTAACTTACCCTCTTCCCTTTACAATTCAGACACAATTGACCAGCTTTTAATATGAAGACAGAGACCTTGAGACTGACAAAACAAACTCTTTTTAGCAATAATATACCAACATGACAGACACCAGACCCTAGGAGAAATCCAAGTATTTTCCCCAATATATTGTTATTTAATGTATTTAAAAATGCCTCTGCAAAGCTGGTTCTTGTGGGAAAAATCTACATTCTGTAGAGATTCTTACCCCTTTTTAAGTCTCTTTCCTGACCCAGAAAGATTTAACTAAGAGTTTGGCACCTTTTAAGTCTGCTAAGAAACAGTTACAATCTATTCTCTCTGAAGCCTGCTACCTGGAGGCTTCATCTGCATGATGCAACCTTGGCTCCAAAACCCTTTTTCTAAACCCAGAAACTCCCTTGTGTGGATTACAGGTCATTAGACAAACTCTTTAACCACCTGTGAAATCTTTGAATCCACCTATGACCTGGAAGTCCCCAACACTCTCCCTTTCTTAGGGCTGTCCTGCATTTCCATATCAAAGCAATGTACAGCTTACACATATTGATTGATAACTTATGTCTCCCTAAAAAGTATAAAGCCAACCTGTAGCCCAACGACATTTGACACACGTTCTGAAGACCTCCTGAGGCGGTTTCACTGATATTTATTTAACTGTGACCAAATAAATTTCTAAATTGGTTGAGACTTTTCTCAGATGCTTATTTGTTTATAGGTGTCACTGGATACACTTCTGGAATTGAAGAGATTTATGACATTCTGAAAAGGAGGAAGCCAGGATGTGTGGAGAGAGAGAGAGAGAGATTGTGATGTTTGTACAGGACTAACACTGAGACCTGGTTATGTAATGGTGTAGTACTGAGTATCATCCCCAAATAGTGAGGTTTCACTCCAAGAAGACTATGCATGTATCTCATTTGGGAAAACGGCTTTTGCAGGTGTAAATTAAGGAGCTTGAAACAGGGAGATGGTCTTAGATTAATCAACTGGGATTTAAATGCGAACACAAGTGTCCTAAAAAAAACAAAAGGTAGAGAGACATTTAGCACAGACTGAAGTGGAGAAGGCAATGTGAACACAGAGACAGAGATTGCAGTGATGTGTCCATATCCCAGGAGAGGGAAGCCACCAGAAGCTGGAAGAGCTAAATGAGACTGCTCCCTAGAGCTTCTGAAGGAGCCAGAACTGATGACTCCAAGATCTCAGCCCAGTGAAACTGATTCTGGACTTCTGGTCTGCAGAACTAAGAGAGATTCCATTCCTGTTGTTTGAAGCTACCACATTTTTGAGAACTTGTTACAGTAGCCCGAGGACACTAACACAAATGGGGCTCCGGGAAAATCCAGACTGAAGGTGATGTGGTGGTTTGCAATCTCCTTGCTTAACTTTATGATACTAGACATAAATACATTCGTGAAAAATTTTGTGATTGAAGAAATGTACATGAAACCTACAGTGTACAGAGAAACATCTGTTAGTTATAAGATAAATATTGATAATTTTAGTTGAAAATGACATATGACTAGTCATATCTGACATAATATTCTGAGTTACTCAAGAATGCATAAAAGGGGCACTAGATACTCTTCTCATGTATGAGTGTCTGTCTATACATGTATGTACATTTCATGGTGCATCAGCTGGCGGAACCCTCAGGACAGCCCTTCATATCCTCAATGCCCCATTTCACACATGAGGAAACTGTTCATGAGAGTACATGGCTGATATGCATAAAAGTCACTTGGTCAGCAGTTGCTGAAGCTGAATTTGGAATCTAGGTCTGTCTGACCTTACCTATCTTCCTTCCACAGAGCCACATTCATTCCATAGAGGAACCCACCACCTATAAAACCAGGAAAGAGACAAAGCCCAAAGTGCAGTGTGGATTTCTTAACACAAGCTCACTTTGGCCTGTAGTCTTCATCACGCTGACACTAAGCTTAAACCCAGACCCTTCTACAGTTTTGTCTACAAAGCACAATTTGCTGAAAGCCTTTACAAACACCAAGAACCTTTCTTTCAGATCTGGCAGCAGGGTCACATCTTACATGATCCTGACCACATTTTTTCTTCTCTGCCATTCCCATCTCTCTGATTCAGTCCTCACTTGCAGCCATAAAAAAGGATGAGCTCATGTCCTTTGTAGGGACATGGATGAAACTGGAAACCATCATTCTCAGCAAACTATAGCAAGGACGAAAAAACAAACACTGCATGTTCTCACTCATAGGTGAGAATTGAACAATGAGAAAACTTGGACCTAGGGCAGGGAACATCACACACCAGGGCCTGTCGTGGGATGGGGGGAGGGGAGAGGGATAGCACGAGGAGGTATACCTATTGTAAATGACGAGTTAATGGGTGCAGCACACCTACATGGCACATGTATACATATGTAACAATCCTGCACATTGTGCACATGTACCCTAGAGCTTAAAGAACAATAATAATAAAAAAAAGATTGGGTCTTGCACATCTAATTTGCCCTACGAATGTTAAAACAGCAAACCTGCATCCTCATCCTCTTCTCATGTGCTGTGAGAGATGACCTCCGGGCTCTCAGATACCAAGATTGTACAAGACCCAACCCAGAGAATTACTCAAGACACTTTCTACATAAGAAGAATTGTGGGGCTAGCTCTCCTCATAGAAAAATGTTTTCTGTCTCTTGTTGAAACTGACAGCAAAACACAACAACATAGAACTATTTGAGAGAACAGAGGACAGTGATACACTTATGGAAGTAAAACACACCCCTTCCCCTTGCATTGGTTTCCTGTTGCTGCTGTAACAAATTACCACAACCTTACTGTTCCACATAACACAAGTGCATTATCTTACATTTCTGGAGGTCAGAAGTCTCAATGAAGTAAATTCAAGGAGTAATAGGGCTCTATTCATTCTAGGCTTCAAGAGAGAGAATCCCATATCGAGCATTCCATCTTTCCGATGTTCCCACATTACTGGCAGCATGGCTCCTTCATCCATCACTCCAGTTTCCCTGTCAATTGTCTCAGGTCCTCTCTGCCTGTTACCCTCTTCCCTCCCTATTATAAGGACCCTTGTGATTATTCTGGTCTCACCCAGGTAATTCAGGATATTCTCCTGACCTCAAAATTCTCAACCATGTCTGCCAAGTTATTTTTTGACATATTAATAAGTAATAATCATAGATTCCAGATATTAGGACAATGATGTCTTTAGGTGGTGTATTATTCATTCCACAAACAACTCTCATCATCCACACAATGGTCTTCCCCTAAGGTAGAATAAAATTATCACAAGGCAGATTTATGAGGCAATAGACCTAGAAAAAACCTTAGACTCTAGGACTCTCTGATGTGTGGATGTCAAATTCTAGGGGATTCTGATTCTCTGCTCTGTGTGGACTCTATGGTGTGTAGCCATTTGTGGAAGGCTTCTTTGATTTTGTGACCTGGAAAAAAAGGAATCTCTGCTAAAATCAAACCTAAGAAAGATTGGCAAAGGGAATTTAAAGATTTCTTAAATTTTTGGAATTTCCCTATGCATTAAAACAGAAGAAGTGGCAATAATTTAAACCAATGATGCCCTCTAAGAATGAGGATTTTTCCAATGCATCAGGTTGGGTCCCCTCAGTGAGAATGATGCCAAAGATTGGCATGCAGGCAGTATCTTTACAAAGTGCAGGAAACAAGCAATTGAGCAAGGGAAGAGAGGAGGGAAAGTGAAAGTGAAAGGTACCTCAGCAAAGAACCACCTCTGAGGATGACAAGAGGTCAAACCCACATAGAAACACAGGACAAATGCCTCTGTGATTCCACCTGACAGGTGAGGGAGCTGGGGGATGTGTACACCTCCCTCAGTCAGTCATCACTGATTGATAGCCATTCTAAGGGATGCTAATTCCAGGCCATGAGGTCTGCCTCATTTGCAGCCTGAGCTGCCTTCCCCAGGTTCAGACAGAGCAGTGAAGGGGAGAAAGAGCCATAGAGGGTCAGCTGAAACATAATGACTAGAATCCCCAAGGCGTAGTCACAATGACTGCTAAAATTATGCAGAAAGAAAAAAGTGCATTTGAATCCAGAGATGTATCTCTCTGAATCTGGATATCTGGATCCTGGTGGCCTGTTTGGTAGCCATTTCCCAGAAATCCAGTCCCCTGGAAAAGCAACAGGAGGTTTGTGCATAGGCTGCACTGCCTTGGTCTGGCCACTGATGGGCGCGCGTGGGAACTACTCCCTGGAGTACTTCTCAGTCCTCTGACACTGATGTAATTGGTTCCACTTCCCCTGCTGTTGAGCCAGGCCGACACGCTATGGGCAAACGCATCTGCTTGAAGTATTGAGGTTCAAATCCGTGCTTAAGATATATTTGGATGCAAAATACTTTTTCATCTACATGGGCAGTGTCTTGGCAGAAGATGGAGACTCTCTCTAAATGGATGTGAGACAGGGCGGCTGGCATCTGGGTCAGGATGATGCCCTGGTGCACGGCAAGAACATGCATTGGGCAGCAGCCACCCTCGCTAAGAAGACAGGTTCACTGACCTGTCTTTACCCCATGGCCTCTCCCTCACCTGCTCTCCGGACACCAGGCTCTTGGGCAGATGCTCCTGAGACCCTAGGAAAGGCTGGTGGGGAGCGCAGCTCAGAGCATTACTCAGGGGATGTGGCCTTTGTCATCCTACCTTGAAACAATTGATTATTTGAGCCTAGATTGATAGAGGGCTTCAAGTTGATCCAAATCCAGGCTCCTATAGTCAGCGAGTGAAACAGAGATTTTAGTTGGAATAATCAGACCTGGTATCACTAGTCAGCTCTCTATGCTGGAGAACCATAAGAAATTATGCCAAAGGCAGGAAAGGGGATAGAATATGGGGATCATCACACCAAGAATAAGGTGCAGCCAATTTAGCCCCTGGGCCTTAAAGAGATCCATAGCTCTGAACAATGGCAGATCTATGGGTGACACAGTTACCATCTTTGTGCATCTTCAGAGAATTGTTTTTCCTTGTACTGCTAAGAACAATGTCTTAAGTGTATTAGTAAATTCTATTGAATTTATTAAAGATGATTCTGATAAATTCTTTTAATATTCATTTAAAAAATGAGACAATTTCACACTGACAGAGACATTGTTAGTATAGAACTAAATACTTTTACACTCATCAAACTCCTTTGAGATTAACTGAAAGTTCTGAGAACCTCACATTCTACAACTTTATTATGAATTTTCTGCCAAAAATGATGCTTTCCCATACAATCCTAACACAAGTATAAAATATATTATTTAATCTAGTCTTGGGTTCATTTAAAATTTTGAAAATTCAGTCCAAAAATACGTTCTGTAACTGTATGGCTACCAAGGAGAAATGTATTCTCTCAAGGTAAATCTGCACTGCCCTGGTCTGACCTGGGACCCTGGGGACACTGCCCCTGTGCTGAGTTACTGAGATGAGCCAGCCCTGCAGCTGTGCTCAGCCTGCCCCATCCCCTGCTGATTTGCATATTCCCAGAGCACAGCCCCCTGCCCTGAAGACTTTTTAATGGGCTGGTCACACCCTGTGCAGGCGTCAATCCCAGTCAGGACACAGCATGGACATGAGGGTCCCCACTCAGCTCCTGGGGCTCCTGCTGCTCTGGCTCCCAGGTAAGGAAGGAGAACACTAGGAATGTACTCAATGTGCTCAGTACCGGCTGGCTTTTCAGGGAAGTCGTCTGATAACATGATTAATTGTAAGAATATTTGTTATTTTGTTTCCAACCTCAGGTGCCAGATGTGACATCCAGATGACCCAGTCTCCATCCTCCCTGTCTGCATCTGTAGGAGACAAAGTCACCATCACTTGCCAGGCGAGTGAGGGAATTAGCAAGAATTTAAATTGGTATCAGCAGAAACCAGGGAAAGCCCCTAAGCTCCTGATCTATGCTGCATCCAGTCTGCAAAGTGGCATTCCTTCTCGGTTCAGTGGCAGTGGATCTGGGACAACTTACACTCTCACCATCAGCAGCCTGCAGCCTGAAGATTTTGCAACTTATTACTGTCAACAGGGTTACAGTAACCCCCAGTGGCAGCCCAGTTGCCATATCCACTATTTGGAGTTTGACCTCCCCAGGAAGCCTCCCTGCTCCCTAGGACAACCTGCTCTGACCTCTGAGGACCTGTCTGTAAGTGTCCAGGGAAAAGCATGTGCCTGAAGGGGTCTATGAAGGGGCTTGAGGCAAGTAGGGAGCCCAGCCCAGCTAACATTTGCAGCCATGGGATGGCTTTGTGTACCCAGAAGAGCAAAGATGAGGACTAGTCGAGCACAGGCCCCAAACATTTACGATACACATCTCACTGCAAAGAAATGTCCTCTGGCCACTTCATAATGCAGCTCTAACTATAACTGGTGCTTTGCTGGTTTGTGGCCTGGGCTGGTCTCCCAGAGTCAGTGGCTTTGGGTGAGATGGCTCCAGGAGACAGCAGAAACTCTCATATATGAAGCCTTGCTTGCAGTGATTTGAGGCTTACTAGGGAAAAGCCACGATGGGTTTTACGGAGCATTAACTGTGATACGCCATCTAGGGCTGACAGCTCTAAGCAGTGACCACTGGCACCTCCAGGCAAGTGCCCTTAGGCTACACATAATGAGCACAGTGAGGCTCGGGGTTCAATGGACACCCGTGCCGATCACCCAAAGGGACAAGGAAGGACCCTCGAGTGCCAGTGGTGCTTGGCTTGGATTTCTCATGAGTCCCTGGAAAGCGCCTGCCTGAAATGGAAGGGTCAGCTCTGAGATGGAGGCTGACGGAGATAAACCTCTTGGGGGCAGGAGCTAGCTGACAGAATGACACCTGCCCTAGGGTCCTGCTCTGAAATGCAAGGAAATCCCAGCCACAGTCCGCCGGTCAAGGGAGGCCTTGTGCTAGACTGGATCGCCCCCTGCTGGTCCCATGCAGCCAGGACACTAGCCCTTTTAGGGCCACTGTCTAAAGCTGGAGGGATCACGGGGAGACACAGCATACAAAATCTGTTGTTTAACAACAGCCCATCTATCCCTACATACACATTATCTTTTTAAAACCGTTGTTGTATCTGCCACAAACACACTTTCCATTTATTTAATTTTAATAATATTGTTCAGTTTCTTTAGAAAATACAGAAAAACATAGGAAACTAAAAGCCATATGTAGCCCTATCAGCAAAAGTAAGTACCTTTAATACCATTTAACATGCATCATGTGTATCTAGTTGAGATCATGCTGTGTGGTGGTCATTGTCCATCTACTCAGATCCGTTTCCTGTCCATGGTTCCATTGGCAATTGGCTTCCGGATGGATATGGCCAATGGGAGACACCAGCAAGAGACTGGGTAGTGAAAAGAAGGGATAAGGCAGGGTACTTGTCCCTCTCTCTGCTTCAGGAAGCAGTTTTGCATCAGTAGCTGCATCTCCTCCATGATTCTAGCTGCCACCAAGTGCCTAGCCTCTGGGCTCTCCCAATGCCACTTTCTGCAGCCGTGGGGGTGTAGTGGCTTCCCGCTGTGACTCATCTCTGGGCTGCTTCCATGATGATTGGGTCTCTGCTCTTCAACACCTGTGAAGCATTTCCCACAATAAATTCCCTTTGTTTAAAATGTCCAGGGTAGTTTATTTTCCCCGCTGGATCATGAATGATAAATATCACATGTATAATTTTTGGTTAATTTATTACTTAACAATGTATCACTCAGTATTATTCCATTAAGGTTTTCCTATCATTGTCAGCTCTTTTTTTTTTTCCCCCAAGATGCAGTCTTGCTCTGTCACCCAGGCTGGAGTGCAGTGGCATGATCTTGGCTGACTGCAACCTCCACCTCCTGGGTTCAAGTAACTCTCCTGCCTCAGCCTCCTGGTAGCTGGGATTACAGGCACCTGCCACTGCACCTGGCTAATTTTTGTATTTTTAGTAGAGACAGGATTTCACCATGTTGGTCAGGCTGGTCTCGAACTCCTGACCTTGTGATCTGCCCACCTTGGCCTCCCAAAGTGCTGGGATTACAGGCATGAGCCACCATGCCTGGCCAATACTCAATTCTTTACAAACCTTTCTTAAGGGTTGCTTCTGCTTATTATCTTATTATATCACATCTTAATTGCTTCATTTCATTCATTTCCAATTTTTACTAAAATATGAACGTCTTCATGCATAAATTTCTTTCCATACTTCTAAGTATTTGCTTAGACAAGATTCCTGTAAGTGACAAACGATGACTCATTTTAAGATCTTGGTACATATAGCCAAAAATCCTCCAGGAAAAAAGGTTAGGTCAGTTTACTATCCCACTAGCAGTTAAGAAAGCTTGTCTCACCATACCCTCTGCAGCTGTGATTAGATGAATTTGCAAATTGTAAAGGCAAAAACAGAAAGGCATCTGGTTGTTACTGTTTTAATTTAGATGTGTTTTGTTTTTATCGTAAGTGAGGTGAGACATTTCTCAGGAGTTTATTACCCACCTGCATTTCCTTTTTGGTAAATTATCTTGTTTATTTTACTGTACAGTCCTTAGTGATAATCTTATTGACCAACGAATCAGTCAGCACCCTTAGAGGCAAACAACAGAAGCGACCTCTGGCTAAATTAAGCAGAAAGGGCATTTATTAAAAGGATATCATGCAACTCCAAAGTGAACAGGAAGTCTGAAAAATCAGGCTCAGAACATAGGTGAAAACAAGGGAAGCTGGTAAGCTGGAAATATGACCAAGGTTCTACCCTAAAACATTCTGAAAAACAAAAAATGTCACTATTAATGCTGCTGCCTGAATGTTATTCCTGGCACTGCTGCCACCCACCACTGGATTGGATGCTGCCAGCTGAATGAACTTTAGTTTAACTCTTCTTGCATCTTTGTCATTCCCGTTAACAGCCAAGTTGCAAACTCTGCATTCATTCCTTCTCTCATCAGGAAGTGGAATCTATTTCTCCACTTCCTTGAATCTAGACTGACATTTTGCCTTGCTGTGAGCAATAGAAGTGGTAGCAGAAGCATCTCTCACAACCAACACTTGCTGTGCCTTGAAACTGGGAAGAAAACATTCCATCAACTTTAAAGAAAGCCTTACAATAAGCTGAGACCCCTCCCTGAACCATTTCTATAGACTCATAACTGATGCCCCAGCCCAAACTCTGCCTCATTCATCCCAGCCTCCTCCCTGCAGCCAGCAATGGCTTTGATCATGCCACCCCACCGCCTAAAAACCCCCGCTGTCAGGTTAAGTCCAGAGTCCTTAGCAATGGTGAGCACAGCTTTTCATTACATGGCTCCTCCCTTCCCTTCTCTTCTCTCAACACTTCCCCAGAGCCAGCATTACTTGTCAGCCCTCAAAGCTCCTCGAATTTACGTGTACAAACCACGTCCTCACTGACCCTTGTCTTTGCACACGCTCTTCCCTCTGCACGGATGCTCCTTCTCCCCTCACCTCTTCCATCACATGGCCTGCCTGTGGCCTCTTAGTCTTCCTTCCAGATTCAGTAACTACAGAAACTACTAAGAAAGTTAAACATACATATATATTTTTTTAAAAAGAGGAATTATAATGGTATGAAAAATTATATATATATATATTTGTGTTTATATATATGGTGTGTGTGTGTGTGTATATATATGGTGTGTGTGTGTATATATATATGGTGTGTGTGTATATATATGGTGTGTATATATATATGGTGTTGTGTGTGTATATATATATGGTGTGTGTGTATATATATATATATATCGTGTGTATATATATATATAGTGTGTATATATATATATGATATATATATCAAAAGAAAATAAAAAAGGAATGGGCAGACGTGGTCCTCAGGGAGGAGGAAGCAGGAATGGGGACGCCTGGCCCTAACTCAAGGCCCCTCCCAGACTGCGCTTCCTACCACTCTGGACCCATCCCAGGGAGGCCGGGCACACTGTCAGCCCCATTCTGTGAGTGCTTATGAGTGCCAAGGACCCCCTGATATGACTTGCTCCGTCAGGAGCAGCTGCGGACAGGAGTTCCCGCCAGTGCTGGATGGAAGTTCCCACCCACACTGTTATCCAGTGGGAGATGAGACCCAGCCCTCACTGGAGGCCTTAGGGGCCTGGGCTGGCAATTTCCTGCTAGCCTTAAAGCCACAGAAAAAGGAAATTCCCCCTCCATGAGCCAGGATGCAGTGACTCGGGGTTTGGAAGTGTGCTAGGTTGAACTGCAGAGTGTGGAACTTCTGTGCAATGCTACTTGTTTTCAGGGTCCTCTTGGGATACTGGAGACAGGCCTGCCATGCCCCTGCTGGGTAACTGAGGATGGCCCTCTGCCTTTTAGAGCCAGCATCCTCCTGTATTCAAAGCACAAAGGAGTTAAGGATGGCTGCTCAGAAGGCTTCATGAGGCTGCAGGGCCAGTGACACAGGGGTAGGAGCTGCCTCATGGGCTGTAAGCAGCACCCAGGTGGGCTCTGCGTCTCTGAGCCACCCACAGGGAGACTTGCAGTCAGGTGAGCCCTGCCCAGGAGCACCCAGCACACCTGGCTGGGTCCCTGACCTCCAGCTGTGGCACTTGGGGTAGGAGCGTATGTGTGGAAGACCCTAGCTCGGGTACAGGGAGTTCCAGCCCCTCAGAGGCAGGACACTCCAGGGCTCCTCCCACTCTCCCTGACAATGGACCTGCCAGCTCACCACATTTCCCTTCACCTTCCTCAGCAGCTCCCACTCCCACTCAGGCCCCCGCATGGCCCCTCAGGCCCTGGGATGGGGTTCCTGCTGCAGCCGCCAGGCTGGGGCCTGTGTAGGGCTGTGGCCTACCCATGGGACAGTGCTGTGAAGAGGAGGAGAGGTCCAGGGGCGGGCAGGAAGGAAGGCACACTGGAGCAAGGGTTTCCACAAACTCATCCACAGAAAGAGAGAGACTTCCATCGCAACCTGGTACACTACAGGCGAGTGTGGGTGTGTGTATAAGTGAAACAAAAGATCCAGGAAACAGTATTTCCCTTTCCTGTACACAATATGCTCCTATACTTTATATCCTAGTCTGCTTAAGTTCGTTTTGTTTTGTTTTGTTTTGTTTTGTTTTGTTTTGTTTTGTTTTGTTTTAGAGATAGTCTTGTCCTGTCACCCAGGCTGACAAGTATAGTTCACTGCAGCCTCGAACTCCTGGGCTCAAAGGACCCTCCCCACACTCAGCCTCCCAAGTAGCTAAGACTACAGGTGTGTGTCACCATGCTCAGTTAATTTTTTGAAATGTTTTCTAGGGACAGGATCTCATTTCGTTGCCTACACTGGCCTCAAATGCCTAGCCTCAAGCAATCCTCCCACCTCAGCTTCCCAAAGTGCTGGGATTACAGGTGTGAGCCATTATGCCCAGTTGGCTTCAGTTCTTAATGCTGGTTGATAATCCACTAAATGAAGTCACAATCCATGAATGAGTCTCACTCAGTTTGCCAGTCCCAGGGCTGGGGGAATTGGTGGAGGCTTGGGGAGCCCGGCATAAAGGCAAGAGGGTGGGTGCCCTGAGTTTGGCCTGGGAGTCATGGGAGGCAGCGGAGTATCTGAAGAGAGGGTGAGGGGTACGGGCGACCAGGGGCTCCTCAACAGTGCTGTGAAAAGGCTGTCGCTGGCTGGGATTGGCCTTAACAGAAGGGAAATGCACTAGTCCTGCGATCTGGGTCAGCAGCTCAGTTGTGTCATCTGGGATGCAGGCTCTTTTCCTCTTTCTCTCCTCCATTTCATAGCTCCAGGTTCACCACTGCACAGTCATGGCCAGAGCAAGAAAGGAACCATTGTGCCCTGTGCCCCCTTCTTAGGCACGAGGAAGACTTTCCCTGTGTCTCATTGACCAGGACAAAGTCAAGTATGTGTCCCTAATAGGGAATGTGATGAGCCTAATGGCGTGGGCAGCAACATCCTCTTACTGGTGAGAGCCTATACCTATGTGAGAGCGACATCCCCTATACTGGTGAGATCCTAGTTGGAGAACTCACTTCAAAGAAACAGTTTACAATGAGAGAACTCTCTGCAACAAGGTATTTGCTGCAGCATCTCTGTAACAGGAGAAAGCTAGAACACCCCACATACCCTGACTAGGGCCTAATTGAGTAAATGAGGTTTTATCAACTTGATGGAAGATAATTTTGACACTGAAAATACAGTGGACCCGCATAACTCCTGGATTCTGCATTTGCAAATTCACCCATTTGCTGAGATGTATTTGTAACCCACAAATTAATACACCTGGCACTTTTCACAGTCATTGGCGTTACCTATTGTGAATACACATCTTTCCATAAGACGTCCTTTCAAGTTTCACTTCATCCTTTTGGAAAATTTATATAAGACTGTGTGTGTTTCTTATAGAAAAGGATTTTGCCAATGTTGTGCTTGAAATCTACTCGCTCTAAATGGCTCACTGTAATCAAATATTTCTCCACTTTGAGGGCCAGCCTCAAACATTGAAAAATATCTCCAGCTCTGATGAAATACAAAAATAAGCATTAAAATGGGAAAGCAGTTTAGGCCACCATATGAGCTTTAAGAAAAAGTAAAAACAAATACTCAAAGTTTTCACAACTATAAGGAATCCAACCTAGACTACTGGAGACAGAAATGAGATCACGAACTCTACTGGTTTAAATCCACCTGCAGCCCTTTGCTCTGGTCCCTCCTACTGTTTAGGAGGTAGAGAGGTGTAGAAATAAGAAGTGAGTGACTTGACTTTCTTTTGCAGAACATTGATTCTGCAACACTGAAGCCATCGCAGGAAGGTTCCCACGATGTTTAAGCAGATTCCCAAACGCTCAGAGGCCCCTGGCCTGTTGTGAAAGGTAGGACAGGAATCCCTAAGCCATAGCTGGAACCCAGAGAGAGGAGGCCGCTGATGGGCTCCCTGAGACTGCAGGCATGATATCCCCATCAAGGCCCCTAATGCCCCAGGCAGACCTTGGCTGAGGCTCTAGCAGGCCACCCTCAGGCACATTCTAGGAGCCTCTATCTGGCCCTGCTCTTGGCCTTGAAATCTGGTTTCGGGGCAAGAACCACAAGTGTCCTACACCATGTCCGAGTCCCACCACGCACTGCCTGTGTGACCTCAGGCCCCAGTCCCCTCCGGTACAGTATTACCTCATGGACTGTGGCAAAGATTAAATGTGCAAATGTAAGTAACATGCATATGGCTGTGTCTGGCCAGGGAAGCTTCTGATGGCAAGAGGGGGACTGGAACCCCTCTGCAGGCACTGACTGGAAAGATGGGGCTGAGGTTCCCTTGCTGTCCCCATGCCTGGCACAGGTGAGCTGGCAGTAAGCAGTGGAAGGTATCAAATGGCAGTTCTCTGGTCTTTCCAAGGGAGTTAGAATTGTTGTGTGGACTAAACGAGGCAGTCTGAGTGAATGCATTTTATAAACTGTAAAGTACCTGGTGAATCACTAATAACCAGCATTGTTTGGGTGCTGTTCATGTGCCAGCATCTTAATGCACTTCTCATGGCTTCTTGGCAAGCGCCTTAAAGCTGAGCCCTGGTACCTTTCTGAAGCATCAGCAGCCCTTGTCACTGGGAATGACATGCAACAGCACAGTTGAGGGTGAGCCAGAGGACAGTGGCTTCCATCCCTCACCACCCCCTCCCTAGGACAAGCCGGCCTTGACTTATTCTCCAGCAGTCTCAGACCAGCCTAAGACTTCCAAAATTCACTTGGATATTGATTGTTAGGGGGGAATTTGCTCCCAGAACTGGTGCTTTAAGAGGCGGCCATGCTGCTGGAGTTGTTTTCCCGCCCTGTAATGCTGTGATTGTTCTCCTTGCTGAGGAGTCTCCGCCTTGTGGTCAACTTCCTGTTCTCTTCTGGCTTCTCATCTCCCTTTTCTTTTTTCTCCTTAAGAGACCATGAATACTCCATAGATTCAAAGACAACAGCCAGACAACTGCAAGTGGAAGCCTCAGAAGGGAAAGGGTGACATATCTATGTCTACATATTAGCAGTTGTAAGATAAGAACTGCTGGTCCCAGAAAGCTAGGGATGTATTTTGGAAAGCAGAACTGAAGTTGTATATCTTTTGGCTGAGCTGTACAGAAGGGTGTGAAGTCAGGGCACAGTGGCTCATGCCTGTAATCTCAGCACTTTGGGAGGCCAAGGCAGGAAGATTTCTTGAGGCTGGGAATTTAAGACTAGCCTGGGCAACACAGCAAGACCCTGTTAAAATAAAAATTGGCCAGGTGTGGTAGTGTGTGCCTGTAGTCCTAACTACTTAGGAGGCTGAGGTGGGAGGATCATTTGATCTCAGGAGTTGGAGGCTACAGTGAGCCATGATTGAACCTCTCTCTGCACTCCACCCTGAGTGACAGAGAGAAACTCTCTCAAGAAAAAAAAAAAAAAGTGAGTGAAGTTGTTTGGTCTAGAAAGTTTCTAATACATCATTCAGAACTGAGTTACCCCCACAGACATGAACTTCCAATCAAAATTCACTAAACATAAGAGGAAACAAGTGAACAAGAATGGAAGTTAATGAAAGCCACAAATTGCAGAATCAAGCTATTAAGGGCAAGTGAATGGAATTTTCAGATATTGAATATAAAATGAATACCAAGCAGAAGTAATAAAAAAAATCCACATCTGGACACATGGTATCGCTGTTTCACAAACTGCAGAATGCCAAAGACAGAGTGAAGACTAAATATAGCCAAATAAGGAAGACAGATTCCTACAAAATAAGAGTTCAACTGACAGCTGACCTTTCAACAGCAACAATGGAAGCCAGAATACAACAGAATCATATGAAAACATATACAACACAGTGGAAATATATCTTGGAAGTGTGGAGAGAAAATAATTGTCAGGGGAAATTTAAGGACGTTTTCTAATAAATCAAACTGACTACTAGCCACTGACCTTCACTAAAGAGACTACTAAACAGTGCACTTCAGGAAGAAAGAAAATTATGTCAGGAGGAAAATATGGAATGCAAGAATATCTTCATGACTCCCAAGATAGAGAAGAATTTCTTAAACTTTATAAAAAACATAGTCAATAAAGGAAAAGATTGACATATTCAACTGCATTAAAATTACGGGCTTAGTTAATCAAAGGAAGCGATAAAGCATGTGAGTGCTAGCAGAATATATTTGCAATGTTTATGACAGCCCATGAAATTTGCACTATTAGCAAGAATTTCTATGAATCAATAAGAAAAAGAAAAATCTATTTGAAAATATTTAACTGATAAAAAAATAAAAAAGACTTTACAGAGGAAGAAATATTAATGGCTAGCAAATATACAAAAATAAGCTCTATCTCATTAGTAAACAATTCCACAGTGTCAGTGAGCAACAGGGAATGTGCCACAGCATGCTGGGAAGTTAATGGGGTGAGGGGATGTGGTCCACTGAGGACCCCAGGTCCTTTTTAAAGAGACAGTCACAACTCATTCCAGCCTACTCTGACCTGAGAAATGGGTACACTGTGGCCAGGACCCATGTATTTCTAAAGAAATGACCCAAATATGGATTTTTCATGTGAAATATCCTGTTTTAAACGTTGGCAACTTATTCAGAATCGTTTAAAAGTGTATATCCCAATACTGATTGAGCCAAGAAGACACATTCACAGGCCAGAGTTGGTCGAGAGTCCCTCTGTTTGCAACTTCTGCATTAACCCCTTGAATTTATTTTTAATTAATTATTTATTGATTTTTTTTTTTTTAATTATACTTTAAGTTCTAGGATACATGTGCACAACATGCAGGTTTGTTACATATGTGAATTCATGTGCCATGTTGGTGTGCTGCACCCATTAACTCGTCATTTAGCATTAGATATATCTCCTAATGCTATCCCTCCCCCCTCCCCCCACCCCACAACAGGCCCTGGTGTGTGGTGTTCCCCACCCTGTGTTCAAGTGTTCTCATTGTTCAGTTCCCACCTATGAGTGAGAACATGCGGTGTTTGGTTTTCTGTCCTTGTGATAGTTTGCTCAGAATGATGGTTTCCAGCTTCATCCATGTCCCCACAAAGGACATGAACTCATCCTTTTTTATGGCTGCATAGTATTCCATGGTGTATATGTGCCACATTTTCTTAATCCAGTCTACTGTTGTTGGACATTTGGGTTGGTTCCAAGTCTTTGCTATTGTGAATAGTGCCACAATAAACATACATGTGCATGTGTCTTTATAGCAGCATGATTTATAATCCTTTGGGTATATACCCAGTAATGGGATGGCTGGGTCAAATGGTATTTCTAGTTCTTGATCCTTGAGGAATTGCCACACTGTCTTCCACAATGGTTGAATTCGTTTACAGTCCCACCAACAGTGTAAAAGTGTTCCTATTTCTCCACATCCTCTCCAGCACCTGTTGTTTCCTGACTTTTTAATGATCGCCATTCTAACTGGTGTGAGATGGTATCTCATTGTGGTTTTGATTTGCATTTCTCTGATGGCCAGTGATGATGAGCATATTTTCATGTGTCTGTTGGCTGCATAAATGTTTTCTTTTGAGAAGTGTCTGTTCATAACCTTTGCCCACTTTTTGATGGGGTTCTTTGATTTTTTTCTTGTAAATTTGTTTAAGTTCTTTGTAGATTCTGGATATTAGCCCTTTGTCAGATGGATAGATTGCAAAAATTTTCTCCCATTCTGTAGGTTGCCTGTTCACTCTAATGGCAGTTTCTTTTGCTGTGCAGAAGCTCTTTAGTTTAATTAGATCCCATTTGTCAATTTTGGCTTTTGTTGCCATTGATTTGGTGTTTTAGACATGAAGTCCTTCCCTATGCCTTTCAACTCCTTGAATTTGCTAACAATCGGATCTGACTTTACCATGACTCAGAGGGGCCAGGCTTCCTTCTCCATTTCCCTCTTGGTTCCCTCCTAACTTCACCTGAGCTTTTAACTAGAGACAGAAAAGAGATGCCCTGCAAAGGAAAACGTGCACCACACTGGCTAATGAAGCTCCTTCTTTCACGCTTTCATCTTCCAGATATTTGGGTTCTGGGTCTGGATCCTGGTAGCCAACACCCAGGTAGCAAACCCATTGCTGCAAGGATGAGTGATGTATGTCTCACTTACCTTGTTTCTCATCTCCCTGATGTTCCCCTTGTCTTCCTTGTTTGGATTTTACAAAAGATTTGAATCCTGGAGAGTTCTGGTAAGAACCAGCAGCATGGCTTCTCCTGGGTGGATGTCCTGGGTTGAGTGAGGACAATTGGTCTTTCTGGGCAGGGAGGGATCCTGGGCTAGGCTCCTATGGAACCAAGACTTTTTATCTTAGTATGTTTACTACCAGGCCAAAATGAAAACATTTCTCTGCAAGAGTAAATCATTCCTTGTATTCCCCTTCACTGCCTTCCATGTTAGGAGAATACACAAGGCCCTGTGATCAAGCATATTCTTATGTGTTTCCCCTAAATTTTCTTCCTGGTAAAATCCTTGGAGCAACACTGAAGAAAAAGCTAGTAGGAAAAAAATCACTCCATTCTCCAGGCTCTATCGCAATCCCTGTGACAGGTTATTTCTTCCATATCCCACATAAATTTTGTGCAAAAATATATATATATATATAATACTTTACAAATAATTTTGGATGTAGATGCTTTCATTTAATATTACATCATTAATTTTTATGTTGTTGCATCATCTCAAAAAATCATTTAGAAGTGTTCCATATTGAACAATTAAAGACATATTTAAAAGTACAAAATATTGTATTATAGGCCCTCATTTAGCCATAACCAAGATTCCAGCATTATCAAGATCTTACCACGTTTGTTTCATCTAGCCTTTGTTCCCACTAAGGAATTTTAAGGCAAACTCTAGGCATCATGTCATTCTATTCCACACACTTCAGAATATTTTCAGAAAACCCCACAAACTTTCTAACATTATCACATGTATACAAAGTTATCAATTCCTCAGCATACCTAAGATAGTATACACTGGTTCCCCCTATCTCTGGAGGATAAGTCCCAAGACCCCCCAGGGGATGCCTGAATCCTCAGGTAGTACCGAACCCCGATTATGCTATGCATGCACTTCTTTTTTCTTCCTCACAATTTCACAGATAGACAATTCATTCTTAATGTAGATCTTAACAACCTCAGCACATTTTTTTCTTTCCTTATTATGTTGAAAACTTTCACCTTTTCACTTAAAGAAAGCACTCTATGACTTCTCTTTGGCATACCCAAATTGCCAGCATCACTACTCTTGCAATTTGGGGCCATTATGAAGTAAAATAAGGATTCTTTGAATGCAAGCACTGCAGTACCACAACAGTCAATCTGATAGCCCAGATGGGTACAAAGTGACTAACATGGGTGGCACAGACAGTGTAGATGTGCTGACAAACGGATGATTCACTGGGATGATGTCCCAGGTGGCACAGGTTGGGACAGTGCAAGATTTCATCATGATACTCAGAAAGGCACACATTTAATTGTTAATTTCTGGAATTTTTCATTTAATATGTCAGACCAAGATTGACTTTGGATAACTGAAACATACTGATCTTTATTAATCTGCCACTGATTATGACATAGACATTACGTTTAAAACACTGTGTATTAGTCTGTTCTCACACTGCTATGAAGAACTACCTGAGACTGAGTAAATTATAAAGAAAAGAGGTTTTAATTGACTCATAGTTCCTCATGGTTAGGGAGGCCTCAGGAAACTTACAATCATGGTGGAAGGTGAAGGGAAAGCAAGGCATACCTTACATGGCAACAGGAGAGAGGTGGGAGGTGAAAGTGCCATACTTTTAAACAATCAGATCCCATGAGAACTCATTCACTATCATGAGAACAGCATAGGTGAAACTGCCCCCATGATCCAATCACCTCCCACCAGGTCCCTCCCTTGATACATGTGGATTACAATTGGAGATGAGATTTGGGTGGGGACAAAGAGCCAAACCATAGCATTACACCCCCATCCCCTCCCAAATCTCATGTCCTTCTCACATTTAAAAACACAATCATGCCTTCCCAACAGTCTCCCAAAGTTTTAACTTATTCTAGCATTAACCCAAAAGTCCAAGTCTAAAATATCATCTAAGACAAGGGAAGTATCTTCTGCTTATGAGCCTGTAAAATCAAAAGCAAGTTAGTTACTTCCAAGACACAATGAGGGTACAGGCATTGGGTAAATGCTCCCATTCAAAACGGAAGAAATTGGTCAAAACACAGGGGCTACAGGCCCCATGCAAGTCCAAAACCCAGCAGGGCAGCCAGTAAATGTCAACACTCCAAAATCTCCTTTGACTTCATGTCACATGTTCAAGTCACATTGTTGCAAAGGGTAGGCACCCACAGCTTTGGGCAGCTCCACCCCTGTTGGCTCTGCCGAGTATAGCCCCTGCAGCTGCTTTTACAAACTGGCGTTGAGTGCCTGTGGCTTTTCCAGGTGACTGGTGCAAGCGGTCAGTAGACCTACCATTCTGGGGTCTAAAGGATGGTGGCCCTCTCCTCACAGATCTACTAGGTAGTGCTGCAGTGGGGACTCTTTGTGGGGGCTCTGACCCCACATTTTCCTTCTGCACTTCCCTAGTAAGATTCTTCATAAGGGTTCCACCCCTGCAGCAGACTTCTGCCTGGACATCCAGGCATTTCCATAACATCTTCTGAAATCTTGTCCAAGGTTCCTAAACCTCAATTCCTGCTTTTTGCATGCCTGTAGGCCCAACACCATGTGTAAGCTGCCAAGGCTTGGGGCTTACACCCTCTGAAGCAATGGCCCAAGCTGTACTTTAGCCTCCACTGCTGGAGCTGGAGCAGCTGGGATATAGGGTGCTGTGTCCCAGGACTGCACAGAGCAACAGGGCCCTGAGCCTGGTCCACAAAGCCATTTTTCTCTCCTAGGTCTCTGAGCCTGTGATGAGAGGGGCTGCTGTGAAGATCTCTGAAATGCCCTGGAGATATCTTCCCCATTTGTCTTGGGGCCTCTCATTACTTATGCAAATTTCTGCAGCTGACAGCTTGAATTTCTCCCCAGAAAATGTGTTTTTCTTTTCTACCACATGGTCAGGCTGCAAATTGTCTAAACTTTTATGTTCTGCTTCCCTTTTGAACATAAGTTCCAGTTTTGGACCATCTCTTTATGAGTGCATATGATTGTACACTTTCAGGAAAAGTCAGGTCATATCTTGAATACTTCACTGCTTAGAAATTTCTTCTGCCAGATACCCCAAATCATCTCTCTTAAGTTCAAAGTGCCACGGAGCTCTAGGGCAGGGGTAAAATGCCACCAGTCTTTTTGCTAAAGCATAGCAAGAGTGACCTTTATTCCAGTTCCCAATAATTTCCTCATCTCCATCTGAGACCACCTCAGCCTGGATTTCATTATCCATATCACTATCAACATTTTGGTCAAAATCATTCAACAAGTCTCTCGGTAGTTCCAAACTTTCCCACATAATCCCGTCTTCTTGTGAGTATTCCAAACTGTTCGAAACTCTGTCCATTACCCCGTTCCAAAGTCACTTCCACATTTTCAGGTATCTTCATAGCAGTGCCTGACTTTAAGCACCAATTTTCTGTATTAGTCTGTTCTCACACTGCTATAAAGAAGTATCTGAGACTGGATAATTTATAAAGAAAAGAGGTTTACAAACACCACATGTTCTCACTCCTAGGTGGGAATTGAACAATGAAAACTCATGGACACAGGAAGGGGAACATCACACTCCAGGGACTGTTGTGGGGTGGGGGGAGGGGGGAGGGACAGCATTAGGAGATATACCTAATGCTAAATGACGAGTTAATGGGTGCAGCAAAACAACATGGCACAGGGATACATATGTAACAAACCTGCACATTGTGCACATGTACCCTAAAACCTAAAGTATAATAAAAAAAAAAATAAAAATTAAAAAAAAGAAAAGAGATTTAATTGGCTCACAGTTCTGCATGGCTGGGGAGGTCTCGGGAGAGTTACAATCATGGTGGAAGGTGAAGGAGAAACAAGGTACCCTTACATGGCAGCAGAAGAGAATGGGGAAGTATCACACTTGAAAACCATCAGATCCTATGAGAACTCCCTCACTATCACGAGAGCAGCATGGGGAAACCGCCCCCATGGTCCAATCATCTCCCACCAGGTCCCTCCCTCAACACGTGGGGATTACAATTCGAGATGTGATTTGGGTGGGGACACATAGCCAAACCAAATCACACTGCAAACAAAAAAAGCGGGAGTTTGTGGGGCTGGCCTGCCTCATTTGCTCATTCTTTACAGCTATGTAGCCAAAGAGGAAAGTGCTCACCTGAGTGACGTGGCCATGCATGACTCTGCTCTGCATTTCCAGAACAGCCTGTACCATGGGACCACTGGCATTCTGCACATGAGTGCTGCTGTCCTACAAGTACATGTCACGATCATGTCTGAGGCCCAGGACCTGAGAAACTACTACATTAACATGGCAGCCTTGGTGAGTGAGCTGGCTGTGGACAGCAAGTCTTGGCTGGAGGATGTTTAGTGCAGGAGGCCTAACTCTGCTTATGCTGTATAGACCCTGAGCCCTCAAGCGGAAGGAGCCACGGGGGCAGGGGAGAGGGATGCTTGTCCCTGTAAACATGTGCACCCACATTCTGGGGTCCTCTTTTACCTTATATCATTCCCACTCCAGTTTTCCTCTCTCTTAGGCCCCTCCACATTGTCTGCAGAACTTTTTTTTCCAAAACACAAATTGGGACAGGTGTCTCTGTCCTACTGAAAATCCTTCAATGGCTCCTACTGCCTTTGGAATGGGGCCCACATCCCTCAGCATGACTGAACTATTCCAGTGTCCTTTGTGTAAATCACAGAACCCTACAGGGGTAATGTACTGGTTGTGGGACCACGGCGAGGTGGTCCAGCCACGGTGGAGACAGCAGGGCCCCCAGGCTTCAGGTCCCCTGGGGCGTCCTGAGTCTGCCACTTACCAGCCAGCTCTCCTCTCCTTCCCTTGTGGGATGGCGCCCTCACATGGCAGAGGGCTCACAGCGACACATTCCTCCTTTGAAGTGTCTATTAGTCCACTTTCACTCTGCCAATAAAGACATACCCAAGACTGAGCAATTTACAAAAGAAAGAGGTTTATTGGACTCACAGTTCCACATGGCTGGGGAGGCCTCACAATCATGGCAGAAGGCAAGGAGAGCAAGTCACATCTTACATGGATGGTAGCAGGCAAAAAGAGAGCTTGTGCAGAGACACTCTCACTTTTAAAACTATCAGATCTCATGAGACGCATTCACTCTCACAAGGATAGCATGGGAAAGACCCACTCCCATGATTCAATCATCTCCCACTGGGTCCCTCCCACAACACGAGGGAATTATGGGAGCTACAGGATGAGATTTGGGTGGGGACACAGAGTCAAACCATAGCAGAGTGGCCTGACCTTCCTGAATCCTACCTTGAAAACTTCCAAGGAAGGACTCCAACACCAAGGCTACATCTCTTCCCATCCCTGGATCAGTCACTGTGGCCAGATGGCCCCACGTTGGCCTGGTGGCTCTTGCAGGCTCATGTGGCCATGGCAGGAGAAAGAGGTAGATGGTGGGGTGCTGTCTTCAGAGTAAGTATGGGGTTCCAGGGAGCACTGTGACTCTGTGGAGTGGCCACAAGATATCTCAGCTGCCTTCCAGCCTGTCTGCCTCCCTTCCCTCCTCATCAGGTGAGTTTAACTTCCTAAACTTGCAAGTCCAGAAATGACCCCTGGGGCCCTCCATGACCCGGCCTGTCCCCAGCAAGGCCCCCTGCTGTTCATCCATGGTCAGCTGCCCCAGCTACACCACCCTCCTCACTGCCCATGAGCACACAGACATGCACTTGCGTGGGGCCTTGGCAGGGGTAACTGCCTGGTGGCTCCTGCCTCCTTCTGTCCTCTTGACAGGGCCTTCCCTGATGGCTCCTCCCCTGAGACCTTGGCATTCCACTTTCCCCTTCCCTGCTTCATTTTCTCCTGGGCATTTACCTCCATCTAACCCATTTATGTGCTACTCATCTATCTTGCTGCTGCTATCTGCATCTTATCTCTCAGCTGTAAGCTCCAAGAGGGCAGGAATTTTTGAATATTTTCTCCACTGTTATACCCACAGTTGTTCTTGAAGGAAAGCAGGTGGATAAAAAATATTTGTTGACTGACTGACTGAATGAGGAGCATGTGAGTGGACAGTGGGGCAGAGTGGGGCTGGGATGGTTGGCAGGGCCGGAAAGGTGAAGGTGACGGCCCTACCCTGAGAAAAGAGCAGAGCCATCACACAGCTTCAACGTGGGGCAACACGGTCATGTTCTCCCCATGAGTGAGAAGTGTCCTCAGTTGTCCACTTCTACCTGCCCTGCCCAAATCATGGAGCAGATTTGAGGGGCAGGGCAGGCAGAAGTGGAAAAGTGAGGCCATGGGGAGTCCTGGCCTGGGATGCCGGTGGCTGAGACAAGGGAGAAATGCATGTCCCATGAGCTAGGCAGGGAAATCAGTAGCCTTTGGGGTGGCTTTGCATATGGCTGGCAAGGGAGGCAGGAAGAGTCAGGGGCCACAGGCGTCAGGCTCAGAGAGCAGGGTGAGAAGAGGACCCTGGGGCCCACTGGGCTTGTGAGGCTTGTGGAGAAATGTCAGAGGCTCAGTGTGAGCCAGGAAGAGCTGGAAGAGGTCTGAACATTCACAAGGAGTTGACGAGCCACTCAGAGCAGAGTTCTGGGCCAGCGAGTGGAGCTGTAGGGGCGGTCAGAGCATGGGTTTTCTGGAGGTGGGTAGAGGAGAGTGGGCCTCGGGCAGGAGGTCAGCATGGGTTGTGGGCCAAGGGCCAGGGTGGAGGTAAGCCTGCTTCACAGCCAGGTGCAGATGAGACAGAGACTGCAGTCAGGGCAGGACACCAGGATGGCCCCAGGGACACCCTGATGGAGAGTTTCCAGGAGAGGGAGTCGTTGGCCAGGGGTTTCTGCCCTCAGGCCAGGCAGGAGGCTAGGAGGCAGGGTCATGCGTAGCCTCCTGGACATCGGGGCTGAGGGTCCCCGGGGGTGGGCAGGAGCTGGCATTGCTGTCTCTAACAGTCATTCTCCACCTCCTTCCAGTTCTTTGCCTTCGTCGCCATGCTGCTCTACATTCTGCATGCCTCCAGCATTTTTACCACCGATGCACAGGCACCAGGCCAAGGGGGAAATGCTCTTTGAAAGTCCTGATTATTTCTCCCCAAAAGCAGCTTCCAATGCTCACCATCTGGATGATAAACAGAAGATCCACTAAAACATCCATGGGATTAACAGAGCGTCCTTGCAGACTAAGCGAAGACACCATACTTTGGACATTTAAATTCACTCTACTGAATAAGAGGAAGCTTTTATTTTCTTTTTCCTGGGAAAGTAACTGTCTCTTGAAATTATCTGACCATGAACTTGCTCTTCTAGCAAACTCACATCAAAGCCCTCACTGCTGAGAATCCCAGCTCCACTGTCAAGCCTGTTGGGGGATTTTGCCTCAGCTGTGGGCTTCCCTAGAGTAGGTTCAGGGGAATACTCAGCCTGATTATCTTAAAATTGAAGATGTGCAACCAAAGTCTTCAGATCTAATGCAGATGCACAGACCTTGTTCCTGGTCCTTGTTCAGCCTGCGCTAGGGAGCTGTGGTCCTGAGTTCCCAGGGAGGCTGAGAGGGTCAAGCCACCCTGCCCACTAGCCTCCCACTTCCCCTCCCCTTTCTTCTCCAGCATTGAGATCCAAGGAAAATCTACATGAAGCCAATTTTGAGGGTAGATTTGTGGGGAAAATTAATCATTATACAGTAAGATCTGGGGCTTGAGAGGTGGAGAGTGGGGAGGGAAGGGCATAGCCTGCTACTCCGTGAGTCTGACATCTCAGAAACTGCACAGCTGCTGGATGCCTGGGTCAGGACTCCAAGACCCCACCTCTTAAGGACTAGAAAATGCCTGGCTCCTCAGAAAAGACCCTCAGAGAGGAAGGTGAAAACATTACATCCAATGATTCTCCAGCCACAACCGCATTGGAAGAAAAGGCTGCCACATCATCTCAGTGAGGAGTGAAGGACCCATGTCCCAGGGACCGCGCTCCTTCACCTGCACTCACCCCCCTCACATTCTCTTAAGCACCTGGTGGCCCTCCGAGGCCTGGCGGAATGGTGGTGCCCACACGGTTGGGCCAGGGCTCACCAAGACCTCAACGGGCAAAGTTGTGCACACGGAAATATCAAATCAAGGTGCTTGGTTTTAAAGTAAATGTTTTTCTAAAGAAAGCTGTGCTCTTCTGCTGACCCAGATGAGCAGGGCACAGCCCTGTAACTGCCTGTGCCTTCTGTCATTTGGAATGAAATAAATTATGAGAAAGTGGCTTGTCTTAACTGATTCGAGTGCTTACAGTTTTGTATCAACCTTTTTCCCCTCCTGGGGTTTGCGGGGGCAGGGACAGAACTACAGGAATCATGGGAAAGAAAATTCTGGCTTCATTACTGCTCACTGCACACTTTCTGATCACTCTGATACTTTTTTTTTGCAACCTGATACCTTGAAAAGCCACCATATGTCTCTCCTTTTGTTGCCAGGCAGCTGTCTAGGATGATCACTGTTTAATATTTACTAAGTAGCCACATGCAAATAAAAGTTGTTTGTGTGGTAAAAAGGAGCAGTCGGTCGACTTCATCTTGTTAGCATCTGGAACTGGCCATCAGGTCCTAGATGCTGTCAGTAATTTCACCAAAAGCACTCCTTGGAGCATTTCACACAAGTTTTGAGCATGGGAGCTCAGCCCACCCGGCCTTGCTTCTAGACCAAGAGCGAAGGGAGGTCACATTTGTCTCCAAGGCTTTGGGTTTATAATGTCATTTGCACTTCAGTAAGGACAGTTTTGGTGCAAGTTCCAGAAACCAAACTCACACAGCTTAGGCAAAAATGAGAGTGCACTAGTAGGGCCTGGGAGAGGTGAAGAGGGTTCAGCAGGAGGAGAGCTGACCCCCGCATGGCTTTCTGCTGCACATTGGCCATCATCTCCTGCCACACTGCAAGACTTGTCCAAGTCTCCACAAACACTGGCCTCCCATCCCCTGTACAGACACTAGAGGCTCAGCCTGGGCCCCCAGAGTGCACCTGCAGCTGCTGCAGTACTGCTACATTTCTGCCTTGAGGGGCAGCCCTCCCCTCAGTGTAGGGGTCTCCCCAGGCTCTCGTCTTCTGAAGGGAACACCCCGAGGCTCTCCACAGGCTCCTCAGAGGCCCCAGCTGGAGTGGGCTCTGGCATAAACTTCACGGGCTTTCTCCTTTCCAGGTGCTGCACCCGTGGTTCCCCCTGGGCTTCCCAGGATCCTGCACCCAAGTCTTGTCTCAGGGTTGGCTTTGGGGGAAACTTAGACCCAGATATCCTACCACCATCTCCTGAGGCCCCAGCATGTGCTGGGCACTGGGGTGCAGTACCTTGAAACACAGGGTCCCACCAGCCACACCAGATGCCCCACACGGATCAAGCAGCTCTGACTGGCAGTTTTGTCCAGGACAGCCAGAGGCTCAAGTGGGCTCTGATCTTTAAAAGATAGAGGAAAAAGCACAATAAAATGTTAAAATTTGAAAAACAAACAACAGCCTAATCTCTGGGATTTGCTGCAGAGAAAACTGGCAGCCCTACTTCCCACCCCAGAAGGAATCTGCAGAGAAGCACATCTCAGTAATAACTAGATGCTGGACTTGAGAGTCAAAGGCCAGCTCCTCTTCAAAGGGAGGGACTACGAGGGAGCATTACCAGTTCCTCCCCCAAATCTGCAGAGCTCAGATCCCAATTTGTGCTGCTAGATTCACTCAGTTGGATCTGGTCCTCCTTGGGACACCAGCAGCTGATGCGCTCCCTTGCTCCAGGAGCCTCTTTCTCCCTCCATCAGTCATCTCCAGTGCTGCACATGCCTCTGTCCAAGCCTGATTCCTGACACCGTGCCTACCCATCACCCTCCATCACTTCCTGGGCTGGGAGAAGGGTGTGATGTTTCCATGGTGATACTGGACCACCCCCGTGCAGAGGCTTAATCACCATAAATTTTACTGATTCAGTGGCCCAGGGCTCTGTGTATAGGTAGGAAATGGGATTGTAAACCCCTCTATCTCCCATGTATGTTTGTGTTCTCAGAGAAGGAATGTTGGAACTAGTGGCAAAATACCTGGGGTGAGTCAAGGCCCCACATAGATGCCTCTTCTGTTCTAACTTACTGGCCAGGAGGGTCCAGGAAACACACTGATTTCTGAGTCCACATCGAGGATCTCCATCCCCTGAAGGGCCACACATCCAGCTCACTGGTTCCAACCCACCTTACTGAGTCCCACTGACCAGAGTCCACCCTCATTCCACCCCAGTTTCTGTGCCTTGGGCCACGCCTGTGGGAGATTCTAGCCAGGTGGAGTATCTCTGGCTTGTCCCCTCCCTGCCCTGCCTTGTCCCCTCCCTGCCCTGCCTTGCCTGCTACAGACCCCGAGAAACTCCACCCTGCTCCCCAGTCCTCCCCTCCCAGCCTCATTCCTGCCTGGCCATCCTGAGCCCTGCTTAGCACAATGACAATGCCGTCTCCCTTGTTGGATCACAGCCACTCCTCAGAGGCATCACGTCCTCATCTGACAGATGAGGAAAAGCCTAGATTTCACATCCAGAACACACTGCAGTCAACACTTAGATCAAGGCTTCTTAAATGCCATCCTCTGTATTTCTCCACCTTTTCTTTCTCATCTCAGCCTTTAGCCATAAGACGTTTTCAAAGGAGAGACCCAGTTTATCAGAACATGCAAAACATCATCCCAGGAACATTAACTGTCCCCGGTCATTCTGTCTTCTCAGGCGATTTGATAAATTAAATGTGTGGTTTTAAGTGTCTGAAACTTCTGTGACAGTCAGTGCCCCGGACACCCATTCCTGCCTTCTCCTTTGCTAGCACACTCCTGAGATTGTACTGTGCCTGGGCTCCCTGGCAGCCAGAGCTCAATTCTGGCCACTGAGAGAGAAGCCAAGGTCTGCTCCAGGGCTGGGGTTGCTTTCTGGATATGGTGGTCAGATACAGCTGGCTGTCTTAGACTGACTTTCTGGGGACAGACTCCGAGACAGAGAGCCCTGTGCATGCAGGAGGTCTACTGTGGAGGCTTTTGGGAGATGCACCTGGGACAGATGAGGGAGGCAGGATGGGGCAGTGGGAAAAGCTGGCTGACAATGAGGTTGCAACTGAGGCTGTGGCTGACACTGCAGGGAGCTCTGGAGCTGGTTGGCCCTGCAGCTGCCCTGCCTTGAGTCAAGTGGGCAGAGCCTTTGTCTCTCACATCAGCCGGTAGTTCCCAGGCAAGGGTGAAGGCATCTGTAGCAGCTGCTCTTCCCAGCAGCTGTAGGGAATGCCTTGGCTTGAACAGGTAACCTGGGCAGGGTGCCACCACATCCACTACACTGCCACCTCCTCTTCCTGCCTTGGACAAGGACTTCATGGCCAAAGAGATGGCAAAAATAGAAGCCCAGATGCTGACAGCTGTTTGACCAACACCAGCCACCTCTTTGCTTGAACTTCATAAGAAGTCCAAGATGACAAAATCCATTCCCCACTATGCTCAGCTCATGATACATGCAGCCAAATGCACTGCAGCCTGGTAGAAGTGCGCTTTTCTACCTTCCACTTCCTCCAAAGGCACACCAGGGCCTTCCTTCCAAAGCCTGGTCCTCCCTCAGGCCTGTAGAGACTCTACCTCCAGAATGGACCTGGAATTGGTCTTCTTCCTCCTACCTCCCAGGCCCTGCCCATGCCATCACCACTGGGTATTGCAGAACCTGCATCCTAGAGTCAGGTAGCATCTCCAAGGATTCGGGCCAGTCTCTCAGCTATGGTCAGATTCTGCCCATCTCTGGCCCCAAATTCTTCCCTGCCCTCAGGATAAAGTACAAACCTTTTGGAAAGTGACTTCCCAGGCCTTAATTGCGGGTATGACCTTGCCTATGTCCAGCTGCATCTCCTGCTACCCACATCGCCCAGCCCTGATGGTTCAGTGTCAGCACAGCAGCTGTGGCCAGCTCAGCCCTGCTGCTGTATCCATGCACACGGTGGACATTCTACTCCCTCTCCTTGGGAACATGAAGCCCTCTTCTTGTCTCTTCTTGTCTACATGAAAAACTCTTGTTATCTTTTTATCTCAAAGTCTTTCTCAACCCTCCAGCCCTTCTGTGCAGTTAATCATTGCCTCCTTGGGTGCCTTTGCACCCAGGGTGCATGCTGTGCTGCGTTACCTGCTCATGCAGTGCTGGTCTCCCCAACAAGACTATGAGATTCCACGAGCAGGGGTTTCATTCTTGGATGTTTTTATCATCTTTGCCCTTCCCTATCCCCAGCACTCTCCCCTGACCCCACCAACCTCAGCTCCGAGTGCTCTGCTCACACTGTTGACAGGAATGGGGACTTGCAAAAGCCACAGCCAGGCTACAGGGATGGATGACATGGCTGGCATTTAAGCTCTCCCAGTCCTTACCCCCAACCCACGGTCTACATCTCAGGGGAAAAGGGGTGTTCTCTGCTTCTTTCCTTTTCTCCTTGGCCTGCACTATGGTGGATTAGTTCCTTTCACTCTAGCTTCCCATCTGTACAAAGAGGAAGAGACTGGCCTGCCACCGCCAGGACCCAGTCCAGCTTTGGTGGCCCTACAGAGCCATGCACCATGCATAGCCAAGGCTGTCCTGGCTGTAGGAAAGGCTGGCCAGCTGAGGAAGGGCCCAGCTTGATTCCAGGTCACCCCTGGCTCTGGGCCCAGCACTAGTAGGTGTTGACTTAAAAGGAAGAGTTTGAGGCATAAAATATAAAGAGTTTATTTGAGCCAAAGTGAGGACAGCTGCTTGGAAGACTCAGACCCAAGTAAGCTTGGAAATGAGCTTCACTGGATCTTCGTTACGAGCAGTTTTTTAAAGGCCAAAAGGGAGGACAACAAGTGGGCTGATATAAGTGCATCAGGAATTCTCACTGGTTTACAGAAATAACATTGAGGCCGGGCACAGTGGTTCACACCTGCAATCCCAGAACTTTGGGAGGCTGAGGCAGGCGGATAACTTGAGGTCAGGAGTTTAAGACCAGCCTGGCCAACATGGTGAAACCCTGTCTCTACTAAAAATACAAAAAAAAAAAAACAAAAAAAAAAAACAAAAAACAAAAAACAAAAAAAAAAAAAACAAGTGTGGGCAGCAGGGTCAGCTGCACAAACTGGCATCTCCAAGGGGCCTGGAAGGCCTGGACAGGCAAGGTGAGTCCCCCCACCAGGGGAATCCCGAGTGTGTGGACAGCCAGCAGGCCAGAGCTGAGTGCAAAGGGCCAGCAAAGGGAGAGTCCCATCAAGGAACCACAGATGGGATCCCCATCACAAAAGCATCACGGCATGAGAGACTGAGCCTGCTCAGGGCACAACCTGGCAGAGAGAACTCCAGCGAGCCCCAGAGGCCCAGGGTTCAGCCTTTTCCCTTGCTCACTGGCCCTGGGCAGAGAAGAAGGGGTGGAGAGAGAGGGTGGGGCCAAAAGAACTGTTATTAAATAGAAGAAAAGGTAAAGTGAGAACGAGAGAAAGCCCCTTCTACTGAAGGTTTCTAAGCCTGGGCTACTGAAGGTTTCTTACCCTGGGGAGGGGGATGTTTGGTTTGGAAGATTGCAGCTTTGGTGTCAGACTGCACTGGATTTTCTAAGACCTGAAAAACAAAAACATTTCTTAATACCTGAGAGCCAAGTGTGGCTACGGAGCCCTCGAAATGAGGCTGGTCCAAATAGAGATGTGCTGTGAGTGTAAAATATACACTGAATGCCAAAGAATTGGCACAGAAAGAAAGAATGTAACATATCTGAAACATTCTTCTATTAATGTATATGTGTAAATGATAACTTCTTAGATATCTTGGGGTTAAATAAAATATTTATTCAAGTTTATTCTACTTGTCCTATTTTACTTTTCCTAATGAGCCACTAGAGCATGTAAACTCAAGTCTGCAGCCTCTGTGGCTCAGGCCATCTTTCTCTTGGACACCGCTGCAGTGAGGAGACCACCGAGATTTCTCCCAGGGCTCGGAGGAGGGCTCTGCTTGGCATTTAAGGGGCTGCGGGGAGGAGAAGAAAAGTTACTTTCCCACTTTCCCAACAGACTATACCATGCATTGATGACACAGGCCATCAGAAGCAGCTGCATGTGAATTTCCCACCATCCATTTACTTTACTGTTTGGATCAGTTACTGTTCTGGATGAAAGCATGGGCAGGTGGTCTGGTAATTCTTGGGTGATAAAAATTGGATCCAGTGTTGAGTCTCCTTCTCTCCTCCTGCCAGTTCCCAACCCCCGCTCCAGCGTGCTGCAGCCAAGGAGTGGCATGGTGGGCTGCATCACTCTCCTTCAGGCCTTCTTGTCAAAGCGATTTTAACCCTCCCAATATGGAAACGGGAAAGGGAGGACGGAATGGCGGCAGCTGCGGTTTCACTTGGTGGGGCCTGCGGTGTGGTCTGGCCCTGGCAGAGGTGGAGGCGGCCTCTTTCTCAGGCAGGTGTTCTCCTGACTTCTGTGGAGAATCCCCCCAACCCTCATCCCACCACCCTTGCCCTCCAGGTGCTGCACTGCGCACCTTTGGGTGCAGACACTGAGGAGGGAGCAGGCGCTCTGATTAGCTTGGTTGCTTACTCCCACAGCCCCTGGGCAGCAAGCCTTACCTCCAGCCCCTCAGATGGTCCCTTCCCACAGGAGCTGCCACCACCTCGGGCCACCTCACTCTCTTACCTGGCCTCTGGTTGATGTGAACATTGTGGTTCTTCTTTCCCATGATCCACTTGGGCTCCAACGTGAGAGCTAGCCGCCATGAATAGCCTGTTGTTCGTTCTCTGGCTTGTCCAAGCTTGGATCTGAGGCCAGTCCCTATGTCCCTCAAGCTGCGCTGCGCGGGTCCCAGGTTAAACTCTTCAAGCAAGCTCCTTAACGCCTTTACTTCAGATGAAGAAGACCAGCCGCACCCCTCTCCCTCCCCTCGGGATGGATCCTGGCTCCCAAAAAACTCTTTCTGAGGCCCACCTCTCAGCCTTTCCTCCCTTGATGAGAGTGAGCTTTGAGGAGTCCTGCGAAGCATTTTCCCCAGTCCTTCCATGGAGATTTTGCAGGTGGTTGCCCCAGAAGAAAAACACAATCGCAAAGCTCTCTCGGGATATTTGACAGGAAAGGAGATGCTAACGTTGAGGAAAGCCAGAAGCGCAGCGGATTTGGGGGTTCCCATGACAGCCACCCGCCCAGTCCTGGCAAAATCTCCCTTATAAGTGTATCCTAAAGCGGAGCTGCTCTGCGGCCATCTCCAATCTCCCTTTCTGGGCCTCATCAACCAGCAAGCGCCTGACACACCTGACGTCATGGGGCCGCGATCCAGCACTTGCAGACGGCTCCGCTCTCGGCAGGGGCTCCAGTCTCTCTTACAGAACATTTTCCTTCTGGCACAGCTGTGCACCTGCGCGGTAACACCCTCTGTGCTTTCAGATGGTCAAGTCGAGGACCCGGTCCTCAGCTTCTAATAGATTGTATTTGACCCTCCTCCCTTGACGCTAGAGGGGTCTACCCCTTCCTGAAAGGTGGGGTTGTTATCTCTGGCTGCCTCCACTGAACTTTCCGTGTAAGCATCTACTGCACACGTGCAAAGCAAAAAGGACTCACTCCCTTTTATGTGTATATATTTATAGAATGCATTTGAACATCTTTCCATGTGATTGTAGTGTAGTGTACACATTGTAGCGTTTCCTCATAATGGATCCCAGAATCCCTACAAGGCAGGTGTAATGAAACCCCCTCCCAGCCTGGCTTAGGGCAACCTGTTTCTACTACAGTCGTTTAAAAATCAGCGAGGGAAGCAGGCTCTGGCTAGTGGTCTTCGATAAGCCCTGGATGTCGTGCTCTTTGCCCAGCCTGTGCCCTGGCCACCCGCCTGACCGAGAGCTGCCAGTCCCCCAGGGTCACCACCACTAGCTTCCCCCTCTGCACTGCCCACCCCTCTCCTCCCTGTCTCTGAGTCACCATGGCCCAGGAAGATTTAGAATAAAGTACAGAATTATTTCAGAACCAGCCAAACCCCAAATAATATTAATTTTTCATGTAAATTCACACATAATTCACAAAATCTAGGTGTCTTGTCACGTTTAAAAGAAATTGGCCCTAATGGCTTTTTTTTTTTTTTTTTTGAGACAGAGTCTCTGTCTCTCGCCCGGGCTGGAGTGCAGTGGTGCGATCTGGGCTTACTACAAGCTCCGCCTCCCGGTTTCACGCCATTCTCCTGCCTCAGCCTCCCGAGTAGCTGGGACTACAGGCGCCCGCCACCATGCCCGGCTAATTTTTTGTATTTTTAGTACAGACGGGGTTTCACCATGTTAGCCAGGATGGCTTCGGTCTCCTGACCTCGTGATCCGCCCTCCTAGGCCTCCCAAAATTCTGGGATTACAGGCGTGAGCCACCGCGCCCGGCCCCCTAGTGGCCTTTTTAATTTTTTTTCCATGTGTTCACTTCCGGGTCCGGCGTCCATCCTGATGCCCGAGGCAGAAGGATGCTTGACCTCCAGATAAGCCAGGCGCCGCTGTGCATTCATTCCCGGCTGCATTGGTGGCGACCGCAGCGGCTTGGGCGGCGACTCTCTCCGGCCAGCGGCGGCGGTAGGAGGCACCGGCAGCAGTGTAGGGACTGAATCCGAGCCGCGCTGCGTTACATCCCTCTCTGGCTCCTTCCCCCCTACCTTGCTCGCCGGCTCCCTGCGTGGCTCGCTTTCCCCCTCCGTGGCTCGCTTTCCTCCTCCGTGGCTCGCTTTCCTGCTTCGGCCGCCCGCAGGTGTGATGTGCCGCCGCCGCTGCCCCCGCCGGCGCTTACTGACAGACCGGGGGGCTCGCCCGCGCCCGCCCGGGACCGACCCCGCTGCTCGCCGCCGCGCCTCTGAGGGAAAAATGTATACACAAATGAATATGTGGCAATTAAGCTGAAGCCCATGAAACCAAAGCACCACAGCTACATTTGCAAAACAGATTCTATAAGCAATTAGGACCTGGAGATGGTATACCTCAAGTTTACTATTTCTGCCCTTATGGTAAATACAATGCTGTGGCGCTGGACCTGCTGGGACCTAGTTTGGAATATTTGTTTGACTTGTGTGACAGAACATTTTATTTTAAAACACTTCTCATGATAGCTATACAACTGATTTCTCTCATGGAATTTGTCCATTCAAAGAGCTTGATATACAGAGATGTAAAACCCGAGAACTTCTTAATAGGATGACCAGGAAACAAAGCCCAGCAAGTTATTCATGTTATAGATTTTGGTTTGGCAAAGGAATATATTGATCCAGAGACAAAGAAACACATACCATACAGACAGCACAAGGGCCCTACAGGAACAGCTAGCTATATGAGCATAAAAACACATTTAGGAAAAGGGCAAAGTAGAAGACATGATTTAGAAGCTTTAGGTCATATGTTCATGTATTCTCTGAGATTGCTTGGATTCCAGATATGCTGGAGGAGGAAAAAGTACCTGGTTCCTATGCTCTCATCTGATTAATAGCTTTTGAACTTGAACTGGCCTGATTTCTTTCTCCTCTGCCCAATGCCAGAAAGCAGAAGGGAGGAATTGAGATAAAATAGCTAAATACAAAAGACAACAGCTAAATACAAAAGTCTTCCTTGGCAAGGCTTGAGGCTGACACATTAGAGAAGAGGTATCAGAAAATTGGAGATACAAAACGGGCTACACCAATAGAAGTGTTATGTGAAAATTTTCCAGAAATGGCAACATATCTTCGTTATGTAAGAAGGTTAGATTTTTTTTTTTGAAAAACCAGACTATGACTACTTACGAGAGCTTTTAACTGACTTGTTTGGTCGAAAAGGATATATGTTTGATTATGAATATGACTGGATTGGTGAACAGTTGCCTACTCCAGTGGGTGCAGTTCAGCAAGATACTGCTCTGTCATCAAACAGAGAAGCACATCAACACAGAGATAAGATGAAACAATCCAAAAACCAGGTTGTAAGTTCTACAAATGGAGAGTTAAACACAGATGACCCCACCACAGAACATCCAAATGCACCCCTCACAGCCCCTACTGAAGTAGAAGTGATGGATGGAACCAAGTGCTGCTGTTTTTTCAAATGAAGGAAAAGGAAAGCCATACGGCACCACAAATGACTCTGGACACAGATCCTGGGGAGTTACTTACATGTTCATCTGCTGTCTTGTGATTAAAATCATCTCTGTAGGTGGAACAGGAATTAAAAGAAATTAAAGAATGTGTAAGCAAAAACTCAGTTATATGTAAGAAAACCCAATTCCCCTTGAGGAAGAGAAAGAGCTGGAGTCCTTTTAAATAAACGGCCTGTTTTTCCTTCTGTGGCTAGTGAGCCTTATCTCTCCCTTTCCCAGGCATTGTGAAGACTGTTTCTCTAGCTGTGCAGCTGCAAGGTCATCTCAAGTCGTAAAACATGTTGTTCCTTGAAAAGTAAGACATAATGTAATGCATGTCTTAATTGAATAACTGTCTTTGTTTCTCGCTTCTGTAATATGCTTCCCCCTGCATAGATCTCCCCCCGCCCCATGAAATGCTTAAAAGGTAGCTTGACTCTTTGTTTGGAGCTCAGTCCTTTGGATGTTAATCTGACTGGGTCAGTGCATCTAAATAATTAAATAATTCCTCCTCAACCCCTCGGTCTATCTGATTCCTTAATTAACCCACAGCATAGTGACCACATATATTTTCAAGGACTCACTCTTAGAAGCAAAAATGTCATACTTTCATTCTTCATTCTGTGGTTGTGTTATATTCATTTTTTTGTTCTAATTTAACTTTTATGGAAGCTTTGAAGTTTTGTCAAAACATGAGTGCTTTGCCCATCAATGAATGGAATGGACCAATGAGGTGGTATTATGAATATAGTTCTATAGAACATTTTTCAGAAGTTCTTCTGTTGTAGAAAGCAGTACAGTATCTTAAGTGTCAACCAGTTATATACCTAATCTGGTTTTTTATAACTTGTGTAAGAGCATAATCAAACAGGATTTTTTTTCTCAGTGGATAATACAACAGAGAAAACAGAGTTGCCCACATATTTAAAACAAGTTACTCCTTGAGAAGTTTGTGTTTTGTGCCATCTGCATTGATTTCAGTATTACTGATGGTACTGTTATTCATAAGTCATATTAACATTCTGTCTGTGAAATCATGGTACATCACTGCCCAAAGGTACTGAGGAAAAGGCAATATGGGTTTGGCAGATGGTAGTGGTAAAATTAATCTTAAGTAGTTGGTAAATATGTGCTCCGCTTTTGTTGCACCACTACATGAAGTACTGTGTTTCAGAAGTGGCAAAAGTGCTTATTTTTAAAAATGCAAAATATTTGTGTAATGTAACTTTATGCTTCCAAATAATAATGTATGTTAGCAAGAAATGAATACTTTGAGAAGTGACATATGTTGGAGTTATAAAGAAGTACACTAAGGAGTAGTAATTGTGAGTCTTGTTGCAATGTACAAGGTGGAAGCATAAAGAAATCTCACTGAAACCTACTGCTGATTTATTACATTCTCCCTTAAGCAGAAAACTTTAGATGTGCCATGCAATGGTGTCTGTGTAATTATTTTGCTCTTTGATTAAAAAAAACACCCCCAGCAATAAAAAGTGGGTCACTCTATGCCCTCTGTGTACATTAGTCTCTTGTATTCAACTTTGCTGATTCTCTGGAATTTTCCTACTCTTTAGCATAATTTTGATGATTGAAAAATATTTTGGAAAGGATGGGTCAGGTGCTTTGCCTCCATAGTCTTTTGAAGTGACTGCATATGAACAACAACAAAAAATTCTATTAGAAAGGAAGCCCATTCCACTTTCAAGTATGCTTTTTGTTGTTGTTGTTTGTTTGTTTTTTTGTTTTTTATGAGACAGTCTCACTCTGTCGCCCAGGCTGGAGTGCAGTGGCGCGGTCTAGGCTCACTGCAAGCTCTGCCTCCCGGATTCATGCCATTCTCCTCTCTCAGCCTCCTGAGTAGCTGGGACTACAGGCGCCCGCCACCACGCCCGGCTAATTTTTTGTATTTTTAGTAGAGACGGGGTCTCACTGTGTTAGCCAGGATGGTCCCTGGGAAGCCACTGAATGTCAGAGAGGCAAAGTGACCAGCCCCAGGATACACAGCAGCTGCTGGCAGGGTTGGTTCTCAAGTTGGTCTCTGAGTTTCTCATCCTCTGCCTGGGGTGGGAGCTCCTTCTCTGCAGAGGTCCTAGTGGTCTCTAATAAGTGCTTTCTTGAGATGTAATTCACACACGTAGGCTAGGCGCAGTGGCTCATGCCTGTAATCCCAGCACTGTGGGAGGCTGACGCAGGTGGATCACCTGAGGTCAGGAGTTCAAGACCAGCCTGGCCAACATGATGAAACCCCATCTCTACTAAAAATACAAAAATTATCCTGGCATGGTGGCACACGCCTATAGGCCCAGCTACTGGGGAGGGTGAGGCAGGAGAATAGTTTGAACCTGGGAGGCGGAGGTTGCAGTGAACAGAGATCGTGCCACTACACTCCAGCTTGGGCAACAGAGCAAGACTTAGTCTCAAAAAAGACACAAACAAAAAACCAAAAAAAAAAAAAAAGAAGAAAACAAAAATTCATACAACATACAGTTAACCCACTTAAATCACACAATCCAACCATCACCACAATCAAGTTTAGAACTTTTTTTAATCACCCCCAGAAGAAACCCCAATCCATCAGCCGTGACTCCCTATTTTCCCCAGCACCCCCCGAGCCCTAGGCAACCACTAATCTTTCTGTCTGTCTAGATTTGCTTATTCTGGACATTTCATGTAAATGGCATCACAATAGATGGAATGTTGTAACTGGCGGCTTTTACACTTAGCGTGATGTTTTCAAGGTTCAACTATGTTGTACCTTCATTTCCTTTTATTGCGGAATAATATGCCATTGTGCAGATAGACCACACTATGTTGATCTGTTCGCTGGTTGATTGACATTCGGGTTTTTTCCACTTTCTGACTCTTACGAATACTGCTGTCATGAGCCCTGGTGGTTTTAAAGGAAAAGTTTGTGGCCAGGTGTGGTGGTTTGTGCCTGTAATCCCAGCACTTTGGGAGGCCAAGGCGGGTGGATCACTTGAAGTCAGGAGTTCAAGACCAGCCTGGGCAGCATGGTGAAACCTCGTCTCTACTAAAAGTACAAAAATTAGCTGGGGTGGTGGTGCACACCTGTAGACCCAGCTATTCGGGAGGCTGAGGTGGGGGAATCGCTTGAGCCTGGGAGTCAGAGGCTGCTGGGAGCCAAAATCATGCCATTGCACTCCATCTGGCCTGGGTGACAGAGCAAGACCATGTCTCAAAAAAAAGTTTGATTTTTGTTTCTTGCCAGTGCATGATAGCTGACATTCCCTTCAGCTTTTAAATTCTTTGATTAGACTGAATTTCTGCGTGTTCATTCCCTTGTGGTTGGGAAGTTCTACCTTGAGTCTAGCCTGTTTCTTCTTGCTACAGAATCCCCCTTTGTCTATCCCTCAGCCCGAGCAATGCTTTGTGGCAACTTCTTGGTGACTTTTTCACTGACCTCCTTGGCAGGCTACTTTTAGGTGAAAACACCCTTTGTGCTTTCTAAATCAAAGTGTGTGGGTTTAGCTGAATCTTTTGCCCAGTGTGAGGTCTCTCTCTACCTCATCCAGGTGAGCAAAAAATGCCCTTAAACTCTGTTGGCCCCAGTTAGGTTCCGCACCCCCCCTTCCTTTCCCAGCTGCTAGAGTATCCAAGCAGTGTATACAGAACCTGTAAGGCTGTCGGTTGCTTTATGATTTTTGTACACATCAGCACTTAATTTGGTGATGCAAATGCCGCCCACCACCCTGGCACCTCGTGTGTTCATTTCCCCAGTTTGACCTCCCCACCTCCTGCCTTTGAGGTTACATAGAAGTCCTTGGCAGTGGGTCTTACATCACACTGGGGCAACCCCTCCCCCACCACCCACCCTTTTCCATTGCTCTGGAGGGGCGCTGGCTATAAAGTCTTGACATCAGGGTCTGGTCTTGCCCAGCCTTAGCCAACTCGAAGCGCCAACGACCTTGGGTTTGTTTAAACCACATTTTTGGCTTTTCCTAAAGGGGAACTTTTTTCCTTGTTGGGTTAATCAGCTCTTTTTTTTTAGAACACCCAGGCTGAAGGGGGGCAGGTGTTGGTATTTGGTTTGGGAGGCTCCTTGAGGGGGAATGGGCAGGAACCATGCTTGTGAATGGGGCAATACTGACCTCTCTCCCGGGATATTCAGTTTAGTGATTTCTGAAAAATATATCTTTTTTACTGTTTCTCTCTCTCCTTTTTTTTTTTTTTAACTTTTAATGGCGTTCCTTTTATTCCTAATTTATTCCCATGCCATAAGCTTTTGTTTCTTCAATTTCTTCTAGGATATATTTTTCCTCTGTGCAGCCTCCCCTTCCAATTTAGGAACAATTTGTTCCCTTTCAGGCAAGATCATCTGGATGTGGCAGGATGAGCTCAGGTATGGGTTAATCTGACCGACCCTGAGCTCTGCAGGTCCGGCGCCACATTGTAGGTGCTTTGTTCATTTGGATATCCTCAAGGACCAGAGAATCTGCATCTGAACCCTTAAGCTCTGCGTGACTCTCTGTATTTTTAAGCATGTGCAGCAGAAATTCAGTGCTCTTTTTGGGCCACCGACCTTGTGGCCAGCCCCACTTCTTGGCCCGGGCACACCTACCAATTCCACCATTATAATGTCAGAATGGTACTTGTTGTTTCTGTAAAGTGGCATCTTTCTGATACTTTGTGGCCTTTTGTATGTGCATACCTTGATGGCCTGGACACTTTCAGGAGTGTTCTTTTTTTTCTTTCTTTTTTTTTTTTTGAGACGGAGTCTTGCTCTGTTGCCCAGGCTGGAGTGCAGTGGCATGATCTGGGCTCACTGCAAGCTCCGCCTCCCAGGTTCACGCCATTCTCCTGCCTCAGCCTCCTGAGTAGCTGGGACTACAGGTGCCCACCACCAGGCCCGGCTAATTTTTTTTGTATTTTTAGTAGAGACGGGGTTTCACCGTGTTAGCCAGGATGGTCTTGATCTCTTAACCTCATGATCCGCCTGCCTCACCCTCCCAAAGTGCTGGGATTACAGGCGTGAGCCACCGTGCTTGGCCTTTTTTTTTTTTTTTTTTGGATACAGAGTCGGACTCTGTTGCCCAGGCTGGAGTGTAGTGGCATGATCTTGGCTCACTGCAGCCTCCGCCTTCCCGGGTTCAAGAAATTCTTGTGCCTCAGCCTCTCGAGTAGCTGGAGTTACAGGCATGTGCCACCATTCCTGGCTAATTTTTGTATTTTTAGTAGAGATGGGGTTTCACCATGTTGACCAGGCTGGTCTCGAACTCCCGGCCTCAGGGGATCCTCCTTCCCCAGCCTCCCAAAGTGTTGGGATTACAGGCATGAGCCACCATGCCTGGCCTCACAAATGTTCTTAAGGTGAACATGAAGGTTTGACCTCTTGATCTGCATGATTCTGTGGTGTTTTCTGGATCAAGTGAATAGTGAACCATTTTCACAGATTGCCTCAAGTCCCTTAGGGGAACAAATTTTTAAGGGATTTTTAAAAATGACTCATTAACCTTCATATCTGGAAGGTAAAACACATCTTCATGACTCTGGTTTCTTTCTTAGGAACCTAATACCTAGAGCAGTGGTTTTCCATGGGGGGCAAATTGCCCCCACCCTGGGGACAATTGGCAATGTTAGGAGACATGTTTGGATGTCACAACTGGAGTGGGGTTTGCCCCTGGCAGGCAACCAAGGTAGAGGCCATCGATGTCGCTGAACATCCTACAACACTCAAGGCGATTCCCCCTTACCCTGCCCCCCATGACAGGGAATCCCCTTGCCAGGACATCCAAAGCACCAAGGGCAAGAAGCCCTGTGTTCTCTGACTTCACACTGCTGAATTCTTCCCTTGTCCTCTTGGGAGAAGGATCTTCATTCCAACAATGTGGCCATTTTTCTCTTTTAAGCAATTTTATTTATATATTTTTATGTTTTTTTGTAGAGATGGGACATCACTCTGTTGCCCAGGCTGGTCTTGAACTCTTGGGCTCAAGCGATCCTCCCACCTTGACCTCCCAAAATCCTGGGATTACAAGCATGAGTCACGGCACCTGGCCTGTGGCCATTTTTCAAAACCTTGCTTGAACCATCTGTTAACCTCATGGCAAATATTTTTCCCTCTTAAGTATTTACCGAGTTTTTCTTAATGATTATAAAAGCAACATGTGCTTGTCATAGACATTTGCAAACTACAGAAGAGTACAAAGAATCAGGAAAAAAGGTGGCTCATATCTGTAATGCCAGGACTTTGGGAGGCCAAGATAGGTGGATCACCTGAGGTCAGGAGTTCGAGACCCGCCTGGCCAACATGGTGAAACCCCATCTCTACTAAAAATACAAAGATGTCAGGAAGCTGAGGCAGGAGAATAGCGTGAACCCGGGGTCAGAGCTTGCAGTGAGCCAAGGTTGTGGCACTGCACTCTAGCCTGGGTAACAGAGCGAGACTCTGTCTAAAAAAAAAAAAAGTCCCGAAAAAGAACATCCTTCTGCCCTCACTGCCCAGAAGGGGAGCTGCTGTTAGCTTTGGCATCTTTTTCACCTGTCCTTCCTTCCTAGGCCTTTTCCCTTGACAGGATTGAGAGCATATCATAGAGTTTTCTCATCTCCTGCCACCTTTTGATTTCTTTTCTTAACAATGGGCCATAAGCACCTCCCCAAGTTACAGAAATTGGTTGTCAGAACAGAGCAGCTGCCGACAGAGTTCATCAGACAGACCCCCACATTCCTTCTGGCTGTCCTCAGAGGCCGGATTTCTTTCTCTTTTGAGGATGAAGAGCTTTCTCTGCCGAGGCTGGGGGAGGAGGTCGGTGAGGCAGCCAGTGAATGCTGTTTTTGGTCAAAAATGAGGCGTTGACTATAAAGCTGTGAGTTGAATTCATCCCTCCGGGGAGGCTGGCCTGCTGGACCTCGCCCAAGCAGAGTTCGAGAACCTTCTTGAGTAAAGGCAGTGTCGGTAGAATAAACAGTGAGAGGGCTGGCAGCGGAATACACAGACCCGGGGCAGCACTTAACATGGGTCAAGGGTAGAAACAGCACCTGGCTTGACAGCATCCAAAACCCAACACCTCGTGTTTGCATGAACTCAGTGACAGTCATTGAATTACAAGTTTCGTGTGTTTGCTTTAAAAAAAGAGAAAGAATTCTTGCTACTTTATAGCATTCTCCACCCTGGCCCCCAGCCTTCATTTCTCTCTTCTTCCCTGCTTTGATTTCTTTGTGGCACTTACTGCTGCCTGGAGTAAATTACGGATCTACTTGTTCGTTTATTGTTGATCTCTTCCTTTGGAATTTAAGATCTGAGGGTTTTTTTGTTTTTTGTTTGTTTGTTTTGTTTTCTTTGTTTGGGGAGTTTCACTCTGTTGCCCAGGCTGGAGTGCAGTGGTGCGATCTCGGCTCACTACAACCTCCGCCTCCCGGGTTCAAGTGATTCTCCTGCCACAGCCTCCCAAGTAGCTGGGATTATGGATGCCCGCCACCACGCCCGGCTAATTTTTGTATTTTTAGTAGAGATGGTGTTTTGCCACGTTGGTCAGGCTGGTCTCGAACTCCGGACCTCAAGTGATCCACCTGCCTCAGCCTCCCAAAGTGCTGGGATTACAGGCATGAGCCATCATGCCTGGCTGCTCTGAGGGCTTTTTGGTTGTCTCTCCATCCCCAGGACTCAGAAAAGAGCCTGACACATAGTAGACACTCAGTAAATGTGTTAAATAAGTGAGTGGATGAATCGCGCCTTGGCTGTTCAAGGCATGTCCTGCATAAATAGTGGGTAGACTGGAGGGCTTTGGATGTTTACACAGCAGCATAAATACCTCAGACTAGGAGAAAATAGGAGTGGATTTCACCCCTTTCTCAGATCTGCTTTAGAAACCAGCTTTGTCAGTCCTGCCTATGAGAGGGGCCCCTCTGGCAATGGGAAGTCAGCTCTGCTTCTTGACTTGACTGTACACTTGTCAGTCTGTCCATCTGTCTGTCAAGTGTGTACAGAGTGCCTGCTGTGTGCCACAAGGCCACCTGGTACGTGAGCCTCTGTGTGGAATGGTGCCCCCCACCTTGAGTTGTGCAGTGTGCATCCTGTGTAACTGCACTTGGCCACCTGCTGTGCCAGGTGCTGGTAATACAGTGATGGATAAGACCCACTTCACGCCCTTGAGAGCTCACAGTCTGATGGGAGAGACAAACACCAAACAATTAAGGGTATCACAGTGCTAAATGCAGTGATGGAGGGGTGCTTGAGGGCCTGGGAAATCCCAGAGAAGGAGCCCCCATCCCAGCCTGGGAGGGTCCAGGGTGATATCTGGGCTAAGTCACCTTCTCTTCTCTTCTTGGGTACATGTGCATCTGGCTCTGAGTGGGGCCAGCCCATCTTAGGAGCAATGTCTGTCCTCAAAGGGGCTGGAGCTGATGCCCATGCCACCTCCCAGTGTCATGCCTGGCCTGCCTACTGTAACACTTTATTTCTTTTCCTCTCCTGCGTAAAAACAAGCCTGAAGACTGAAGGTTGGTCTGCGTTATTTGTTTAGCTCTATTTATGGTTAAACACAGTTACGACTTTGGCCAGGCATAGTGGCTCACGCCTGTAATCCTAGCACTTTGGGAGGCCAAGGCAGGTGTATCACCTGAGGTCAGGAGTTTGAGACCAGCCTGGCCAACATGGAAAACCCCTTCTCTACTAAAAATACAAAAATTAGCCACGTGTGGTGGCGGGCACCTGTAATCCCAGCTATTTGGTAGGCTGAGGCTGGAGAATCGCTTGAACCTGGGTGGCGGAGGTTGCAGTGAGCTAAGATCATGCCACTTCTCTCCAGCCTGGGCTAAAGTGAAACTTTGTCACAAACAAACAAACAAAAACCCAACACAGTTATGACTTTGGAGAAAGGGGTTGGTCTTGGGCAGTGTGCTTGTCCCAGATCCACCCAGCACGTGTGGGATGGGGAAACTGAGGCACAAATGGAGCAGACCCTTCAGCCATTCTTGCCCCTCCCCCTTTAGAAAAGACAGTTGCTTCACTCCTTTATTTAGATAGAGGCTTAGGTCAGGAGTTTTGCTTTGCTTCTTAACAATATCTTGGGTCTTCTGAATTCCCAGGCATCAAAGTGATGGACGAGGAGGAAGCAGGTCAGTACTGCCCGGGTTGGAGTTGGCTCAGCTCATAGAATGAGGCCAGAGACGGGCCGAGACTGTCACTGCATGTCTGGGGAGGTGCCCTCAGATGTCTGTGTGTTCACCCCTCCGGTTGTTCATTGGTTCATTTAGCACACATTTACTGGATACCTACTGTGTGTCTGGCATTGAGGTGGCACTGGGGGATACAGCCTGAGTCCCCAGATCCCTTTATTGTCACTGATGACCTTGGGTAAGCTTTACTGTTTCATGCGTCACATTACCGTGACCAGCATGCCCCGAGGGGACTATGCTTATGAAGTGCCTGGCACACAGTGGATGGACAATAAATGGCAACAGTTTGATTATGAGCTGCCACCCATGCATCTTGGGGCACAGTCAAGACACACATGGGCCCAGACAATGCAGGGTGATCAGCGCCTGTTGGGGAACTACAGCAGGTGGTGGTGGGGACCCTGAAGAGGGATGTCGCTTAGTGAAATTCCAGTGGACAGACTGGACCCGTCCATCCTGCCTTCTGCAGTGTGTGGCTTAGGGTCCCAGCCAAGGGCTTTTTTGTAAGCAGCAGAAGCTGAATCTTGCCACCTTAAACAGAGGGTGTTTCCTGGAAGGATACCAGGTAACTCATGAATCAAAGGCAGAACCGAGCAAGTAGGACTCAGGAAATGGGAACTCTGGGAGACTAGACTCTTTTAGGACAGGTGAACTTGAACTGTCTTTGGTCCTTGTAGACCACTGACGAGGGTTCAAATCCTGGGAGAGGGGCTTTTATGGGGTGACCTCAGATAGTGCCCACCTTGGCTGGGGGAATCTGAGGCACCCTGATTGACAGGCCCACCAAGGTTGTAGGAAGAGGGAGAGCTGATCCCTTCAAAAAGCCAACAGGGGGCCAGGCACAGTGGCTCACACCTGTAACCCCAGTATTCTGGGAGGCCAAGGTGGGTGGATCACCTGAGGTCAGGGGTTTGAGACCAGCCTGGCCAACGTGGTGAAACCCCATCTCTACTAGAAATACAAAAGAATTAGCCAGGCGCAGTGGTGCATGCCTGTAATCCCAGCTTCCTGGGAGGCTGAAGTGGGAGGATCGATTGAACCCAAGAGGCAGAGGTTGCAGTGAGCCAAGATTGCATCACTGCACTCCAGCCTGGGTGATAGAGAAGACCTTGTCTCAAGACAAGAAGAAAAAAAAAAAAAAGGCTGACAGGATGGTGGACTAACCGATGTTCGGATTCCTCCTCTTAGGCGCTTGGTCCTCCTCCATGCAGAGTGGAATTTTCCAGCTGCCCAGTTCAACCTGTGGGCTGATTGGTGGGTTGAGAGGGTGAGGCAGCCTTAGCGAGCACTGCATGCCTGCAGAAGCTCCCAGCTGACCACGGTGGCTGCACTCAATGAGGGACAGGAGAAGTGAAGGCTGAGGCTTATAGGAGGGCGGCCTGAGGCTGCTGGTAGGAGAGGGGGGGCTCTCTGCGGCATGCAGCCTCCAGATGGAGGTCCCTGGGAGTGTTCTGGAACATATTCATCCCTGCACAGAGAAAGATGGTTAAGGGCATGGCTGGTTCTCGGTGTCACGCATGTGTGTGAGGACTGGCTGCATGGGAAATCCTGCTTAGTATCACTCTTCCTTCCTGGGTGATGTGGCTATTTGTGTTTTATTTGTTTGTTTTTTAATTTAGTGTTGTGTTACTTTAGACAAAACAGATGCTGACATTAAAGGGAATGTTTAAAGCAGAGGTTCTCAGTCCCTGGCTGTGCCTAGAATTCTCTGTAGAACGTATTTAAAAATGTATTTAGTAATAAGCAACACAGGAGTTGCCATCACTGAACGGTCGCTGTGCCAGGCACTACGTGCGATCTCGTTTCACCCTCTTGTGAATGAAGGTTGGGTCTGCTGCTATTCCTGTTTTGCAGATGTGGAAGATGAGGCTCAGAGAGGTTTATCATTTCCCCAAGGCGCACAGCCAGGAAGTGAGAGAACACGTCCCACACATCGCAGTTACCGGAGCGTGCTCTAATTGAGAGTCACAGCAGGGGCTGGGCTGGACACGAGGGCACCTGCTCATTTTTTAATTTTAATTTTTTGGTTTTTTTCTTTTATTCGTGTTTTTTAGATTTTTTTATTTTCATTTTTATTTTTTATTTTTTTTTTGAGACAGAGTCTCGCTCTGTCACCCAGGCTGGAGTGTAGTAGCACGATCTCAGCTCACTGCAACCTCCGCCTCCCGGGTTCAAGCGATTCTAGGGCCTCAGCCTCCCGAGTAGCTGGGATTACAGGCACGCACCACTACACCCAGCTAATTTTTGTATCTTTAGAATGGAGATGGGGTTTTTCCATGTTGGCCAGGCTGGTCTCGAACTCCTGGCCTCAGGCGACCTGCCCACCTCGGCCTCGAAAGTGCTGGGGATTACAGACATGAGCCACCGTGCCCGACTGCCACCTGCTCATTTATACAGCCCCCTGTGACTCATTTACACCCAAGACTGAGAATCCCTGGCATGGAGTGCCTCCCTGAGTCCAGGAATGATCTGCAGCCCCCTTTTCCCTTCCAGGTGTGTCTGTGTCTCCCTGTGGCTATTTCTGCAAGATCTTGCATTTTTGAGCTCTGCTTTTATTCGTGTCATCCGCGCATGTTCCCAGGGTCACCCTGATTGTGCTGCTGGCTGCATATTTATCACTTTTGTATTTTCTGTCCTGGATCCTCTCCCACCTTTCCTGGGGTCAGCCTTTTGGTGCCTTACGTTGTGCTGCTTTCTCTCCTGGCACCAAAGAATGAGGCAGTCAGTGCAGAATGGGGGCAGTAGTCATCATCATCACTGAGTTATTGTGAACCGGGAAAGAGATATGATCTGTTTTGACACAACACACGGTGCCCGAGTGCACTTGATGAATGTTGGCTGTCATTGTCATTGTTGATGTTCCGGTGATTATTGTTGATGCTGGGTGGATTCTTCCTGGGATCAGGGCAGATATCCAGCTGCTATGTCCCTTGATGTCCTTAACAGGGTCCTTCCTAAGTCTGCAACCAAGGCATCTGCCAGGGCTGGGGTATCATCTGAAGACTCAATCAGGGAAGGGTCCACTTTGAAGCTCACCTGGTTGTTGGCAGAACTCGGTTCCCCAGTTGTTCAAATGTTGAAATACTTTATTACTGTGGAAACAGCCACTGCCCCAGGTACCTTTTACCCTGAACTCTTGGGACCTCTCTGTGGTCTAGGAACTGAAGGGTTAACTCCTGGCACTACAGGGGTCTCTGGGCCTCTGCCTGTTGGCTGATGTCCTTGTCAAATTAGTTATCTAGTTTGAACATCACCTCTTCTTTCAATGCTTGGGAATCACGGGTCTACGCCCTTTCCCTCATGCGGTTCCTTGCGTCCTGGTCCTAGGACGTGAGCTTAACACAGCAGAGCTATTGTTTTCTGAGCTGGGTTTTACCCATTGCTGCTGGCGCAGGATGCTGGCTCAGGCCCAGTGCCCTCAGTGGATGGAGCCCTCTGCACTGTTGCAAAGCACTGTCCCTACCCCAAGGGACTGAGCTCCAGATACCACCCGCCCCACAACCAGACAGCCTGTTCATGGCCTCTGCAGAGCAGGTCTCCTACTTTCTGATCATCCTGGTGGCCAGGTGCTCTGCGGTTTCCTCCCTGAAGTGGCCGGTTTTTGTTGCCCTTGGTTTTAGCATCTGGCTCATGTAACCCCACTTGCCCCCTTTGTCTCTCTTCTGCCAGGGGTCACGGGCATCAGCGGTCCGGGGAAGGAGCAAAGCAAATGGAGAATGGTGTGCTGGTGACCGACAGTGCAGGGAAGCAACTGCAGAGGTAAGGGCGGGGAGGGAGGCCCCAACCCGAGGACCCTGCCTTGCCAGTGGGAGGACAAGAGGAGGGACAAAAAAAGGCCTCAGCCCCCTGGGGTCCTGGAAGACCTGGGCTTTCTACCTTCCCTCCCAAATCCTCCAAGGACCTTGCTTTTCAGAGTACAGAAGCCCAAAGAAGGAATGTGCCACTCTTCTTGCCAGGTGGCACAACTCACACAGGCCTCATGATTTAAGCATCTGTCCATGCTTCTGACACTTGCATTCCCTACATGGTGTGGGTCTTTGCTCAGGTCTCTTGGCGGGGCCTGTAAGGTTCAGGCTTTGTGAAGAAGCATTCGATTTAAAACTGTCTCAAGGCCAGGTGTGGTGGCTCGTGCTTGTAATCTCAGCACTTTGGGAGGTTGAGGCAGGAGGATCGCTTGAGGCCAGGAGTTTGAGACCACACTTGGCAACACAGCAAGACCCCATCTGTACAAAAAAGGAAGTATGCTTGTGTTTGATTATAGAGGGCTTCCTTAGATCCCTGGGGATTTATAGCATATGCAGTATATTAACCATACTAGCTTTTAAAAAACTGGCTAAGTCGGCCAGGCATGGTGGCTCACGCCTATAATCCCAGCACTTTGGGAGGCTGAGGCGGGTGGATCACCTGAGGACAGGAGTTGAAAACCAGCCTGGCCAACATGATGAAACCCTGTCTCTACTAAAGATACAAAAATTACCCAGGCATGGTGGCAGGCGCCTGTAGTCCCAGCTACTCAGGAGGCTGAGGCACGAGAATCACTTGAACCCAGGAGGTGGAGGTTGCAGTGAGCTGAGATTGTGCCATGGCACTCCAGCCTGGGTGACACAGCAAGACTCCATTGCAAAAAACAAAAACAAAACAAAACAAACAACAACAGAAAACAGCAAAACAACAATGAAAATTGACAAAGTCAGAGCCTAAACGTACCTGACCACGGAGATTTGAGAAAGGATCGTGGACCTGCAGTTGCTATGGGGTCAGGAGAAAGCAAAGATAATGTGGCCTAGCACTGTGCCTGGAACAGACAAACACGTGGCAGATGTCGCTTTTGCCATTGTTATCATCTTGTGTCCGGAATTGGGGGAGGCTTAGGCATGGCGGGCTGCAGGTCCCAAGCCCTGCCCTGTGGGGAGGCAGCTAAGGCCCGGGAGAAATCGAGCTCAGCAGCTGCTGGCCCAGGTGCTAAGCCCCTCACTGCCCGGGGCTGGCAGGGCTGGCTGGCTGCTCTGAGTGCAGGGCCCGCCAAGCCCACTTCCATCCGGAACTAGTGCTGGCCTGCAATGGCTGTGCACAGCCCCAGTTCCCGCCCATGCCTCTCCCTCCACACCTCCCCACAAGCTGAGGGAGCCGGCTCTGGCCTTTGCCAGCCCAGAAAGGGGCTCCCACAGTGCAGCGGTGGGCTGAATGACTCCTCAAGCATGGCCAGAGTGGGTGCCAAGGCTGAGGAGGTGCCGAGAGCAAGCGAGGGCTGCGAGGGCTGTCAGCACACTGTCACCTCTCAATCTTACACAGCCTAAATACTAGTGGGAGACTCCAGACAGTGCATGAGTGTAGAAGGATGTAAGATTTTCTGTCAAGGTGTGTGGATTTGTGAAGTCCTAGGTCATGAAGCAGGAAGCCCTAGCTCCCCATCTGAATTCTAGATTCCGTCCAGAGTTGGTTCTCATTCTTCCCTCTGCCACTCCCTGAAAACTCACTCTTGCTTTCGGATTTAAGAGCCACTTCCACCTCACTAGACCTTAACTAAAGACCTTTGCACAGATCTCATGGGTAAGGAAAGGTTACCCACCCCCAGGCCCTAGTTCAAAGAGGGGAGGTGGTGGAGGTTTATTCGGCCTTCAGGAAGTGTTTTCAGGGGACACAGTTCTGGGGGTGCAGGGATGACAGGGATGACTCACATGGGGCTCCTGACCTCATTTAGCTTGTAATCTTGTGCAGGAGATAAGTAAGTAGAGGAAAGTACAGAAGTTTCCACGGCAGTGAGCCACAGCTGTGTTTTGCATGGCCTCCATAATTTCTTTTCTTTCTTTTTTATTTTTTTTGACATGAGTCTCCCTCTGTCGCCCAGGCTGGAGTGCAGTGTGCAGTGGGGCAATGTCAGCCACTGAACACAAAACTGTGAGCAGTGCAATCTGTGATAATCTCTGGGGGTCTGCATAAAGCTGATGACCACTGATGTGCAAAAAGTGCTTTTTTTTTTTTTTTGAGACAGGGTCTTACTCTGTCGCTGAGGCTGGAGTGCATTGGTGCAATCACAGCTCACTGCAACTTCTGCCTCTGGGATTCAAGTGATTCTCCTGCCTCAACCTCCCAGTAGTTGGGACTGCAGGCACACGGTACCATGCCTCGCTAATTTTTGTATTTTTAGTAGAGACGGGGTTTCACCATGTTGGCCAGGCTAGCCTTGAACTCCTGGCATCAAGTGATCCGCCTGCCTCGGCCTCCCAAAGTGCTGGGATTACAGGTGTGAGCCACTGCACCTGGCCAAATAATGCTTTCTGAGTAACGTGCTTGCATGAAGGAGCAGTCAGGGCAAGATCCCACCCCAACACCCACCACACTTGTAAAACAAGAAAATCGAACTAGCTGGGTACTTTGCCCTATGCTTTTCATCATGTGTTACATTTTGAATCTTTTTCATGTTTGAAAAATGATCTACGATGCGCTCTGTTTTATTTTTTATTGGCTTTTTTTTTTTAGATCAACTCTAATTGATCTATAACCCTGGGGAATGACATGGTGGGGTGGGGTGCATATGTGCACATATTCACATATATGTTTACATGTGTGTATGTGGAAACACTCCATCACTTATGCCATGGTTCAGACTCACAATAGCAGTCCCAGCAGGGAGCCCTCCGACCCTGCCTAAGGCATCCATGCAGTTGAAACCCTTGTACTTTGCTTCTCCATACAGCTCAGCAGCTCCTCCTCCTATAGCGGGGACATCAGCAGGTACCACAACAGCACCGCAGAACTGCAGAAAGCTGGGGCCAAGAAGGAGGAGACCTGGAAGCTGATGGAGGCTGACAAGGTGCAGACGGGGCAGGTGAGATTCACTCCTTAAATGATGATAGTGGCTGGATTTTATAGAGCGCCCACTGTGCACTGGGCACTGTGCAAAGTGTCTTGTCTATGTTAACTCACCTGTCCATCACAACACACCTCTGAAGGTACTATTTACAGCACCAGAAACTGAGGCCAGAGAGGCTAAGTGACTTACCCAAGGTCACTGCTGGTCAACGACAGAACTGGGATTTGAACCCTGGCAGACTCCAGGGTTAGTACTTACAGTCTCTGCTCTATTGACTGCTTGAGCAACTCGGGGTCTCATTCGCGAGAGGCGAGCTGGATGCTTTAAATCAGGGCTTCCTGCAATGTGGGGTTCAGTTGTGCATGAGATGGTGTCTGGTTGTGCACAGACACATTAAATGACAGATGAATGTTTGTTTCATTTCTTTTTTTTATTTTTATTTTTTTGAGACAGTCTCACTCTGTCGCCAAGGCTGGAGTGCAGTGGTGCGATCTCGGCTCACTACAACCTCTGCCTCCTGGGTTCAAGCAGTTTTCCTGCCTCAGCCTCCTAAGTAGCTGGGATTACAGAAACTCGCTACCTCGCCCAGCTAATTTTTGTATTTTTTGTAGAGACAGGGTTTCACCATGTTGGCCAGGCTGGTCTTGAACTCCTGACCTCAGGTGATCCACCCACCTCGGCCTCCCAAAGTGCTGGGGTTACAGGTGTGAGCACCGCGCCCTGCCTGTTTTTCATTTCTGATTTGGTCCTAATGATTACGTCCCTGAGAAAGTCCCAGTTGGGTCCTACCCGGCCTTCAGTACCTAACAACCGCTAGCCTCTCTTTTAAGAAGGAGACCGGGTTTTGAGCTCCTGTTTTATTGTTTTTAAAGATTGTCTATTTTGGGCAAGTGTTAATAATTCTCCATTTATGGTGGTGATCCAAAGTTTATTTTTAAAAATAAATGTGGTTATGTTTTTTTTAAAAAAAAAATAGGGAATGGAATTTTTAAAGTAGGTAAAAAATAAGCATGCAGATAAAGAAAAACAAAAAAAAAAAACCATGAAAGGTGGTAGTGGGGGAGTGAGGCTGGGGCACTTTCTCTTAGATCCGCCCGGATGTGTCCAGAGCTTCCCAGAACTGTCTGTTCCTGGCTTCTCCCTTAACTTGTCATCACAGTCAGGATCGTAACAAGGGGCAGAGGTGACTCTGGTGTCCTCTCACCTTACCCTTAGTGACCCTCCAGGAAGCCAGAGAAGTTACCCCAAATCACAGGAAATGGAAAGGAAGGGCCAGAGATGCCAGGCCCATTTAATCCTCGTTTAACTCCAATTTTATATTCAAGGAACACTAAAGCCAGGGGGCTTGTAACTTGTCAAAGTTGGACCAAGAGTGGACAAGAGTGGAGCCAGGCACAACACGCTCATCATTTGTTTTTGTTTTGTTTTGTTTTGTTTTGTTTTGTTTTTGAGATGAAGTCCTGCTGTGTTGCCCAAGCTGTAGTGCCGTGGCGCAATCTGAGCTCACCACAACCTCAACCTCCACCTCCCGGGTTCAAGCGATTGTCCTGCCTCAGCCTCCAGAGTAGCTGGGACTACAGGCCTGCGCCACCATGCCCAGCTAATTTTTGTATTTTTGGTAGAGATGGGGTTTCACTATGTTGGCCAGGCTGGTCTCAAACTCCTGACCTTGTGATCCACCTGCCTCAGCCTCCCAAAGTGCTGGTGCTGGGATTACAGGCATGAGCCACTGCACCCGGCCTTTTTTTTTTTTTTATGCGTTTTCTTTTCTTTTTTTTCTGAGATGAGGTCTGACTCTGTCACCCAGGATGGAATGCAGTGGCACAATCATGGCTAACTGCAGCCTCCACCTCCCAGATTCAAGTGATTCTCTTACCTCAGCCTTCCAAGTAGCTGGGACTACATGTGTGCACCACCACACTTGACTAATTTTTTTTATTTTTTAGTAGAGATGAGGTTTCACCCTGTTGCCCAGGCTGGTCTTGAACTCTTGGGCTCAAGTGACTGGCCCACCTCCCAAAGTACTGGGATTACAGATGTGAGCCACCACACCTGGCCACACACTTGTCATTTCTGACCCCTGAGCCCACCACCTTCCACTACTCATGACAAAGAAGTTCCTGAACGCTGCAGGCTAATTTCAGGGATGGCAGGCAGCTTGGCTGCATGACAAAGCCAAGTGGTGAAATAAACACATTCTTAATTATGACCTGTCTCCTCACCCACATATTTCATTTTCCAGAATGGAGGCTTGAAAACTCAAAAGGAAGCAATCAGTTACACATCAGACCTGTTATCTTTCACCTGTTACCTTTCAGCTAGACCGTAGGGTCAGATTATTTTTTTTTTTTTTTCAGGTGAGGGGCAGGGCCTCACTGTGTCGCTCAGGCTGGAGTGCAGTGGTGTGACCAACGCTCACTGCAGCCTTAAGCTTCTGGGATCAAAAGATCCTCCTAGCTCAGCTTCTTAGCTAATTTAAAAATTTTTTGTAGAGACGGGGTCTTACTGTGTTTCCCAGGCTGGTCTCGAACTCCTGGGCTCACGTGATTTTCCTGCCTTGGCCTCCTAAAGTGCTGGCATTATAGGTGTGAGCCACCGCACCCAGTCCAGATGATTTTTATGACCCAAAATTCAGCATGAAAAGCTTGAAATGACAATGAGCACAGACAGGGGTAAAGATCCCTGGAATTTCTTGAAACCAAGCCCAGTTGGTTTAGATGGGGGCTGGCCTAAAGCAGATTGCCCTGTCTCTCATGTCAGGTGGCTAGACACATTTGTTCAGCCCCATGCTGGGCTCCACAGGGAATATAGGAGGGAAAGAAACTCCAACCTTCACCTCCTGGAGCGAACTGGGCCCTGGGGAGATGGGTGAGATGGTATTCTGTGCTCAGAGTGAAAAGAGTTGGGGGAGGCTGGCCCAGTTGTGGCTTGGAGGTGACATTTGGCCTTGGTTGCCAGGCAACATGTCACACATTGCTTAAAACTCATTGGTGGCTTCTGCTTTCTGTCAGTCTTGGCATAAAAGTTGGAATCCTGACCCGAGTCTCCCAGGCCATGTGTGGTCTGACTGCGACTGGTTTTTCCAGCCTCTTGTTCCTTGCTGTGCCATGATCTCCTGGCTCCAGCCACCAGTGCCTTCTCTCAGTTCCCTAGATGCACTGTGTTTCCTCCTACCTCAGGGCCTTTGCACATGCTGGTTCTGCCACCTTTTTTCCATTTTCAGCTGGTTTAACTCCTTTTTTTTTTTTTTTCTCCTGGAGGCAGTGTCTCCCTCTGTCACCCAGGTTGGTGTGCAGTGGCGTAATTTTGGCTCAGTGCAACCTCCGCCTCCTGGCTTCAAGCGACTCTTGTGCCTCAGTCTACAGGCACATGCCCTCACGCCCGACTGATTTTTGTGTTTTTTGTAGAGATGAGGTTTCATCATGTTGGCCAGGCTGGTCTCAGATTCCTGACCTCAGGTGATCCACTGGCCGCAGCCCCTCAAAGTGCTGGGATTACAGGCGTGAGCCAGGATGCCCAGCGCTCTTTTTTTTTTTTTTCATTTTTTAGTGACAATCTCACTCTGTCGCCCAGGCAGGAGTGCAGTGGCGCATTCTCGGCTCACTGTAACCTCCGCCTCCTGGGTTCAAGAGATTCTCTTGCCTCAGCCTCCCGAGTAGCTGAGATTACATGTGCCTACCACCATCCCCAGCTAATTTTTGTATTTTAGTAGAGAAGGGGTTTTGCCATGTTGGTCAGGCTGGTCTCGAACTCCTGACCTCGGGTAATCCACCCGCCTTGGCCTACCAAAGTGCTGGGATCACAGGCGTGAGCCACTGCGCCCAGCCTTGGTTTAACTCTTTAATGTCACTTCCTGGAAGAAAACCTCCCCCAATACCTCTCTGGACTGCGTTAGGTCAGGATGTCCTATTTTATACTCACGTGGAATTGTGCGCCGTTTACAGCCCTTCTCTGTGATGATGCATTTATCTGGGATGATTTTATGGGAGCCAATCTCACCACACGACTGGAAGCTCCATGCATGAGGGCAGAGACCCTGAGTTTGTCTCTTTTTTTTGAGACGGAGTCTCGCTCTGTCGCCCAGGCTGGAGTGCAGTGGGGCGATCTTGGCTCACTGCTGCAAACTCTGCCTCCTGGGTTCGAGGAATTCTCCTGCCTCAGCCTTCCAATTAGCTGGGATTACAGGTGCCGACCACCACACCCGGCTAACTCTTTATTTTTAGTAGAGGGCGGGGTTTTGCCATATTGACCAGGCTGGTCTCGAACTCCCTACCTCAGTTGATCTGCCCGCCTCAGCCTCCCAAAATGTTGGGATTACAGTTGTGAGCCACAGCGCCTGGCCCTCGACTTTGTTTACTGCTGACTTTGTCAAATAGCTAAATGGGAGGGGTATTCTACCTAGGAGCAAAGGCAGGCAGCTGGGTGGTGCTGTGCTGGTGAAGCCCCTGACCTTGTGGGGCTGGGGCTGGGTGCATGCGTGTGCTTTAAGCTGCCTTATCTCCTGTGGTCTCCAGGCCAAGCTTTCTGTGTACTGGGACTACATGAAGGCCATCGGACTCTTCATCTCCTTTCTCAGCATCTTCCTTTTCATGTGTAACCACGTGTCCGCGCTGGCTTCCAACTATTGGTTCAGTCTCTGGACTGATGACCCCATCATCAACGGGACCCAGGAGCACACGAAAGTCCGGCTGAGCGTCTATGGAGCCCTGGGCATTTCACAAGGTTGGTGCCACTGTCTCCCACCCCGCCTGATTTGGGCCCCTGTTGTGGCTTTGTCTAATTATAGAAATGGATCCTTAGAGTCCTCAGGGTTTTGTGGGACCCCAAACCAAGCCAAACCCAGAGGAATGGTAGCTGTCAGCTGGTAGACACTCAGATATTTGTAGAGTGGGTGTTTGAGTGCTTTGTTCATATGGGCCTTGGTGGTAGACGGGAGGAGTGCTCTAGTGTGCCCATTTTACAGATGAGGACAGTTGAGAACAGAGGCCTCTGGAAGCACTGAGGGTTGGGAGGACCCCCTTGACCCTGTTTGCTTTGTCACGGTGACAGAGCTTGCATGAGGTCTCATATGCAGACTTTTGCCTGCTGAGTGAGGGCGGAAATTGGCTCATACTAGTAATTCCCAATTATGGGCAGTGTTGTCCCTCAGGGATGTTTGACAATATCTGGAGATGTTTTTGGTTGTCACAAGATTGAGAAACCTTGCTGTTGGCCAGGCATGGTGGCTCACACCTGTAATCCCACACTTTGGGAGGCTGAAGTCAGAGGATCGCTTGAGGCCAGATGTTCGAGACCAGCCTGGGCAACATAGTGAGACCCTGTTTCTAGAAAAAAATAGATAAATAAAATAAACTACAGGTATACGTGGTGGTATGTGCTTGTGGTCTCAGCGACTTGGGCAGCTGAGGTCACAAGATTGCTTGAGCCCAGGAGTTTGAGCCTACAGTTAGACCTATGATTGTACCACTGCTCTCCAACCTGGGTGACAGAGCAAGACCCTGTCTCAAAAAATAAAACAAAAAAAATCCTGCTCTATACTGTTCTGTGTGGTCCTATGGGAGTCCTCAAATGCAGCAGTGTTGATAATAACAGCTGGCATTTACAGAGCATTTACTTGGTGCTTGGACTTGTTCTAAACACTTCCACGTGTTTTAACTTATTTTATCCTTGCAGCAGTCCTGTGAGGTAGGAGTTAATATTTCCCTCATTTTGGAGATACAGAATTTGAGGCCCAGAGAGGTTGAGTGAGTTGCCAAAAGTCACACAGCTAATACTTGGCAGCATTGGCATTGAACAAGGCAGTCTGGCTGAGGACCTTATGCTGTTATCCACTGTGCTGTGCAGTATGTGAGCCATGTTTGCAAATACACATGTATGGTCCATATGATATACACACAGTAAATGGATAGTCTTGACACATTTGAGCACTTCTGTATGCCAGGCACATTGCCAAGTGGGGACTTCACATTCCACACTGCTCTGAGGTCAGCGTCATTGTCCCATTTTACAGATGAGGAAACTGAGAGATTCAGTGACCAGTAGGAGGTCCCATAGCTGGTAAGTGGCAGAGATGGGATTTGGCAGCATTGGCTCCAGAGCGTGTCACTTGAGCCCCTGCCTATTGGGTGTCTTCCCAATTGAAGAGGCAGAGATGGAAGCCTCTCTGTTCCTAGGAAGTTGCCGCTCTGGAAAGCACTGTGCCCTCCTGTGGGTTGTTTGAGAGAACCACCAATGTCTCAGGATCTCCAGGAGGTGGCTTTGGGAAAACCCACTGGTAGCAGAGCACACATGGATTCCTTGAGTCTCTCAATCCCCACCCTCCCCTTTCCTTGCCATTAGGGGAAAGAACTGTGGCCTACAAATTATAATTGAGGGAAGGTAGAGAACAGAGAGGGTGTGGTATTACCTGAACTCACACAGCAACAATGTCTGTTCCAGAGCTGTGCTGTCTGGTGCGGTAGTCATGAGACACAGGCGGCTATTTTAATTTCAACTGTTAAAATTAAATAAATGTTGGATGCAGTAGCTCACACCTGTAACCCCAACACTTTGAGAGGCCAAGGCGGGTGGATTGCTTAGTCCAGGGGTTCAAGACCAGCCTGGGCAACATGGCAAAACCCTGTTTCTACAAAAGATACAAAAATTCACTGGGCATGGTGGCACATGCCTGTGATCCCTGCTACTCAGGAGGCTGAGGTGGGAGGATTGCTTGAGCCCAGGAGGTCGAGGCTGCAGTGAGCTGTGATCACAGCCCTGCACTCCACCCTGGGTGACAGGATGAGAGAGACCCCATCTCAAAAGAAAAATGAAATGAAAGATTTATTCGATTAGACTAGACACGTTTCAAGTGCTCAGCAGCCATCATTTCCATCATTTCAGAAAATTATCTCAGCACTGTTCTAAAGCAGCGATCCCCAGGCTTTTTGGCACCAGGGACTGGTTTCATGGAAACAGTGGGGGGTGATTTCGGGATGAAACTGTTCCACCTTAGATCATCAGGCATTAGTTAGATTATCATAAGAAGCGCACAATCTAGGTCCCTTGCATGTGCAGTTCACAATAGGGTTCACACTGCTAGAGGATCTAATGCCACCACTGAGGCACAGGAGGCAGAGCTCAGGCGGTGATGCTCAGGAGGTGACCACCACTCACCTCCTGCTGTGGGGCCTGGTTCCTAACAGGTCATGAACTGCTGCCAATCTGTGGCCCGGAGGTTGGGGACCCCTGGTCTAGAAGAATATGGCATGTGGATTAAGAGCAGGCTGTCTGGATTGAAATCCCAGTTCTACTTCTGACAGGCACAGTATACTAAAGGCAAAGGCATTCACCTATCTGGACTTCAGTTTTCTTATCTGTAAATTGGGTAGTAATAGAAGTTATTCAGAGTCATCCTAAAAATTAGTTACGTGTAAAACCCAGCACAGTGCTTAGCACATAGGAAGTACCCTCTGAATAATAGCTGCCACCATCACCATCATCATCATCATTATTATTATTATTATTTTGAGACAGAGTCTCACTCTGTCACCCATGTTGGAGTGGAGTGACACAGTCTTGGCTCACTGCAACCTCCACCTCCTGGATTCAAGCAGTTCCCTTGCCTCAGCCTCCCGAGTACCTGGGATTACAGGTGCCCGCCACCATGCCTGGCTGATTTTTGTATTTTTAGTAGAGATGGAGTTTCACTGTGTCGGCCAGGCTGGTCTTGAACTCCTGACCTCAAGTGATCCAACCGCTTCAGCCTCCCAAAGTGCTGGGATTACAGGTGTGAGCCACCATGCCTGGCTCATCATTATTATTATTATTAGAAGTTGGGAATCCAGGCCTGCCTCGTCCACATGGCCGCTCCTCCCTACAGTGCCTGGTCAGCTCCCTCTCTGCATTGTGGAGTTTAACTCCGAGTGTCTGCAGGGATCGCCGTGTTTGGCTACTCCATGGCCATGTCCATCGGGGGGATCTTGGCTTCCAGCTTTCTGCACATGGACCTGCTGCACAGCATCCTGCGATCACCCATGAGCTTCTTCGAGCAGACCCCCAGTGGGAACCTGGTGAACCGCTTCTCCAAGGAGCTGGACACGGTGGACTCCATGATCCCAGAGGTCATCAAGATGTTCATGGGCTCCATGTTCAACATCCTCGGTGCCTGCATCGTTATCCTGCTGGCCACGCCCATCACCGCAATCATCATCCCGCCCCTCGGCCCCATCTACTTCTTCGTCCAGGTAAGGGGTGAGGTCTTAGTGTTCAGAACAAGCCCTACTGCGCATTATACACCAGTGTTACCTAAAGCCTCGTTTTATCTCACCACGTCCCCAGTGTGGTGCTTCTGAAGCATGTAGATTTGTTTTTGTCACTTTCGAATACCTAAATTTTTTTTTGCTCACTATAACAAAATGCACTTTTTTGTGGAATGCACTTTTTTCCTGTTTTATTTTTCCACCTGTCAATTCAAAATGGAAACAAAACCTACCACTATAAAGACAACTTCATTATTAATTTTTTTTTTTTTGAGACAGAGTTGCACTCCGTCACCCAGGCTGGAGTGCAATGGTGCAATCTCGGCTCACTGCAACTTCCACCTCCCAGTTCAAGTGATTCTCCTGCCTCAGCCTCCCGAGTAGCTGGGATTACATGCACACACCACCATGCCCGGTTAATTTTTGTATTTTTAGTAGCGATGGGGTTTCACCAGTGTTGGCCAGGCTGGTCTCAAACTCCTGATCTCAGGTGATCCGCCCACCTCAACCTCCGAAAGTGTTGGGATTAGAGGCTTGAGCCACTGTGCCCAGCCTAAAATTTCTTCAAGTATAAAATTCTTTAGTTCCTAAGCCTCCTGTAGATAGTGGAAATATGAATAATAGCAGCTTAAACAAGATAGATGTTTCTCTTTCTCTGTCATAATAGAAATTTAGAGTTAGGCTGTTCAGGGCTGATATGGCAGCTTCATAAGTTTATCCCAGATACCTGCTTTTATTTAAAAAATTTTAAAAATCTTACCATATTTGTACAAGGTTTTCATTCTTAAGTTGGCTTCATGGTCCAAGGTGGCTGCTGGAGCTCCAGCCATTATATCTGTATTTCAGTCAGTGAGACCAAAGAAGGGAAGTAGGGCAAGGGCACAGGGGCGCTGAATCAGCACTACCCCCTTATCTGCAGGCACACATTCTATGACACCCCCGAAATGGATGCCCGAAACCACAGATAGTATTGAATCCTACATATACTGTTTTTTTTTTCTGTACCTACATACTTATGATAAAGTTAAATTTATAAATTTGGCATAATAAGAGATTAATAACAATAATTTATAATAATTAAATAGAACAACTATAACAATATGCCAGTATCACTACTCATGTACTTTAGGGGCATTTTTTTTAATTATTATTATTTTTGAGACAGAGTCTAGCTCTGTCCTCCAGGCTGGAATGCAGTGATGGAATCTTGGCTCACTGCAACATCTGTTTCCCAGGTTCAAGCAATTCTCCTGCCTCAGCCTCCTAAGTAGCTGGGATTACAGGCATGTGCCATGCCCAGCTAGTTTTTGTATTTTTAGTAGAGACAAGGTTTCGCTATGTTGGCCAGGCTGGTCTGAAACTCCTGACCTCAAGTGATCCGCCCGCCTCAGCCTCCCAAAGTGCTGGGATTACAGGCATTGAGCCACTGTGCCCAGCCAGGGGCATTATTGAGTAAATTCAGGTTACTTACACGTAAGCACTGCAGTACCATGGCAGTCAGTTTGAAAACCGATATGGCTATTAAGTGACTAAACTGACAGGGAGGGTCTGCAGCATGGACCTGCTGGACAAAGGGATGATTCACACCCTGGATGGGACTGGGGGGGATTTCATCACACTACTAAGAAGGGTGCACAATTTAAAACTTACATGTTATTTTTTTCTGAAATTTTTCGCTTACTATTTTTGGACCACAGATGACTGTGGATAACTGAAACCATGTGTATTAGTTTGTCCTCATACTGCTATGAAGAAATACCCAATACTGGGTAATTTATTAAGGAAAGAGGTTTAAGTGACTCACAGTTCCGCATGGCTGAGGAGGCCATGGCAGAAGGAGAAGCAAACATGTCCTTCTTCACATGGCGGTAGGAAGAAGAGTGAGGGTGCCACGAAGTCAGGGAGCCCCCTTACAAAACCATCAGATGTTGCGAGAACTAACTCACTATCGTGAGAACAGGTTGGGGGAAACTGCCCCCATGATTGGGTTATCTCCACCTGGTCCCTCCCATGACACATGGGGATTAACGGAACTACAATTCAAGATGAGATTTGGGTGGGGACACAGCCAAACCATATAGCCATGGAAAGTGCAACCTTGGATTAGAGGGACATCTGTACATCTAATTGTCCAGAACTTAGTCATGGGACACAAGGGACCCTGGGAAGTGCCGTGTTTCAGCTGGGCACATTGCACTTCCCAACAAGAAGTTTCTGTTGGGCCTAGGCACGGTGGCCCACACCTGTAATCCTAGCCCTTTGGGAGGCCAAGGCGGGTGGATCACCTGAAGTCAGGAGTTCGAGACCAGCCTGACCAATATGGTGACAAACCCGTCTCTACTAAAAATACAAAAATTAGCCAGATGTGGCGGCATGTGGCTGTAGTCCCAGCTACTCTGAGGGCTGAGACAGGAGATTGCTTGAACCCGGGAGGTGGAGGTTGCAGTGAGCCAAGATTGCGCCACTGCACTCCAGCCCAGGCGACAGAGCGAGACTCTGTCTCAAAAAAAATAGAGAAGTTTCTGTTGGGAAAGAAGGAGAAATTGTGTAGGCAGTCAGTCGTCTCTGCTGCATCCCTTCTGCAGAAATGGTTGTATGTTCTTTGTTCTTTGAACACATGTGGTTTCTTAGGATATCGCAGGATAGATCATGTTTTCAATTGACAGGTGGAGCATCTTGCTAAGTGGGAGAGCTGAGAGTGCAGCCTCAAGTCTGTCCAATTCCAAAACTGCCATTACCCCTAAAGGATTAACTGCAGCACAATTGCCAGTAGGAATGGGTTGTTTAGATGGGAGCATTCCAGCTGCAAGGCAAAACAAGAGTAAGAAACCATGAGGCACACCATATCTCAAACCATGCTGCACAGCTGTTCAGGTGGCATCCAGGGGGCCTTGGTTCAATCATCCAGCCCCTGCGCCCCACCACACCGTGGCCCAATGATTGATGAGAACGAACACTGACGGAATCAGAAAGAGTAGGTCCAGTTCCCGGAGTCTCATTATATCCCCTTGAAATTGGTGCCAGCTTTTTTTTTTTTTTTTTTTTTTTTTTTGCATTTACCAAAAATGTTATCTGTGTTCATATGCCAGCTGGAAAATTTCCTGAAAGACTCAAAAATAACAAAACAGGCCAAATGCAATGTTGAAGGCAACTTAAATGTCTGCCAATAGCAGGACCTTGGGTACACCGTGGAGGGATGTGGCTTTGAGCAGGGATAATTAGAAGATGCAGCTGTTGGAGCACCAAGGGTTTTATTTTTCAACAACAAAGGAAATGATTTCAGCAAAGGACGAAGTTCTAGGTGCACTGTTGTTATCACTGAGATGAAATGCATAATGCATGTGAGCAGGACTGGAAGGGAGGCAGATACCTGAAAACATCGTCTTTTTAAGGGTTGAGATTATATGATAATTTTTTAATGGCTTTTGGCTAAATTTACATTTATCCTCTCACCAGGCAATCTCATTCCTAAGTGTATATGGAAAAAAAAAAAGAGCAAAGGCAGTGCTTAGAATGTTCTCAGCATCTTGATTCATAATCGCCCCAAACCGAAAACACCTCAAATGTCCATTAACAGGACCGTGGAGAAATAAATTGTGATGTAATTATACAATTTATGGTTGAGTAGTAAAAAGGAATGAAATGCTAATACACAACAATTTGGGTTTATCTCACAGATGTTATAGTGATCAAAAGAAGCCAGACAAAAAAGAGTAGGTACTGTGAGATTTCATTTATATGAAGTTTGGTCGGGTGCAGTGGCTCATGCCTGTAGTCCCAGCACTTTGGGAGGCCCAGACAGGAGGATCGCTTGGGCCCAGGAGTTCGAGACCAGCCTGAGCAACACGGGAAAACCTGGTCTCTACAGAAAATACAAAAATTAGCTGGGTGTGGTGGCGTGCACCTGTAGTCCCACCTGCTTGGGAGGCTGAGGTGGAAGGGTCACTTGAGCCTCAGAGGCGGAGGTTGCAGTGAGCTGACATTGTGCCACTGCACTTCAGCCTTGGTGACAGGGCAAGTTGTCTCAAAAAAACATCAGATTGGCAGGGCAGGTGGATCACCTGAGGTCAGGAGTTTGAGACCAGCCTGGCCAACATGGTGAAACCCCATCTCTACTAAAAATACAAAAATTAGCCAGGCACAGTGGTGGGCACCTGCAATCCCAGCTACTCAGGAGGCTGAGGCAGGAGAATTGCTTGAACCTGGGAGGCAGAGGTTGCAATGAGCTGAGATTGTGCCACTGCACTCCAGCCTGGGTGACAGAGCGAGACTCTGTATTAAAAAATAAAATAAGATAATTCCTGAACAAATATTCTTCTCAGGTTAGATTTTTCCAGTAAATAAGGTTCAGAGGCAGTGGCAAGTGGAGGAAATTGAACAGGTAACACACTTGAGAGCGATTTGCACCTGGACTGTTCAGAAAGCAAGCTGGTAAGAGAGGAAGGAGATGAGGTCCAGGGTAAGATGGGGCAGAACACCTGGGCCTTCAGCCATGCAGAGGGGTCTGGATTTCATGGGAGGTGGTGGGAGAGAGAAGAAACTATATCTGATCCACATTCCAGGAATTGGCAGGACAGCTATTCTGAGACTGCGTGGGGTTGTATGGTGCCTGGGTTCACTTACAGAGCTTCTGGGGCCCCAGAAGGCTCTCCATCTGTGGGTTCCAATTAACACCCGTGCCGCCACCCAGAAAGAAGCTGCCAACCACAGAGGCCTCGTAAAAGCCACCTGCTGCTATTGATGCTTTTTGTTGGACTCTGCCCCAAAGCAGCCCAGTACACCTGGCCCAGGGCAGGACGCAGGGAGGCTGAGTTCCTAGCAACCCTTTGTTAGTTTTCCCAGCTCTGCTGTTGATAAGCAATTGTAGGCACCTTGTGGAATCAGGAACCCCAGGCTCACCAGTTCCTTTTGCACAGATGAGAAAAACCTAGGCTAGGAGAGCGCAGTGTCCTCAAATGGCTGGTGCAGCCTCTGATCCACAGCTCCACAAAGCTTCCAGAAGGTGGTTGGCTTTTGTTCTGAATCTAACAAGACTTATCGGGAGGCTCTTGGTGCCTGGCACTGGCTGAATGCCAGGTTGGGGGAGGCAGAGAAGATGAAGTGTCTGCCTGCGAGGGTGGGTGGAGCTGCTTGTGAAACGTATCATCGTAGCCTAGGAGCTGGGACACTGAAGCCCGGAGAAGTTGCTCATGTTGGAGGATGGGAAGGGCTTCCCAAGGAAGTGACATCTGTGCTCCCATATGCTGGGTGATGAGGAATGGCCTGGACGGGATGGGGATGGTGGAGGAGGAAGGCGGCCTGTGTGCAGGGAAGGAAGTGGGGAGAGTTACAGGATGAGATGAGTTGAGGGAAGCATGGTTGGCAACTCTAACATCCCTGGGAGGCCATCGAAGGAGGGGGGTGACAAGATTGACCCTATCCTCATGGGCGTCTCAGCTGGCCTGAGTGTGAGGGAACCGGCCATTGCATGGACACAGTCACTCCTGAGGGGATGTGATCAACAGGCGGAATTCTGTCAATGTTAACAATAGTCACCAGCTAACTGAGTGCTTACTGTTAGGTCAAACTATATGAAACTGCTAATACTCATTTCTTATCTATAGAAATAGCCATTTCCTACGGTTCCACCTAGTATTACCAGGCACAGTGCTTAGTGACATCATGTATATCTATATGATTTATGAAATAATGTGTCCACACAAATACGCATCACATGTAAGACTGTAATTCTTATATGTCACCCTCACAATGACCCCATGAAGCAAGTCTTGTTTTGTTTTGTTTTGTTTCTTAGTAATTTTTTATTTTTGTAGAGATGGCATTTTGCCATGTGTCTGGGCTGGTCTCAAACTCCTGGCCTGAAGTGATCTCCCCCGTCTGCCTCCTGAAGTGCGGGTGTTACAAGCATGAGCCACCACACCCGGCCGAGCAAGCCTTGTTGTTCCCATTTTACAGATAAGGAAACTGAGGCTTAGAGAAATAAAGTGTTAGTCATGTTTATATTGCCAGTCAGTATTTGAGTCAGGATTTGAACTGAGGTCTCGTTGACCTCAAAAGCTATGCCGAAAACCACACTGCTGATTCTAGAAAACCCTAGAGGTGAAAGGCTTCAGAGAGGCAGTACAGGGTAGAGGTTAGCACTTTGCAGCCCAGATGGCCTGGGTTTGAATCCCAGCTCTGCCCCTTGCTAGCCATGTGACCTTGGGGAGGAGATTAACTAGCTTCTTTGTGCCTTAGTTTACCCATCACATATAGGAATGAGCACCTCAGGTTTTTTGTGAGGATTGAATGAACTGATGTTTGTAAAAATGCTTAGAACGATGCCTGGGGCTGTGGGCTTTGTATAAGCATGAGCTATTATTGTCACTGTCCTTGCCATTGGTGGTGCTGTGCCTGTGGTTCACCAGGTGAGTGGGCACCCCTGTGAGGGCAGCCCGGCTCTAACATTTTGCCTCCTGGAGGTATCGGTTACGTCTAGACTTTCTCCAGCACAGCCCTGCCCTGGGAGGATGGCATGAGAGAACCTTCATCAACTCCCCGCATATGTTCTCTACCCCAGAGGTTCTACGTGGCCTCGTCCCGGCAGCTGAAGCGCCTCGAGTCGGTCAGCCGCTCCCCGGTCTATTCCCATTTCAACGAGACCTTGCTGGGGGTCAGCGTCATTCGAGCCTTCGAGGAGCAGGAGCCCTTCATCCGCCAGAGTGACCTGAAGGTGGACGAGAACCAGAAGGCCTATTACCCCAGCATCGTGGCCAACAGGGGGCGTGGTGGGCCTGCAGGAGGGGGCGGAGGAGGCCGCCTTAGCACCTTGTCCCTTTGCCTCGATCTCTTCCTCACACCTTGAGCTGCGTATAAAGCCAAACCTGGGCCTTTGCAGAAAGGATGGAGAGGCTTGATGAGCGCGGAGCACAGATGAATCATTCGAAGCAGACAGCGGCACTGTAGACATGCAGTGCCCAGGGCATTTAAGTGCAGGGACACAGCTCTTCTGGAGTCAGAAAGCCCTGCAAGTGCTTCCCTTTAACTGTCATCCTAGTGATGCAAGAGTGCAGCGACAGACTCTGCTATTGAGCATCTTCATACCGCTGTTCCCGTCTGCAGGTGATCATGCACCCCTGGGTGATGTGTGTCAGAAGCAATTTACTAATACTAAGCTAAACGGTATGAGATTGTCATCTTGTGGGCCAGATGTCATGGCCCACGCCTGTAATCCCAGTACTTTCAGATGCTGAGGCAGGAGGATCCGTTAAGGTCAGAGATTCCAGGCCAGCCTGGGCAACATAGAAAGACCCCCATCTCTCTTAAAAAAAAAAAAAAAAAAAGTAGCCTGTCATGGTGGTGTGTGCCTGTAGACCTAGCTTCTCGAGAGGCTGAGGCTGGAGGATCGTTTGAGCCCAGGAGTTCAAAGTTGCATTGAGCTATGATTGCACCACTGCACTCCAGCCTGGGCAACAGAGTGAGACCCTGTCTCTGGAAAAACAAAAAAAGGAAATGGGGGTGGGAGATTGACATCTTGTGGATCACAGATAATAGCAACAATCCAAAAGAGGCAGAAGTTTGCTAATTATTTGCTGAATTTAGAGAAGTGTCCCTCTCACCCATTTGCATCCTGATAGACTTTCCTGAAAAAGTGACAGCACCCCAGAGGTGTCCCATAGCCATGAGCCCGTCTTACACGCTCTAATCCCATAGTGTAAGTCTGGGTGGGCCAACCCTGAATGATCAGAGACCTTGACTTCCCTTCACAATTTTTAGGGAGTTTGTCACAATCTGGCTGTGTCTGGCGGAGTAGTGAGGATGAGTCACTTGGTTGGTAAGGGCTGCAATGGGGAAAAGATCAACACCCCATCTTCCTAGAATGCTTTATATTTTAGAACATTAAAAAAATAATTCTAGTGCCATATGATATCATACAAAGCCTAGCTTTAAACAAATAAGATGGCCAGACACGGTGGCTCACGTCTGTAATCCCAACACTTTGGGAGGCCGAGGTGGGTGGATCTCCTGAGGTCAGGAGTTCGAGACCATCCTGGTCAACATGGCAAAATCCCATCTATATTAAAAATACAAAAAAATTAGCCTGGCATGGTGGTGGGTGCCTGTAGTCCCATCTACTCAGGAGGCTGAGGCAGGAGAATCACTTGAACCCAGGAGGCAGAGGTTGCAGTGAGCTGCAACTGCACCATTGCACTGCAGCCTGGGCAACGAGTGAAACTCTATCTCAAAAAATAATAGAAGATAAGAATAAAATGAAAAGTAAAATAAAATAGTTCTGATGGTACATGATACCATATGAAACCTAGCCTTAAACAAATAAGATGACCAGGCACATTGGTTCACACCTGTAATCCCAGCACTTTGGGTGGCCAAGGCAGGAGGGTCACTTGAGCCCAGGAGTTCGAGACCAGCCTGGGCACTATAGGGAGACCCTGTCTCTAAAAACAACAAAGCAAAACAACCAAAAATTAGCCAGGTGTGGTGGCATGGGCCTGTAGTCCAGCTGCTCAGGCTGAGGCAGGAGGATCCCTGGAACCTGGAAGGTTGAGGCTGCAGTGAGCTGTGATCATGTCATCCACACTCCAGCCTGGATGGCAGAATAAGACTCCATCTCAAAAAACAAAATGACAGAAAACATGATTTCTGTTTCTATTTTAAAGGGTAAAATAGTATATTTTAACACTTTGAAATGAAGAAGAGTCTGGATTTGGGAACGTTACAATGATGTTTACTCGTACTAGTTACGTACTCCCCTCCCAGATCTGTCTCATAACAAGAAACTGTTATTTTCTACTTGTTTTTAGCCAAAAGGCCGAGAAACGATGGTTATTTTAAATCACTAGTGTCTCTTATAGTCGATGTCTTCTTAGTATTTAGGAATTTCCAGGACATCTTTTTGTTGTTAATGCACTATATGTGTGTGTATATGTGTGTGTGTGTGTATATGTGTGTGTGTATATACATATATGTATATATGTGATTACAGGAGTGACCCACTACACCCGGCCTATATGTATATATTTTAAAGGCTTCAGTGAGAAAAATTTGGTTCTTAAAAAGGCAAGCTTCAGATTCCAGGGAAGGTTGTCTCTGGAGAGCTCTGTTTTAATCCAATCAAATCTGGATTTGTCAGATTAATGAGGATTTACTGGCATTGTGCCCTTTCGGCCCTCCCTACTCTGCGCCCATTGTGCATGTTTTGAAAAAGCAGTGCCAGGAAGGACTCTCTCTGGAACTATTGCGGAGTTACTCGAGTTAGCAAAGAATCCCCTTCCTCCCCCAAGAGCTGTAAGCCAAGTCTCTGTAAAGCTGACTCCACGCCTGTTTGTCTGCCTGTGTGTCTTGCCGCAGGTGGCTGGCCGTGCGGCTGGAGTGTGTGGGCAACTGCATCGTTCTGTTTGCTGCCCTGTTTGTGGTGATCTCCAGGCATAGCCCCAGTGCTGGCTTGGTGGGCCTCTCAGTGTCTTACTCATTGCAGGTAAGAGGGGATGCTCGTGGCTGGATTATTAAAGTCCGTTAATGGGGGAGCCAGTTGTCGTTGGCTTTGGATTCCAGCTTCAACAGGAATGGGGGAAAGGAATGTGAGAGGCATGGAGTTTGAGGAGTGGGTACAGTGCTACAGTGCCAAGTGACCAACTAGAGCAGGAGAGGGATTTGACATGTGGCCAGGATTTTCCCCATCAGTCACAGAGATTCCTTAGTGGCCCAAGAGGATACTTCCAGCTATGAGGGGAATGCTTTTAAAGCTATGAATTTCCCTCTAAGAACTGCTTTAGCTGCTTCTCACAAATGGTGATACATTGTGTTTTCATATTGTCACCTGGCTAAAAATATTTTCCAGTTTCTTATTATGTGGTCCATGAGTTATTCTGGGAACGTGGTGTGTGCTTAGGAGATGGCAATGTGGCAGGCCTGGATGATGGCTATACCTGGGGTTGCTAATTTCTGTACCTTTCTTACCTGAATGTTTCATAATTCATAACTTTTTTTTTTTTTTTGGAGACGGAATCTCGCTCTGTCACCCAGGCTGGAATGCAGTGGTGCGATCTTGGCTCACTGTAACCTCTGCCTCCTGGGTTCAAGTGATTCTCCTGCCTCAGCCTCCCAAATAGCTGGGGTTACAGGTGTGCGTCACCACGCCTGGCTAATTTTTGTATTTTTAGTAGCAACTGACGGGATTTCGCCACGTTGGCCAGGCTGGTCTCAAACACCTGACTTCAGGTGATCTGCCCGCCTCAGCCTCCCATAATTCATACTTGTTGAAAATAATTTGTTTCCTGTTATCTCAGTGGAAAAAAAAAAAAGAAAAAGGAAAGTACGCCTGCCCACTCTAGAAATGTCACGTGACTCTTCCACTCACAGGTCACCACCTACTTGAACTGGCTGGTTCGGATGTCATCTGAGATGGAAACCAACATTGTGGCCGTGGAGAGACTCAAGGAGTATTCAGAGACTGAGAAGGAGGTAGGCAAGGGCCCCTGGCAGGACCTCTTGGTCTTTGGTGTAGCTTTACCCAAGGAGATCTGTGGACCCTATCCTGTGCACCTCTGTCTCTGAGCAGGAGAGTGAGCTGGATACCTCACCAGGTAGAAGTGCATCTTATGCTTGTCCAGTCTTTTTGCAGCACTTATTTAGAGCCCGGTTTTAGGGTGAAAATAGTTTACCGGCTTTCCCCAAGATCTGGGGTATCCATATACGAGACTGTGGGATGCTGTCAGGGCATTCAGAAGGTATTCACATTGTGAAGAAGTTTCCCCCTCTAATTCTCTTTCATAACTTTTGACGTTATCACAGAGAAAGTCTTTTAACTAGCAGGTCTTTAACACCTTATCAATTGAGATGATCTCCCTTCAACAGACATAAACAGCAGTGCTCACACTTGGAGTCTTCAACAGGATGGCTTCTATCAGAAATAACCTTCTGTTATTTGTTATGAATTTGGTTTTTTTGTGTGTGAGATGGAGTCTCACTGTCACCCAGGCTGGAGTGCAGTGGCACAATCTCGGCTCACTGCAACCTCCTCCTCCCAGGTTCAAGTAATTCTCCTGCCTCAGCCTCCCAAATAGTTGGGATTAGAGGTGCCTGTCATCATGCCTGGCTAATTTTTATATTTTTAGTAGAGATGGGGGTTTCACTAAGTTGGCCAGACTGGTCTCGAACTCTTGACCTCAGGTGATCCGCCTGCCTCAGCCTCCCAAACTGCTGGGATTACAGGCATGAGCCACTGCACCTGGCCTGTTACGTATTTGTATAGGGGACTCCTGTTATGGAAAATAATACTACTTTTCCATTTGTGATTGTAATAAATTTTCCTCTTAAGTTGAGAAATTAAGTCTAAGTGACCTGATTGAGCATATTAAAACAACAAGAGAATGAGTACATGCATACTACACGAATGATGTAGCTGGGAAGTGACCAAAGTTTGGGAAACCCTGCAGTTATTGAACCCCAGTCTCCTTTTTATAGATGGAGAAAAAGGGAACCTGGGGAGGGATGACGGCTAATTCAAGGTCTCACGTGGCTTGGTAGAACAGCTGGGACTAGAACCCATGCCTCCAGTCTTCGATGTTGCGTTGCCCTTAATAACTGCCTTCTTAGGCCCTGAACACCAGCATGAGTAGGAAGAGCAGTGATAATAGATAATCACAATAATGCCTGGCGACACCCCCACCCCACCATTAATGATAACAGGGACACACGTAGTGCCTTGTAGAATGTCAGGCCCATAGTTAAACGTTTAACACAGAGTAATGCACTCAGTCTTTACCCCGCCCTATGAGTGATTTTTGAGACACGGTCTTACTCTTGCCCGGGCTGGAGTGTAGTGCGATCTCACTCACTGCCTCCCAGGCTCAAGTGATTCTCCTACTTCAGCCTCCTGAGTGTCTGGGACCACGGGCGTACGCCATCAAGCCCGATTCATTTTTGTATTTTTAGTAGAGATGGGATTTTGCCATGTTGCCCAGACTTGTCTCGATCTCCTGAGCTCAAGTGATCTGCCTGCCTTGGCATCCCAAAGTGCTGGGATTATAAGCGGGAGCCACCGTGCCCAGCCCAGCCCTATGATTTAGATGCTACTATTACCCCCATTTTACAGGTGAGGAAACTGAGACAAAAAGATGAAGTTTCTTGCCCAAGATCACATGGCTGGTAAATGGCAGACCTAGGCATTGAGCCTGTGCCTCCTCAGAGACCCTATCCAGTGCCATGGGAGTCATGCTGCCCGGCCTCCTGAGGAGAGATGCCCCTTGGGAGTGAGACCAAGGCCTACATAAGGTCTGTCCTCCTGAGGAATTCACAGAGGTCACCTCTGCCCACTCCTTTAACATTCTGACTGGGTGAACCAGGTCCCATGCCGAGGGTGAGCATTATAAGAATGGCGTGAGTGCCCCCGTGAGGAACCAAGGGTATATTACACCGGCAGCTTCTAACTTGACACTGAATTTATTTAATTCATTCACAGGGTATTTCATTAGTTTTTTGTTTTTTTAAGATGGAATTTGGCTTTTTTTTTTTTTTTTTTTTTTTTTTTTTTTTTTTTTTTTTTGCCCAGGCTGGAATGCAGTGGCACGATCTCAGCTCACTGCAACTTCCACCTCCTGGATTCAAGTGATTCTCCTGCCTCAGCCTCCCAATTAGCTGGGATTACAAGCATCCGCCACCCCGCCCAGCTAACTTATTTCATTAGTTTTTGTAATAGCCTCATTGACATGTGAATTTCACATGTCATGCAATTCACCCAGTTAAAGCATTCAGTTTGATTGAATTCAGTTTTGTTTTTTTGTTTGTTTGAGACCTAAGTCTCGCTCCAGGCTGGAGTGCAGGGCATGATCTCAGCTCACTGCAACCTCCACCTCCTGGGTTCAAGCGATTCTCAGCCTCCTGAGTAGCTGGGATTACAGGCGATTTTTGTATTTTCAATAGTGATGGGATTTCACCATGTTGGCCTGGCTGGTCTCGAACTCCTGACCTCGTGATCCACCCACCTCAGCCTCCCAAAGTGCTGGGATCACAGGTGTGAGCCACCATCCCCGCCGGCCTGAGTTCAGTTTTTAAAAGCATTTTACTTTTGACTGAGTTTTATATTTTTAGAAGAATTGTGTTTAGCAAACCCAAGAGAAAGTAATTGTCCTCATTAGTCTTACCACTATTCTGTATTTGCATGTATTTTTATATATAAAGTTCCACATACTTGTCTCCATTCTGCTCACTGTGTTGTTATAGCATCTCCCCTTCAATTATGTACATAAATTATAAAATGGAGATATGCTTGTTGTTTTAAAAAGAAAAAATCAATACAGGGCTGGACACAGTGGCCCATGCCTGCAATCCCAGCACTTTGAGAGGCCAAGGTGGGTGGATCACTTGAAGCCAGGAGTTCGAGACCAGCCTGGCCAACATGGCGAATCCCATCTCTACTAAAAAAAACAAAAATTAGCTTGGCATGGTGGCAGGTGCCAGTAATCCCAGCTACTTGGCAGGCTGAGGTGGGAGGATCGCTGGAACCCGGGAGGTGGACATTGCAGTGAGCTGAGGTCACATCACTGCACTCCAGCCTGGGCGACAGAGTGAGACTCTCGAAAAACAAACAAAAAAAAAAAAAACAAAAACAAAAAAAGAAGTCTATGGTGGAGAAAGACAGTTTGTTTCTGTTCGCCCCATTCCTCTCCTCTCCAGAGAGAGGCTCCATTAGTATTCAGGTGCATTTCCCCCAGAACTTTCCTGTGCGGATTCCCACGTACCCCCATGTTTGTTTGCTTGTTTCTTTTTCTTTTAACGTAAGTGGGATCTACCTGTTATCCTGTGACACCTTTTCTTTAACCATGAGGCACGTTTGCATCCGTGTATAGTAACAGTCACTGCCTCTAAGGGCTGCTGTGAGGCTCAGATGAAATCATGGGTCTCAAGTGCTGAGCAGAGCAACTTGCATTAGTTGCATTGTAAGCGCTCAATAATAACACATTTTTTGGCCGGTGCGGTGGCTCACGCCTGTAATCCCAGCACTTTGGGAGGCCAAGGCAGATGGATCACTTGAGCCCAGGAGCTCGAGACGATCCTGGGCAACATGGTGAGACATCGTCTCCACAAAATAAAAAATAACACTTTTTGTTGTTGGCGGTGGTGGTGGTTGTGTGTGTGTGTGTGTGTGACAGAGGAGTCTCGCTGTGTCACCCAGGCTGGAGTGTAGTGGTTTTATGTTGGCTCGGTGCAACCTCTGCCTCCCAGATTCTAGTGATCCTCCTGTCTCAGCCTCCCAAGTAGCTGAGATTACAGGCTCCCACCATCATGCCCAGCTAATTTTTGTATTTTTAGTAGAGCCAGGGTTTCACCATGTTGGTCAGGCTGGTCTCAAACCCCTGACCTCAAGTGATCTGCCCACCTCGGCCTCCCTAAGTGCTGAGATTACACGTGTGAGCCACCGTGCCCGGCAACGCTGTTATTTTATAGCACATCCACAAAAGGGCTGCATGTCTTTCCTAAAAGGTGCCCAGCGTTTTCTTATGTGCCCTCCGCAGTGCCCCTGAGCTTGGTCATGTGCTCTGCAGCCTGGTTCAGCACCTGTGTGTGCCCTGGAGGGGGATGCGCACTCCCCAAGGCTAAAACCAGTGAACCTGGCCCAGGCCACATCCAGCTGTGGGCCTCAGGAAATGCTGAACTGAACTACTTTTCAAAAGGAGGGTTGTGTGTCCCTGGGCAAGTTACCGCCCCTGTGTCTCAGTCTCCTTGTGTGTAAACTGGGGATAATGAAAGGACCCCCCACATGGGATTGCTGTGAGGATTGGATGAGATACTGCGATACAGCTGCTGCTTTTATCCTTGCCTTCCTGCCAGGGTGGGCAGCCAGGGTAACTCACTTTTATTCTTGTGTCTGTCCAGAGAAGACCACTCATTTCATTGACTCCATTTATAAATATTTATTTAAAAAAATTTTTTTTTATCAAAAAGTAAGTTTTATTGGCATCTAAAAACAAAACTCACCCAACATTGAAACATACTTCAGTATTTATGATATTGTTTTCTTGTTTCTTTTCTACTCACTGCAGTGTGAGGAACAAATCACATTTACTTTAGAGAAACAGAGACCATAGTGTAGATTTTACAAAATCACTTTTTAAACTCTCTGTATTGTGCTTCTCAAATACCCAGAGCCAGTCTGTGCATAAAATGTCACACTGTTGTCTAAACCTTAAAATTCTGCATCAGCCTAAAGATACGGATAAGATATACCTCCACTTGCTCTTTTGAAATATATCTATTACCTTATCCAGCCTAATGATAGTTACCTAAAAAATTCTTTGTTCCATAGGAAGTCTCTGACAAGCTGTTATTCATTTCCTTGATGTTAAAAGAATCTGGGGGCAACATTTATATATTACCAGAAAAATTTTTTAAAAGTTTACCTATCATGTTCATATTAAGAACAATGTCTGTGGCCGGGCATGGTGGCTCATGCCTGTAATCCCAGCACTTTGGGAGGTAGAGGTGGGCGGATCATGAGGTCAGGAGTTAGGGATCAGCCTGGCCAACATGGTGAAACCACATCTCTACTAACAATACAAAAATTAGCTGGGTGTGGTGGCGGGCGTCTGTAATCCCAGCTACCCAGGAGGCTGAGGCAGGAGAATCGCTTGAGCCTGGGAGGCAGAGGTTGCAGTGAGCTGAGATCACGCCATTGCACTCCAGCCTGGATGACAGAGCGAGACTCCATCTCAAAAAAAAAAAAAAGAAAAGAACAATGTCTATACAAATCAGTTGTACAATTATTTTAAAAGAAAGGTGAACATGAACATCACGTTAATTCTGGCAGACAAAAATGAACAACTGTGGTCCAGTCAGCCATTATCTATTACACCGAGATGACAGCTTTACAGGAGGTATCTCTAACCTACTGAGTGATGATTATGTCCCTTCAGTTCCTGTGCCTTCTACCACTGGTTCACTTTCTGTATCAGCAGCTGTGTCACTCTTCTTGTTCATGTTCATAAATATGTATTGAACACCTGCTATGTGCTCTGAGCCCTGGGATACAGCAGTGAACAATTAGAGCCTGTCCTCATTGAGTGGATGGTGCAGTGGGCATGGGAGACAGAATACACTCAAGCATATGAGCCCCGAGAGGGCTGGGGACAGGCAGTGCCCTGAAGAAGGCAGCACGGGAGGGGACAGAGGGACACAGGGCTGGGAGGGCGCTCTGCATCGACCAGAGATCCACAGGATGCGAGGGGGTCATTTGGGGAAGAGCTTTCCAGGAAGGGCAACCCCCCAGTGCTGAGGCCTGGGAGGCCACCTTGGGCAGGAGAGTGACTGAGAGGGGAGGTTGGGGGAGTCACAGCTTTACCGGATGGACTGGGAATTCCTTACTCTCTCCCTTTGCTGCGATGGAAGGCGCCCTGGCAAATCCAGGAGACAGCTCCACCCAGCAGCTGGCCCCAGGTGGGCCGAGTGGAATTCCGGAACTACTGCCTGCGCTACCCAGAGGACCTGGACTTCGTTCTCAGGCACATCAATGTCACCATCAATGGGGGAGAAAAGGTGGGTACACATCGCCCCATTCCCCCACCCATTCTCAGTTGGGCACAGGGTACCACCGGGCAGGTGAACCTAGCTGTGGTGTCTCCCCAGTCACTCACGGCTCCACCCTCTGCTTGAATGGCTTTTCCAGGGGGCTGGGAGTGGACTGTGGCAGTAAAAGCTGTTCAGAGCACATCCAACTTGCAGAAGTGAAGGCTTTTAGGTGAACTGACAGCCCGAAGACCAAATGAGCCCCATATATATGTTTTGGAAGATTTTTTTTTTTTTTTTTTTGAGACAGGGTCTTGCTCTGTCACCCAGGCTAGAGTGCAGTGGTGTGATCTCAGCCTACTGCAAGGGCAGCCTCCCAAGTGGGGTGACTACACATGGTTGGGACTACAGGTATGTGCCACTGCACCTGGCTAATTTTTGTATTTTTTGTAGAGATAGGGGTTCTACTATGTTGCCCAGGCTGACCTGGAACTCTTGAGCTCAACCGATCTGTCTGCCTCAGCTTCCCAAAGTGCTGGGATTACAGGAATCAGCCACCATTCCTGGCCCCTGGAAGAAGTTTTTTTGTTTTGTTTTGTTTTTTGAAATGGAGTCTCTGTTGCCCAGGCCAGAGTGTAGGGGCCCAATCTCAGCTCACTACAACTTCTGCCTCCCGGGTTCAAGTGATTCTCCTGCCTTAGCCTCCCGAGTAGCTGGGACTACAGGCATGCGCCACCACGCCTAGCTGATTTTTATATTATTAGTAGAGATGGGGTTTTGCCATGTTGGCCAGGCTGGTCGTGAACTCCTGACCTCAACTGATCCACCTGCCTCAGCTTCCCCAAGTGCTGGGATTACAGGTGTGAGCCACCGCACCCGGCCTGGAAGAAATTTGAATAAGTTGCAAATACTGAAAAATCTGGAAGACTTAATATAAAAATTTATTTTCTGCTTTTTTTGGAAGATCAGAACATCTGGCAACATCAGGTCAATCCTCCCCCGCCTGGCTCTTTCTAGTCAACCTGTGAGCCTCCTGGTTTACCCCAGTCCCTCCCTGTCCCATTCAGTGCCTAGTTGGCCCCTCCAAGACATTAGAATTTGTGATCTCTAGAATAAGGTGTCACCATCCCTTCTAGGGGATGGCTCAAGGGAAGTGAGAAGTTGTCAGAATTGTGAAATCTTTTCTTGGTTCCGAGCTGTTCTTGGGAAGAGGTTCCTTGACCTGAGTGATGCCCTTAGACTGTCCTCTGGAATCAGTCTGAGAGTCTTCCTGGCTATTTGCTGGGGGACAAGGCTGCTTTCACCTCTGAACATACGGACTTATTGAACTGTTCCTACGTCCCTCTCACAAAGCTCAGAACATTCTGTTTCCAGCAGATAATTTCTCTCTGAGTTACAGAGAAGAGCAGAGTGGGTGATGTTCTTGCTATCTGTTTTGGTTTTGCTTTTGTTTTGTTTTGAGACAGGGTCTCTGTCACCCAGGCTGGAGTCCAGTGGTGCTGTTTCAGCTTACTGCAACCTCTGTCCCCCGGGTTCAAGTGATTCTCCTGCCTCAGTCTCCCAAGTATCTGGGACTACAGGTGCATGCCACCACGCCCAGCTAATTTTTGTAGTTTTAGTAGAGATGGGGTTTTACCATGTTGGCCAAGCTGGTCTCAAACTCCTGACCTTCTGTGATCCACCCACCTCGGCCTCCCAAAGTGCTGGGACTACAGGCATAAGCCACCACGCCCCAGCCCTTGTTGAGTCTTTATGGCTTATCATGAGAATTTTTGCATGCATGCTGCTCTGTGACACCCCTGTAGGAGGGAAGAGGAAGCCCACCTCTCAAGAGCCAGGCAGGAAGGGGAGAATTGGAGATCAGGAACGTCATCCATTGGCCATTAGCTAGAGAACCTAGTTCCTTCAAGAGAGGATGCGTGGAGACCAGGTCATAGCAAAGGGCCGGAAGATCTGCCTGAATCTTTCAGATATTTCAACAACTCGTGATGGGAATCTCACCATCAAAGGTGTGAAAAACAGAGTGGGGAAATGAGGAAATGCCTGATTATTACTTAATAGTTACTTGAGTCTAAACAAATAGGGCTTTGTTGGAAATTCCTCCTGCCTCTTCTGTATCTCTTTTGAGGTCTCTAGTAACTTATAAAAAGCTGAGTCATTCCTTTCGGGAGCCTGGCAAAGGGAAGAGTCCTTCTTGACCTTCGGCCAAAACACCTTTAAAGGAGTGTCTGTGGGCAGCGTGCAAGGGAGAGGGCTGTGGAGTTGGGTCGACCAGATGACTGATGCCTGAGGTCGGGCCGAGATGAGGGCACTTGGGGCAGGGACAAGTCCAGATGCCAGCATTCCCACCACACCTGGGCCCTTCTGTCCTGCAGGTCGGCATCGTGGGGCGGACGGGAGCTGGGAAGTCATCCCTGACCCTGGGCTTATTTCAGATCAACGAGTCTGCCGAAGGAGAGATCATCATCAATGGCATCAACATCGCCAAGATCGGCCTGCATGACCTCTGCTTCAAGATCACCATCATTCCCCAGGTGGGGTCTGGGTGCGGCCCAGGAGGTGAGCCCAAGCTGGCAAGCCTTGTGATTGCACTGACAGTGATGTATGTATATTTTTGGGGCAAACATACATTTGGCCCGACTTCGTCCTTTTTTTTTGTTTTTTCTGAAACAGGGTCTTGCTGTGTTGCCCAGAGTAGAGTGCACTGGCGCAGTCTCAGCTCACTGCAACTTCCATCTCCCAGGCTCAAGCGATTCTCCCATCCCAGCCTCCTGAGTAGCTGGGACTACAGGCCCATGCCACCACACCCAGCTAAATTTTTCTATTTTTTGTGGAGATGGGGTTTCACCATGTTGCCCAGGCTGCTCTTGAACTCCTGGGCTCAAATGATCCACCCACCTTGGCCTCCGAAAGTGCTGGGATTAAGGGCATGAGCCACCGCACCTGGCCTTCATTATTTTTATAGAAGTTAGGCTATGCTGCTGCTTCCCTGAATTTCCTCTTAGCATATGATTAACAAGGTGGGAATTAACTGACTGTCATTCCCTACTTCTTGTTCCCGCAAGGGGTAGTTTTGGAGCATCTAGAAAAATCCAGAAAGACACCGTCCTCTCTCTCTGCTGCCAGAGTCAGGCTGAGAATCTCTAACTCTTCCAAGAGCTAGACAAGAAATAAGACTTTTTAATTTTTGATTCATGGGGTGCACCTGCAGGGTTGTTACATGGGTATATCGTGTGATGCTGACACTTCGGCTTCTATGGATCTCATCACCCAACTGTTGAACAAAGTACCCGAGAGAGTTTCTCAACCATTACCCTCCTCCATCTCTCCCCACTTTTGGAGGATCCGGTGTCTGTCGTTTCCATCTTTACATCCATGAGTACCCAGAGTTTAGCTCCCACTTATAAGTGAAAACATGCCGTATTTGGTAAGAAATAAGGATTTGTTTTTTTGTTTGTTTGTTTTTATTGAGATGGAGTCTTACTCTGTCACCCAGTGCGGTGGCACGATCTCAGCTTACTGCAACCTCCACCTCCTGGGTTCAAGTGATTCTCCTGCCTCACCTTCCCAAGTAGCTGGGATTACAGGCACGCACCACCATGCCTGGCTACTTTTTGTATTTTTAATAGAGACGGGCTTTTACCATGTTACCCAGGCTTGTCTCAAACTCCTGACCACAAGTGATCTGCCTGCCTCGGACTCCCATAGTGCTGGGATTACAGGGGTGAGCCAACATGCTTGGCTGAAATAAGGATTTTCTAGACCAATAGCCGCAGGTGGATTCCTTAATATGTTGCCTTTTAGTGTAATCTTCCGTAAAGTGTCTTAGAAGAGTCTCTTTTGCAGTTGGATGACAGGGGAGAATCCACAGGACTTTACTGTTAGGAATCACCTGTGCTGCATCTCATTTCTGGAGGTTCTCAACCCACTTGGATATTGAAGGCTGTAGGAAGTTGTATGGAAAGGAAGTCTGTTTTATTCTGACAAATTCAGACTTTCCAGACTTTTTTTTTTCCATTATTAAGGAAATTTATTTTTTTTTTTTTGGAGACCGAGTCTCGCTCTGTCACCCAGGCTGGAATGCAGTGGCACGATCTTGGCTCACTGTAACTTCCATCTCCCGGGTTCAAGTGATTCTCCTGTCTCAGTCTCCTGAGTAGCTGGGACTACAGGTGTGTGCCACCATGCCCAGCTAATTTTTATATTTTTTGTACAGACAGGGTTTCGCCATGTTGGCCAGGCTGGTCTCGAACTCCTGACCTCAAGTGATCTGCTCGCCTCGGCCTGCCAAAGTGCTGGGATTACAGGCGTGAACCACCATGCCTGGCCTTTTTCTCCATTATGAACATCTCCAGAAACAGAGATTCCAAGGAGTTCTGACACCCCACCTTCAACAGTCCTGGCCAGAAGTCCTTAGGCCCCACTTCGTCTCCATCCGTGTCAGCGTGACATAGGCGTCACATGCTGTCCACTCTCTTCTCTCTGAACAGGACCCTGTTTTGTTTTCCGGTTCCCTCCGCATGAACCTGGACCCATTCAGCCAGTACTCGGATGAAGAAGTCTGGATGTCCCTGGAGCTGGCCCACCTGAAGGACTTCGTGTCAGCCCTGCCTGACAAGCTGGACCACGAGTGTGCGGAAGGCGGGGAGAACCTCAGGTAGGCAGGGGTGAACAGGGAGACACCGGATAAGTTGTCCTGGGCGCCACCTCGGTAGGGGGGTTTGAAGATTCTGTCCAGATCTGTGTCAGACCTGGATTTGAGTCCCAGATGACCATTTGTCCCTTCACCTCTTGGAGCCTCAGTTTCTGTATCTGTAAAATGGGTCTTAATCCAGGCTCTTTGAACCATGAGGTAGAATAACCAGGATGACCAGTATATTTCATTTTATACACACCAGCAAGACGTCTCCTTTTTCGTACCTCTTCCACTATCTCCAGTTGATGATTCTCTGAGCCTCAAGACACCTCCCAAATGTCTTCTGGTACCTCTTGCACCTTCTCCAGTGGATGATTTTGTGACACCAGAGACACCTCCCGTCAAGCGTCGCTGGGGACCTGTATCATTTCCTTGAGCTGATGATTTTAGGAGATGCAAGACACCTCCCAACTCTTTTTTCGTACCTCTTCCACCTTCTCCAGTTGATGATTCCCTGAGCCTCAAAACACCTCCCTCAGCTACTCAGGAGGTTGAGGCAGAAGAATCACTTGAACCCAAGAAGCAGAGTTTCAGTAAGCTGAGGACATGCTATTGCACTCCAGCCAGGGCAACATGAGTAAAACTGTGTGTCAAAAAAAAACAAACAAAAAAATCAAAAAACAAAACACACACTCCAAAAACAAACAAACAATAGATAATATAAAAATAAAATAAATACTGCAGTCCTTACGTTATTGCATTGTTTCAAAATCTGGTAAGATTGCCTGAGGGACCTGAGGTTTTTAATTGCAGGGTTTTTTTTTTTAATCTTTAGAAGTGGTTGGTTATGTGAAATATTATTATTATGTTGAGACTGGGTTTTGCTGTCACCCAAGCTGGAGGTGCAGTGGTTCGATCACAGCTCACTGCATCCTCAACCTCCTGGGCTTCAAGCGATCCTCCTGCCTCAGCCTCCCAAGTAGCTGGGATCACAGATGTGTGCCAGCACGCCTGGCCAATGTTAAAAAATCCTTTATCTTTTTTGTAGAGATGCCCTCCGGGCCTCAAGCAATCCTCCTACTAGTCCCCACCCCCAGCCCCTTTCTGATAAACATTTACACTGTTTATTATCTGACGCCATTTCTATCTTCTTCCTTGTCGTCCAGACATCAAAGAATTCACGTTTTCTTTTTCAAGTGCTCAGTGTTAAAGATCACTCACATTAGGGCCGGACACCATGCCTCACGCCTGTAATCCCAGCACTTTCGGAGGCCGAGGCGAGCAGATCACTTGAGGTGGGGAGTTTGAGACCAGCCTGGCCAACTTGGTGAAACCCCACCTCTACTGAAAATAATACAAAAATTAGCTGGGTGTGGTGGTGCATGCCTGTAGTCCCAGCCACTTGGGAGGCTGAGGCATGAGAATCGCTTGAACACAGGAGGCAGAGGTTGTAGTGAGCCAAGATCACACCACCACACTCTAGCCTGAGTGACAGAGCGAGACTCTGACTCAAAAAATAAATAAATATCACTTACATTAGATATACCCAAGGGGTAATCTATAGAGAGTTGGAAGCAGTGGTTATTGCAACAGGGGCACGGAAGCCATCTGGCTGTGCCAGGATGCCCAGGGGATACTCAGGGTGGGTGGCATGGTGGTGCTGGGGACTCACCGCACAGGACGCTCTGATTGACGCACTGCCAGGAGTAGCGCTCTGTCTTGGGGCTGCAGCCGGCCTCCTCAGCTCGAGTGTAACAACAGTCGTGGCCATGGCAGCACCTACGGATGTCACATGGGCAGGACAGCAGGTGGGTGAAGCTCTCTCCTGGCCCTCCTCTCTTGCCAGGACTATGGGTGGCTGAAGATCCCCAGGGAGGCACAGCATCCTCTTATCTAAGATTTTTTTTTTTTTTTTTAAGTGACAGGGTCTTTCTCTGCCGCCCAGGCTGGAGTGCAGTGGCACAATCATAGCTCACGGAAGCCTTGAACTCCTGGGCTCAAGCGATCCTCCCACCTCAGTGTCCCAAGTAGCTGAGACTACAGGCACACGCCAGCATGCCCGGCTGGAGTTTTAATTTGTATTTCCTTTGAGACAGCGTATCTCTCTGTTGCTCAGGCTGGAGTGCAATGGCTCAGTCAGCTCACTTTAGCCTTGAACTCCCGGGCTCAAGTGATACTGCCATCTCAACCTCCCAAGTATGCTACTATAGGAACACAAACTCCTTTTTTAAATTTTTTGTGGATATGGGGTCTCACTATGTTACCTAGGCTGGTCTCGAACTCCCAGGCTCAAGCAGTCCTCCTACCTCAGTCTCCCCAAATGCTGGGATTACAGGTGGGAGCTACTGTATGCCTCGCCTTATCTAAGCTGTTTCCCTGAAAATCCCCGTCTTGGTTAATGATTCCATTGGCCCCACCATGCCCTGTCCTGCCTCCCTGGCTGTGCCCAAGCTTGGTCCCTGCCTGCCGGCCTCACTGTCTGGGTCTCGAGCTCCTGTGACACGACTCCTCTCTCTTCCTGGAGTGATACAAGCGCTGCCACTTCCTGACTTTGCCCACACTGTACCCTCTGCCTGGGGCAACTTCATGTCTGCCCTTTGTCCCTTAGGTCTCAGCCCAGGCACAAGCCCCTGCCTCTGGAAGTCATCCAGGCCGCACCAGGCTACACCCTCTCGTAAAATCAGATTCCCTCCCTTCAGGGCAGGTTTATAATGAAACCCTCCACAGAGGCCAGGTGCGGTGACACCTATCTGTAATCCCAGCACTTTGGGAGGCTGAGGTGGGAGGATCACTTGAGGCCAGGGGGTCGAGACCAGCCTGGGCAACATAAGGAGACTCTTGTCTCTGTCTCTATAACAAATTTAAAAATTAGCTCACCAGGCCAGGCTCAGTGGCTCATGCCTGTAATCCCAACACTTTGAGAGGCCGAGGCAGGTGGATCACGAGGTCAGGAGTTCGAGACCAGCCTGACCAACATGGCAAAACTCTGTCTCTACTAAAATTACAAAATTAGCCAGGCGTGGTGGCACGCACCTGTAATCCCAGCTACTCGGGAGGCTGAGGCAGGAGAATCGCTTGAACCCAGGAGGTGGAGGTTGCAGTGAGCCAAGATCACGCCATTGCACTCTAGCCTGAGCAACAGAGCAAGACTCTGTCTCGAGAAAATAAAAACACAGAAAAAATTAACTCGCCATGATGGCACATGCCTATAGTCCTAGCTACTTGGGAGGCTGAGGTGGGAGGATTCCCTTCAGCCCAGGAGTTTGAGGCTGCAGTGAGCTACTATGATTGTGCCACTGCACTCTAACCTGGGCAAAAGCGAGACCCCAGGCTAGAGTGCACGATTTTGGGTCACTGCAACCTCCACCTCCCAGGTTCAAGCGATTCTCCTGCCTCAACCTCCTGAGTAGCTGGGACTACAGGCATGTGCCACCACGCCTGGGTAATTTTTGTATTTTTAGTAGAGACAGGGTTTAGTAGAGACCATGGTGAAACCCCATCTCTATTAAACAAATCTCTACTAAACCCATCTCTACAAAAAACTGCTGGGCATGATAGTGCACACCTGTAATTCCAGCTACTTGGGAGGCTGAGGCACGAGAATCATTTGCATCTTGGAGGCAGAGTTTGCAGTGAACCGAGATCGCACCACTGCACTCCAGCCGGGATGACTGACAGAGCAAGACCCTGCCTCAAAAAAAAGAAAAAGAAACAACAGCAACAACAACAAAAAAACCTCTGGGTCAATCACAGCCTTCGAGCTAGGGGAGAGGCGGCCAAATTCTGCCCTCTGCTAACTAGCTATAGCTTTGTGGAAATGGGTGAGTGGCGTGCCCTTGTAAGCCTCAGGGCCCCATCTGTAAAATGGGCATAACTGTCATGCCCGTCTTTAAGAACAGCCTTGGGGGTAAATGAGTGGAAGATGGAAAGATCTCAGCCCACAACCTTCCACAGAACAGGCGCTTCTCACACAGTAAGTAGCAGGAGCGCAGAGGCTGCAGGCATGAATCCAGCCAGACTGCCTGGGTTCACATCCCAGCTCCTACATCTTGGTAACTATGTGGCCTCAGACAAGTTACTTAATATTTCTTTTTTTTTTTTTTCAGACGGAGTTTTGCTCTGTCACCCAGGTTGGAGTACAGTGGTGTGATCTAGGCTCACTGCAACCTCCGCCTCCTGGGTTCAAGCAATTCTCCTGCCTCAGCTTCCTGAGTAGCTGGAATTAGAGGCGCCTGCCACCACACCCAGCTAATTTTTGTATTTTTAGTAGAGACAGGGTTTCACCATGTTGGCCAGGATGGTCTCAAACTCCTGACCTCGTGATCTGCCTGCCTCAGCCTCCCAAAGTACTGGGATTACAGGCGTGAGCCACCGCACGTGGACACGTTACTTAGTATTTCTGTGCCTCGGTTTCATCTGTGAAATGGGATTGTTTTGAGAACGCAAACGGATTCCCAGGGCAGTTCCTAGTGCATAGTCTGGCTGCGTGTGTTCCTAGTGCATAGTGTGGCTGCGTGTGTGTGTGTCTGTGTGTGTGTGTGTGTGTGTGTGTGTGTGTGTGTGTGTGTGTGTTTAACATAGAGACAGGGTCTCACTATGTTGCTTAGGCTGGTTTCAAACTCCTGGGCTCCAGTGATCCTCCTGCCTCGACCCAAACTGGTGGGATTACAGGTGAGTCAACACACCTGGTCACTTTATATTATTTTTTTCTTTTGAGACAGGGTCTGGCGCTGTCACCCAGGTTGGAATACAGCAGTGCAATCTCAACTCACTGCAAACTCCGCCTCCCGGGTTCAAGCAATTCTCCTGCCTCAGTCTCCCGAGTAGCTGGGGTTACAGACGCCTGCCACCACACACAGCTAATTTTTGCATTTTTAGTAGAGATGGGGTTTTACCATATTGGCCAGGCTGGTCTTGAACTCCTGACCTCAAGTGATCTGCCCGCCTTGGCCTCCCAAAGTGCTGGGATTACAGGAGTGAGCCACCGCTCCTGGCCAATTTTTTAAGGCAACGTAATCAGCACATGGCCGGGGTAAGGGGCAGCTGGTACCAAGATCTGGCCTCATTGGCCATGTTATCCAAGAGGCCTCTGCCTGCCTGCAAAGTAGTTCTGCACACTGGGATCTCCTGGGACCAAACCCCAGCTTCGGTTTTGGGTACTTCCTCATAAGCCTTGACTACCCCAGAGTGTGAGGGGTTTTGTAGCCTGGTCCCAGGCATGCACTCACCAGTCAATGGCATCGCGGGGCTGGCCATGGCCTCCCAAGCCACAAAAGCAACCATATTTCATATAGGCGATGGGGGTTCGGGGACCAACACAACCCACAGTTCCTGCCAGTTCCAGGATCCCACGCCGGTGCACATGTAATGTCCTGGAGGCTAGGGGGTAAACAAAGGTGACAGGCTGCAAGTCAGGGCTTCCCAGACCCCTGGGAAGGGCATTAGGCTGAGAAGAGCCTAGGTGTTACAGCCTGGCTGTCTGGGTTTGAATCCTACTTCCTAGCTGTGTGACCTTGGACAAATTCCTAACCTCTCTGGGCCTTGGTTTCCTCATCTGTGAAATGGGAGACAAGCTGACTTCAACTCATATGAATGAAATGAGATAATGAATATAAAGCCCCTGGTGCATGAAAAGGCTATTATAATCCAGCTGGGCTCAGTGGCTCACACCTGTAATCCCAACATTTTGGGAGGCCCAGGCGGGCAGATAACCTGAGGTCAGGAGTTCAAGATCGGCCTGGCCAACATGGTGAAACCCCATCTGTGGTAAAAATACAAAAATTAGCCGAGCATAGTGGTGCACGCCTGTAATCCCAGCTACTAGGGAGGCTGAGGAAGGAGAGTCACTTGAACCTGAGAGGCGAAGAGTGCAGTGAGCCAAGATTTTGCCACTGCATTCCAACCTGGACGACAGAGCAAGAGTCTCAAAAAAAGAAAAAAAAAAAAAAGGCTAACTTATAATCAAGGTCCTCAAGGTAGCCAAGAAGGGGAAAAACAGTCGTGCATGAAACGTTTGTCCAGTTCCCTGTGTTGGGCACTGGGCATCACAGATGAGCCTACAGGTGGCTGTCACCAAGGTGGGCTCCTCTGTGGCAGCTCCTGGGCCCTGGCACTGCCCTGTGCTCATGACTTTTCCTCCAGACTCAGGCTCAGGGCCCTTGGTATCTCCTCTTATTTTCACTGCCAGACAGGAAGGCCCCTTGGCCTGAGCCCAGCCATTTTTCTAGATCCTGCCACAGCTTGGACATGTAATGGTGCCCAATGCATGTGACTGGAACCCCTGCATTGGACATGTAGGAAAGGAGGCCAGCCAGGAAAGGTAACTCCACATTCCCACAGCCAGCAGGAACTCAAGCAGAGGCTTCAACCCAGGCTTCTGACTTGCAAACCAGTGCTCCTTCCTCCTTACACAGTAACAACAGGGGAAGGTGGCCTTCGGGGTTGCCAGAGCAGAGTGGTACCAGCAATAGAGTGGAAACACACACACAGGCTTGCCTGCTTCCTGGGTTAGGGTTTATACGGCTCCGGGAGGTTGATGCATTGTGTTTGATCATACCCCCTTTTTTTTTTTTGAGACAGTCTCATTCCTGTTGCCCAGGCTGGAGCACAGTGGTGTAATCTTGCTCACAGCAACCTCTGCCTCCCAGGTTCAAGCAATTCTCCAGCCTTAGCCTCCCTACTAGCTGGGATCACAGGCGTGTGCCACCACACCCAGCTGATTTTTGTATTTTTAGTAGAAACGGGGTTTCACCATCTAGGCCAGGCCGGTCTCGAACTCCTGACCTCATATGATCCACCTGCTTTGGCCTCCCAAAGTGCTGGGATTATAGGCGTGAGCCACTGCGCTCATCCTGATCATCTTGTCTTTTTTTTTTTAGAGACAGGGTCTCACTCTGTCACCCACACTGGAGTGCAGTGGCACAATCATAGCTCACTGCAGCCTCCAAATCCTGGCCTCAAGCAATCCTCCTGCCTCAGCCTCCAGACATACGGGCATGCACCACCATGCCCAGCTAATTTTTAAATTTTTAGTAGATCTGGGGTCTCACTATGTTGCCCAGGCTGGTCACAAACTCCTGGCCTCAAGTGATTCTCCTGCCTTGGCCTCCCAAGGCACTGGGATTCCAGGCATGAGCCGCCATGCCCAGTCTCATTTCTGTTTTATCTAGAACATGTTTTAATCACACTAACTTTTTTGAGAAGTCCAAGCCAAATTTAAATTCCATTTTTTCTTTTTATGAGTGGAAAAGTGGCATATTTATGTTGCAGGACAAAGATGAATCAAATAGGAAGAAAATGTAAAACACATTTGGGGCCGGGCACAGTGGCTCATGCCTGTAATCCCAGCACTTTGGGAGGCCAAGGCGGGCAGATCACCTGAAGTCAGGAGTTCCAGACCAGCCTGACCAACACGGACAAACTCTGTTTCTACTAAAAATACAAAATTAGTCAGGCATGGTCGCACATGCCTGTAATCCCAGCTACTTGGGAGGGTGAGGCAGGAGAATCGCTTGAACCCAGGAGGCAGAGGTTGCAGTGAGCTGAGATCGTGCTATTGCACTCCAGCCTGGGCAACAGGAGTGAAATTCCGTCTCAAAATAAAAAAACACACACGAAAATAAAACGGCATTTAGAGTTGAAAGCTTCGCCTTCCTCTCTGGATGGTGAGTCCTCACTCTCCCAGCAGCCCACGCCTCTGCCTCAAACCTCCATGGCTCCCACAAGTCTGGATAAAGCTAAGGAGTCTCACTGCACCCCAAGTCCTGGGGGTAGTCAGCTCCTCTCACCCTGCCCTCATCCTCTCACACAAGAGTCATTTACTGTCCCTCCAGTTATGCCCAGCCACGCAGACACTCTGCTGCTCAAATGCCCTCACCCCATCCTCACCCTGCTCCCAGGCCACCTCCCTCCAGAATCCACCTTGCCTGCCAGGTGGCCATAGGGACCCTCGCCATACTGTCTGCTTGTGGCAGCGCCCTCCGGCCTGGGGGGTCTTCCAGAGCAGATCTCTGGCCAAGCGCAGTGGCTCATGCCCGTAATCTCAGCACTTTCGGAGGCCAAGGCAGGTGGATCACCTGAGGTCAGGAGTTTGAGACCAGCCTTGCTAACATGGTGAAACCCCGTCTCTACTAAAAATACAAAAATTAGGCAGGTGTGGTGGTGGTGCACGCCTGTAGTCCCAGCTACTCAAGAGGCTGAGGCACGAGAATCTCTTGGACCCGGGAGGTGGAGGTTGCAGTGAGCCGAAATCGTGCCACTGCACTCCAGCCTGGGCAACAGTGAGACTCTGTCTCAAAAAAAAAAAAAAAAAAAGCTGAGCTCTGATATAAGCTGCCCTGGCACACAGTGAGCTTCCAGAAATGGTCCCTTGACCTCTAAATCCATCAAGACCCAGGGAACACGCCCTCTCTGAGCACCCTGACAATGAATGTCCCAGTCCCAACACGGTACCCTGAATCTGTCCCGAAAGTTTCCCCTGCCACCCTCCCTGACCACTCTCTGGTATCTCAGACCCCTAGCAACAGCCCTATAGAGGGAGGGTTTTAGGATGGGGCGGGCATCGAGCACTGTGCTTACAACCAAGCAAAACACTCCCTGTGTGCCAACATAGGTGGGGCAGGTCACGTTGGGGTCTGTTTGCCCTGTCTGCCCGCTGCAGCCTCCTCGGGGAGGGCCAGGGTTGTCTGTGCATCCTGTGAGCCCCAGGGTCTATGTGCACATGTGTGTGTCTGTGCTGCTCTCTGTGTGTGTATGTGTGTGTACACGGTGCATCTGAATTGTCTTGAGTGCTCTCTCGGGTATCCTTGAGCTGTGTGTGCGTGTGTCCCCCTAGCGGTATCTCAGTATTTTTGCCTGTGGGAGCCTCACACCGTGAGCTGCACACCTGAGGGCCAGGTGAGTCTGGGGCTAGTCCTGTGCCTCCGCATCTGTGTGCTGGTGGTGTCTGCATAGTACTCTGTGGCTACATGTGTCTGTGCACCCCAGAAATGGGCAGTCACCCAGGAGACCTCTCTACAGTGACCCCAAAGGATGGATAGTGAGATAGGGACAGTACGTTCTTTTTTTTTTTTGGTCACAGGGGTTTGTTGTACAGGGGCACAATATATTCTTCTCCCACCCCCAAGCCGGGCCCTTTCTGCCCCTGCTCCTCCCACCCTCTGGTGTCTCACATCTCAGGGACAGGTGGAATGAAGGATAAGTTCGAGGACCCCAGATCAGGACAACCGGGAGGCTTCCCAGGCTGCCAGGGAGGGTCACAGCCGGTTAGGCGAGGGAGCCAGGAGAGGACTCTGCGCCTCTGGGGAAGGGCTGGGCTAGTTCTGGGTCCCTGGGAGGACTGAATGGGGGGCCCTGCAGAGGGCTGGGACCCAGAGTGTGGGTGAGCATTAGAATATCGAGCTGGGGGCTCTAGGGCAACTAGGAACTTGGAGAGTGATGGGAGGCAGGGCTGCTGGGTCCCTAGGAACGGCTGGAGGAATCCCAGAAGGCCTGAGTTCCGGGAAAGCCCCTTTCTCACTCACCCTCACCGGACCCGGGGCCAGGTCCAAGCAGCAGCAGCAGCAGCGACAGCAGCAGCAGGAGAAGCATGACTGGCAGGCACACAGGTAGCGGCCCCATCGGAGGGTGGCAGAGGTGGAACGGTGCTGCCGGGCCACCGGAGGCACCAAGCCAGGCGGACACACACCCCCGCTGCCACGCCCCGGCCCGGCCCCCGACCTCACCTTCCCTCGGGCCCAGGCAGAGCCGGCTAGGGGCGGGCACCTGGGGCGGTGCAATGGCGTCCTGATTTCTGCATCTTGGTCACTGAAGGGGCTCGAGGGGCCGCGGGGCGCTGGGGACAGAACTGGGAGTCAGGCTCAGGAAAGTCTCCTCAGAATAAGGGAACAAAAGGGGCTCTTTTGATGTTATTATTCCCCCAGCCCCTCTCCCGCTCACCTGGGCACCCAAAGGGGACAGAAGACGTGGAGGAGGGGTAGTCCTGAATTTACTTTAACATTTTATTTCATTTGGCCAGGCGCGAGGTGGCTCACGCCTGTAATCCCAGCACTTTGGAAGGCCGAGGCTGGCGATCACCTGAGGTCAGGAGTTCGAGACCAGCCTGGCCAACATGGTGAAACCCTGTCTCCACTAAAAATACAAAAAAATTAGCCGGGCATGGTGGTGGGCGCCTGTAATCCCAGCTACTCGGGAGGCTGAGTCAGGAGAATTACTTGAACCCAGGAGGCGGAGGTTGCAGTGAGTCAAGATCACGCTATTCCACTCCAACCTGAGCGACAAGACCAAGACTGTCTCAAAAAAAAAAAAAAAAAAAAAACGAGAAGTCTTGATCTGTGATCTTGGGAAAAGCTGTTCACATCAAGGATGCCATCTTCTTCCAGCAAAAAACTTCCCTCTTGTGAGATTATGAACCCAAAGTTCAAGGTCCTGATGTTTTGCTGTAGTGTGGATGCCAAGGACATTCTTTCTCTGATGTTCTCAGAAGATCCAATTTTCATGTTCTAGATTGTGAAGGAATTGACTGTCCCCAGTCAGTGAGCCATAAAAAGCTTTCAGTACCTAGTGAAAATACACTGTACCATAATGATCTACTGTTGTGATGTCAGCCCTCTTGCATGGGAAAGCAACCAGAAAACATGCATTGAAAATGACAATTGACAACTGAAATGTTCAAACGGCCCATGAGGTAGCCAAATGCACCTGAAGCTTTGATTGTCTTCCCAGGAACATGGATCTGACAAATGAAACATTGGTTATGAACTATTTTAGCAATTTGTAAGTCAGCATAGAAACACATATTTAATTTAGATCATTTTATCTTTTCCATGATGAGTCATGGAATGCAGAGCCTTTTATTTTTCGTTTTTAGACAGAGTTTCGTTCTTGTTGCCCAGGATGGAGTGTAATGGTGCTATCTCGGCTCACCGCAACCTCCGCCTCCTGGGTTCAAGCAACTCTCCTGCCTCAGCCTCCCGAGTAGCTGGAATTACAGGCATGCGCCACCACGCCCGGCTAATTTTTTGTATTTTTAGTAGAGATGGGGTTTCTCCATGTTGGTGAGGCTGATATGGAACTCCCGACCTCAGGCGATTCGCCCGCCTTGGCCTCCCAAAGTGCTGGGATTACAGGTGTGAGCCACCGCACTCAACTGCAGAACCTTTAATAACCAACGCTTTAAGGAGTCAGGAAGGACAAGGTGACCATCTTGATTCCCCATGAGTCCGTGATTAACATCGCACTTACGTGCTCTTGAATATCAGTTGTTTCTCCAGTTTACGTGCATAGCACTGATACCTAATGGGTTATCATAGGTAATTTGACTTAGTCCTTGGAGTTCATTCCAATTGTATATCTATGCTGGGCGAGCCCACAAAAAATTAGCTGGGCATGGTGGCACAAGCCTGTAATCCCAGCTACTTGGGAGGAGATGGGAGAATCCCTTGAACCCAGGAGGAGGAGGTTGCGATGAGGGGGGATTACTCCACTGCACTCCAGCCTGGGCGACAGAGTGAGACCCTGTTTCAAAAACAACAAAAAAGGCATGGTGGCTCATGCCTGTAATCCCAGCACTTTGGGAGGCCGAGGCTGGCAGATCACCTGAGGTAGGGATTTCCAGACCAGCCTGACCAACATGGAGAAACCCTGTCTCTACTAAAAAATACAAAATTAGCTGGGAGTGGTGGCTCATGCCTGTAATCCCAGCGCTTTGGGAGGCCAAGGCGGGTGGATCACCTGAGGTTGAGAGTTCAAGACCAGCCTGACCAACATGGTGAAACCCTGTCTCTACTAAAAATTCAAAAAAATTAGCCAGGCATAGTGGTGGGCGCCTGTAATCCCAGCTACTCTGAAGGCTGAGGTACGAGAATCACTTGAACCCGGGAGGCAGAGGTTGCAGTGAGCCAAAATCACGCCATTGCACTCCAGCCTGGGTGACAGATTGAGACTCCGCCTCAGAAAAGCAAAAAACAAAAAACAAAAACAAAAACAAACAACAACAACAAAAACCAAACTGTTTATCTAAACAATTTCGGTATCGGCTGTTTTAACATGAAAATTTAGCAAAGTATTTTTTTGGTATTCAATTAATTTTTTGTTCTGCTTGGGTTAGCAGCTTTCTTTCTTTCTCTCTCTCTTTCTCCTCCCTCCCTCCCTCCCTCCTTTCTTTCCTTCCTTCTTTCTTTCTCTTTCTTTCTTTCTGTCACCCAGGCTGAAGTGCAATGGCACGATCATGGCTCACTGCAATCTCTGCCTCCCGAGTTCAACTGATTCTCCTGCCTCAGCCTCCCAAAGTGCTGGGATTACAGGCATGAGCCACCGCGCCCGGCCAAAATATATAACGTTACGTGTAAGTTTACTAACTTTGGAAAGTACATACACCAGCATAACCCAACCCCCTTTCAAGATCTACATTATTTTATTTTTTTTTTTTTTTTTGAGACAGAGTTTCTCCCTTGTCCAGGCTGGAGTGCAATGGCACAACATCAGCAATGGCACAACATCAGCTCACCGCAACCTCTGCTTCCCAGGTTCAAGCGATTCTCCTGCCTGAGCCTCCCGAGTAGCTGGGATTACAGACATGTGCCACCACGCCCAGATAATTTTGTAATTTTAGTAGAGATAGGGTTTCTCCATGTTGGTCAGGCTGGTTTTGAACTCTCGACCTCAGGTGATCTGCCCGCCTCGGCCTCCCAAAGCATTAGGATTACAGGCGTAAACCACCGTGCCCAGCCAAGATCTACACTATTATGTCACCCCAGAAAGTGAACTCTCACTCTTCCCAGCCAGTCTCTTTCTTATCATAGGTTAGCTTGCTTATTCTAGAATTTCACGTATACAGATGCATGCCATGCCATAGGTACAGAAGCTATCTAGACAGTTTCCTGGCAAAGTCACCAAGAGCCCTGCGAGCAGCTGTCTACGCCTCCCTGGCACTCTCTGTAACTGTCCCGTCCCTGCCAGCTCCCCACCCGCCCAGTGCTTCACCAGCTCATCCCTCAGACACTGTCCAGGTGGGAACCATTCCCCTCAGCTCCCTCCAGAACCACCAGATGGCGCCTGCCAGCAGCCCTGGGAGCCAGAATCCCACCCACCTGACCCAAGGGCTCTATCTGATCTCAGCCTAACCCATGAATCAGGCCCTTCGGAGAGCCAGAGGACAACTGGGCTTCCCTGCCAGCTGGCTATGTGACAGTTCAGATGTCCCAGAGCACAGGAAAGAGGCAGAGACAGGGTCGTGCAGAGCCCTTGCTTCTCCTTCAACATCTCCCATAAACAGCTGGAGAGGGGCTCTCACAGGGTCCGTGGCAAGAGACCAAGGAGGGGCATGGAGGAGACAGGAGGGCTGAGAAGACCAGGGTGAAATGGATGAGGAGAAGGAAACAGATGGCAGGGACCCCTCCCCATCTCCCGCATGGGCCCCCTTAGGTGCTACTGGCCTTGTGCAAATTCGCACACTCACATTCACACATTTCTGTCTGCTTCTCTCCAATCTCCCAGATACCTAGCACACACCCCAGCCTCTAGAATCAGGCAGTCAGTCTAGCAGAGTCTTTAGCATTTGACTCCTGGGTTTAAATCCTGGCTTTAGCACTTCCTAGCTTCACGGCCCTGTTTAGGCAGTTTATAAGCCTCCCTGAGCTTCCCAGGGTTTGGGGAGGAATAAATGGCATAGCAGATGGGAAACATCTAGCACTGTCCTGCTATATCATAGACTGTGAAAGATCACTGTTTTTGTACTATTGGCCTTGCTTTGTAGTAATTATCATTAATTTTTTTTGAGATAAGGTCTCACTCTGTCTCCCAGCCTAGTGTGATCATGGCTCACTGCCACCTCGATCTCCTGGGCTTAAGTGATCCTCCCACCTCAGCCTCCCACGTAGCTGGGACTACAGGCACATACCACCACACTTGGCTAATCTCTCACTTTTTTTTTTTTTTTTTTTTTTTTTTAGAGACCGGGTCTCATTTGTTGCCCAGGCTGGTCTCAAACTCCTGGGATCAAGTGATCCTCTCACCTTGGCCTCCCAAAGTGCTAGGATTACAGGTGTGAGCCACTGCACACAGCCTACTTTCTAATAATAACAAACAATACAGCCGCTACTTTTTGGTAGTTTCAAACCATGATCCCAGAATTTTTTGATACATCAAAAGGTAGAACCTATGTCACCTACCATTGAATCCAGACTGCATGACTGCTTGACCAACAGAATATAGAAGAGATGTTGTGCGACATCCAAGGCTACATCATAAAATGTGATAGAGCTTCCACTGGGTTATCCTTGTCTTAGAGCCCAGCCACCATACTGTGAGGAAGCCCAAGTAGCTGAAGAGAGGACAGGCCCAAAGGAACCAAGGCCCTGGACCACAGCCTAGCTGAGCTCCTAGCCAACCAGAAAGCACCAACTTAGCAACTGCTAGTGGAGCCATCTCAGAAATGAATTCTGCAGCCCCTTGCTGAGCTCCAGCTGATGCCACGTGGAGCAGGAACGAACTGTTCCCTCAACATCCTGCCCAAATTGTGGATGTGTGAGCAAAATGAATGACTGTCATGTTTTAAGCTACTACATGTAGGGTGGTTTGTTGCACAGCCATAGATAACTGGACGACAAACACGTATCTGATGCTTTATCCGTCATTGCCATGCTAAGCTGCAGTATTATTGTAATCTACACGTTGAGACCTTTTCCAGCTTTTAGAGTTCACACTTCCCTTCAGTACACCTGCAAGCTCCCTGAATTCATTTTCATGAAATCCTCCACTTTTTCCTTCAGCTGGTTCATATTAGGTTTCTCTCATAGCCCCTAAACATGGTGCTCAAATACCAATAACCTGGATCCCATCTTGCAGCTCTGCAGGAAACTGTTTTTGCACCAGGTTCTTTCACATTTCTGGGAACCCAGGAGATGTCTACTTCAGCTACAATCTCTCCTGCTTGTCCCCTGTCCCCTCAGGAGGGTCTGGCTCAGAACAGATTTCACTATGGGACCCAAGCCAACCTGTTAGCCACTGCTACCCCAGGACAGGTGAAACACCATCTTGCAGTAACAAGACTTACTTTTGAAGGATGGAATTACAATATGGAAAAAAGACAACTTCACAAGGTACACGTTCAGTTCATAGCAGCAGCCAAGACTTTGAAGGAAGAGTTCAAGTCACCACAAGAAAATAGCAGAGGGAATAGTATGGATTTTAGAGCCAGATAGTACTGGAGACTTGGAGACTGCAGGGCTGGGAGGGTCACAGACAGTCCTGGGTTCAAATCCCCACTCCACCACTCATTGCCCATGTGATCTTGAGCAAGTTATTTAACCTGAGTCTCCATTTCCTCAAATGCAAATTGGGGATAATAAACCCAGTGTTTGTGAGGATAGACAGGATGTATATTCTGCTTGTGGCTGTGCCAACCCAAAGACACATTCAGAGTAAATTCAAGACTCTTTTCTTGAAGAGTCACAAGCATGGTGGCCCATGCCTGTAATCCCAGCACTTTGGGAGGGTGAGGCAGGTGGATCACTTGAGGTCAGGAGTTCATGACCAGCCTGGACAACATGTTGAAACCTTATCTCTACTAAAAATACAATAAATTAGCAGGGCGTGGGCATGCCTGTAGTCCCAGCTAGAACCTGGGAGGTGGAGGCTGCAATCGCTGCAGTCCAGCTAGCCTGGGCAACAGAGAGAGACTCTGTCCCAAAATAAAAATAAAATAAAAAAGAATGAGACTTTTCTTACTGCAAAAACTGACCTCTGGGGGGCGGAAAACAAACAAACAAACGAGCAAAAACCACTGTTCTTGCCTAGCTGTTAAAGAATATTGCATTTTCTCATAACTTGACATGATACAGAAACATACAATGAAGAATCTGGTGGGTATTGAACTGTCAATTGCAAAATAATTATTCATCACTGCAGGTTCAGCCTGTTCTCCGGGAAGGACTGTTTGGATGTCCTGGGCCTCCAAGCCAAGCTCCCAGAGCCCAGACCGTCTCTTTGGCTAATGCTGGCTCTATCTCCTGAAGAAAATAGTTTGATGCAAGGAAGAACTTTCATTATCTTTTGCCCTGGAGCACCAGCAACTGTCTACAAAGAGCAGAGCAAGGGAAGAAGGGCAGTGAGAAATTAATCTTTTGAGTTTCCTCCTTGGTGATTCATCCATTTAGAAATGGGTAGATTCAGAGAAGCGTTTCTTCATCCGGTCCCTCTGTTCCCATGATCTCAAAAATGAAAAGGCAGCCAACCCTGATCACCACCCATCAGTCGGCCTCTTTTCACAAGTGGGAGGCATGGGCTCTGTTGGACCAAGTGCAAACGCAAGACATGTCTCTAACAGGCCTTCTGCAACCAGGGGAAGCTGGTGGCTTGGATGCACCCATTGGGAGGTAGAGTGTTATACTGCAGCCCCCATAACCCTACACTTCTCCAAGTCTATGATTATTTGACTCTGGAATCTGGTGTAGCACATCTGTTCAGTTGCTCAGTCATTACTTACTGAGCACTTACAATGTGCCAGGACAGGCAGGGTATAGAGGATTCAGAATTGAACAAGGTAGCATGATCTCTGCCCTCCAAGAGCTTGTTTTAGTATATAGGGTTTCTCAACTTTGGCACCATTGTGGGCTGAATAATTCTTTGTTGTGGGGCTGTCCTATGTACCATAATTTTTTTTTTTTGAGACACAGTCTCGCTCTGTCGCCCAGGCTGGAGTGTAGTGGAACTATCTCAGATCACTGCAAGCTTCGTCTCCCGGGTTCAAGTGATTCTCCTGCCTCAGCCTCCCGAGTAGCTGGGATTACAGGCACCAACCACCACACCTGGCTAATTTTTGTATTTTTAGTAGAAACAGGGTTTCACCATGTTGGCCAGGGTGGTCTCGAACTCCTGACCTCAGGTGATCCACCCACCTTGGCCTCCCAAAATATTGGGATTACAGGCATGAGCCACCACGCCCGACCCACTATAAAAATTGTAGCAGCATCCATGGCCTCTATCCACTAGATTCCAGTATCACACCCTTTCTCCCATACCTGGCCCATATTTGAATTTAATGAATAATGAAACTGAGGCTCAGAGAGGCAAAGTAACTTGCCTGATAGGACACAACAAGTAAGGAGCAGTCTGCATCACTGCAAAGTGGTGTCTTCAGATGCCCCCGCTGCCCGGTCTCCAACAGCCCCACCACAGACACTTTGTTACCATGACTGACAAGATGACCAACTAACACACACTTCCCGAATCCCCACCAGTCAGGGCCTCCGACTGCATCTTGAAAGAAAAACTGCTGCTCTCTTCCCACCAGGTGGAATGTGCTTTTCAGAAGAAATGCAAGCTAACCACCAAACAAGACTCAGCATCATAAACATGATTCCATGGCAAAACAAGAAGACGCCTAACAGAGCAGCCGTTATGGCCAGGGAAATTAATTACACTCTCTTAGTGACAAGCGGGTGATCAGAAAACAAGAGGCGCCTGTGGAAGGGAACATGAATCAGCAGCATTAAGTTCGAGTAAGAGCAATACTCTAATGACTGTGGGCCCCCAAGAAACTGAAACCACTCCACATTGGCTTTCTCTTCTCACGTTGTCAAGCAACACGTAAGTCTCGCATGCTGCATCCTGGCTCTCTCTCAGGGAAGACAGGCAGGCGGCAAATTGCAGAACACGTTACCAGGTTTGAGAATGTCAGAATGCCGTTGTCCTGGGTCAAGAGGTTGGAACAAAACAGGCCACCGCTCAGGGATAAGAGGACTCCCGGGAGGGGCTGGTCATCCTCAGCTTTTATCTGGGGATGAGAAGGTGAGACCAGAGCAAGGTTAAACTCCTACTATGAATATTACAATTCCACAAGTCAAGAGGTCATTCCTTTAAGGTTTTTTTCTTTTATTGTTACTCAAAGGAGGACAGGGGACCTAATCTTTCTCCCCACAGGTAACTAATGTTGTAAGTTTTGTAAGTTTGGTGTGTAGCCTTCTAGAACTTTTTTTTTTTGAGACAGGGTCTTGCTCTGTCACCCAGGCTGGAGTGCAGTGGCACAATCTGGGCTCACTACAACCTTCGCCTCCCAAGCTCAAGCAACCCTCCAGCTTTAACCTCCTGAGGAGATGGGACTATAGGCGCACACCACCATGCCCAGCTACATTTCTGTGTTTTTTATAGAGACGGGTCTTGCCATGTTGCCCAGGCTGATGTCAAACTACTGGGCTCAGGCAATCCACATGCCTGGGCCTCCCAAAGTGCTGGGATTAGAGGCATGAGCCACGTGCCCAGCCCAGAACTCTTTCTATGCCCACACAGACTGGCAAGTTCATTGAGTGGGTGGAGGAGGTGAAATAAAAATGGCATGTTATGTATACAGTTCTGCAACTTGCTCTCTTCCTCAACAATTTAACCGGGTTCTCTTCTGCCAGCCAATAGAAATCTGCCTGTTTCTTAACTACTACATAGCATTTTAAGGCAGGGGTTGACAAACCACAGCACCTACTTTTGTGGTACACAAGAGACAATCGGAATATCCCCAAATATATATCTCTAGGCACTTAGTTTTATTTTTTTTTCCTGAACAATCAATTCCTAGAAGTAGAATTGTTGGATACATGCACTTTAAATTCAGAAAGATACTATCAAATTGCATTCCAAAGTGGCTGTAACCACTTACAGTCCCATAAATTATTTATGCTTGGGAAAACCCACGCTTACCAAAAAATAGAGATTGTCTTAATTACAGCAAATCTAATCTCCGCAAAACAGTGTTTCAACTGTAACTTCCTTAGCACATTTCCTCAGTAATTACGGAGGCTTTGTGTTTCTGTGTTTATTAGTCACCTGCGTTACTTCCATGAATTTCCTTTTCATAATCTTTGTTCATTTTTTTTCTAGTGGGTTGTCTTTTTCTTACCGATTTTAGGAGCTCCTTGTAAAATGTGGATATTATTTACGATACAAACATTTCTTTCGAGTTTGAATATCTTTCAGTTTGGTTCCAAATGTATTCAGCTATATAGATGTTAAATTTTTATACGATGTAATCTGTCACTCTTTTCCTTTGGCCTATAGTTTATAAATATTCATTCTCAATGATCTCCAGACCCACTCTGTACAATCGCAGCACGCTTCTTCCCAGGAAGGACCAGTGGAAGGGAGCTACGCAGCAAACGCCTCAGTAAGAACATTCTGTGTCCTTCAATATGGAACAGTTATGGATGATAGCTTTAACTACTTCCCAGAAGGTACACAAACATGCTAAAGTCAACAGCTCTCCAAATTATGCTGCGTGAAAGAAGTCAGACCAAAAAAAAAAAGAAAAAAAAAAACAACAGTATATCCCGTTTGACTCCATTTATATACAAGTTGGTGCAAAAGTGATTGCAGTTTCTGCCATTATTCTCAATGGCAAAAACCACAATCACTTTTGCACCAACCTATAAAACTCGAAAATGCAAACTAACCAATGGTGATGAAAAGCAGATCCTCAGCTCAGCGGAAGGGTAGGAGGGAGGGATTACCAAGGGGCAGGAGGAAACCTTGAGGGCCACAGATGTGCTCACTATTTTGATTGTGGAGGTGTTTTCATGGGTGTATTCATAGGTCCAGACTACCACACTGTACCCTTTTTGTGCAGTTTATTTTATGTTAATTATGCCTCAATATAACTGCCTTTTGAAAATACAGTGTTAGTTACCTCAAAGCTTACACCTGCCAGGGCATAGGCCTTGAAGTCTCCGATGGTTCCTTCCACCACAGTCAGAACATAGCCCTCCTTCTGTGCGGTCACCATGTACTCCAGGTCACTGTGCAGGGGGCCAACACTGAAGAGAAGAAAGCAGAATGCTACCAATGGCTTTGTTCACGCCCTACAGGAAGCCTTACCGAGCCCAAGGAAATGTGGGCCCCAGTTTCTTCAGAGGACTCCCACGCTGATCCCAGGCAAATGTGTCTCTATCCCGGGCTCACCTGTAGGCACCTTTGTCATCAGTAAAGACTGTGATCAGGGGTGAACTTGCCCCCTTTTCACTGATGACAATCTCGACTCCTTCCAACTCCGGGTGGATCTGGCCTTCTAAAAACAGGCCTGCCTTCCCATGGATCTCGATCAGCTTCCCTGGGCAGCTTTCTAAGAGGGGAAGAAATAAACACAAGGATGGGGCTTGGCTGCAGAGACAGGAGCTTCTTGGTTGGGGGTTTCCCACGACAAAAGTGGCTAAAACAGATCTTAGAAGCTAGTTCCAAATGCGGTTATTTAATACCCCGGGGAGCTCAATAATCAGATGCAGCCCAAGCCTCTTTCCATCCCTGAAAGGCCCTTCTCAGTGTGAAGGACTTTAGCAAGAGAATCAAAAAACGCTGAAGGCTGGGTTTTTCCTACTACTCTTTCTAGGTTCTCAGGAGGCCACAGATCAGGAGGGAACACTTTATAGCAGACAGGAGGCCGTGCTGCTCAACCTCCAGAGGACCCACTGAGAAAGACCGCCCCAAACAGCCTGCCTGCTAGAAGTCACACGCTTCAACACCCTCTACTTCCAAACACGAACCACCTAACACCCACAACTTAATGAAGCCACAGTGCTGGGAAAAAAATAATAAGTAGCAAAAGACAAATACTCCACAAGTGATCACTTCAGTCATCCATTCCCCAAAAAAGGACCCTCCCATCATGCTCTGCCAAACAACAGAAACATCATCAAAGATCATCACTGGCAGTTTTGCGCCTCATCTGCCTTCTGGTGTCGACCTTGTAATGTCAAAGAAAACCAAGTCCTTTTCCAAAAAGATCAACTCAATTCTAACAGCAAAAGTTACTTTTATTTATCTAAATCATTCATTTATTCATCCATCCATCCATCCAACCAACCAACCCATCCATCCATCCATCCAACCAACCAACAGTAACATATGTGTGCCAGAGAGGATGTAAGGTGGCTTAAAAAGATGGCTTCACTATAACATCACAAATCTACTTGTAAATGCAGGCAAGGGAACAATTGCAAAGGTATGTGTGACATTTGCTCGCTGAGCTGACATTTACCTCCACTGACAACGGCTTCCATTGAAGGGGGATAAAAGAGCAGCTCTTTAGATGATGGTGTAACAGTGATTTTCTCTCCAGACCTAAAATAATTAATATACTTCAGTTTGGCGGGTCCTGTCCCCACAGAACAGAAGACACTGTAGGGAAATACACAAGACAGCTTACCGTGCCCAGTAAGAGAAATCATACGAGAAGGGGCCTTGTAACTCATCTACCATCTCCTGCACGGGAGGCTTGGTCATTCTTTCTTCGCCTTCCTCTTTGCTGTTCTTCTCCCTCTCCTGCCTGCGGGCCTCGATCTCAGCCAGCTGCTGCTCCCTCCGCAGCTCCTGCACAGACTTCAGAGGGCCTAAGACCAAGGCGGGTTCACTGTCGATGGACAACCTGGAAGAAAGAAATGGCAGCCCCTAGGACGTGGTTGCGTATCCTTGTGGTCAGTGGGAATTTGACCTTTCTACAAGTATGGACTTGCGAGTTAAAAACTGGACATCTTACATGACACCACAGTGGCGGTGCCTTCTGTTTTAAATAAACTAGTAGTTTCACAAAAAATAACAACTGAGCTTCGCAGTGATGGTGGCAGTATCTGGTAGATCTCGGCTGGAATGAAACACGGTTGATTTTATGGTGACTGGATATAAGCTTGTCAGTTTCCATGTAGGACATGGAGTTTTCTCCATGCCACTATCCTCTGTTCCTTCATTCTACTTTCACTGAGAACTGCTCTGATAGAGAACTAGGCACCAGGGATACAGCATCGACAAAACAGACCACACTTCCTATCCCTGTGGAATCCACATTTCAGTGGGAAGGGGCTGAAATAAAAGAGAAAAATAATACCAGAGGAAAAGTGCAATAAAGAAAAATAAAGCAGTGTGGGAAGACAGACAGCCCGGAGCACTGTTTTACTTTAAAGGGACAGTCAAGGCCTTTCTGATAAGGTGACATTGAGAAAAGGTCTGAAGGAAGGGAGAGAATGCGCCATGCAGCTCTCTGGGTAAACGGTAGCTCAGGCAAAGTGATGCCAAGTGCAAAGTCCTTGGAGAGAAAGCTCACTCAGATGTTCAAGCAATGGCAAGACCAAACCAGCCTGGGGCACAGGGGCCCAAGGAGGAGTCATATCCATCAGAGAGGTCCATGGGGCAGCAGGTGTCAGACTGAGGCTTTGCAGGCTTGGTGCCGACCTGGAGCCACTGGAGTCTTCAGTCGAGGAATGGTATGATAAAAGAAATCGCTCGCTGCTTCATGGAAAACACACAAAGCAATGGCAGAAACAGGAAGGCCAGCTGGGAAGCTGCTGCAATGATCCCAGAGAGGGTCAGACTAGGGCTGAAGGCCACGTGGTAAGAAGGGAAGGCCAGTTGGGAAGCTGCTGCAATGACCCCAGAGGGGGGTCAGACCAAGGCTGAGGGCCACGTGGTAAGAAGGGACTAGATGATGGGTGTATTTTGACTGTAAAGCCAAGGCTTTGTTGGGGAATTGGCTGGGCCTAGGGTGCAAGGGAAAGAAGAATCAAGAAACAAGGAGAAAGCGGGAGCTGCCATATCTGAATCAGAAAAGACCACAGGGGCTCGTGGAGGGCAACTGTCAGCAGTCGGGTTTTGGGTGTGCTAAATACAAGATCCCCGGGGGGATCCGAGTGGCTCTGTCTAGCTGGAAGATGCATTCCATATAACCTCCGGCACAAGCAAGCAACACAAACACCCTTGTGAAGTTACAAAAATGAATGTAATCAAGCTGAAAGGAGGTAATACGCAGTTACTACTGGTAAGAAGGTAGATTGCTAGTCCTATCAGTAATTCATACTTTCCAAGCAGGGAGACAGTAAATGATAGTAAAAGACAGCAACAGACCTTCAGGAAATCCACCCCCAGCTAAAAACTGGCTCCCCATCACCAGAAACCAGGGCCAGCCCTGACATTTCTCCCACCCTAACCCAGTGGTCACTTTAGTGCCATGTCTCATCAACTCAGTCCCTCAACGACTCTCTGACTGGTCCGTCGCTCTCCATCTCCGCAGCCACTAGTCTGCGGCCCCCATTGCCTCCCCCTGCCTCCACTGCCTCCCACTCTCAGGCTTCTTCTGTCTGTTCTCCACTCAGCCGACAGGGGGGCCTTTCAGGAAGAAAACAGTCATTCCTCTATGTAAAACACGTCAATTGCGTCATGGGACAAAGACTATGGACCTTAACATGGCCTGGCCCCCCGCAGCCTACCTGTCCTGCATGCCCCCAAGGTCAAGCTCAAAGCACTCAGAACAGTTATCATTTTACAGTTCTGCATGTGAGTCTCTGACCACTGTTCCCCCCATGACACTGTCAATCCCATGAGTATAGGGGCTGGGGCCTCATAAGCCCAGTGCCTAAACACTGAAGACTCTCAGTTATTCAGTCATCCAGTCATCATGTACTCTGCAGGGATGATGGATAGATAAACAGACGGTGGACAGAAAGATGGAAACAGCCGGAAAGGTGACCTCAACCATGCGCAAGAGGGAGACAGTGACTGCGATTCTCATTCTACTTGACAAAGATGGTCATGTTGCCAAAACTCTTTCATTTCTCAAGAAAACTGGGGTGTCACAGGTACCTCACTACACTGCAAAAATTCCCTGAAAGGCGACATTCACATGAACGTGACTCTCGGTGAGGGACTTGCCTTTCAAATACTTCCTCTCTCACGACTCTTCTCTTATACCAGGTGCCATCTCTATGTCCCAAGCCTTCAAGCAAAAGTCTGAAGAAAAACAGGCAATTTGAATTTGCTAAAACACTTGAAATACAATGCACAAACCCCAGGGATTTTTTTTTCCTTAGCAAAGATGAGAAATACAAAGAGTTCAAACAGAAATTGAAGATCCTGAAACAAGCTGTCGCAATGCTCTTCCTCACCCACAGGTAATTTCTGAATCAGAAAAAGAAAGGATCAAGGCTGCTGGGAATTGACGGCAATGGCGATGTCCTATAAGAGAGGGAAGGCCATTTGTATATACATCTAGAGATAAGAAATCAAAACTAATTTCCAGAAAGCCTATTAGAGACTCCCCAGGCCTCATCCACACCCTCCCCCGCCACTCTCAGCCCACCGCAGATCGCTCATCTTACTTGATAGTCACAGTGACATCCATCATTTTGTCGGTGGTGATAGTTCCAAGGACATGGTGGCGAATGGCTGTCAATGTCAAGATACTAGGTGAAGACCTACAAATCACAGGAGAGGAAACACTCGAACCTACTCATTCTCAGAAGATCATCAGCAATACCCTTTTTGGGCATCCTTCCTCACCCTAAATACACTACAGAAAATTGCTCTTAGTCTGGGGTAAAATAACTCTGGAGATCCAGAGAAGTTGTTTAAAGAGTAAACTAATTCTCCACTCCACAACTTTACGCTTTCAATTCCCAGTGAAACCCACATACGTCTGTAAAAATATAAAAATGGCAGACTTGAGCTTGACAGATGCCCATCGGTGAGGGCTGGGAGATTTGACAAAGCTTCTCTTTAAGGCACTTCAAAAACACAGCCCTCTATCCTGGGGTTACAGAATTCTTGGGAAAGGGATCCTATCTTCGGTTCCTCAGTAACTAATCCAAGGGTCTTAAAAGCCTTATCTAGAAATGCGGTTGAAGGCCTAACCTTGCCTCTTTCAGGAAAAAATTGAAAAACTCCTTTTGTTCTCTGAAGCAAATGAAGAATCCTCCACGGAATGCACACAAACACCACAAAGCATTCAATTCTCAGGCTTACGTGTCATAGGTGTAGAACGCTTGCTCAAACCGGTGGCAGGAGCGAGGGGTCACTTTGTACACACCTACAGACAGGAAATCAAAAGTAATTTTCAGAGAATGGCACCTATTACACTGAGCAATTCCGACATCTGAAATCGAGTGGCAGCTCTTTGCATGTGAAAACTCAAACGTATCGCAGATCTGCAATAATGGGATCAGAAATACTGGGCAGGCATCGTTTTCACTGCCTATGAAGGCTTCTTACCAATGACCCGATCCGTGCAACGGCCCAATCACAGGCACACGGTTACCATTTTCCATAATGTAGCAACTCACACTAGTTAAATCTGAACAGACCAAGTGAACAGACCCACACACGAGAAGGAACAGAAAGTACATTTCTACTGCAAATTGGACTGAGGATAATTTTCTACTTAAAAGATTCTATTAAGGATCCAAGAGATAACCACAGCCTCAATTTCTTCCTATAAATATTCCTAAAAAGGAGGTGAGGAGTAAGGGAAGCCCCAGAAAAGTGTAAGTCTGTGTGGGAGGACACTCCAAGTAGGGGTACATTTCATCACTTGCCAGAGGAACATAGTCAATTTCAGGAAGATACAAGGAATAACAATGTATTTCCCCCAAATCATCATTAACCAATATTTTGGCCAAACTTCCTAAAAAAACCTGAAATTAGTTAAAACCACCCTGCTGTTTTCATTGCACTCAACAAGCCCCAGAGTAGTTACCATCAAAAAAAAAAAAAAAAAAAAAAATCAGGTTTCTCTGTTCGTTTTGTTTGGTCTTTCATTCAACAAATATCAACAGAGCACCTCTTCCTCGCCAGGTATTGTGCAAGGTACTAGTACACAGTGGGGAGTGACAGAGCAGTGGTCCCTGTCTTCATGGAGTTTACCATCCACAGAGAGGGGGAGCATTTGACAGCCACAAACATATCAATTGTTGCACATGCAAGAAGGGGACAGAAGTGAGTGCTGAGGGCAACAGCATAGGAGGCAGGCCTAAGTGACCCTGGAGGCCATCCTTCCCCAGGGAAGCAATACTGAACTGATGGGTAAGAAGGCCCCAGCTAGGAGGGGCAGGAGGACATGTCCACAGAGAACAGCATCTGCCACACAGCTGGCTCACTGTTTCCTCAACAGGCATCCTTCCTGCCTTCAGAACCCTGGTTATGTTGAGGGTGGCAACATGGTCAGCCTCAGGCAGCATACCCAACTGTCCCAGCCTCCCTTGCAGCTAGAAGTAACCATGTGACAGGGTTCTGACCAATAATACAGACAAGTAGCTTACTGGAAGAAGGGGCGCAAGGAAATGTTTGCCTGCCCCCTCCTTGACTTCCTCCTTTAAACCTAAGTTTTCTAACCACAGCCATCTTGAAAATATAAGGCAAAAAATACAAGGGAAAGCCCTAAAGAATCACAAAGACACCACCCCTAACATCTACCAGCTGCTGAACCCATGCTGGCCGCCACACACTGCCACACTTCTTTATTGAGCCAAATAAACTACCACTTGCTGACGGCACTGCTGTATGGATTTTGTTACATGCAGCCAAAGGCAGCTAAACTGACACCCGGAAGGAAAGAGTGGCTGGAATAGAGTGGCAGACAGGGCTGGGTTACACAGGAGCTAAGGTCAGGTTAAGGAGTTTGTATTTTATCTTGGGAACCAAAAGGAGGAGCCACTGAATTATTCATTAGGAAAATGCAAAACAAAACCACAATGAGACACGACTTCACATCTACCAAAATGACTATAATAAAACAGACAATACCAAATGTTGACGAAGGAGGTGAAGAAACAGGAACCCTCGTGCATTGCTGGTGGGAATGTCAAATAACACAGCCTCTGTGGAAAACAATTTGACAGTTTCTTAAAAGGTTAAACATAAATTTATCACACAATGCAGCAATTCCATTCCTAGGTATTGAAACAAGAAAAATGAAAACATATGGACACAAAGACTTGTACAAGAACATCTGTAATATTAGTCATAACGGCACCAAACTGGAAACCACTCAAATATCCACCAACTGGTAAATGGATACACAAAATATGATATAACCACACACCAGAATACTACACAGCAATGTAACAGAACAAACTACTGATATGTGCTATGACACAGATAAACTTCAAAGACATGTTAAATCAAAGAAGCCAAACAAAATACCAGCATCGTATGATAAACGTCCAAAAAAAGCCAATCCATGGGGACAGAAAATAGATCAGTGGCTGGCCGTGGCTGGAAACAGGGATTAACTGTCAACAGGCACAGAGGATCTTACCCTGTGAGTGACGAACAGGTCTAAAACTGGATTCTGGCCATGGTTGTGCAACTTGATAAATTTACTACAAATCATTTTATTGTACATCTTAAATAGGTGAGTTTTATGATATGCAAATTCTGTCTCCAAAAAAAGCCATTATAAAAGAGACAGAGGGTTGGGTGCAGTGGCTCACACCTGTAATCCCAGCACTTTGGGAGGCTGAGGTGGGCGGATCACTTGAGGTCAGGAGTTTGAGACCAGCCTGAGCAATGTGGTAAAACCTATCCCTACTAAAAATACAAAAATTAGCCCGATGTGGTGGCAGGCACCTGTAATCCCAGCTACTCGAGAGGCTGAGGCAGGAGAATCGCTTGAACCCAGGAGGCGAAGGCTGCAGTTAGCCAAGATCGAGCCACTGCAATCCAGCCTGGGTGACAGAGCAAGACTCCATCTCAAAAAAAAGAGAGAAAAAAAAAGAGAAACAGCAAGAAGCCACTGAAAGATTTTAAGCAAAGTGGGAAATGATTCAAATTTAAAAACAGCACTATAAAGAGAGGTCATTGGCCAAGGGTATATTTTTGGAGGTGAAAGGGCCCAGTGGTCTCTACCCAACTCAAACCCAAGAGAGACAGAAAAATAAGAGCAGGTTGAACACACTGAAATTGAAAGCTTGATGTGCAAACAGAACCAAGGAAGAAAAAAATGCCTTCAAAACCATCCTCTGGTGCCTTTCCATTCTTCTAATTCATGGCACATCAATCCTTCCAAACTTACCAGGCTTGGACAGGCAGAATCGGTTGACTCCTTTGGAGAGGTTATAAATCCCCACATTCTCACATCCATTTCCATCCTGATAAAACTCCTAAGGGAGCAAAGCCAATACAATGACTTACTAGGAGAGATGGAGACACCAAGATGATTAATAATATTTCTCTTTCCAAACCAGTCATCTGTTTTGCCCATTTATCATTGGAGCAGTTGGGTGCCACAGGAAAATTAAAAACCTCCCAAAACTTCCAACAAAGGTGTGCTATTTTTCAATCAACTAGTATTTATTGAGCACCTGCTATGTGACAGACACAAGGCTGGGCCTTGGGAGTCACGACCACGGCTCCTGCTCTCACAGGGCTTATGTTCTAATACGGGAAGACAAAATCAATGCGTCAACAAATAAATCAGTGATCTCAACTGCTCAGTAACAAAGCCATGAAAACAAACAGGAAAGCAAGAGAAGAACAATCCCCACCTAGGGGTCTTTAGCTTGCTGGTCCCAGGACACATCTCTCCTGAACAATAGGGCTGCAGCCTGAATGAGGAGGAAAAACCAACGACACGTGTTTCTGGAGAAGACACAGCACTCCAGGTAGAGGGGAGAGTATGTGCGAAGGCCCCGAGGAGGGAGTGAGCTTGGTGTGGGACTGGAGAGGACCACTGCGGCTGGGGCCTGGCGAGTGAGGGGAGAGTGGGAGGAGATAAAGAAGGGGTTAAGGAAGTGTCAAAAAAAAAAAAAAGGATCTTATTACAAGGGAGCTGGAAATCCACTCCACTGCTGGAAGGGAAAGGTTTCCTAAGTATCTATCACTTATTATGAACCGGATATTAATCGATCTCCTATAACAAATCAGCCTGTCAAGTTTTTGTAATTAAGCAGTTAGGGGAGTAAGCTGGCACGTGAAACACCAGTTTGAATTCTAGTTTCTCTACAGAGAAACTAAAACCTGACAATGACATCTGCTGCCGCTCGACATCAAAACATTATAGAAAATTCATGAAGGGATCTACAGAGGTGTTCCTGAAACCCATTTCACACTGCCTTTCAGGCCACAGAGACCACAGTCAACAAGAAGCTAAGATCCTGTTTACGGCTTTGTCCTCTGCGCTGGAATAAATATACCAGAGAAGGTGGGGCACAGTGGCTCACGCCTGTAATCCTAGCGCTCTGGGAGGCCAAGGCGGGTGGATCCCTTGAGGTCAGGAGTTTAAGACCAGCCTGGCCAACATGGTGGAACTCTGTCTCTACTGAAAATACAAAAAAAAAAAAAAAAAAAATTAGCTGAGCATGGTGGCACGCACCTCTAGTCCCAGCTACTCGGGAGGCTGAGGCAGGAGAATCACTTGAACCCAGGAGGCAGAGGTTTCAGTGAGCCGAGATTGCGCCACTGCACTCCAGCCTGGGCAACAGAGCAAGACTCCATCTCAAAAAAAAAAAAAAAAAAACATATATATATATATACGTATATATACACATATATATACGTATATATACACATATATATACACGTATATATATACGTATATATGCGTATATATACGTATATATGCACATATATACACGTGTATATATACGTATATATGCACATATATACACGTGTATATATACGTATATATGCACATATATACACGTATATATATATATATATACGTGTATATATACGTATATATATATCAGAGAAACTCACTTGGCAGCATCTTAATAAACAAGAGTGGAGTACACCAAGGACACTTTGATACCTAAGAGGTTCACTTAAGCCCCGCCATAACCCTGAGAAATAGGTATTAAGATCTCAATTTTCAGTGAAAACCGAGGCTGAGAAGCAGTAAATGAATTTACCCAAAGCTATTATTACTAATAATATAAAGCCAGCGTGCTCTGCACTGTACCAAAGGCCACCCCGAATCACCAGTCAGATTTAGTGTAGAGCCAGGACAAGGAAACCTCCTAAATACAGGGGTCCTTCCACTGAGACTATAAATGCTTCCTGATTATGCGTTGCGTAACAGGTGGGCGAGTGGAGAGGCAGAAAAGGAAATCTGACTTGACTACGTTTACAATATTCCTGGCATGTTAGTCTTTCTTGATATCCACAAGGCGAGCGTTTTTCCAAATAAGAGACTCCATAAGCCGTACATACCAGAGTGATGGCGTGAGACAGGGAACATCTCAGTATGCAGCCCGTCTGCCTGAACTCAACTGCAGACACGTCATCCTCTAGCACTTCCATCTCCAGGCTCTTGATCTTCCAGCACCAATCCTCATGCATGATGCTTACTGCAAAAGCAAACACCAAAAACGGATACATGGGCGTGGAGCACACCACCTCCCTGCACACTACCAGAAACAATGATCATGAATTAACTAATTTTAAAAAGCAGGTGTGTATGTGGACATAAAGATAGAAATATACACATACAAATATTTATAACTAGCAGTATTTGGAATAAATTACTGCTAAAGAAAACCTGGAGCCGAGCGTGGTGGCTCACGCCTATAATCCCAGCACTTTGGGAGGCCGAGGCAGGTGGATGGCTTGAGGCCAGGAGTTCAAGACCAGCCTGACCAACATAGCAAAACCCCATCTCTATTAAAAATACAAAAGTTATCCAGGCATGGTGGTGCATGCCTGTAATCCCAGCTACTTGGGAGGCTGAGGCAAGAGAATCTCCTGCACCCGGAAAGCAGAGAGGTTGCAGTGAGCCAAGGTCGCACCACTGCACTCCAGCCTGGGTGACAGAGCAAGGCTAAATTTCAAAAAAAAAAAAGCAGAAAGAAAAACTGGAACCAACGCCATTACATCAAGAAACAAATCCAATGGGGCCTGTAAGATCAGGCTGCAAGTAAGGTATTCGGGGATCCACAAACTTTTTCTGTAAGTCTTTTCTGCTTTGCAGCCCACATGCTTTGTCGGTCTCAACCACTCGACTTGGCCGCTGTTACACATGAGCAGCCATAGAGAATCCATAAACAAATGGGCAAGGCCGTGTTCAAAGGAAACTATGCTTATAAAAATAGGCAGTTTTTTAGTCTGCCAAGCCCTGCCATAACAGAAAATATTAATATAATTCCAGAAAAAGCAATCTGTTTTATAAGCTATCCACAGATAGCAGCTCCAAGCTGATTTCTGAAAAAGCAGAAATACAGGCAAGAAGTGGCTTCTTGAGAAGGGCAAGGAAAAGGGAAGTAACATTTGTGGGCACCAGCTACTTAGCTGGCTCTCTGCACAACGGGCTTTATAAACTTTACTTCTTTTAGTCCTATATTCTGCAGAAAGGTTCCATTACATCTACTTTACAGATGGGAAAACTGAGTTTCGGGGAGGTCAAGTACCTTGCCATAGTCAGTACTCAGCACCAGTACTGCTAAGTTAGTAGAACACATCAGTGGAACTTTATTTCTTTTAGTCTTATATTCTGCAGAAAGGTTCTATTACATCTATTTTACAGATGGGAAAACTGAGTTTCGGGGAGGTCAAGTACCTTGCCATGGTCGGTACTCAGCACCAGTACTGCTAAGTTAGCAGAACACATCAGTGGAACTATTTCGCACTCCTTTTTCTGGCCTTTAGAAATAAAATGTCGTACGTCGGGGCACCCTCCCTTAACAGAAGCAGCCAGTGGGCTGTGCGGACAAGGTGGCGGTCACCTCAGGGCCTGGACTCCTCCATGCTTGTCCAATGCTAAATAATGCAGTCAAGGTCACGAGGCAAAGACGACTTAAAACAAGGAAAGGTACATGGTCGTGATACAATTTGAGACCTGGGTTTTAGAAAGTTTACAAAGACAAGAAGTGTGTGAGGGCCACAGGATGTTGCATTCCAATTCTTACTTTTGTATTTTCCAGGGAGCACATTGTCAAAGGTGAAAGTCACGGAGTTGACCTTGCCGGAGAGCTGGAGGCTCCGCTTCTCACCCTGGCGGCTCAGGGACTGTAGAGTCACCAGCAAGTCACTGCAGGTGTCTGCAAGAAAAAGAAGGGAGGGCCCCATGTTACCCCTCACGAGGCTTCAGCACAGGTTCGAATCCTAGCCCTATGTAATAGCTTCTTGCTACTGCTGAGCTCCTAAGAGGCAGTGGCCGGAGGCGGAGGGGGTGCTTCTTTCAAGCTAACATGCGTCCACTTGACTCCAAGAAGCCTCCCTCGCACGCAGGTGATCAGTAGCAAACAACAAAGGCAAAAGGAAAAGTTTCCCAAATCCCACTCCTACCAGCTGACTTCTTTGAAACTATGTGTTTTTACTTTCCAGTGATATCTTATCCAAACAAGAGACTCTCCCAGAAACTGATGCCAAGAACTGTACAAAGGCCACATCCATCACGGGCCTGTCGGTCACAGTAAGAGGAAACATCTGGGGTTTCAATGTCAGCCCTGCTCTGGTCTCTGCCTCACGAACCATCACCTGCGGAAACGTGGATGGAACGTTAGAGGCTGCATTCGAGAAGATCTTCTCCCTGACCTACAGGGAGCTAGAACATTCATCTGAGACCAAGGCTAAAGAGATTTTGAAGGCCAAAGGTTCACTTCCAGGCCGATTTTACAATCACAACAAATTCACGAATAACTTGTGTGAAGTAAACACAGTTCTACCCAGATGAAAAATTAGCCTCAACAGACCCATGTGTATGAACAAAAGTCTATCTGGCCTAATTCCCCGCAGGCATACAAAGCAGACATGCCTCACTTACATACTAGAAACCATACTACATCCCAGTCCCATTTCCCAGCTTCGGATCACTTGTAGCATAAGTTCTGAACCTGTCAACACTATGTGGATGACACTTTGGTGGAACTGTCATTTTCTTCTTCCTGTTGTTCCGCGTGCCTTTCTTGGGCTAAGAAGAGGAACAGGTAAAGGTAGCAGCGGTCAACGTTTTCATCCCTTGTAAAGATGACACTGCCCTTCCTTGGAAAAGTCCATCACACTTCCCAAAGGGCTTCTTCCAAAGGCTTGTCAATGTGGACATCTTCGCAGGAAGCCAGCTACCATCTAATAATGGCAGCTGTCAACCCACACACCACACTGTTCTGTGGAAGCAAGAACGCAATCTCCTACCCTGTTTCCCACAGAAGGAGTGACCCCACTTTGCCCTAGTGGAGAGCACAGTGTAACAGGGAACCTTCCCGGCCCTCTTCCTTTGTGTTATTTGCTCTTCCACAGAGAGGAAGGGCAGCTGCTGATTTGATGGGTGAGAGCCCACGGAAACTGTCTCTCCCCAAGGGCAGGGCCACTGCACTGAAAGGCATGGTGGGCTGACCTCTGCTCTGTCCTGTCTCTTGCTTGCTTGGGCCAGCTGTGGCTTGGGCCTTCACCATGGTGATGAGACCACAGGCCAGAGCGTCTCCCCCTTCTCGGCCTGCTTAAATGGATAAGTCGCATGGTCCCTGCCAGCCATCTTGAAGTCAGGGCAAAGCAGGAAATGGGAAGCTCCGTTTTGGCCTGGGGTCCCAGAAGCCACGCACTGTGGCCATTTTTGAGCTGCCATTAGTAGAGTTCATTTTTGGTGTCCTCTTGGACTCATCGATATTCTATAGCAGCCAGAAGCCTGAAGGTAGAGGAGTGACTGGCAGCCTGATACTAACAAACACCAAGACTGGAGAAAAAAGAGGCAGATGGCATTATTTTTTAGCTGGATGCCTATCTGGCTCTACTGGTGCAGGATTGTAAAGACTTAGAAACAAGAAGTTGGAAACTGGAATGCTCCTTTTCTAACCCCATTCGAGCTAATAACCCTTCTAAAAATCACTCCTTTTTCTCAAAACATTATAAATTTAAAACAATGCATCGCACCTGAACTTTGTAAGTCCCTGGTTTTGCTTTAAAACAAAATGATCCATGAGCATCCGTCTCCACGGTGACCAAAGACTTGTCCTTGTCTTGACAGGACAACTTTGTATTTACTCATCTGCTTGACGGTGTCGGGGAAGCAAATGATTGATATCTGACCACAGACACTGAACCTGCAAAGAAAAGACCATTCATTCCAGCACGAGGACTCAATTGTAACAGGAAAGGTTCTTACCCACCAAAAAAGACGCAGCCCTCTCCCAGCCCTTGTTCCTGAGAATAGTTTAATCTTAATGAAGAGACAGAATGCAGTCCAGATGATTCTGGTTTTAAAAAGCAACCTTCAGAAGGAAGACTGGGCCTCTTTCTACAGAACAGGGGCCCGTAGTGGGGCTGTTTGTGTGTTCTGGGTGACATCTGGCAATCCTCTACTGCAGAGGCAATTTTAAGAAAATCTGCAGATAATAAAAACATTTCAGGTAATTGGATCGTTGACAGTGGAGCGGCCTTGGACTAAGAATGTGGGCTAGCCCTTAAAAGCAAGAGCTCTAAGCTGCCTAAGAAACTATGGCATTAACCAGGCCATCAAATAAGTCAGGATTATCAAAGATGCCTTCCTTGCTTGTGATTATATATAATACAGCAAACTGGGAGATTGGAACAGAAAAGGTAATTAAATTAAAATATGCAAAGCTAAAATTGAACTCCTTGGGAGGTAGGAGCCACAAACGTAACTTATAACTGAAAAGCCCTATTAAGGTAATGATTCCGATTTGAGATTCTAAATAAGGAGTAAGGTGTTGCAAGGCATCCCTCGAAAAACACATGAAAGGCCCCTCTACAAAGAGTGCTAGTCTTCATTTCTGAAGCAGTTGGTGTGTTAAAGTGTAATAGTACATCCTAGCTGGGGGTCACAGTTGTCTTTTCAACTGTTCGTTTTAAAGAATCTTCAAGAATCATTTTAGATGAAAAATTAGTTACTTTTGACATAATCAAGAATGTTGGATTCTGACAATTAGGGGTACATTAAATGTTGGAACCACCGCTCCGCCTCAAATAAAAAAGCAGGAAATGGTGCACAAGGAAATGGTGGAAGACTGTGTATGTGAAATCTAGGAATCATGAAAAACACAGTCATTTCTTCAGAGTGAAGGGACTGCTCAGCTATATGAGCTCACTATCTCCAGCATGGATCAACAAACTACGACCCAAGGACCAAGTCAGGGCCCCCTTCCTGTTTGTGTATGAACTGCAAGCTGAGAAAAAGGGTTTTACACTCTTAAGTGGTTAAAATTTAAAAAAAAAAAAAGGAAGATAATATTTCATGACATGTAAAAACTATATGAAATGCAAATTGTGATGTCCAAAAATGTAGTTGTGTTGCGCCCTGCCCATTCATTTACAAATTGTCTATCTCAGCTGTTGTCCTAGAGACCGTATGGCTCACGAAGCCTAAAATAGTTATTCTCTGGCTCTCCACAGAGAAAGTGTCCCAATCCCTGACCTAGCATATGCATTTTGGTTCTCACATTCCGCTACTCTGAACTTTCAGAATAAAAGGATGGGAAGCAAACACTGACACAATCATTCCCAAGGACCTTTCATAGTCTCTTGATTTGTGTACCTGTCGGGGGACACACCACCTTGTCTATTTCCTATCAAATCTCTTTGCCTCCTTAAGTTGTAAACATTTGAACCATAAGATCTGTTTTAGCTCATATTCTTATTAAAAAGAACTGCCAATTTTCCCTAAACCTCAAATCTATACTGGCTTAGTTTGGAAAAATAAACCAAAAAGGTGGTAGAAAAAGGTTCCGTTACACTGAAGCCCTTAAAAATTGATTTGTATCAATAAATTCTTTCAACAGGGTTTAAATATATATACGGACAGAAACAGGTAATACTGGTGGATATTGAGAAAACTCTATTTTCACAGTCATTTGGACAGAAGCCAAAGAGTTTGTTTTTACAATAAATTGACTAATTTTTTTTTATTTTACTTTAAAGAAAGACTAGGCACCATGGCTCAGCCTGTAATACCCAGCACTTTGGGAAGCTGAGGCGGGTGGGTCACTTGAGGTCAGGAGTTCGAGACCAGCCTAGCCAACACGGCGAAAACCCCATCTCTACTAAAAAATATAAAAATTAGCCTGTAATGCCAGCTACTCAGGAGGCTGGGGCAGGAGAATTGCTCGAACCCGAGAGGCAAAGGCTGCAGTGAGCCGAGATGGCGCCACTGTACTCCAGCCTGGGCAACGGAGTAAGACCCTGTCTCAAAAAAAATAAAAATAAAAAGAAATAGTAAGAAGTATCAGTGTGCTAAAGAGGCAAATGTACTATGTTGGCCGAAAAAAAAAGAGATTTTCCAAAAATGTTCAACAAATGCTATTTTTCTTTCTTTGACCCAAATACTCTACTTTAAAGGAGAAAATAAATATATTTCCTCCATCTCTGTGAACAGCACCTCTTCCATCTACTCCGTGGCTCAAATAAGAAACCTGAAACCTCAACAGCACAGGCCTATGGGTGTGTTCTCCATGTGACCTACCAAATCCATCTACTCCTCACTCCCTCGCCTGCCAGCCGCCTGGGCCCAGCCACCACCATATCTCCTCTGGACAACCACCACCGCCTCATATCTGGCCCCTCCATTCACACCATGGCTTTCCTCCAATCCATTCTCCACACAGGAGCCAGGAAGAAAAACAAACTTTTTAAATACCATGATCCCTATCACTCCCTTGCCAACTGATAACTCTTTTTTTTTTTTTTTTTTCAGATGGAATCTCACCCTGTCGCCCAGGCTGGAGTGCAATGGTGCAATCTCAGCTCACTGCAACCCCTGCCTCCCGGGTTCAAGCGATTCTCCTGCCTCAGCCTCCCGAGTTGCTGGGATTATAGGTGTGCACCACCATGCCCCGCCAACCTTTTGTATCTTTAGTAGAGACCGGGTTTCACCATGCTGGCCAGGCTGGGCTTGACCTCCTGACCTCATGATCCGCCTGCCTCAGCCTCCCAAAGTGCTGAGATCACAGGCGTGAGCCACCGTGCCCAGCCAACCAACAGACAACTCCTAACGGGTTTCCACTGCATTAGGGAGCAAAGCCCAATCTCAAAGCAAGGCTGCAAGGCCCCAGAGCTCCCTGACCTCAGCCACCTCCTCTAGCTATGCAGACTGCCTTTCAGGTCCTTCCTGTCCTGTGCAGGCCTCTGAGCATGCTGCTCCTCTACTAGGGAAGATCTTTCTTTAGCTAACTTTCAGTCTTTACTAAGGTCTCTGCAACCCAGAGAGCCTTGCAGAGCTCCCAGTCTAAATTAGCTCTTCCTGCAGCACCATGGTCTCTTCCCTGCACAACATTTGCCATAATTTAGCAGCATAAATGTATTTGTCTTTTTTGTCTTTAAAATCTTATTTTATTTTTTAATTTTTATCTATTTATTTATTTTTAGACCAGGTTATGAGACTAGCTAATTTTTGCATTTTTGGTAGAGATGGTGTTTTGCCAAGTTGCCCAGGCTGGTCTCAAACTCCTGGGCTCGAGCGATCCACCCGCCTCCGCCTCCCAAAGTGCTGGGATGGATTACAGGCATGAGGCATCAAGCCTGGCCACAGATGTATTTGTCTTCAGTCTGTCTCCCTGGTAGGGTGAAAGCCCCATCTCTGGAACACTAGTTTGATTAATTATTAGGTATGAAACATTTCTCAGTGCCTCATCTAGAGTAATTGCACAAAGTGTTTATGGAAGGTGGGAAAGACTTAAATTCAAGAATTACTTTCTGAGGGTAATTTGCTTCCTTGTCTTCCATTCACCACTGGACTCCTTGACCTCGACCTACATCTGTCTACAGAAAAGAGTCACTGTGGCCTCCTCAGTGATCAAGCCAGAGGACTGTGTTCACCAGGGCTCAGCTCCCTGGACCTCCCTGTTGGGCACTACCTCCTACCCCAAACTTACTTTCTTAGCTCCTATGACCTCATGCTCCCCAGGTCCCCCTTGGGCCACCTGGCACTCTGTTTTTGGCCCACTGGTCTTCTAATTCTACCTGTACATACATATTTGAGGTCCTGGCTACCACCTGCAGCTGAATCTTCAGGATTTACCATCCATCCAAAAGCACCTATTGAAGAGCTCCACCTAGTGGTCCTACAGACCAACGTGGCCAAATCTGAACCCTCATCACCTAACTGGCTTCTCTTTCTGTCCCCAGCCATCACACCTCTCAAGCTGGGCACCCTAAATATCTCACCAGTCTGTCCCTGACTTCCCTACAAGGCAAGCCCTTGTCGTCTCTGCTTTCAGACCTCCTGTGCCCAAGTCCTGTCCCCTTCAAAGCCATTCTCCTCCATGCCATTGTTTTCAGAATGCCTTATTGAAAACAATGATCAAAGCTTGTTATCTTAATGCTCAAAACCACTCATAGCCCGTTGGCCCCAGTGGGAGAGCCCCTATGCCCCGGTGGGGTGTGAGGAGGTGCTATGGGGTTGGCCTCATCACCACCTTCACCTGCCAGTATATTCTGCTCCAGTAGCACCCAGCCTTACACCCGCAGCCACCTCATGCTGCTATGAGACTGCCTGACTTTGCTCATGCCGTGCTTCTCCCAAGCAGACCCTGCACTCTCCTTCTAAGCTACTGTTTTGTGAGCACCTGTTATTTCTAAAGCTGTTCTGCAGGTTACATGCAGGTGGATCTGGGATCTGACTCCAAAGCCCGAGTTCTTGGCACTACACAATCTTGCTTCAGATGATGGTAAAACCACATGAATTCAACCACAAGATGTCCCTGCCTGTACTTATAGTATAATGAGTAACTACAAGCAGGAAGAACTACACCAATGACCTGAAGCATCTTCCAATAAGCTTTCTCAACCAACGATACCATCTTCCAAAAATCCTCAAAGATTAAGCAAAGAGGCGTCCTGTGAAAGATCGTGAAAGTTAGACATGAAAGATTTTTGAATTACACAAGCCCATTTTAACTCGAAGCAAGGGACTTTTCATTAAGCATCCGACATGTCAGTACCTTCAGTTCGTAAGATTTAGAACTAATCTTTCTTGGCCGAGTGCAGTGTCTCACACCTGTAATCCCAGCACTTTGGGAGGCCAAAGCAGGCAGACAGCCTGAGGTTAGGAGTTTGAGACTAGCCTGGCCAACATATAGTGAAACCCCATCTCTACTAAAAAATACAAAAATTAACTAGGTATGGTGGGGCACGCCTGTAGTCCCAGCTACTTGGGAAGCTGAGGCAGGAGAATTGCTTGAACCTGGGAGGCAGAGGTTGCAGTGAGTCGAGATGGCACCACTGCACTACAGCCTGGGCAACAGAGCAAGACTCTGTCTCTCAAAAAAAAAAAAAAGTACTAATCTTTCTTAAGTTCTTAAGCTCAGGAAAGACACAGAGATCACAGGTCATTTTGTTCTACAGTGGCTGCCAGCATAAACACTGGCGCTTCCAAATCCACACCATAAGCTTACCCTGTTGCAATAATGTCAGCCAGCTGAGGTGTGTTCAGTGCAATTTTGATGGTGACCGTTTCAAAGTAGAGGTGCTCTTTCTGAGCATGGATGGTGTATGTCCCTGTGGTTATGTTCTCAAGGCGGAATGAGCCATCAGCTTTTGTTTTCACTGTAAAACAAAAACACACGAACAGAAGATAAGCCAAAAACAACAGTGCATCCTTACATGTACACCAGAATACTTGAGACCAAAAGCTGCCATGTTTTCATATAGTCATCAGTTCCTCTCCATTTCTCTCTGTGATCCAAAAAGAGCACTGGCCATCAGCCCGTGGCTGCTGTGTCAGCCCACCTTTGATTTGGTTATTCAAAGTGACTACTGCTTCTGGAACACCATCTCCTTCGGGTCCGTTCAAGACCCTCCCGGTGACGGAGAATCCCATGACGTGGAACACGGGCTAGAAAACAAAGAAGAAGGTGCTCAAAGGTGCTCCTGTGCCAGAGTCACAAAGCCTCCTTCTGCTGCGCCAGCCGTCACCTACCATCTCTGCTCCTGCCGCCCACCTCGCAACACTCAGTGCCCCGGTCCCGTGTGCCAGTTGGGCTCCCTCTCACCTTACCCATATCTGTCTTCTCTGTTGTGTTCCCAACACACTACTGAGTGTCAAACAACAGAACAGAAAAGGTCTAGAGACTTACTTCCCTAGTTAAAAGGTCTCTGACTCAAGCTTCTAAAAGCTCCCCACCCTTACCCCTGTGCCATCTCCTCCCATCCAGATGCCCCCATTTTGGTGAACCATGTCTTCCTCCAGTCTCCCATGCACACCCCAGCATCACTTTGGACGCCCCCTCCCGCTCCTCCAGCATAGATCAGTCCTATGGATTCCACCTCTGCAAGTTCTCACGTGCCCCCTCCTGTCTTTCCACCACGGCCTGAACACAGGTCCCTATGAAATTCACCTAGGCCGGGCGCAGTGGTTCACGCCTGTAATCCCAGCACTTTGGGAGGCCAAGGCAGGTGGATCACTTGAGGTCAGGAATTCAAGACCTGCCTGGCCAACATGGTGAAGCCCTGTCTCCACTAAAAATACAAAAATTAGCCAGGTGTGGTGGCAGGCGCCTGTAATCCCAGCTACTCGGGAGGCTGAGGCAGGAGGATTGCTTGAACTCGGGATGCAGAAATTGCAGTGAGCCAAGATCGTGCCAGCCTGTGCGATACACCAAGACTCTGTCTCAAAAAAAAAAAAAAAAAAAGAAATCCACCTAGACCACCCTCCTCCACTCCCATCACTGACTCACACGTGGTCCCATGCTCTGTGTGTCTATGCCCCACTCGCCTGTGCGCAGCACACCTGTGCTTTCTCTGCAGTTACTGAGTTCCAGCCCTGATCTTTGTATCCCCAAGGTCACCACTGCTAACCTATTTTAATATCTTCATCAAACTTACCAGTATCTGAAATGTCCTTGCTCGATTTCTTAGTTGTCTCCCTCCCACTAGCATGTTACCTCATGAAGACAGGGACCTTTTCTGTCTTAGTCACCTGGTGTACAGCAGGCACTCAATAACGGACTCCTGAATGAATGTGTGCACGCACGTGTGCAACAGCATTTGAGATGAAGCTTTAAATAATTAAATGACTTCCCTTTTAGGCAGGTAGCCCTTCTTTTTTATTTTTTTATTTTTCTCAGCAAATGGTTTCTTAGTGATGGTCTCACATGACAGGTAGTCCTTCTTGATCTTTCCAAAAAGACATGTTTCATTCCATGCATTACCTACTTATTAATTCACATATGTACTCAACAAATATTTTTGCTGGGCACCTACTATGTGCCAGGCACTAAATCACATGTTAGGAAAACAGTAAAGAATAAGACACTCACGGTTCCTGACCTCAGGGAACTTATAGGACCCCATTCCCTGAAATTCCATTCATCATTTTCAAAATACGTATTTGGCTGTAATCCGGGAATAGCTGTCTCTGCTCACCTGCCCCCATCCTTCTCTGCAAGCTACAAGAAGCAAAGTAAAGGCTTCATCTTCTTACCCTCCTCTTTCCCCTCTAGTGTACAGCAGAACAGTCAAACACTCCATTGAATCTTAAAATGCAGAGTCTGCACCCCACTGTGCATGTGACCTAAAAGCCCGCTTCTGCCAGTTTAAGCCATTTTAACACAGCACTTTCAAATGTAGTATTAAAAGAAAATGATTAAAATATAATTGCTTCAATAACTCTAACATTGGGTGGTCCACTTAGGAGAGGCTGTTATTTTCTTTTGGGATTTGCTCTAGCTAGCCGATTTTCTACAGTAACCATTTTCTACTTCTGTAATTAGAGGAGACATAAGTGAGATGAAAAATACATTTACCATCTATGTGAGGGTCTAGGCAGTTTATCAAGCCACGTATCACACTGCCCATTCCTACCACCGCGGTCCAAGCTCTGCCAGTTCTCACCTGGTTGACGGCCATGGCATCCCAACTGGTCTCCCACTTCCACCCTGACAGCCTGCAAACTCTCCTCAACGCAGCTGCCAGAAGGATCACGCTGCTCCTCTGTTAGGAACCCTCCAGGGGCACTAATTCTCACCCAGAGTTATAGGCAAAGTGGCCCACCAGGCCCTGCACAATCTGCCCTGTCACCTCCTTGAACCTCTTTCTGCCTCCTCCTTCCTTGCTCATTCCCTCCACTCCAGCCACCCTGGCCTCCTTGGGTGCCCCAAACCTTTCAGCACACTCCTGCCTCAGGACTTTTGCACGTGCCATTCCCTCAGTCTTACACACTCTTCCTGCAGGAGTGAGGTATGGTTCTCTCGTTGTTTGCCTTCGGGTTGTTGCTGAAATGTCACCTTCACAGGGAGGACTTCCCAAAAACACCCTATGTACAACTGCAACCCCTGTCTCCACCCTGATACTGTACGATCTCCTTTCTTCCTTTATTTTTCTAGAGAACACTTATCACCTTCTACTGTACTTTCTAACTTATGCATCTATACATGTGTTGACCCTTCCTGTCATTAGAACATGAGGTCTAGCCAGGTGCGGTGGCTCACACCTGTACTCCCAACACTTTGGGAAGCTGAGGCAGGCAGATCACTTGAACCAAGGAGTTAGAGAACAGCCTGGGAAACATGGTGAAACCCCATCTCTACGAAAAATACAAAAATTAGCTGGGCATGGTGGCATGCGCCTGTGGTCCCAGCTACTCAAGAGGCTGAGGTGGGAGGATCACTTGAGCCCTGGAGGCAATGGTTGCAGTGAAATGAGATCATATCACTACATTCCAGCCTGAGTCACACAGTGAGACCCTATCTTAAAAAAAAAAAAAAAAAAAATGAGGTCCACAGGGACAAGAATTTTTGCCTCTTTTGGTCACTGCTGTATCCCCAGTCCTGGAATGGTGCCTGAAATGTATGTCACTGGCACTCAATAAATATATTCCACTGAATGAGTAGATTTAACTAGGAATCCACCTCTCTACAATAAGGACATCATGTGTAAGAATACAATACCAGATTGCACTTTTTTCAACAGCCCTTCTGGATAAAATAATTGATTTTTTTTTTTTTAAACATGTTTGCAACACCTGTGCCTAGGGATGGGCACTCAAACACCTGTCCCTCTAGAAGACAGAAAGCCTTACCTCGATTTTCAGGCTGTCATGTTCCACCGTCAAGTCAAGTCTGGAAGGTGCCACATCAAAGGTAATCCTCTCCCCTCGATAGAATGGAATCTGGAAGGAAGAGTCTGTTAATCACTAAGAACCACTAACATGATCAATCAGCAATATTAATAATCGATCTAGCAGCCCACAAATGACAAGGGATTCAAGACAGACCAAGAGAAACATTCACCATAACTGTTGTAGATTTGAAAAAAGACTTGCCCTTTTTGTAGCTATTACTAAGGGGTGAGTGTCTCATCTTAAGTAAGTTACTGCTTAACAGCGTGTTCAGAGAACTGCAGGCCAACCATCTTTTCCTTTAACACACAAACAGCATTGGCTTTTACTGTGTCATGAGAGTCCTAGACATAAACAGAAGGGAAATCTGCTTCACTCACCACAGGGTAGCCCCCACTTGGCAATGAATAGAAGGAGAATGAGCCATCTTCTCTGGAGACCGTGTAGCACAAATACACCAGACTCTCGTCTTGGGGCTGGAACCCAGGCACTGGTGAGATATTGCAGCCCAGGACATCCTGTGCCAGGGGGGAAAAAAGACAAGACTTCCTTTTCCATTTACATGTTCTGAATACCATCAATTAGCCACATCATAGGAAAATTTTTGTAAGTTTCATGTCAATATATGTATTTCTGAAATCTAAGACACATTAATACAGATAAAAGGAACAAAAATCTTGACATTCAAGTTGTAAAGTTAAAAACTGGCACAGTCTTCTCGGGAAAAATGACATGACTGTCCTTCCTTATGATAGGCCACCATTCTCCAAATAAGAAACGGAGGCTGAGGAAGGTAATATGACCGGCCCAGGGTCGCACAGCTAGGAAGAGGCACTTGTTTAAACCTGAGATTTGTTTAAACCCAGGTCTGATTTCAAAGCCTGTGTACTTTCCATCACATACCACTGCCTCCCAGTGTAGATGTGCAACGTCTTGTGAGTCAATGGAGACACATGATATTCTTGAATTTTTTTTTTTTTTTTTTTTTTTGAGACAGTCTCACTCTGTCACCCAGGCTGGAGTGCAGTGGCGTGATCTCGGCTCACTGCAACCTCCACCTCCCGGGTTCAAGCGATTCTACTGCCTCAGCCTCCCACACAGCTGGGACTACAGGCATGTGCCAACATGACTGGCTAATTTTTTTGTATTTTTAGTAGAGACGGGGTTTCATAATGTTGGCCAGGCTGGTCTAAAACTCCTGACCTCAAGTGATCCGCCCACCTTGGCCTCCCAAAGTGCTGGGATTACAGGCATGAGCCACCACACCCAGCCTGAGACACACGATATTCTTAAGTGTTAAAATGATAAATCAAACCAGACCTGCATTTTTTAAAACAGTACGTTCTGGTCTATAATTCCCCCACCCTCCTACCCTTCACACCATCTCTTTTGTTCTTTTCTTTGCTTACCTCTTTAGTTACTAAAGAAGAAAAGAGAAGAAACTTCACCCCTTTCGTGGGCTCCCCATCACTTCGGACAGAGCCAGACACATTGTAGCCAGCAACTATGAGGGGACTGGCTGCATTGGCATTGGAGTTGGTTACACACACTGTCGTGCTTGCCTGTAACAGAAAAAGATTTTAACTTGCGAAAAAATAAATACTTGCAAAGTGTCTAACAACATGAGGACACGATGAAGCTAAGATATTAACTGGGAAATGTAATCTATAAAATTGCTTATTCAGCATGATCACTTTTTTTTCTTTTTTTGAGACAGAGCCTCACTGTGTCACACAGGCTTGAGTGCAATGGCACAACCTCGGCTCACTCCAACCTCTGCCTCCTGGGTTCAAGAGATTCTCCTGCCTCAGCCTCCCAAGTAGCGGGGATTAGAAGCGCTTGCCACCACGCCCGGCTAATTTTTGTATTTTTAGTAGAGATGGGGTTTCACCATGTTGGCTAGGCTGGTCTCGAACTCCTGACCTCAGGTCATCTGCCCACCTCAGCCTCCCAAAGTGCTGGGATTACAGGCATGAGCCACCACACCTGGCTGATCATTGTTTTTCAATGCCCAAAATGAAGTGAAAGGAAATGTGGCAAAATGTAAATAATAATGATTTTGTCTATACGGTGCTATTTTACTTGTACACTTTTCCAACTTCCAAAATTTGTTTCCACTGCTTTATACTCCTCTATATGTTTCAATTTTTTAATGAGCATATTTTGCTTTTTTTTTCTATTTTTAATGATATATACTGTTAACTGAAGATTAGCCTAAAGCTGCCTCCTTACATATTTTAAGTTTGGCCTAAAAGTTTCTCTATACATATTGCCAAGTCTCAGCCAATTCAAGCAGCCATCCTTCAACTACTCACAGGCGGCCAACTGTTCAAACCATGTTCAAATAAGACAAATGTCCAGCTGTAACCGATCCAACTGTTTCTGTACCTCACTTCTGCTTTCTGTCCGTCACTTTCTTTTTCTGTCCATAAACCCTTTCCAATCACACAACAGTGCCACAGTTGCTGTAAACCTATTCTGGCTCAGGGGCCTGCCCAATTGACAAATTGTTCTATGCTCAATTAAACTCTGTTTAATTTGTCTTAAGTTGTTCTTTTCATAATATGTGTATATTTTTAAACATTTTTGTTAAGGTACAATAAACACAGAGAAAAGTGTACTTATTCTAAGCATACAGCACAGGGCTTGTCACAAATTGGGTACTGGTTACCCAACAGAATAGCACCAGCAAGCCAGAAGCACCCCTCACACTTGCTTCTGGTCACTAACCCCCCAGGAGGATAAACATTATCCTGACTTCTAACAACATGCTTCACTTGAAAATCCCAATCTCATATTAATGAACTCAGATTCTTCTATGCAGACAATTAACATATAATGTAAACCTTAAAATCTCTTCTATTTATAAATGTGTAAGCTCTTTCATTTCGAATAATTTTTTTTTTTTTTTTTTTTTTTTGAGACGGAGTCTCACTCTGTCACCCAAGCTGAAGTGCAGTGGTGCAATCTTGGCTCACTGCTACCTCCACCTCCCAGGTTCAAGTGATTCTCCTGCCTCAGCCTCCCGAGTAGCTGGGATTACAGGTGCATGCCACCATTCCCGGCTAATTTTTTTGTATTTTTAGTAGAGATGCGGTTTCACCATGTTGGCCAGGCTGGTCTCCAACTCCTGACCTCAAGTGATCCGCCCACCTCAGCCTCCCAAAGTGCTGGAATTACAGGCATGAGCAACTGCGCCCAGCCTCGAATAAAATATTTTTAAATGTTGCTGCAGAATAGAAAAACCCCCAAAACCAAAAGTCATAAACAGTGAGACATCTAGGTGTGAAACTATCATCAATTATAAATGCATAAAACCTACAGAGTAAAAAAAGTAACAAAACCTATAGAGTAGAAGCTGAAATACTGATTCCAATGCTTCTTTAGCAAAAATGAGATACAGCTTCAATACTAACATAGAAGCTAACATGTCAAGATGTCCCTTAAGTCTTATTTTAATTTGGTCTTTCACGGCTATTACAGAACCTCACCTACTAGGTGGAGTTCCTTTTTTGATTTTTGACTATAAACTATTTCAGTCGAACAAAAAAAGATACGCTAAAGAACACTTACATACCTTCTAACCAGCTAAAGAAATTTTAAAAAATACAATTCAAGATGCTGGCATACCCCCAAGTCCCCCTCCTCCCCCTTTCTCTAAAAGTATCATTTTGAACAGTGTCTGCTATTCCCATGTATGTCTTCATAATTTTTCTACATAAGACTGTATCCTCCCTGTCTCTACTAAAAATACAAAAATTAACTGGACTTGGTGGCAGGCGCCTGTAACCCCAGCTACTCAGGAGGCTGAGGCAGGAGAATCGCTTGAACCCAAGAGGAGGAGGTTGCAATGAGCCAAGATCATGCCATTGCACTCCAGCCTGGGCAACAAGAGCAAGACTTCATCTCAGAAAAAAAAAAGACTGTATCCTTAGCTAGGTGCAGTGGCACACGCCTGCAGTTTCAGATCCTCGGGAGGCCAAGGCAGAAGGATCACTTAAGGCCAGGAACCAGAGGCTACAATGAGCCATGAATATGTCACTGTACTCTAGCCTTGGCAACAGAGCAAGATCCTGTTGCAAAAAAAAAAAAAAAAAGACTGTATCTGGCCGAGTGCACTGGTTTACACCTGTAATCCCACCACTTTGAGAGCCCGAGGCTGGTGGATCATTTGAGGCCAGAAGTTCGAGACCAGCCTGGCCAACATGGCAAAATCCCATATATACTAAAAATACAAAAATTAGCTGGGCGTGGTGGCGCATCCCTGTAATTCAGCTGCTCAGGAGACTGAAGCAGGAGACTCGCTCGGACACAGGAGGCCGAGGTTGCAATGAGCCAAGATCACACCACTGCACTCCAGTCTTGGCAACAGAGCGAGACTCCGTCTTAAAAAAAAAAAAAAAAGACTGTATCCATAAATGATGTTATCACAAGTATTTAAAATCATATTTCCTTCAACTCTGTTTTTTATTTTTTTTGAGACAGAGTCTCACTCTGTCGCCCAGGCTGGAGTGCAGTGGCGCAATCTCGGCTCACTGCAAGCTCTGCCTCCCGGGTTCACGCCATTCTCCTGCCTCAGCCTCTCCGAGTAGCTGGGACTACAGGTGCCCACCACCACGCCCGGCTAATTTTTTGTATTTTTAGTAGAGACGGGGTTATCACCGTGGTCTCGATCTCCTGACCTCGTGATCCGCCCGCCTCGGCCTCCCAAAGTGCTGGGATTACAAGCGTGAGCCACCACGCCCGGCCAACTCTGTTTTTAAATGTAGTTACATTGATATATGTAGCTCTGGTTCATTCATTACTGCTGACATACAGCAGCCTATTGTATGAAGGAACCCCAATCCATTCTTCTCTTGAAAAGCATTTAGGTTGTTTACAATATTTTGCTATTACAAACAAAGCTGCAATAAACATTCTTATACATTCTCCTTGGGCACACATACCACAGTTTCTAGAATGCTTAGTATATTTACAGATTTCTGTTTCAGGCTGAAAAAAGAACAACAAATAAATCTCATCAGGGCCTTCTGTTGTTGATTTAGTTTAAAATAGCTATAGTTAATAAAACAGATCTATTTCACAGCAGGAAGACAACAGTCACCTAAAACTGAAACTTAATATTTTAATAGTTTATGCACTCTGCTAGCCTAAATTAATATTCAGCGTATCATCTAACCTTTTACAAAGAATGTCTAGTGATTCAGTTAACTTACCAAAACTCCACCCTAGGGGAGGATCAATCTTCAGAATGAAATCCCCCTAAAAGGAAAAAAAGAAAATGTAATTTCAAGAAATGAGAATTGTGACTCTGGCTTAATTTAGTTTAGTGTTATCATTTAATCTAAAATTTTTACACCAGGAATGAAATTCTAAGAGTAAGCCTTGTTCTTCTAAATGGTACTGAGCACTGTGATTCTCTTCAGATGCTACAAGCTGAAGCTGAACACAAGAAGTTTTCATCTAAACAATCAAAAGACAGTGCTGAAGCCCATTCGTGAGTTCTAAAGACACTAGGTTCAGCCACTCACTGTCTTTTAATACTAAACATTCTATTAATTGAGTCTTCCATTAAGCCCTCACATGCCTGCAGTTGAACAAGTTAGCATGTATCTTCAGGAACTAGAGTCACCTCTTAAAACTAGATTTGGCCAGGCACAGTACCTCACACCTATAATCCCAACACTGCGGGAGACCAAGGCAGGAGGGTCACTTGAGGCCAGGAGTTCAAGACCAGCCTAAGCAACACAGCAAGACCCCATCTGTACAAAAAATGTTCTTAAAAAATTAGCTGGGTGTGGTGGCAGGCGCCTATAGTCTTAGCTACTCAGGAGGCAGAGGCAGGAGGATCACTTGAGCCCAGGTCGTCAATGCTGCAGTGAACCATAATCATGCCACTGCACTCCAGCATGGGCAGCAGAGGGAGATCCTGTCTCTAAACAATACACTAACTCATTAATCCAATAAATAAAACTAGATTTTACTTATCAACCCTGGTTTCTCTCTCTTTTTGTTTTTTTGAGATGGAGTCTTGCTCTGTTGCCCAGGCTGGAGTGAAGTGGTGCAATCTCGGCTCACTGCAACCTCCGTCTCCTAGGTTCAAGCGATTCTCCTGACTCAGCCTCCCGAGTAGCTGGGACTACAGGCATGCACATGACACCTGGCTAATTTTTTTGTATTTTAGTAGAGACGGGGTTGCACCATGTTGCCCAGGCTGGTCTCGCACTCCTGAGCTCAGGCAATCCACCTGCCTCAACCTCCCAAAGTGCTAGGATTACAGGCATGAGCTACCACATCCGGCCTCCTGGTTTCTTGAGACTGATACTGATACTACTTAAAAATCAATTAAATAGATTTCAGGACAGACCCAGCTAGTCCATCTCTAGAAATCACTCCTATGCATTCTGGATGAAGAATTAAGTTCAAGAATATTTCCTAGTGTGTTATTTTAAAATTACCATTATTTTAAAATTGGGGAAAGTCTGTATGTCCAAATAGTTAAATTAGTTTGGGTTTGACTCTGACACACTATGCAGCGATTAAAAAGAAGGCAGTAGGCTGAGCATGGTGGCTCATGCCTGTAATCCCAGCACTCTGGGAGACTGAGGTGGGCAGATCACCTGAGGTCAGGAGTTCAAAATCAGCCTGGCCAAAATGGTGAAACCCCATCTCTACTAAAAATACAAAAAAAATTAGCTGGGCGTGGTGGTGGGTGCCTGTAATCCCAGCTATTTGGGAGGCTGAGGCAGAAGAATCACTGGAACCCAGGAGGCAGAGGTTGCAGTGAGCCGAGATCACGCCACCACACTCCAGCCTGGCTGAGACTCTGTCTCAAAAAAAAAAAAAAGGCAGTAGATCTATCTATGCTAATGTTGAAAGCATACTACAGGGGAGAAAATGAAACTGCAGAATAAATCCTATTGTTTGATTCCATTTGTATTAAAAAATATATCAAAATCAAAACTATGTATATTGACTATTCTTGCAACTTCCTATTAATCTGTATTTCCAAATAAAAGGTTTATATGTGGGAGGATGGGATTGTATAGATAGAGGTGTTTGTGGATACGCATCTATGTGCATGTGTGCTTGTGTGTATTTGCATATATGCATATGCATGTGTATCCGTGGACATCTGAATAACTATAAATAGAAAGCAATGTTAGGATGCACATCAAAATTTTATAAGAGGACCAGAAACAGTGGCTCACACCTGTAATCCCAGCACTTTGGGAGGCTGAGGCAGGTGGTTCACTTGAGGTCAGGAGTTCGAGACCAGCCTGGCCAACATGGCAAAACCCCGTCACTACTAAAAATACAAAACATTAGCTGGGCGTGGTGGCAGGTGCCTGTAATCCCAGCTACTCCGGAGGCTGAGGAAGGAAAATGGCTTGAACCTGGGAGATGGAGGTTGGAGTGAGCCAAGATCCCACCACTGCACTCCAGCCTGGGCGACAGAGTGAGACTCCATCTCAAAAGAAGAGGGAAAAAAAAAAAAAAAAGCCTTTATCAGAGTATCAGACGTTATCACTATAGAGGGAGGTAAAATTGGAGGGAAAAGGGTACAAATTTATTTCACATACTTCTAAAGACCTTGACTTTTTTTCACAAAGTTTGTGAATTCATGTATTACTTGTACAATTGTTTTAACAATACTTTAAGCTGCTTGCAAGTAACGGGTTCCATGAAATCAGAGTTTCTCAACCCTGGCACTACTGACATCTAGGCTGTCGTGGGCAGCACTGTAGCACATTTAGCTCCACGCCTGGCCACTACTCACTGGGTAACTGTAGCGCACAGCCACAGATGTCACAACAAAATGTCTCTAGACATTGCCAAATGGCCCTAAAGACACAGAGAGTCACTGTATTCGTCAAGGCAGTTTGTAAGTCATCTCCCTCCGAATGTGGCTAGGATTACCATATTGCACTAATAATTTACAAAACAGATGAGCATTTGCTAGTGTAGGAAAGGGCATGGTTAGTGCAGCCTGGTGAGGCACACTAGTGACTTCCCATCATATGTGACAAGCAGTTCTCTCTTACCTTATCATACAAAGGGATCATAAAGTAACCATTATTAGGGGCACAGTCTGTCTGGTATTTCAAAGTCCGATGCTTGGTGTACAGCTTTATCTGGAAAGGAAGGAAGGAAAACAGAAATCATAACATTGCCTTTGGGAATTAACTACATGTTACACCTGAATGCACTCAGTCAGTATGCATTCACTGAGGACCTACTGTATGCCAGCTTTCAACACGGGGCATTATTGGGGACAGAGGGAAATCAACAAACTCTCCTCAAATCATGTGACTCAATGTTTTTCAGATTAGAAACCACCTACAGCCTATTACAATGCCTTGTTTTTCAATGCTTTTCTGTTTATTTTAGTGGCTGTCTCTAGGTTGCTCGTGTAAGTTTCTGGGTCTCAAACACATTTGCAAACTTTGCCATTAGTAAGGTGCTTATTAACATGCAAATTCCTGGCTGGGCATGGTGGCTCATGCCTGTAATCCCAGCACTTCAGGAGGCTGAGGTGGGTGGTTCACTTGAGGTCAGGAATTTGAGACAAGCCTGGCCAACAAGGTAAAACGCTGTCTCTACTAAAAATACAAAAAAAGTTACCCAGGCATGGGGGCAGGCACCGGTAGTCCCAGCTACTTGGGAGGCTGAGGCAAGAAAATTGTTTGAACCGGGGAGGCAGAGGTTGCAGTGAGCCAAGATCATGCCACAGCACTCCAGCCTGGGAGACAGAGCAAGAATCCGTCTCAAAAATAATAATAAAAAAATAAAATAAAGTAAAATAAAATGCAAATTCCTGGGGCCCACCTCTATTTCTCAACTAAAGGTGTGCAATGAGGGCCAGAAATCTTCCTTACTAACTCTGAATAATTTCAAATACGTGGAGCAACATTCATCTAGAAACTTAATTTTCTCATTACTTTCATTCTCAGAAGAAAAAGAGACTAAAAAGACACTTAATATCTGTCCTCTCTTCAAGGACTCTCTCAAACTCTTACATTCTGAGCATTACCAGACACAAAGTGTTAACCCAGTAAGATGCCCAAATACCATCTGAGTCTTCCACGTGTTGCGTGGCCTTGGGCAAGCTCATGTTCGGTTTCTTCAGGTGTAGACAGAGAGCCACTCCTTGTCATGTGGTTGTACAGATTCACATCAACGCATATTAAGCTCTTGCTACAGAATATGGATTCAAAGAAAAATCAGTTTGCGGCCAGGCATGGTAGCTCATGCCTGTAATCCCAGCGCTTTAGGAGGCCAAAGAAGGAAGATCACTTGAGCCCAGGAGTTCAAGACCAGCCTGGACAACATAGCCAGACCTCATTCCTACTAGAAAAAGAATTAGCTAGGCATGATGGCATGTGCCTGTAGTCTCAGCTACTCAGAAGGCTGAGGTAGGAGGATTGCATGAGGCCAGGAGTCAGAGGCTTTGGTGAGCTATGATGGTGCCACTGTACTCCAGCCTCAGCAACAGCGTGAGACCCTGCCTCAAAATAAAATAAAATAAATAAAATGGAAAAAGCAGTTTGTATTACTATTTAATATCTCTCTCTGAAGAAAAAGGCAACACAGTGTAATATGTAGGGAACATACTGGGCTCAAGGAAAATTTCCTAAATGTACCTGCACAGCTCAACCACTCTGAGGCTCAGTTTCCATGTCTGTAAAAGGAAGCAGTTGGGTCTGATGCATCTAAAAGCCTCACCTCCAAAATGCTAATGCTCTATGACCATGAAACAACCATGACACGAGCTGCAATGAAACAGTCGAATCTTACCAGCTAAGAAGATGTACAAAGTGACTAACTCATAATACAAACATTTGAACATTTGGGAAAGGACTCGTGTGAAATAAGGTTAAGCCTGTATGTAAAGTTCTCTGAGGGCAGTGACCACAACTTCATTCCCCAGTGCCTGAGACGGTGTCTTGCTTACTCTAGGTACTCAGTGAATTTGCTACAGGTGACAAAGAGATTCAGATGCATGCATTTAAGGCAGGGACTGGAAATTCACCAGCCTAGAAGGGTTAGGGAGGCAACATCAAGGGGCATTCATCCAAAGGGATTTGGATCACTACACAACCCAAGCCAAGTGTGGCAGCCCAAAGATTGGCTGGTTTTCCAGAGAAATAAAGAACCCACTCTTTACTATGAAACCTCCTGATTGTTAAAGTATTAGCAACCAGTATAATTTTTTTTTTTTTTTTTACAGTAAGGTCCCTGTTAGAGAACCAAATGTCAGTCTCATGAGAGTATGGAGTTTTGTCTGTTCTATTCACTGTACTGCTATATCCACACCAGGCACAAGGCTTCGGTACGTGCCGGGGCTCAATAAATAGTTGTTGACTCAATGAACATGATGTAAAAACACCCAGGATAGGAGAAAGCTGAAGAAGAACGAAGGCAGTTGCATAGAAACACAAAAAACACAATCAAGAAATGACCATGAAATATCTTGGTTATTTCTACGTCTTTCATAAAGTACAATCAGGACACAGGATGGCAATGTAATCTACATCAAGATGGCCAGTATGAAATGTCTGATTTCAGAATCGGAATTACAAAACAGTGAGTGTCCCAGACCATCTGGACAGGCAGCCCTTGGGCTTAAGGAACACACTTCATAAGGGGTCACAAAACCTGCTCTCTGCTCTCAAGGTCACTATTAGTATGAGGGTGAGGGTGGAGGGGGTGCTTGTCTTTTCCTTCCTTCCAGAATCCCTGGAAACTACAAGTTGCAAGAGGCCTTACCAGGCAGCTTCTGAAATGCCCTGTGCCGTCTACAACCATACCACCCTGAACGTGCCCTGTCCCCAACGCAGACCTAGGAGGTGGAATGGGCACCCAGAAACATGTACCCAGGAAATCCTAGGAGCCCTGCCGCTGCCAGTGGGTAGAGGCATTCAATGCTTGACCTCTGACCTCTTCAGACTGAAAAAGCAGCAAACAAGGGGGCCTTGAAGAAGATCACGGATCCACTCGTTAAAGAAACATATCTGCTGGGTTCCACTGTTTCTCTCCCAACACCATCCTATAGGTACAAAAACTGAGACCTAGAGCAAGGGCAGGTCGCAGAGCTGGTGGGGTGTGGAACTGACTCCCTACCTCTCCCCCAATCCTCAGCAACCCGCTTTGCAGAACACAGTGCTTCATCCTTCACTGCCAGCCCTGGAACAGCTCAAAGGTGCTTTCAGACGATCTTTGGGGTCTTATTCCCCAATCCCTCTCTTTGGCATTTCCCAGCCTCTTCCTTCGTTTTCTCCTAAATTACCTCCGAGGCACCTGCTCTTTTCCTCTTCCTTGTCCTACTCCACCATAAATCCCCTCCCAAAAATGAGGCCCAAGCCTTGCTCTGGTCCCCTCCCATCTACCCTGACAAATGACATTCTGCCCCTACCTCCATCCATCCCTTTCCTCTTTACGGGAACCTTTCTGGGTCATAATCCCACCGGGCTGATAAACATTTAACAGGACTTTACAACTTAACTGAAAAAAAAAAAAAAAAAAAAAAAAAAACCTTCAGCACAAATCTCTAGGGTAATTCCAGTAACTACTCATTAAGGCAATCAGGGCAGCTGGCAACTCTCCATTTTCAGAGGTGGAGGGGAGCGGGAGAAATAAAAATAGCTTTCCGGCCCCAGGGTTTCCAATACTGATCTACTAGATCAGAATCTATGGGATGGGAATTGATGCTCTTTAAAATCATGCCGCGGGGTTTGGAGGAGCAGTGGATTAGAACTTAGGGGGGTTCTGAGCTGTGGAGTTTGGGGGATAAGACGTGGTCTCTAGGTTCTGGAATATGGGTTTGGGGAAATCTGAGTTTCAGGGGGTGTGATTCGAGGAGATCTCAGGTCTGTTTTAAAGAAATGGGGTCTGGGCTCCAGGGAATTTGGGGTCGGGGTTTTGAGGATCTGGAGTCCGGGTTTTGAAGAACCTGAGGTCTGGCACCCCTCAGTCCTTAGACGACCCCATGGTAAGAATCTCCCCTCCAGCGCGACTAGGGAGAGGCTGCAGGGAGCCCGTGGACAGCATAGCCTCGGAAGAGGTAAGGGCTCCAAGGACTCCACACCGCCCGGTGTCAGAGACGAGGCCAGCGCGGCCCAGAGGTGCTGAACCACCGGCCTGGCGACTCGGCGCCGGGGCCGTGGGGCGGGCGCTCACCTCGATGAGCGAGTAGTTGATCTCCACGTCCGACTTGACGAAGCCACCACAGCCCACCACGATGTCCTTCGAGCCGTGCGCCGGCCTCAAGCCGCTCAGCAGCAGCACTACCGCGGCGGCGACCACCGCGGGCCCCGGCGGCCCCGCGCCCTGGCCCACCAGCATGGCCCGGCCTCCCCCAGCTAGGCCCTCCGCAGGCAGCCGGGTCCCGCCCCTCACACCGCACGCTGCGGGCTCCTTCCTCCTCCTAGGCCGGCTGACAGCCCAGGCCCCGCCCCACCGCCGCCGCCAACCGCCGCCGCCGCCAACCGCCGCCGCCGCCAACCGCCCCCAGCCGCCGCCGCCGCCGCCAGCCGCCGCCAGCCGCCGCCGCCGCGCACGCGCGCTTCGACCCCACGCTCACAGCCCCAGAAGAGAGAACTAAGGCGACGCTCGGCAAAGAAACGAGACCATCTCTGCCCTCTAGAGGCCTGGAGGACTCCGCGCAACATCTGAGAGGTGCAACGCAAGGTGCATGCTTACAGGCAGAAGCTCCAAAGATGAATTCTACTTTAGAATTCACCATCACAGCTGGAAAGGACGGGAGATTTTGTTGGCGGAATTATCTAACAACTTTCTCAAACCCTTCTGACCCGTGTATTTCTCAGGTAAAATATATAATCTCACAAAAAGCTTTAGGGCCGGGTGTGTGGCTCACGCCTGTAATCCCAGCTCTGTGGGAGGCTGAGGTGGGTGGATCGCTTGAGCCCAGGAGTTCGAGACCAGCCTGGGCAATATGGCGAAACCCCATCTCTACACACACACACACACACACACACACACACACACACACACGAAAAACGCTTTAGGAATTTGTGTAAGCTGGTCTATTTTTCCATGATAAATGATCGATACTTTTTTAAGCGAAACGTGTTAATGTTAGCATATTAAAGAAAGTATGTAAGTTTTAGTTTAATCCTAGCTCTAATAACGTGTGCCTAAAAACAAATTTTGATGAGTTTTCTTCCCCTAAGGAAGAAGTGCATGCGGTCAGTATACTTTGAATTAGCTCTGCAAGATGAAACGTGATTTGCCTGAAAATAAGTTCAAATCCAGCATATTTTGTCCCAAGAGTGAATTCATATGTACACTGAATTTAACTACCAGTCACCACATCAAAACACACAACAAAGAGGCCGGGCACGGTGGCTCACGCCGGTAATCCCAGCACTTTGGGAGGCCAAGGCGGGCAGATCATGAGGTCAGGAGATCGAGACCATCCTGGCTAACACAGTGAAACCCCGTCTCTACTAAAAATATAAAAAGTTAGCCAGGCGTGGTGACGGGCGCCTGTAGTCCCAGCTACTTGGGAGGCTGAGGCAGGAGAATGGCGTGAACCCAGGAGGCGGAGCTTGCAGTGAGCCGAGATCCTGCCACTGCACTCCAGCCTAGGTGACAAAGCAAGACTCCGTCTCAAAAAAAAAAAAAAAATACACCAAAAAAAAATGCTTTTCCAACCTAATATTAGGAATTCTTCCATTTTGCCTCAAAAAAAAAAAAAAAACCTAGTGCTTTTATTTTGATAGGTTTTGTATTTTGTTTCTAAATGACAAAGTAGGACTGGATTTCCCGCTGCAATTTGCCATTGTGGCTAAAACTTAAGCAATAAACAACTAAGAAGCACAGGTTCAAACTATACAGTAGTCAAACCTTCATGGGGGCAAGGAGGGAATGAAGGGAATGATACATTGACCTCAGGGTCATGATCATGAGTGCATCTGATATCAGTTTCTCGTGCTGCATTTTCACTCAAATACAGTAGACTCTCAACTATTCAGTGACAATGAGAAACCATTTAAATAATTCGTCTATTTATTGGGGTTTGTTATTTATAACCACAATTGAAATAGATGCCTTTTATGCAAATCACCAGAGGATTGAAAACCACCAATTAGAAAGTATTGGCCTATGGAAACCTCTCATCTTACAGAATGGGAAACCGAGGCCCAGAGAGGAAAAGGAAGTTGTCTAAGACTCTCTGCATGCAGCCACAGGTTTTCCAGGAGCTAGAGAGCAGGAATTGGGGCCGGGAGCCATGGCTTACGACTGTAATATGAACATGTTGGGAGTCCGAGGTGGGCAGATCATTTGAGGTCAGGAGTTCGAGACCAGCTCGGCCAACATGGCAAAACCCCACCTCTACTAAAAATACAAAAGTTAGCTAGGTGTGGTGGCGCACGCCTCTAATCCCATCTACTCAGGAGGCTGAGGAAGGAGAATCACTTGAACCAGGGAGCCACAGGTTGCAGTGAGCTGAGGTCTTGCCACTGCACTCCAGCCTGGGCGACAGAGTGAGACTCCGTCTCAAAAAAAAAAAAAAAAAAAGAGCAGGAAGTGGGATCCCCAAGTTTTGTTCTGAACTCACCCCAAATGATTTCTGCTGTGTTCTTGACTTTCTATTTCCCTCAAATTCATCTTCAAATATAGAAAGAAATGAAGCACCAGGACTGTGACAATGCCAATTCATGGGGGCGGGATTGGGGAGTGGCTTGCAGACAGACAGGGATTTAGCTTCCGCATAATTTCCATCAGTTTCCACCAAGACCAGCTCAGATAAGCAGACATGATTTACATGGAAACAGTAGACTTGCCACACTGAGCTTCATGACAAATCCTTGGGTTCTTTCTGTCCCGAAGCTTCCAGAAGACTCAGGCAGGAGGACAGCTGAAGGGGACAGGGGAGGGGGTGCTCCCTGGGCCCAATACTGGATTTAGAGAGACACAAAAAGGTCAGGGAAAACACGCTGTGGGGTACCTGCAGAAGGCAAGAGTAGAAGATGAGGACAGGACCCTGAGAATTAGCAAGGCAGCATGGAGAGTGCAGAGGATTTTAATTCTTCTCCCAAACTGAGCACGTGTGCTTGTCTGTCTAAAAGAGCTGAATATTTCATTCCTGTCTTGAAATGAATACTTGCTCACTGCAACAACAAGGAAATTGGAAAAGAAAACTAGGATTCCCCAAGATCACTGCGTTACCACATTTCCATCTTTTTATCAATGCATTTATGCTAGTATGACATCCAGTCATTTCTAAGAAATGGTGGCTGGGTCTTTGACACTTTGCTTTAAGACCCAAGAGAGGGCTGGGCATGGTGGCTCACACCTGTAATCGCAGCACTTTGGGAGGCCTAGGCAAGAGGACGGCTTGAGGCCAGGAGTTCCAAGGCAGCTTGGGCAACAAAGTGAGACCAGTCTCCACAAAAAAATTAAGAATTAGCCAGGCGTGGCGGTGTGTGCCTGTAATCTCAGCTACTCGGGAGAGGCTGAGGTGGAAGGTTGCTTGAGCCCAGGAGGTCAAGGCTGCAGTGAGCCATGATGGCACTACTGCGCTCCAGCCTGGGTAACAGAGCAAGACCCTGATTCAAAAAAAAAGAGAGAGAGAGAAAAAGACTCAAGAGAGGAAGGTAAATGCTTGGCCTTCTCCGTGTTCCCTGATTTAGGCATATCGTTTTCTTTTTTCTTTAAAAAAACCAAAGCCTATTTTATATTATAATCTCTTTTATTCAATCATCATTTAGCAACCACCTTTTCATATTAATATGTGTCTTCACTGGCATTTTGTTTGTTTGTTTTGAGACAGTCTCGCTCTGTCACCCAGGCTGGAGTGCAGTGGCACAATCTTGGCTCACTCCAACCTTCGCCTCCCAGGTTCAAGCAATTCTCCTGCCTCAACCTCCTGAGAAGCTGAAACTACAGGCATGCACCAAAACACCCAGCTAATTTTTGTATTTTTAGTAGAAACGGGATTTCACTATGTTTGCCAGGCTGGTCACAAACTCCTGACCTCAAGTGATCCGCCCTCATCAGCCTCCCAAAGTGCTGGGATTACAGGCGTGAGCCACCGTGCCCGGCTGCAATGGCATTTTAAACCACTGGTTAGTAACCCATGGCCTAAATTATAACAGTAATAATAAAAGCTAAGTCTTCTGAGCATTTAATGTATATCTGGCAGTGTGCTAAACGCTTGCATAATCTCACTAAGTTCTCCCCACCACTCGGCAGGTAGACAGTGTCCATTCCAGCAGTGAGGGACTGTGACGTGGTCTCCATCCTATCTCCCTCGGATATTATGAAAAATGTCACAGAGTGTACACCCACTGTGATATTAGGAAAAAGCTCTCCCTCGGGTATTAGAATAATATCACAGGGTGTACACTCACTGTGATATCAGGAGTAAAATCACCCTCAAATATAACGAATAATATGCAAGGGTGTACACTCACTGTGATATTAGGAGTAAGATCTCCCTCGGATATTATGAATAATATCACACAGTGTACACCCACTGTGACGCGGTATACCCACTGTGACACGGTACACCCACTGAGATATTAGGAATAATATCTCCCACTGATATTATGAATATCTCCCTCAGATATTATCACACCCACTTTGATATTGGACGTAATATCTCCCTCAGATGTTTTGAATAATATAGGAAGGTGTACACTCACTGTGATATGGAGAGCAATACCTCCTTCAGATATTACAAATAATATCACAGGGTGTAAACCCACTGTGATACTGGGAGTAATATCTCCCTCGGATAATATGAATAATATCCTAGGGTTTACAAACATGGCGTACACCCACTATGATATTAGGAGTACTATCTCCCTAAAATATTACAAATAATATCCCCCCAGTATATAACAGATAATATCATAGGGTGTACACCCACTGTGATATTAGTTATAATAATATCTTCTTGGGATATAAGGAATAATATCACAGGGTGTACACCCACTGTGATATTAGGGGTAATAATATCTACTGAGTACATAACGAATAATATGAGAGAGTGTACACCCACTGTGATATGAGGAGTAATAATATCTACTTAGTACATAATGAATAATATGAGAGGGTGTACACCCACTGTGATATCAGAGGAAGTAATATCTCCAGAAAATTTGACACACTGTGTGATATTAGCAGTAATAACATCTCACCAGGATATAATAAATAATATCACAGGGTGTACACCCACAGTGATATTAGATGTAATAATATCTTCCCATGATGTAATGAATAATATGACAGGGCGTACAACCACTGTGATACTAGGGGTAATAATATCTCCCCAGGATATAATGAATAATATCCCAGGGTGTACACCAACTGTGATATTAGGGGTAATAACATCTTCCGTGAATATAATGAATAATATCACCGGGTGTACACCAACTGTGATAATAGGAATAATATGTCCCCAAGATAAAACAAATAATATCACGGGGGGTACTCCCACTGTGATATTAGCAGTAATGTCTCCCTCGGATATTGCAAATAATATCACAGGGTGTACATCCACTGTGATATTGAGAGTAATATCTCCCTCGAATATTATGAATAATACCACAGGGTGTAAACCCACTGTGATATTGGGAGTAATATCTCCCTTGGATATCACGAATAGTATCACGTGGTGTACAGGGTGTACACCCACTGTGCTATTGGCAGTAATATCTCCCTCAGATATTATGAATAATATCACAGTGTTTACAAACATGCTGTACACCCACAATGATATTAGGAGTAGTGTCTCCCTAAATTATTACAAATAATATCATAGGGTGTACAAACATGGTGTACACCGACTGTGATATTAGGAGTAATATCTCCCTAAAATATTATGAATAATATCACAGGGTGTACACACATGGTGTACAACCTCTGTGATATTAGAAGTAATATGTCCTTAAAATATTACGAATAACATCACAGGGTGTAAACACAGGGATACAGCCACTATGAAATTAGGAGTAATATCACCCCAAGATGTAATCAATACTGTCACAGTGGGTACACACACTGATATTATGGGTAATAATATCTCCAGAAATTTGACGAACAATATCACAGGGTGTACACCCACTGCGATATTAGGGGTAATAACATCTTCCCCAAATATAATGAATAATATCACAGGGTGTTCACCCATTGTGATATTAGACGTAAAAATATCTCCCCAGGATATAACAATACCACAGGGTGTACACCCACTGTGATATTAGAGCTAATAATATCTTCCCAGGATATAATGAATAATATCACAGGGTGTACACCCACTGTGATAGTAGAGGAAATAATATCTCCCCAAAATATAATGAATAATATTACAGAATGTTCACCCACTGTGATATTAGGAATAATAATACCTCCCCAGGATATAACGAATAATATCACAGGGTGTACACCCACTGTGATATTAGGAGTACTAATATCTCCCCAGGATATTACAAATAATATTACAGGATGTACACCCACTGTGACAATACGGGTAATATCTCCCAGGATATTATGAATAATATCACAGGATATACACTTACTGTGATATTAGGAGTAATAATATCTCCCCAGGATATAATGAATAGTATCACAAGGTGTACAGCCACTGTGATACTAGGAGTAACATAGTATCTCCCCAGGATATAACAAATAATATCACGAGGTGTACATGCACTGTGATACTAGGAGTAATATAATATCTCCCCAGGATATAACAAATAATATCACAAGGTGTACATGCACTGTGATATTAAAGAAAATAATATCTCTTCAGGATATAATGAATAATATCACAAAGTATACACCCACTGTGATATTAGGAGTAATATTATATCTCCAATATATAGTGAATAATATCACAGGGGGTACACCCACAGTATATTAGGGGTAATATTATATCCCCAGAATATAACGAATAAATATCACAGGGTGTACACCCACCGTGACAATATGGATAATATCTTCCAGGATGCTACAAATAGTATCAAAGAGTATACACCCACTGTGATATTAGGGGCAATATCCCCACAGAATATTACAAATAATATCACAAGATGTACATGCACTGTGACATTAGGGGTAATATCACCCAAAAATATTACAAATAATATCACAGCATGTACACAATGGTGTACGTTCATTGTGATATTATGATATGCATAGGGTATTACAAATAATATCACAGGGTGTACCCCCCACTGTGATATCAGGAGTAATATCTTTCTGGGAGGTCACAGCGTGTACATGCATGGTGTAAATTCACTGGGATATTAGGACCAATATCTCCCTGGGGTATTACGGATAATATCACAGGAAGTACACACACGGTGTACACCAACTGTGATATTAGGAGTAATATTTCCCTAGGATATTAAGAAAAATATCACAGGTTATACACCTGCTGTGATATTAGAAGTAATATCGGCCTAGGATATTAGTAATAATATCACAGGGTGTACACTCACTGTGATATTAGGAGTAATAGCTCCCTAGGCTATTAGAAATAATACAACAGGGTGCACACCCACTGTGATATTAGGAGTAGTATCTCCCTAAAGTATTAGGAATAATATCACAGGGTGTACACATACTCTGATATTAAGAGTAATGTCTTTCTAGGATATTAGGAATAACATCACAGGGTGTACATGCACTGATATTAAGAGCAATATCTTTCTAGGATATTATGAAATATATCACAGGGTGTACACCCACTGTGACATTGGGGTAATATCTTCCAAGGATATTAGAAATAATATCACAGGTTGTACTCTGACTGTGATATCAGAAGTAATAATATCTCTTCACAATATAACAAATAATATCAGAGGATGTACACCCACTGTGATATTAGAAGTAATAATATCTTTCCAGTATATAACAGACAATATCAATGGTGTACACCCAGTGTGATATCAGAGGTAATAATACCTCCCCAGGATATAACAAATAATATCACAAGGTGTACAACCACTGTGATATCACGGGTAATTATTTCTTTCCAGGATATGATGAATAGTATCACAGGGAGTACCCCCACTGTGATGTTAGAAGTAATAATATCTCCCCAGGATATAATGAATACTATGACAGAGTGACATTCAGGGTAATAATATCTTCCCAGGATATGACAAATAATATCACAGTGTGTACACCTACTGTAATATTAGGGGTAATTTCTCCCCAGGATATAATAAAAAAATCACAGGTTGTACACACACTGTGACATTAGGGGTAATGTCACCCCAGGATATTAGGAACGATATCACAGGGTGTACACCCACTTTGACGTTGTTGGTAATATCTGACCCAGGATATTACTAATAATATCAAAGTGTGTACACCCACTGTGACATTAGGGATAATATCCCCCCTAATATATCAAATAATATCACAGGGTTTACACCCGCTGTGACAATAAGGATAATATCTCCCCCAGGATATTATGAATAATATCACAGGGTGTACACCATCTGTGACATTAGGGTTAATAACACCTCCCCAGAATATAACGAGTAATATCACAGGGTGTATATCCATTTTGATATTAGAAGTAACAATATCTCCCGAGGAAACAAGGAATAATAATACAAGGTTTAAACACACTGGGATATTAAGGATAATAATATCCCCCCAGTATATAACAAATAATATCAATGTGATATTAGTTATAATAATATCTTCTTGGGATACAAGGAATAATATCACAGGGTATACACCCACTGTGATATTAGGGGTAATATCTCCCTAGGAAATTATGAATAATATCACAAGGTGTACACACATGTGTACACCCACTGTGATTTTAGGAGTAATATCTCCCTTGGATATTACAAATAATATCACAGGGTTTACACCTACTGTGATATATGGAGATTTTTTTCCCCTAGAATATTACAAATCATATCACAGGGATACACTCACAGTGATATTATGAGTAATATCTCCCTAGGATATTTCGAATCATATCACAGGGTGTACACCCACTGTGATACTAAAACGAATATCTTTCTAGAACATTACAAATAGCATCACAAGGTGTACACCCACTATGAGATTAGGAGTAATATCTCCCTAGAATATTATAAATAATATCACAGTGTGTACAGCCACTGTGATTTTAGGAGTAATACCTTCTTAAGATATTACGAATAATATCATAGGGTATACACCCACTGTGAAATTAAAAGTAATAGCTCCCTACGATATTATGAACAATATGACGTGGTGTACACTCAAGGTGATATTGGGAGTAGTATCTCCCTAGGAAATTACGAATATTATCACAGGGTGTACACCCACTGTGATATTAAAAGTATTATCTTTCTAGGATATTACGAATAATATTACAGGATGTACTCCTTCCGTGATATTAGGAGTTATATCTCCCTAGGATATTACAAATTATATCACAGGGCGTACACCCACTGTGGTATTAGGTGTAGTATCTCCCTAGGATATAACAAATAATATCACAGGGTATACACCTACTGTTGTATTAGGAGTTATATCTTCATAGAATATTATGAATAATATCACAGGGTGTACACCCTCTGTGATATTAAAAGTAATATCTTTCTAGGATATTATGAATAATATCACAGTGTGTAATCTCACTGTGATATTAGCAGTAATAACTCCCTAGGATATTACGAATTATATGGGAGAGTGTACACCCACCGTGAGATTTGGAGTAATATATCTCTAGCATATTATGAATAATATCACAGGTTGTACACCCACTGTGATATTAGGAGTAAAATCTTCCTCGGATATTACAAATAATATCACAGTGTGTACTCCCACTGTGATACTAGGAGTAAAATCTCCTTCGGATATTACGAATAATATCACAGGATGTACACCCACTGTGATATTAGGAGTAATATCTCCCTCGGATATTTCGAATGGTATTCACCCACTGGGATGTTAGGATAATATCTCCCTCTGATATTACGAATTGTATCAGAGGCTGTACACACGTGGTGTTCACCCAGCATGATATTAGGAATAATATCTCCCTCTGTTATTACGAATTGTATCAGAGGCTGTACACACGTGGTGTTCACCCAGCGTGATATTAGGAATAATATCTCCCTCGGATATTAGGCACAGTCTCTCCCTGGGACTTAGCAGAGCGTAACCCCCCAGTGTTAAATAAGCAGCCACAGCAAGAGGTACAGGGACAGGAACTGAAATGAAGACAAAGATCTGACAAGTTTAAAACATGTATTTAAAATAGAATTTATAAAATGCTTAACCTGCCGACTCAGGAGCCCGCGGGGCAGGGTGGGGTGGGAGTTGGCAGGTGACTGCTTCACCAGCAGAGTAAGACTGCAGGGGTGCGGCCCTCCCTCCAGTGCCCTTCTATTCAGACACCCGAGGGGCCCATGTGCACTCCTGGGATCATACGACCAGAAAACAGGACCCCAGAGGTTTCTTGAGCCTCTGCGTACCAGGGCGGCTGGGTACAGCCCTGCCAGCCCATTGCATAATCTTCTAAGTTTTCCCCACCACCCTCCATTTCAGCAGCAAGTTGCCTGTGACGCGGTCTCCGTCCTCTCGGCCTTGACCCGGTGGTCCCCGTGACTGGACACTTAGGCGGTCACCAGGCCTCCTTGTTACTAACTCCTTGTTACTAACAGCGGATTTGCTTTATCCTCAACCAGGTGAAGTTTGTCCCAGAGCTGCACTAAATCATCACCAACATGATTAAATGGGGTACACTTCAAAAAAGCAGTTGGGTCAGATGTAATCAGCAGTGAACTCAGAATCAACCGAGTGACATTGAGTCAGTAAATCGCTGACTGCCTCAGTTACCCCATATGATAGTTTGGAGGATGGGAACATTCAAAGAGTTGATTTGGAAGGATATCAAGAGTGAAAATTCCAACACTTTAGTTCCTTTAAGTTAAATCCAGGCACTATCTTTCCTGCAAGTCTCCTGTTCCTTTCAGATTGCACAGGTGAGAGTGCTCAGATTAGGGCTGGAGGTTGTAAACTATTGCTCCCACACCGACAGTGCCCCCATGTCATCCATGTATTCTGTGCATTTTCCTGTGCTAAACACTCTCCCAAAACATCGTGGGGCCTGATTCTTCCTCTTTGTTCCAGTGGCCCTGGGTGACTCAAGTGCCCATTCGATGACCAGGACACAGAGGTTTTAGAGAGATGCTCCATGAGGCCCCAGGTGCGAGCCTGTACCCTGCCGGAGCATGAGACAAGGGACAGGGCATCTTCTGTGGGGGTAGTAGGGGTAGTGGTCAGCCAGGCTTGGTGACTCTACTTGCTCACCAGAAGATCCTACACCTGCCACCTCCGATAGATCCACTGCCTCTGTGCCTGCCTGTACTGCTGATGCTCCAGTGGCGAACTCAGCATCCCAGCCTAGGCCCAATGCCACTGAAGGTGGACCTGCCCCCTGAGGACCCAGGAATCTTACCACTCAGCTGTCCCCAGGAGTGCCCACACCCTCATTCTTATCCAGACCCAGGAGCCCTACCCCGGCCTTCCCTCATCAGCTGTAAATGATGATTTACTGCTATTACCATCATCACTGCCTTTAGTGGCCAAGGGCCTTCCAAGGTGCCAGTTCTGGAACGAAAGATGCCCTTGGGAGGTGATGACACTCAGGTACATGGGTGCTCAACAGATTGCTTCCTCCTATCCTCAGTCTTTGCACGCAGCCATTGGCACTCCCATTGTATGGAAGGAAACCAGCCCAGGGTCACACAGCTGGTCAGCAGCAACACAGCTGGTCTCAAATCTAAGGTGCCTGGCCATGCCTCCATGAGGGACTGGCCTGCAAGGGAGGTTGCTCCTGGCTTTGGAGAGCCTTTCCTGGGCTGCACGAATAACCCCCACTGTTTGAGGCCCCAAACTCTGCTCACAACTCCTTCCTTTCCCTGTCTCTGCTTAGGCTATAATGAAGGTGACTCTAGCCACCCTTCATGGACATTATAGTAGTCTCTGCCTTTCACTTTTGGTCTAATCTGAATTCAACCCCCACCTACTTGGTCTCTCCTTTTACAACCAACACAGCCGAAATCTAGGGAATTTTGTTTGTTTGTTTGTTTTTGAGACAGAGTCTCATTCCATTCTGTTACCCAGGCTGGAGTGCAATGGTGTGATCTCGGCTTACTGCAACCTCCACCTCCCGGGTTCAAGGGATTGTCCTGCCTCAGCCTCCTGAGTAGCTGGGATTACAGGCGCATACCACCACATCTGGCTAATTTTTGTATTTTTAGTAGAGACGGGGTTTCACCACGTTGGTCAGGCTGGTCTCCAACTCCTGACTTCATGATCCACCTGCCTCAGCCTCCCAAAGTGCTGGGATTACAGGCATGAGCCACCGCGCCCAGCCAAATCTAGGGCTGCAGCATGGTAGCAGCATACAAATAGAATTGAATTCCATAGTTTTGCTATCCCTGTTTTTTGTTTGTTGTTGTTGCTGTTTTTGAGACAGAGTCTCACTGTCGCCTAAGCTGGAGTGCAGTGGTGCGATCTCGGCTCACTGCAACCCCTGCCTCCCAGGTTCAAACTATTCTCCTGCCTCAGCCTCCCCAGTAGCTGGGACTACAGGCACCCACCACCAAACCCGGCTAATTTTTGTATTTTATTAGAGACAGGGTTTCACCATATTGGCCAGGCTGGTCTGGAACTCCTGACCTTGTGATCCACCCACCTCGGCCTCCCAAAGTGCTGGGATTACAGGCATGAGCCACCACACCCTGCCCCTGTTTTGCTTTTGTTTTGCTTGTTTCTTAGGGTTGTTTTTCTATTTGTGGTAAAGGCATTGGCTTTCCATTTGCAGCATCAATAGAATATTTCCTGTTTACAATAACCTTATGTCATAGTAAATGGTAAAGGGATTTAAAGCAGTGGTTTTCAGCTGCCAGAGGCCTGAGTGAGTTTGGGCACACTCTGTGTGATCGGGCAGAAGAAGGCCTTTGGGAAGTTTAGCTGAGGACTGGGCCAGGAAAGGTGATGGACAGTGGGGGTCTGTCCTGGTCACCAGGCCCCTGGGTCCTGCCCACCTGCTTGGCGCTCCCCACCCATCACTCATGATGCTGCCAAGCCCTCTGGGTATTGTGGCCAAATACCCTAGGAGAAAAGCTGATGAACTTTGTTTCTTGAAATGCACAGATTCCTTGGACATCCCTGGGAGGTCAATCATGAAAGTCAACTTGGTTTTCTCCCCCTCATTTGGTTTCAGAATTTAGAGTCCACATGCACAGGCAGTAAGATGATATAGATAAGTGACATCATCACTCTGTTTCGGATGTTAAAATGTCTAGGTGGGTTAGGGGTGATTTGAGATCACACAACCTTGTGCCACAAAGTGGAATTCCCAGGCCAGAGGGAGACATTTTATTGCCATGTTATGATCTTATCGTTGAGTTTAAAGGCAATTTTGTTTCATTTTGGATTCTTTCTTATGTTTATAAGGGCACTTTGAATTTCCAAGCAAATAATAATTTTGAGTTAGCTTTTAATCACTGACTTCTAGCACAGTTATATGATCAGAAACATGTTGTGTGATTTGATTGCTCTAAAATATATTGAGGTTTGCTGGAACAAAGTAAGTCAGGTTAACTTTTGTAAATGTACCATGGATCTTTAAAATGAATGTATCTACAACATTTGTTCCTGAGATACAGGTTGATGGACGGATGGCTACAAGGATGTGATGGAGATGGTTTACTATTGGGACCTTCCACATCCCGCTGATGTTTTGTTGCTTAGGATATGAACGGCTGAGCGGGGGCTGTAAAACCTCGCACTCTGCTTGGGTATGAGGTTCTTCCTGCCGTCCTGCCATCATTTGTTTTTTAGGTTTTGTCGCCAAGAGTGACCTTGAGGAACCCTGGGAGCTCAGGAAGGAAGGAGCGCCCAGAAGCAGGGACAGGGAGCTGGTTGGGAAGGACAAGAAATCAGGTTTGTGAAGGTTCCAGAGAGGACCTGTCCTTGGGAGGAGCGTGGGGGGCTGAGATGGGGGAGGGGGCATTGGAATGACACCAGGTGGAAGCACTGTGAGCTCACAGGTGGTCCACTGTGAGGCACCACCGGGGCCACCGATTGGTGGAGAGGGAGTATAAAGCCCCAGGATTGCTAAGATAGGGCCCAGACCGAAGAAGGTTTGCTGGAAAGCAGATCCCTGGTCTCCATCTAATTGCTCCTAAGCCTCACGCTCCTTTGCCCCTCGCGTACTGTTGCTTCCCTGATTGACCTTCTCCCTGACCTGTAGCTAAACCTTCTACCAGCGCTTCAGAACTTAATTTGAACCGGATCCTTTCCCAGACCCCTTTCTTATTCTTCTCCTCCTCCTCCCCCTCCAAGTGCCCAACAGCCCCCTTCTCCTCCTTTCCCTTCTCTTGCCTCCCCTCCCCTCCCCCTTCCCTCCCCTTCTCCTCCCCCTCCCCAACTCAGATCTGGGCGCCCGTCCCCATCCCCTTCCCTCCCCCCGCCCTAAGCCACCCCCACCTCTGTCCTGGCTGCCTCAGGGCACCCTGAGAGGACCAGGACATGAGGGTGCAGTGGCTGTTCTTTTGGCTCCTCCCGCTGGGATTTATCAGCCATCAGTCCACCCATGTGAGTAGACGCTGGACCTGCGGGGTTTCTTCCTTGTTACTGGGCTGCGTCACGCAGCATGAAATTACACAGCTCAGGCCTGTAATCCCAGCACTTTAGGGGGCCAAGGTGGGCAGATCAGTTGAGTCCAGGAGTTGAAGGCTAGCCAGGGCATCATAGCGAAACCCCATCTCCACAAAAAATTCCAAAAAAGATTAGTCGGGCCTGGTGGTGCATACCTGTTATCTCAGTTACTGGAGAGGCTGAGGTGGGAGGATCGCTTGGGCCCAGGAGCTGGAAGTTGCAGTGAGCTGAGATGGCCCCGCTGCACTCTTGTCTGAAACAAACAAAATGGACCAAAACAAAGTGAAATGTCATTTGATTTGTGTCACCTGGTTTGATGACTTTTTTTTTTTTTTTTTTTAGACAGAGTCTCACTCTGTTGCCCAGGCTGGAGTGCAGTGGCAAGATCTGGGCTCACTGCAACCTCTGCTTCTTGGGTTCAAGCAATTGTCCTGCCTCAGCCTCCTGAGTAGCTGGGATTACAAGCGCAGACCACCATGCTTGGCTAATTTTTGTATTTTTAGTAGAGACGGGGTTTCACCGTGTTCGCCAGGATAGTCTCAATCTCTTGATCTCGTGATCCGCCTGCCTCAGCCTCCCAAAGTGCTGGGATTACAGGCGTGAGCCACTGTGCGCAGCCAAAATATATAACCTTAAGTGTAAGTTTACTAACTTTGGAAAGTACGTACACCAGCATAACCCAACCCCCTTTCAAGATCTACGTTATTTTATTTTTATTACTTTTTTTTGAGACAGAGTTTCTCCCTTGTTGCCCAGGCTGGAGTGCAATGGCACAACATCAGCTCACCGCAACCTCTGCTTCCCAGGTTCAAGTGATTCTCCTGCCTCAGCCTCCTGAGTAGCTGGGATTACAGACATGTGCCACCATGCCCAGCTAATTTTGTATTTTTAGTAGAGATAGGGTTTCTCCATGTTGGTCAGTCTGGTTTTGAACTCCCAACCTCAGGTGATCTGCCCGCCTCGGCCTCCCAAAGGGTTGGGATTACAGGTGTAAACCACCGTGCCCAGCCAAGATCTACACTATTATGTCACCCCAGAAAGTGAACTCTCACTCTTCCCAGCCAGTCTCTTTCTTACAATAGGTTAGGTTGCTTATTCTGGAATTTCACTTATACAGATGCATGCCATGCCATAGGTACTCTTTTGTGTCTGCCTTATTCTGCTCAACACCAGGTTTCTGAAATCATTACCATTGTTGTATGGTTCTCTAACTCCATCATTTCCATTTCAGACTCAGCATATGCTGAGTTCAACCTGTTGAAGGGCTATCTCTGTTTAATTCACCATCTTGAAAGAAACATTTAAAATTGAGATGTTTTCAAGAATATATAGTTAAATCCTGAGGAATCGATGTAGAAATGGTATCACAAGGTGTCTGAACTTACGCAGGGGAAGTCTTTGTCTTCACTCACATAAGAGTCTAATGGGATTAATATCAACAATCTTAGAGAAATCCCACACTATTCATGCCATTTTCATGATCTCCACCTTGGTAATTTTTTTTTTTTTTTTTGAGACGGAGTCTCACTCTGTCACCCAAGCTGAAGTGCAGTGGTGGGATCTCAGCTCACTGCAACCTCTGCCTCCCAGGTTCAAGTGATTCTTCTGCCTCAGCCTCCCGAGTAGCTGGAACTATAGGCGCGTGCCACCACGCCCTTCTAATTTTTTGTATTTTTAGTAGAGATGGATTTCACCGTGTTAGCTAGGATGGTCTCAATCTCCTGATCTCGTGATCCACCCACCTCAGCTTCCCAGAGTGCTGGGATTACAGGCGTGAGCCACCATGTCTGGCCCACCTTGTTAATTTTTAAGCACTAAAATTTGATACTTATTTGTGAATGAAGTAACCTCTTCATTGTATTTTTTTTTTTACTTATGCTGAGCTTTAAATGACAAAGATTCACATAATCCAAGAGAGAAGTATTATTTAGAGGGATTCTTTTATCATGTGATATATAATAAATGCATCCAATGTTACACATCAATTTAAAAAACTAGTAAATAACTTTTAAGTAAAGATAACTACTGGCCAGTGCAGTGGCTCACACCTGTATTCCCAGCACTTTGGGAGGCCGAGGCAGGTGGATCATGAGGTCAGGAGTTCGAGACCAGCCTGGCCAAGAAGGTGAAACCCCGTCTCTACTAAAAATACAAAAATTAGCCGAGCACGATGGCAGGCACCTGTAATCTCAGTTATCAGTAGGCTGAGGCAGGAGAATCGCTTGAACCCGGGAGGCAGAGGTTGCAGTGAGCTCAGATCATGCCACTGCAATCTAGCCTGGGTGACAGAGCAAGACTTTTTCTCAAAACAAAAAGAAAAGATAATTACTTTATACTTAGCTTGTCCTACCCATGAGTGACGGGCTGCATGTGGCCCAGGACAGTTTTGAATGCAGTTCAACACAAATTTGTAAACTTTCTTAAAACATTATGAGATTTTGGCCAGGTACAGTGGCTCATGCCTGTAATCCCAGCACTTTGGGAGGCTGAGGCGGGCAGATTACCTGAGGTCAAGCATTCGAGACCACCCTGGCCAACCTGGCAAAACCCCATCTCCACAAAAAATACAAAAATTTGCTGAGTGCACTGTCAGGTGTCTGTACTTCCAGCTACTCAGAAGGCTGAGGCAGGAGAATCACTTGAACCTGAGAGGCAGAGGTTGCAGTGAGCTGAGAGCACGCCACTGCCTTCCAGCCTGGGTGACAGAGTGAGACCCCATCTCAAAAACAACAAACAAAAACAAAAAAACGGCTGGGCACGGTGGCTCGCATCTGTATTCCCAGCACTTTGGGAGGCTGAGGCAGGCAGATCGCCTGTCAGGAGTTCAAGACCAGCCTGGCCAACATGGTGAAACCTCATCGCTAGTAAAAATACAAAAATTAGTCAGGCATGGTGGCAGAGACCTGTAATCTCAGCTACTCGGGAGGCTGAGGCAGGAGAATGGCTTGAGCCCAGGGGCTGGAGGTTGCAGTGAGCTGAGATTGCACCACTGCAATCCAGCCTGGGCAACTGAGCGGAACTCTGTCTCCAAAAAAAAAAAAAAAAAAAAAAGGATTTTTTTTTTTTAGATCATTAGCTATTGTTATTGTTAGTGTATGTTATGTGTGGCCCAAGACAACTTTGCTTCTTTAATATAGCCAGGGAAGCCAAAAGATTGGATATCCCTGCTTTATACCAAGAAAGATGACACCCCACATTTGCAATGCCCAAAAGCACTACCAGCCATCCGAAAAACATGAGACTTCTAACTTCTGTTCTTTTTTGTAGCAGTGGAATCCCACAGTGATATCTGAGGGATGTGGTTAGCTTTTGGAGGAGGTTGATGGTTTCTAAGGATGATTCTTTCTGAGTGAAATATTGTCAGTGTCATTGACCTTTTCATTATTTCAACTATTGTTATTCCAGGTTATCCATTCTCTGCATGACCATTTTCATCCTGGGACTGACTTTTGTGGAATTCCGCGGATAGTTATCATTATTGTGTTTCTGGGAATTTCTACACTTGCCATTTTCCTCTGGAAAACTAATCTTTGTGTGAGTATACTAACTTTCTGTAGAGGTATACTTGTAATCACAAATAAGAAGAAATTATTTAAAACAATTCACGTTTCTGGACTTCATTATGAATATGTGGTTTTACCCAAAAAATCAGCGAAATGATTTATTAGCATAAGAATTATGAAAATATCTGCCATTTACATTATGAAAATTAAATAGGTTGGTGTTTGTTTAAGAGAATGTCAACAGAGCTTTCGGTCAAAAACAAGTTTTTTTAAACTTTGTGCTATTTATCAGAAATGGAGTATGAGGTTTCATCACTTAAATAGGAAATTGTTTCTAAACTCTTCTGCTTTAGTTCTATCATATGGGTGGAAGGAAAGCTTCCAATATCCTCTCTAAAGATTCACTGCAGAAATGAGCTGACAACAGAGAGCTTAACAGGAAAAGAAAAACATAGAACAGGCATAAACATGGGAACCAGCTGAAAAATGAGGCTGCTAGAAGGGCCAGATGGTTGATGCTTAAAGAGCACCCTCTTCTGAGGGGAGAGGGAGATAGATGGAGATGTAGGCAATTTAGAGGGGCAGCAAACGATTTCTAGGGGAAATGAAAGAGCCCAAGGAACAAACAATCGGCCTGAGACAAAGTTCCTCTGAGGTCATAGGGACGAGGTGACAAACTGCCGGAAGGTGAAGGGCAGAACTGCACTGCTTCTCATGATGCAGAGAAAGCCCCAGAGAATCTCTTAGAACTGCCCTCCAGAGAATCAATGAAAAGTGTGTCTGGGCAGGGTAATTTTGAATGACATCATTCAAAGTGCCTGTTCCCAGTTGCAACTGGATTGTGATCAGTATGTCAAAAGTCTGTACTTGGTAAGAATTTGGCTGCTAAGTGCCATAATTTGTCTTTTGAGACTTTTTTCCATTGGGTAAGTTGAGCTCTACATTTTCTCTTGCCATTCATGACGGTAAAAATGTGGTTGTCGGGGGGCTGAACCTCCTTCTGAACAATGATCCAAGATAAAAGTACTAATACCACAATGCTTTTTTATATTCAAGGGAAGAGGTAGTATGTTTCAGTTTTACCACCTAGATAATTACACGTCATTTGGCACTGCCTTTCAAGATATGTAGAAAACAGAAAATATATGAGTTATGAAGATATCTAGGCACATTTAACATTCTCTACCCCACTTAGTCCTGAACAGAGAATTTTCGGTATAAATTGGGGGAAGTTTTTTTTTTTTTTTCCAGCCCCCAGACGAGTCTCCCTCTGTTGCCCAGGCTGGAGTATGATGGTGTGATCTCAGCTCACCGCAACCTCCACCTCCTGGCTTCAGGCGATTCCCCTGCCTCAGCCTCCCAAGTAGCTGGGATTACAGGTGCCCACCACCATGCCCAGCTCATTTTTGTATTTTTAGTAGAGTCGGGGTTTTACCATGTTGGCCAGGCTGGTCTCAAAACCCGACCTCAAATGATCCGCCCACCTAAGCCTCCCAAAGTGCAGGGATTACAAGCATGAGCCACCACGTGAGCTGGGGGAAGTTTTTAAATTTACCACTTTTTAACAATTCCATTTAGGAAAGTTCAGTTGAGCTGTTTGACTTGGACAGCTTTGCACCTTCTCATCTTTGTCCTTGTCATCTAGTCATCTATACCACTACCTCCTAAGCAGGGACATCATGGGTGCCATGAAGCATTCATGCATGACGGCATTTCTTTGCTTCTCATTTCTTCATGTGTTTGACATTTCTCCTAGCTCCAAACTGGGCCAGCTACCTTTCTTATGAAATCTAGCAGTAACTATGGGATAGATGTGGTTGCTCTTTCATCTTTTTGGATTACCCATTGCTTCTCTTGAAATCCTAGCACATGTTTTGTTTTTTATCCTATGTGCAGAAATCAGAAAAAAACAAATTCTACAAAGAATTTGAAAGATATTACTTCAGGCCAGGTGTTGTGGCTCATGCCTGTAATCCCAGCACTTTGGGAGGCTGAGGCAGGTGGATCAATTGAGGTCAGGAGTTCAAAACCAGATGGGCCAACGTGGTGAAACCTCATCTCTACTAAAAAGACAAAAATTAGCCTGGCATGGTAGCGGGCACCTGTAATCCCAGCTACTTGGGAGGCCGAGGCATGAGAATCACTTGAATCTGGGAGGTGGAGGTTGCCGTGAGCCAAGGTAGAGCCACTGCACTTCAGCATGGGTGAGAGTGATGCTCTGTCTCAAAAAAAAAAAAAGTTATTTCAATGACTACCTCAGGAGATTCATAGGTATCTGACCCACACCTGAGATGGGATTTGCATTGCATCTTAGCTATGATGAGAACAAATATTTAATATCTTAGAAGATTAAAAGCATACTGTGATAATGTGGAAATCTTGGTGGGAATTCAGTCGTTAGTGAGAATGTTTTGCGTTAGGTTCAAACCAGCCTCAATGAAGCTGATGTGAGGGAAGGGAAAGTGGACTCTGAGTAGAGCAAGGACAGAAGGAAGATGTTCCAGTGCAGATCAGGAAGGAGCAGGGGGTGAAATGTTACAAATTCTAGAACTCAGAAAGCTGAAGGTAATTACTTCCTTTTCAAGTTGTGAAACATGTTAACCTGTGGTAAAATACTTATAACATGATAATTACCATCTAACCGTGTTGAAGTGTACAGTTCAGTTGTGTGAAGTATATTCATGTCATTTTTTTTTTTTTTTTTTGAGACAGAGTCTCACTCTGTCACCAGGCTGGAGTGCAGTGGTGTGATCTCGACTCACTGCAACCTCTGCCTCCTGGGTTCAAGCAGTTCTTCTGCCTCAGCCTCCCGAGTAGCTGGGACTACAGGCGTGTGCCACCATGCTCAGCTGATTTTTATATTTTTAGTAGAGACGGGGTTTCACCATGTTGGCCAGGATGGTCTCCATCTCTTGACCTTGTGATCCGCCTGCCTCGGCCTCCCAAAGTTCTGGGATTACAGGCGTGAGCTACCGCACGTGGCCCATTTTTTTTTTTTTTTTTTTTTGAGACAGAGTTTCAATCTTGTTGCCCAGGTTGGAGTGCAATGGCACAATCTCAGCTCACCACAACCTTTTCCTCCCAAGTTCAAGTGATTCTCCTGCCTCAGCCTCCCGACTAGCTGGGATTACAGGCATGCACCACCATGCCTGACTAATTTTGTATTTTTAGCAGAGACAGGGTTTCTCCATGTTGGTGAGGCTGGTCTCGAACTCCCGACCTCAGATGATCCACGCACCTCGGCCTCCCAAAATGCTGGGATTACAGGAGTGAGCCACTGCGCCCGGCCTCATGTCATTCTTTTGTGTGTGTGAGTGTGTGTGACAGAGTCTCATTCTGTCGCTCAGGCTGGAGTGCAGTGGTGTGATCTCGGCTCACTGCAACCTCTGCCTCCCGGCTTCGAAGGGTTCTCTGCCTCAGCCTCCTGAGAAGCTCAGATTACAGGTGCCTGCTGCCATGCCCGGCTAATTTTTGTATTTTTAGTAGAGACGGGATTTCACCATCTTGGCCAGGCTGGTCTTGAACTCCTGACACCGTGATCCACCCGCCTCGGCCTCCCAAAGTGCTGGGATTACAGGCATGAGCCACCACGCCCGGCCGTCATTCTTAAATTATTATTTCCTAGGTGTCTTTCCTGAAGACTGTCTTAAAGTCACGAAATGTACATGACAGATCCACGGATGTACATTGGAAAGCCTGGAGGTCCAATAGCCGTAGCCAGGAAGGTAAGGCTGTGTTGCAGTCCCCATAGTGTGGAAATGAGTTTGCCCTGGAAAGGGAAAGAACAGCTTCTTGCCCTCAGGTTTCTCACCTTCTCCTCTCCTCACCCTCACCAAGGGCAAAGGTCCACTCATATGCACACAAAGAAAAGGGTTTCTTCCTTTCCAGGAATTAAAATTGGCATGGAAGACCTCTATACTTCACGGAGATATATGGAAGCCAAAGTTCGAGCTGAAGTCCATAAGGTGACGACGAAGGTCAACAGTCATTACAAAATCAATGGACAGAGGAAGACTCCCAAGGAAGAGTAAGATGTGCCTTGACACAAATACTGTTGTATGAACCATGTGCCCGTCAAAGTAGACAACTGTAAAGTCCTTGGGAATATTTTCTACAATATTTGTGGCAAATTCAGTGGGTTCAAAATTGAGTTTGTCCTTTCTGCTTGATTAGTTTAATCTGCATATTTCCTTTCCCTTCCTACATTCTTGTTTGTAATTTTTTCAGGGGAAGAGGAGGTGCTAGTACTGGCATTAGTTTTCCTTTCTCTCTCTTTTTTTTTTTTTTTCCCTGAGACGGATCTTTGCTCTTGTTGCCCAGGCTGCAGTGCAATGGCACAATCTCGGCTCACTGCCTTTTGGGTTCAGGCAATTCTCCTGCCTCAGCCTCCCAAGTAGCTGGGATTACAGGTGCCCACCAACACGCCCAGCTAATTGCTGTATTTTTACTAGAGATGGGGTTTCGCCATGTTGTCCAGGCTGGTCTCGAACTTCCAACCTCAGGTGATCCACCCGCCTCAGCCTCCCAAAGTGCTGGGATTAGAGGCGTGAGCCACCACACCCAGCCTTTTTTTTTTTTTAAATTTTGTGATAGAGTCTCGCTCTGTCGCCCAGGCTGGAGTGCTATGGCAAAATCTTGGCTCACTGCAACCTCTGCCTCCCAGGTTGAAGCAATTCTGCTAAGCCTCCCGAGTAGCTTGGATTACAGGTGTGTGCTGCCACACTTGGCCAATTTTTTTTTTTTTTTTTTTTTTTGAGACAGAGTCTCACTCTTTTACCCAGGCTAGAGTGCAGTGGCATGATCTTGGCTCACTGCAACCTCCACCTCCCAGGTTCAAGTGATTCTTATTCCTCAGCCTCTTGAGTAGCTGGGACTACAGGCATATGCCACCATGCCCGGATAATTTTTGTATTTTTAGTAGAGGAGGGGTTTCACCATATTGGCCAGGCTGGTCTACAACTCCTGACATCATGATCCACACACCTCGGCCTCCCAATGTGCTGGGATTACAGGCGTGAGCCACCGCGCCCAGCCCAATTTTTGTATTTTTAGTAGAGACAGGGGTTCACCATGTTGGCCAGGCTAGTCTTGAACTCCTGACCTCAGGTAATCCACCTGCCTCAGCCACCCAGCGCGAGCCACAGCGCCCAGCCTGGATTGTTGAATTCAATGCTTGGGTCACCTCCAGATTCATTTTCACAGTCTTTCACGTTTTGGTCATATTACATTGTATTTTGCTGCCATATGCCTGATCTTTTTTTGTTAAATGTGAGATACTAGTTAAAAAATATTTAGCAATGAATTGAGGCCTAGCAGCATGTTATCTTGTTGCAGAAGAGATGGGAGTCTACTTCCGGGGGATGGTCAGGGGTCCTCCATACAGGCTGCAATGGAGGTCGTCAGTGCAGGCTCAGTCCCTACAAAGGCCAGGGTATTTCCTGTCCACCTCTATTCTGATGTGTGACTCTTCTGGGTCTCAACCAGAGCCAGTGGACTTCAGTACGGCTCGCTTTCATTGGCAGACCCTCAATCCACTTGTTTTCCATGTAATTCCATGCATGTGTGCAAAAGCTGCTCTGCTTCTTTGCATCTCAGTAGTCCCTTCTGGAATTCAGCAATGAAACTCAGGGAAATGGGTTCCAAATGCGAGGCTGACTTTTGTCCTGGGTTTCCTTCTTCTCTGTCTTGACCTCATGTCTGTTTACTGCCATGTTAGCAATTTGATGTATTCAATCATGGGTTTTATTCTGTTTGGTGTCCCCCATTGTTCTCATCAGAGATCAGAAGCTTCAGATGCACTTATGTCAACTCAAGAGTAGAATGCTTCCTTAGCTTCCCTCCAGAGTCAGGGTTTGTGTTTCTAGTTCCCAAGTGCACAGCAGGAGTAGTGATGTCCTCACTGTCTTCTTATTTGCATTAAACTGTGAGCTCCTTTAACGTGGGGACAGAACCTGCTCCCATTGCATTCTCAGCACCTCACCACATACTCCTTGTTTGAGGCCACTCCAGAGAGCATGTGCTGAAGGATGCCCTGTGGTCAGAAACAAGTTCATTAACTTTCTCTTTGAAGTGTTTTTGTCTCTGTTTCCTAGCTTTCTGGGAATTTTCACAGGCTTCCTATAAAACCAAGTATCAGGTGAGATCCTCAGGATCAGGAGCATGAATCAAGTGGTGTGAGGGCAACACAGCAAACTTAGCTTTTTAGGCCATTTTCTTTTTCTGCTCACACTCTCTGTGAACTGAACCTTGTTAAAGTCAGTCAACACCAGGGTGGATGGTTTGCAGTTGTCATCTATTTTCAGCACATAACACCCTGACTTAGGAGCCATTCTGATCATTTCTCATTCAATAGATGCGCCCAGCATTCAGATTGCCTTTTCTCTCAACCAGGATCTTTAAAGTCGATGACAAGGGTTCCAGTCCTGAATCATGGCAAAGTGCAGTAGTGAACTGCAGGGTTAATGACACCATATTCTGGAAGGATCTCTATGGCTGATGGTCTCCGTGCTGGCATCAGCCTGTGACTGAGAATCAGGTCTCCCACAGGAGGAGTCAGATGAGGAACAATCCTCTGCTTTCGATGGAGTTAGTTGTGATGAGTTGGTGAGGTCTGGTTTTTCACACTGAACTAAAATGAGCTTTCACTGTGTCAAGCACAAGACTGACCCCAGAGACACACATAGTGCACCTCACAGAAGCTTTTAATAGTCTTTATTTACTAAAGAATAGAACTAACTATAGAACTATGAAGATGAGCTGGAAATGACAGGTGACTTGCCAGCAAGCCAGAGTGTGATTTTTCTTTGTCCCTCAATGGGAGGTGTCAATTCTCCCTTCGGTTGTGAGAATCGGTTCATTTATGGGAATGTTGCAGGGGGGGATCTTTGAATCACAGCCTTCAGATGCCAGAAGGGAAGAGGGAATCCCACATGGGCTGGCGGATCATGTGTGTGCATTTCTCTCCCTTCTAATCTCAGGAAGCTAAGAATGAAAGAATGTGAGCAAGCAGAAATGGACAGGCAGCTATCAGAGGCAGAGGAAAATGGGAAATCAATTATGAAAGAAATAGACACCTACATGTGAGTTCAGAAACTGAACCCCACCCTCTTGGGAAACCCCCATTGGAGACGGGGTTGTTTTTAACCTTTGTACAATGTTTAGACCCAGTAAATGCAGAAATAGAAACAAACGGTCAGAAGACATATCGAGAGAGAGAGAGAGAGAGAGAGTTCACAAAACAGAAAACAAAGTACCTTAAGATTTACCAGTGACCAAAAGATGTGAAGTAGCAAAACGTCTCCTGATCCCACTGCCACCTAGACTGTGTGGAAACTCGGTTCATACCAGCCATTCTAGGGGTGGGGTGGGTTGTTGTCATCCTCAGGAAAGTCTGTTGTTGTAGGATCAAACACATCCTTCAAAAGGACTATGCCTGTTTATAAGCCCAGCTGTTTCTGCCCTGTGAAACACGGCAAGGATATTAATACAAAGAGAATAGAGGTTTATGATAAAAGATGCTCAATGAAGGATGAATTAGGGATATACTGAGAATGGGGAAGGAAATTGTCAACTCAGAAGTCAGCAGGCAGTAAGCAAAAGAGGAGGAATCAATATAGCAACAGTTTGGATCAGACTGTACTGATTTTTAGTTTTTGTTTTTGTTTTTTTTCTGAGATGGAGTCTCGCTCTGTCACCCAGGCTGGAGTGCAATGACGTGATCTTGGCTCACTGCAACCTCCACCTCCCAGGTTCAAGTGATTCCCCTCCCTCAGCCTCCCAAGTAGCTGGGATTACAGGTGCCTGCCACCACGCCCGGCTAATTTTTTGTATTTTTAGTAGAGACGGATTTTCACCATGGTCTCGATCTCCTGACCTCGTGATCCGCCCGCCTCGGTCTCCCAAAGTGCTGGGATTACAGGCGTGAGCCACCGCGACCGGCTCAGACTGTGCTTTTATAGCCATCTGAAATTCGTTTTCTAGGTATAGATAGATTGTGTAAGGGTACAGTTCTGAGGATAACAGAAACATGGCAGGTTATTTAAAATCATCCTGAAAGTGGTGCTTTATCTGATGAAAGTGATTGTAATCCATAGGAAATTGTTTCACGCTGCGGAAAGGTTGCGGCGGCGGGCAGAGGACTACTACAGACGCAAAGTAAGGAGCTTCCTCCCCGCAGTTGCAGGATTGTTCAGTGCTGATGTAGATGATGGCACAGCCCTTAGACTCTCTCAACATTCAATTTCTCATGTGTTGGCTTTTTCAGATCACCCCTTCTGCAAGAAAGCCTCATGCCAACTGGGTAAGTTTGTTTGTTTTCTTTGCTTTTGGACATAGTCTGCCAGGTCAGGACATGGATGTGTTTTTCTGCCCACAGCTCTGTGCTCAAGCCTTGCAGAGGAAGATGGCAGAGAGGAAGGCTGCCTCCAAGCAGCAAAGGTAGGTCATTGTGATGGACATTTTAAAGGATGTTTTTGTTTTAAGATAAAGCTTTGAGTGTCTAGTAAAGAACATGGTGTTTTAATTCTTCAAGTCAATTCTTTCTATGTCTTCTAGGTGTGAAATGAGGGAAAAGCAGAGAGTGCCAGAGAGACACAGGAGTCAGGAGCCAGTCCAGGGAGGACCGGGCCTAGAGAACCCTTTCTGGAGGGGTAGGAGCTCGCTGTGAAGGCAGCCGCTGAATTTCTGCTGCACAATCCGCACACCCTGCTTCTCCTTTTGGGGATGAGGGCTCGGGTGGGGTAATGGTTATGTTTCCTGGACACAATTCCAAGCACTTATAAAGAGAACAGTTGTCTCGCTGGGTAGCAGGACCCTATTTTTCTCAGGTGCCCTGGCTAATGGCTCTTGGCTAGTCCTCTGTGAATGGTGGAGCTCAGGCCGCTCCACTGACTGTGGACATTGCCCCACCCTGATGTCTTGGTTACTTTTAACTGAGATGAGCCTAGAAGGCACATGGGCCAGCTCCCCTTTCCACCTTGACTCAGTGTGAAGGATTTATTTTTCTTTCATTTGAGAAAACAACAATAGCACTTTAGAATGGGAGCCACATGTGCTGATGAGAGCAGAGATTTTCTGGCCATGTCTTCATGGATCAATATTGTAGCGTGAGATCTGCTTTAAGAAAAGAAGCATTTATTTACATTTTTTGGAACTTTCTTCATTATTTTTGTTTAAGTTGTTTATTGTCAACTATATAACTCCATTAGTAAGTTAAATTTCTATGTAATCTTACTCCTCTAACATTTGAAGTGTAACCCTAAAACTTTCCAGTTAATTTCTGTAGCTCTTACCTTTTCTCATGACTGTTCATCTCTTTATGTCCATTTCTGTTCATAAGTATTGATAATACCTGGCCAGGTATGAAAGTTAGATTAACTATGAATCCACAGAATTTTAAATGTCCCTATGGCTTGAAGAAGAGGAGCAGTGCTGTTCCTGTCCAGGGTTTATTGATATTCTTCCAACCATGGCTGTTCCTATTTTAATTTGAGTCTGTGCTCACATGATGAGTGATTTCCTCTGATGTGTACTGATTTAGAGCTCATTTCCAGCTGGTTAGAGCCCACCCTGTTCACAGCCTGTTGAGAGTTAAGAATACCCCTGGACCAGGGCTCTGTGGTATCTTCCTCAAGGATGAGGGTCCAGAGGGCTCCAGAGTCCTCTGAGGCATGTGGTCAATAAACCCTGTGCCTCTGGTAAGGGACCTGTGTGGCAGAGAGTGAGATGGCAGCGGAGGGTGTGGAGGGTTTCTTATTCTGCACAGAAGATGCAAGCCAGATTTAGCCCCATTCCCTTCTCTGGCCCTTAGCAGATTCAGGACCTCATTCGGTTCCCATGAGGAACAGCAGCTGCGTCCCAGCTGAAAACAGAGAGAAGACAAAGGTAAACGCTGGGGACATTTTCACTCTTCCTATATCAGGACACTTTGGTCTTTTCCGACAATGCCCTCTCCTGGCCTGGCCTCTGCTCTGTGGGTTCTGTGGTGCCTTTTCTGTCTCGACTTCTTGAGAAGCAAAATCTTCCCCCATGAGCCTTCAGGCTTCTCCATTCCCAGCTGATCATCGTTGGTGGCACCTCCAGAATCCATAAAAGCTCAGGGGCCGAGGGCTGAAGGGCTTTTACTGTTCTGTTTCCAGAAATAACATGAGGAGGCACCACTGACCTCCACTACTGTAGGTCTCATGGCGCAGTGAACTCTGACTGATCCACTTTACCCAAGATGTTGTGGGGTCTCATTTCCAAAATATGTAGGATTTTCTTTCTTTTCCTGTGATTTTGTTTGCATTCTGCTATAATGTAGGTGATTAACGTTTTGTGCAATTTTCAATGCTCTTTCACATGCTGGCTGTGAGGGAGGAATGAGGATAGACATAGACATTCCCATGTCTCAAACATGCTTCTTTGTTACTCTGTTATGACTCTGTCTTCCCTGGGGCAGGACCCCAGCCTGCCTACATTTGCAGACAGACACAGTGGCATGTGGAGACAACGGTGTGTCCCAATGATTTTACTCCCCAGCTGTGGGCAGTACTCAGTGGAAGGGTGATATTATGACCCTGATACTGCTATTTTGAAACCTGGAGGATGGAAAGGTGCAAAAATCTATCACCAGCAACAGAAGGTGCAGCCTGTGTTGGTGGTGGTAATTTTGTCCTTCAAATGAATATGTGTGAAAACATTTTCTCCTTTGGCCCCACAGGTCAGAATGGCTGCAGTGGGGCATCATCATTCCTCAGGATTGCCCTACTGGCCCTACCTCACAGCTGAAACTTTAAGAAAAAGGAAGGGCCACCAGGCACCTCCTCCAACTCAGTGTCATCTGGGAGGTCAACCACCTCCCTCAGCTAAAGGTCATCTGAGACCTCTGAATCTTTCTCGACTACAGTGTCGGCTAGGACCTCAACCACATTCTACAACTGATGATTTTCTGAGAAGAGATAAACTTCAAGTCGAGTGTCCCCTGGGACCTGTATCATTCCCTCCAGCTGAAGATTTTGTGAGCCTCAAGACACCTCCCGAGTGTCTTCTGGTACCTCTTCCACCCTCTCCAGTTGACGACTTTCTGACACCAGAGAAACCGCCCGTCCAGTGTTGCCGGGGACCTGTACCATCTCCTCGAGCTCATAATGTTAGGAAACGCAAGACACCTCCCGACTCTTTTTTTGTACCTCTTCCACCTTCTCCAGTGGATAATTCTCTGAGCCTCAAGACACCTCCCGAGTGTCTTCTGGTACCTCTTCCACCCTCTCCAGTTGACGACTTTCTGACACCAGAGAAACCGCCCGTCCAGTGTTGCCGGGGACCTGTACCATCTCCTCGAGCTCATAATGTTAGGAAACGCAAGACACCTCCCGACTCTTTTTTTGTACCTCTTCCACCTTCTCCAGTGGATAATTCTCTGAGCCTCAAGATACCTCTCGAGTGTCTTCTGGTACCTCTTCCACCTTCTCCAGTTGATGATATTTTCACACCACAGCCACGTCCCATCTACTGTCGCCTGGGACCTGGACCATCTTCTCAATCTGATGATTTTCCGAGAGTCAAGACACCTCCCGAGTGTTTTTCTTACCTCTTCCACCTTCTCCGGTTGATGACTCTCTGAGCCTCAAGTCACCTCCCGAGTGTCTTCTGGCACCTTAAAGCACCGAGGTGCTTTAGTCAACTGAGTCTGCCCAAAACTAAAAAGCATCCATTCAAAAGTACTTCACTCAGGAACAAGGCTGAAGTTGGTCAGCTGGAACAGAGAGAGAGAGTCCATTAGAGCCACATGGAAACCAAAGCCCTGGGTTCATATTACTGAGCAGGTGGAACTCACTTGTACAAAGGGCCAGTACATCAGTCCGCTCTGGAATTTAAAAAAAAAAAAAAAAAAGCAACAACTTAATTAGAATGCCTTTTATTTTTTATTCATTTATTTTGTTTTTTATTTTTTGAGACAGGGTCTCACTCTGTTGCCCAGACTGGAGTGCAGTGGTGCAATCTTAGCTCACTGCAACCTCTGCCTCCTGGGTTCAAGCAATTGTCGTGCCTCTGCCTCCTGAGTATCTGTGATGACAGACGCATACCACCTCACCTGGCTAAATTTTGTATTTTTAGTAGAGACGGGTTTTCACCATGTTGGCCAGGCTGGTCTTGAACTCCCGACCTCAGGTGATTCGCCCACCTCGGCATCCCAAATTGCTGGGATTACAGGTGTGAGCCACTATACCCGGCCTAGAATACCTTTTAGCCACACCAAACAATTGCACAGTTCATTCCATAAAAAAGTAAGAAATACTAGGCCAACGAGATGCCAAGGTAGTATTATATTTCAGACTAAGCTGATTAAATTAGACTACTAAGGCCTCTAGAGTGAGGGGGTTGGGGAGTTGTGGGGAAAAAAGCTATTAGGTACAAGACATTTCTATTAATTATATATTTAACATCAGAATGAAAAGTCTACTAGAATCAGTACCAATTCTGGAAGACAGCCGCTTTGGAAATGACAGCATGTATTTATGCATTGCAATTTCCTGGTTACCATGAACAAATGATGCAGGAATATATTTGTAAATACAGAATCATCAATGAATTCTCTTTTTTAAAATTAATTATTATTTCTTTTTCTGAGACATGGTATCTCTATGTTGCACAGGCTGGTCATGAACTCCTAGGAAAAGCAACAGTCCCACCGCAGCCTCCCAAAGTGCTGGGGTTACAGGCATGAGCCACCTCACCCTGCTGAATTATTTTATTTATTTATTTTGTTTGAGATGGAGTCTCATTCTGTCGCCTAGGCTGGAGTGCAGTGGCAAGATCTCGGCTCACTGCAACTCTGCCTCCTAGGTTCAAGCGATTCTCCTGCCTCAGCCTCCTGAGTAGCTGGGATCACAGGCACCTGCCACCATGCTCGGCTAATTTTTGTATTTTTAGTAGAGACAGGGTTTCACCATGTTGGCCAGGCTGGTCTTGAAGTCCTGACCTCAGGTGATCTGCCTGCCTCGGCCTTCCAAAGTGGTGGGATTACAGGTGTGAGCCACTGTGCCCAGCCTTGAATTGTTAAAACTATATACCAAATCATTGTTTATGGAATAATTTTCAATAATATATTCAAACTATGTGATGCTATAGCACAAGTTTAGCTGAAATTTTCATATATTACAAAATATCTTAGACATTTTAACAAACTTTATCCTATACAGTCCGATAAAAAAGTCACCATTATGAATTATTTTTTAAAAAAAGTCTTGGTATGTAAATTGTATGTCAAAAAAAACTAGAGGTTTTTAAAATAGTTCTTAAAAGTGGTATTACAGACTTATTTTCTTCTTTTTACTAATTTGTATTTTCTGAAGTTTCTAAAATGAACAATTGCAATAAAAGCTTTATAATATTTATGTTTATATTTAAAAGTAGATATTACATACGATGTGTGTATATATATATTTTTTTGTTTTGTTTTGTTTTGTTTTTGAGGCAGAGCTTCTCTCTTGTTGCCCAGGCTGGAGTGCAATGGTGTGATCTCGGCTCACTACAAACTCTACCTCCCAGGTTCAAGCGATTTTCCTGCCTCAGCCTCTGAGCAGCTGGGATTACAGGTGCAAAGGACCACACCCGGCTAATTTTTTGTATTTTTGGTAGAGACTGGGTTTCGCGATATTGGCCAGGCTGGTCTCGAACTCCTGACCTCAGGTGATCTGCCCGCCTCGGCCTCCCAATATGCTGGGATTACAGGTGTGAGCCACAACGCCTGGCCATAAAGTATATTATATATATATATATTTAAGACGGAGTTTTGCTCTTGTGCGTTTCAAATTCCCCAGCTCAGGTGATCCACCCACCTCGGCCTCCCAAAGTGCTGGGATTACAGGCATGAGACACTGAGCCTGGCCCTTAATTTTTAAATATATTTTAAATATAAAATATACCCCTGTAATCCCAGCACTTTGGGAGGCCAAGGTGGCCAGATCACATGAAGTCGGGAGTTTGAGACCAGCTTGACCAACATTGAGAAGCCCCGTCCCTAATAAAAATACAAAAATTAGCAGGGCGTGATGGCAGGAATCTGTAATCCCAGCTACTCAGGAAGCTGAAGCAGGAGAATCGCTTGAACCTGGGAGGCGGAGGATGAAGTGAGCTGAGACTGCACCTTTGCACCCCAGCCTGGGCAACAGAACGAGACTCTGTCCCAAAAAAAAAAAAAATAATTTAAAACTTTAGCAAAAATAATCAGAAGACTAAACTCATCCAAACATGGCTTTCCTTCTTTCTTTTTTTTTTTCTTAATAGAGACGAGGGCTCACTATGTGGGCCGGGTTGGTCTTGAACTCCTGGCCCCAAGTAATCCTCCCGCCTCCGCCTCCCAAAGGGTTAGGATTACAGGAGCCACTGTGCCTGGCCATGGCTTTATTCTTATGGCTGTGTTCTTTGCTTGTCAGAACGTAGTATCATGTGGTAGTATATTTTGTTCTCAAACCATTCCCCCACAAAAAGGAATCAGGATGCCTCAGAGAATTGGCTGATTCTAGGGCCAGGGCAGGGCAGTTGCAAGGTACAAGATGGTCCTGGAACACACTGTCATGCCAGAAAGGAAGTGGCTTACGAAAGAAGAAAAGGAGAAAGAAGATGGGTGATATCACAGGACACAGGAACCAGCTTGGAGGGACTCCCACTGGCCAAATCTGGGACATGTGAGCACTAAAAATGATTAAACCCTGCCATGAACTCTCCTCTGTGCTTCGGCAATCTCCCTCTGAATAGGCCAAAGGCATCTGGCATTCAACATTTCCCAAACTGAACTCACCTCATTTTTTTTTTTTAGATGGAGTCTTGCTCTGTCACCCCGGCTGGAGTGCAGTGGTGCAATCTCGGCTCACTACAGTCTCTGCCTCCCAGGTTCAAGTCATTCTCCTGCCTCAGCCTCCTGAGTAGCTGGGATTACAGGCATGTGCCACCACGCCTGGCTAATTTTTTGTATTTTTAGTAGAGACGGGGTTTCACCATTTTAGTCAGGCTGGTCTCGAACTCCTGACCTCAAGTGATCTGCTCACCTCAGCCTCCCAAAGTGGTGAGATTACAGGCATGAGCCACCATGCCAGGCCCGTTTTATTTTTTTAAATACAGACAGGGTCTTGCTATGTTGCCCAAGCTGGTCTCAAACTCCTAACCTCAAGGGATCCTCTCGCCTCAGCCTCCCAAAGTGTTAGGATTACAGGCGTGAGCCACCACACCCGACGTGCTTCTTTATTTCTTATGTGAACTTGGTTACAATAACCCCCCACTTTGGTTTCCTCTGCTGCCATTACCTAACCGTGAAGTTCAAGATCCTCGGCTCCGGGTGTTCAACAGTCTCCAGGATCCAAACTCACTCCACATTGCTCAACAAATACTCTGTGAACACCAAACTGCCTGTGGTTTCTCCCCTCCAGGCATACCATGGTGCTTTACACATTGTCAACTCTACTCAGCTCTTCTGCCCCTGGAATGACCTGTCCTCCAGTATGTGCCTAACTCCAGATCTTTTTTTTATTTTTATTTTTTTATTTTGAGACAGGGTCTAGCTGTGTTACCCAGGTTGGAGTGTAGTGGCACAATCATAGCTAACTGCAGTCTCGACCTCCTGGGCTCAGGAGATCCTCCCACCTCAGCCTCCTGAGTAGCTGGGACTACAGGTGCGAGTCACCACGCCCAGCTCATTTTTGTATTTGTGGAGATGAGGTTTCATCATCACATTGCCCAGGCTGGTCTCAAATTCCTGAGCTCAAGCAGTCCACCCACCTTGGCCTCCCAAAGTGCTAGCATTACAGGCATGAGCCACTGTGCCTGGCCCCAGCAAGACTTCCTTGATCCCCACTCCCACACCTCCTCACTGTGCTAAGTACCCATGGGCTCTGAGAGCATTTCTTATCCAACTCTCGTTAATGACTTGTCTATTTATCCCGCTAGACTCTAAGTCCCTTTAGGACAGAATCTCTGTTTTATATGGTTTTTTGGGTATCTTCCACTAACACCTAGGACAGCACTCGGAAGGCAGTTTCTTATCTTTTTTTTTTTTTTTTTTTTTTTTGAGATGGAGTCTCCCTCTGTCACCAGGCTGGAGTGCAGTGGCACGATCTCGGCTCACTGCAACCTCCGCTTCCGGGTTCCAGCAATTCTCCTGCCTCAGCCTCCTGAGTAGCTGGAATTACAGGCACCCGCCACCATGCCCGGCTAATATTTGTATTTTTAGTAGAGACGGGGTTTCACCAAGTTTGCCAAGATGGTCTCAATCTCTTGACCTAGTGATCCACATGCCTTGGCCTGCCAAAGTGCTGGGATTACAGGTGTGAGTCACCGTGCCCAGTCGACAATTTCTTATTACAGGAAATCTTCCCAAAAAATCTCCAAATGGCCTGGGCTTTAGACTGCTAGTATACCCTCTTTCTTTTCCTGAGGGTAGATGAGACTCAATCACTGTAACCACTGTCTTTTTAAAACAGTATGCAAATATTCCTGTGGTTTTGTTCATTTACAAATCCCTGCCTGAAGCTTCTTTCTTTCCCAATTCTACTTCCTGCTTTTTTTTTTTTTGAACCAGGGTCTCACTCTGTCACTCAGGCTGGTGTGCAGTGGTGCAATCACAGCTCACTGCAGCCTCGACCCCCCAGGCTTGCAATCCTCCCATCTCAGCTTCCTGAGCAGCTGGGACCACACACGCTTCCCACTATGCCCAGCTAATTTATTTTATTTTCATAGAGATGGGGTCTCACTGTGTTGTGCAGGCTGGTCTCAAACTGCTGAGCTCTAGCGATCCTCCTGCCTCAGCCTCCCAAAATGCTGGGATTAAAGTGTGAGCCGGCTACTTCTTGCTCTTTTTTTTTTTTTTTTGTGACAGAGTCTTGCTCTGTCGCCCAGGCTGGAGTGCAGTGTCGTGATCTCGGCTTAGTGCAACCTCCGCCTCCCGGGTTCAAGTGATTCTCCTTCCTCAGCCTCCCAAGTAGTTGGGACTACAGGCTCGTACCACCATGCCCTGCTAATTTTTTTTATTTTTAGTGGAGACAGGGTTTCACCATGTTAGCCAGGATGGTCTCCATCTCCTGACCTTGTGATCCACCCGCTTCCACCTCCCAAAGTGTTGGGATTACAGGTGTGAGCCACCGCCCCTGGCCCTTGCTCTTTAAAAAAAAAAAAAAAAAAGTTAGATGTACGTATCTCCATAGACTTTACAACATAATGGAAAAACTTGTTGCTTTTCCCAAAGTAAAACAGAAGAAGTGGCTGGGCATGGTGGTTCACACCTGTAATCCCAGAACATTGGGGGGCTGAGGCAAGCGGATCACCTGAGGTCAGGAGTTCAAGATCAACCTGGCCAACATCGTGAAACTGCATCTCTACTGAAAAATACAAAAAATTAGCTGGATGTGGTGGTGCAAGACTGTAATTCTAGCTACTTAGGAGGCTGAGGCAGGAGAATTGCTTGAACCTGGGAGGCAGAGGTTGCAGAGAGCCGAGATGGTGCCACTGCACTCCAGCCTGGGCGACAGAGTGAGACTCCATCTCAAAAAAAAAAAAAATTAAAAACGCAAACAAGCAAACAAAACCAAAAAAACAAAAAAAAAAAACAGAAGAAAATCACATTTGGTTGTCACCATGGGGTCCTCAATTTCTGCCCTAAGAGAAATCACAAGAGTTCTGAACACATTTCTTGTAGTTACTGTTCATGAGTATAGAGGCTCAGGGGAAGCCTCTGACTTCAAACCTCTCCATCCTCTGCCTCTAGCCATCAAGTAATGCTGCCTCAGGGGTTTGGTACCATCCAACAGATGATGCTAGAAGCTGTGGAGGTAATAGCTGGGTGTGGCTCAACACTGCTTTTGATAGGGAACGAAGAACATGTGACGCCCTAGGCCGGTCTGTGAACATTCTGTAATCCCAAAGATTTACCTCCTTGTGATGAATGCAATCAAACATGCTCTAGGGCAGAGATGAAAACCATCCCTGATTTTGCCAGGCCTAAAGCACACTGTTCAATAAATATTAACTGAATCAATGAATAAATATGTATTGGACTGGATTGTATATATTTGTGCTGAGCAAACAGTAAAACCGCTGATTTGCTTCAAACTTTGGAATAACCCTAGGAAACCTCCTTCGCTATCAATACCTTTGTGATGTTAAAGTTCTTTTCACCAGGACTCCGCAGGATGCTCAACTGAAAACATTGGCTCTGAATGTGGGAATGATTCCATGAAGCCACTCACAGTCTACAACCCCTATTTTGCAAATCGAATCCCAAATTTACAAAATAAATTGTTGTCCCTTTGGCTGCAAAATTTACAAAATAAATTTTGATCATTAATAAGAGTTAATATAATAAAGTCAGAAATCATTGAGAACATGGACTAAAATTCAGAGATATTCTTTTCTTTTTTTTTTTCTTTTTGAGATGGAGTCTTGCTCTGTTGCCCAGGCTGGAGTGCAGTGGTGCAATCTCGGTTCACTGCAACCTGTCTCCAGGTTCAAGTGATTCTCCTGCCTCAGCCTACTGAGTACCTGGGATTACAGACATGCACCATCGTGCCCAGCTAATTTTTGTATTTTTAGTAGAGACAGCGTTTCACCATATTGGCCAGGCTGGTTTCAAACTCCTGACATCAAGTGATCCACCTGCCTCAGCCTCCCAAGTGTTGGGATTACAGGCGTGAGCCACCGTGCCTGGCCCAGAGAAAGTATTTCTTTCCAATTCATGAGCGGTATAGACACTCTGTGTGTGTGTGTGTGTGTGTGTGTACACATTTAGTTTTATTGTAACAAAGCAACTTGTACACTTTTAACGTTTAAAACTGAGCATCATCTTTCCTTTCCAGTGAAACAAAAAGAAAATTTAAAAATAAACAGGAACAAAATTACAATAGAGTATGTCAATTCCAAATAAGATCCTACAGGTTCTGCTGATTCTCCCATTGAGTGGCAGGGCTCAAGTCATCATTAGGAGAGAATTTATTTTAAAAGTGTCATCTTAAACTGCAAGGATGTCTGTCAAATATCACAATTAAACATGCCAAAGGAGAAGCCATGTTGTCAAAATGCCCACTTAACCCACCCAAACTTCTCAAACCCACCCTTTGCTGACCTTCTATAACCCCATTTTTTTAAGTTTTTTTTTTCTTTTTTTAAACAAGAGAAAGTAGACAGATACATGTTGGTAAATGCTAACTATCCATATTCACATAGAGACACAGTGTACTCTCTGAGCCCAATATACAGAGAAAGGAGGAAAAAAGCTAGAATTCAATGCACTACTACACAGGGGCCTAGCACCCTCCAGCTTCCAGCAGAGTGAAGGGAGCAGGTTTTTCTTTTTTCCCACAGAGCTCGGTGGTGTTGATTCCATACAGTTTTTGTTCAGACAGAAAGGGATAAAAATGAACTTCGAACAGAAAGGGGTAGAGACTCTTTTCCCATTGTATTCTGCTCAAGGTATTTCCTCCCAAATAAGTTGGGAACCATGGAGTAGAGAAGAGAGACCTCAAGAACAGGGCGACTGAGCACAAGAGGAAAAAAAAAAAAAAAAGATTGCAACTTGCTCCCAGGGACTGGAGAAAATTTAAAAAAAGGAAGGTTGGAATCCATCAGTGTTCTATTTAATCATCTTCTCCTTCATCCTCCTCTCCTTCCTCCCCTTCATCATCATCTTCATCTTCACCTTCATCCTCATCCCCTTCTTCATCAATATCTTCTAATCCTTCCTCCTCTTCATCATCATCATCATCATCTTCTCCTTCTCCTTCATCATCCATATCGGGAACCAAGTAGTACTGTAATGGGTTTGGCCAAATATCGTCTTTGATGACCTCTCCTAACTCATCAGCACCTGTGTCAGAATGGTCAGTAAACCAGGTAAAGAAGCTCTCTGGTTCCTCATGCTGCCTCTTCCTGCTGGCTTTATTCTGCGTTTGACTTGAACGTTTCGTCAAATCCTTTCCAGATTTCCATTTGATTTCGGTGGACTTTGAAGATGGATCACCACTCTCATTCAGATGAAATTCTTTGGAGAGAACTTTATTTTCAAAGTAAGGATTTTCATCAAAATAAAAATCTATTCTGTAACCTGATTTAATATCTTCAAATTCTGTCACTTTAACTCTGGTCAAATACTGCAGTGTCTCTTCGTCTTCCTCCCCAAGCAGTGCAGACACTTGTGGATGGTTGACAAATGTTGTTACCCAAAAATTTGGGATTTTGGCGATCAATTCTGACCTCTTCTGAAAAAATGGTTGGCGGAGTTTGTTACATTTCTGTTCTACTTTCAAAATCTCCTCACTGGCTTGTTCATTAAGCCTGTCTATTTCATTTTGTACTTCATCAATGTGTTCAATCGCTTCTTGCTGTTCTTTTTCTCCCCTCTTTGGCAAGCCTGCAGAGGTCGGTATCTCCTGCGGTCCCAGAGCAGGAGATGGTCTTGGTTTCTTCTTTTGAGGTGGGAGTGGAGCCTGGTGTTTAGGGGCCATGCTATTAGGGAAGTCCCAAAACCAGACCACGAGTCTCCTCGCTCGTCCGGAAGCAGGCTGAACCTATAGACACTCTTAAAGGCTCTCCTCATACATCTATCAAAGTAACTTTAAGATTTCTCTGTCAAAATATTGGACCCTTCTGCCAACCAAACTGGAGCTCTAATTTAGGAATAGTTTAATAAAAATGCACTTAATGTTGAGGTGGGAGAATGACTGGAGCACAGGAGTTTGAGGCCAGCCTGGGCTACATAGTAAGACTCCGTCTCTACCAAAAATTTAAAAATAATTAGCTGAGTGTGGTGCCACATGCTGTATTCTCAGCTACTCAGGAGGCTGAGGTGGGAGGATCACTTTACCTCAGGAGGTCCAGGCTGCAGTGAGCCATGATCATGCCACTGCATTCCAGCCTGGGTGACAGAATGAGAGCCTGTCTCAAAAAAAGTTTTTTTAATTAAAAATATATATATATCCATATATATACACACACACACAAAGAATCCTGATATGATTATACAAATGTATCAAATCACATGTATTCTAAAAATACATATATGTGTCAATTAAAACATTTTTAATCTTTATAAATATGTACACAAAAAGTATATATTTTTGTGGATCTATGTACATATATACATATCTATATATACATGTATGTATATATACACATATATACACAAAAAGTTACTGATTGTATATGTATATATATTGTATTGTATATTGTATGTGTGTGTGTATATGTGTATATATACACATATACACACACACACACACAAAGATACTGATTACATTTTCAAATGCCTGTCTTACCATATAGGTGTTCCAGAATTTCTGTTTCAGGTCCAAAAATATGTCATCCTTTCCCTGGAGAATGCTCATACCTATTTGCAAAAACACCAAAAGAATGTTAAAAGATTCAGTAGAGTACCGTATAACAGTTCATGTTTAAGTTTCCCATTCCAAAATGCAAAGTAACCATCGCTATCATCCATCAATATGACCCTCTGACCCAACAGTGAAAAGAGAACATAGACAGGCGCCGTGGCTCGAGCCTGTAATCTCAGCACTTTGGGAGGCCAAGGCAGGCAGATTGCTTGAGTCCAGGAGTTAAGAGACCAGCCTGGGCAAAGGGCAAAACCTCATCTCTACAAAAAATACAAAAATTAGCCAAGTGTGGTGGCGTTGCTGTAGTCATAGCTACTCAGGAGGCTGAGGTGGGAGGATTGCTTGAGCCTCGGAGGTGGAGGCTGCAGTGAGCTGTGATCATGCCACTGCACTCCAGACTGGACAACACAGCAAGAGCCTGTCTCAAAAAAAATAAAATAAAACATAGTCTCCACTCTAAAACTAGAAAATTTTAAAGGAATGATAAATATGAAGTGAGAATAGAGTATAAAAGTTATAGCAGAACAATTATTTTTTCAAAAACTGTTAACAATTCACAAAAACAATCAAGTTACAATAGTGGGTCTATTGGTTACTTTTCTCCACCTTCCAAACATTGTTTGAAAAGTTGAACATTTGGACATTTTGAAATTTTAATTTCTTTTTTAAAAAGCTAGTGGGCTGGGCGCGGTGGCTCATGCCTGTAATCCCAGCACTCTGGGAGGCCGATCTGGTGGATCACCTGAGGTTGGATGTTTGAGACCAGCCTGACCAACACGGAGAAACTCTGTCTCTACTAAAAATACCAAATTAGCTGGGCATGGTGGCGCATGCCTGTAATCCCAGCTTCTCCAGAAGCTGAGGCAGAAGGATCGCTTGAACCCAGGAAATAGAGGTTGCAGTAAGCTGAGATCGGGCCAATGCACACTCCAGCCAGGATGATAAAGCGAGACTCTGTCTCCAAAAAAAAAATAAGAAAAGAAAAAGGAACAATTTCACTAATTTCACTAGTTGTTCCTCATTTGTAATATGAGAGTAACAAGAACAATCTCAGGTGCGAGGGCTCACGTCTGTAATCCCAGCACTTTGGGAGGCCGATATGGGCAGATCACTTGAGTTCAGGAGTTCGAGACCAGACTGGCAAACATGGCGAAACCTTGTCTCCATTAAAAATGCAAAAATTAGCCGGGCATGGTGGTGTGCATCTGTAATGCCAGCTACTTGGTAGGCTGAGGCAGGAGAATCACTTGAACCTGGAGATGGAGGTTTTAGTGAGTTGAGATCAGGCCACTGCACACTCCAGGCTGGGCAATAAAGCAACACTCTGTCTCAAAAAAAACAAAACAAAAAAGAAGAAGAAAAGAAAAAGAGAACAATCTCACTAGTTGTTTGAGGATTAAATAGCATTCTGGTCCCCCACCCCTTCGCCGGTGTACAACGCTTCTGTAACAGGTGCTAGGAAGCTGTTTGCAAATCTAGTCTGGAAATCACACGCTGGGACCAGGTACAGACCTTCTGAGAAAACAGGAGGCCCTAGCTCTCAGGCTGTCTGTTCTCCTGACCCACTGACCCCATCAGCCATGTAGCTGGCCGCAATGGCAACAGGCAACCAGGTGGTTTGTGTTTCTGGTGGGGTCTGTGGGGAAAGGAAGTGAATCCAACTCTTAAAAATAAGGCGCAGGGGGCAGGGTAGATTTCTTCAAGATGGTGGCTTCTCTGACCTCAACCTGGTTTAGAAAGCACCAACAGCTCTTAGGAGAAGTTCCCTCCCATTTGAGGGGAAATCTGTGATCCCCAATCCCAAGGTCAGGCTTAAGACCCATGGAGATTTTCTCCCCAGTTACCCACCCCATCCCCTTCAAGGCTATAGAATTTGCAATGATGATAGAGGCCACAGGGCCCCTTCTGTGAGCAGACGGAGGATCTCCAAAGATTACAAGAATTAAAACAACTTGAGCAATCAGCCTGTTTTACAGCCTCCTGACCTCAACCTGTTCTTCCCCAATCCTGGGTGGAATGAGGTCACCCTGTTTGTTTAAATCAGCTCTTAAATGACCCCAGGTTACTTATAGATGAACCCAAGTTAACTCTCCTCATTACCATGCTAAAGTCTTCACCCCGGGAGAAGCTATAGCTTCATGACTATAACCTATGTAACCTATGCAACCTATGTGCTAGCATCATGACTCACTGGGATCCCTACTCTACATGCAATCATGCACCCTCTCCTTTCTCCACCACCCCATAAAACCCTCCTGTCTCTTTCTCTGGCGGACACACTACTTGGGAGAATATGCCCAGTGTCTTCCTTACTTGTGCCAAGTAAAACTCCCATTGACCAAAACCTGCCTCTTGGTGGAGTCATTTGTGACTCGTTAGGGGAATGAACCCCGGTATTTTTCAGGTAACATTTCCATTGTTCTTATTGTAGGCAGTAGAGAAGGTTTCCACAGTCAAGCCCCTGTCCCCCACACCCCACGCCCGGGTTGGATTTTCTAAGGAGAGAGTTCCCTGAACCCTCACAGATATATAGTCCTCCATGGCAAGGATCCAAGGTCCCTTGATGTTTCCCGTGGGACCCCAGGGGAAAATCTTGTTACCAAAGCAGGACTAGGCCCCTGGGCATGAATTTGCTGAAGATCCAGGCCCAACCTCAGATTCCACCTGCTGTGCCCCCCAGGGTCACGGGTCCCCTTGCATTTTGTTCCCGTGTTGGCCCCGGGGCCCCAGGTGTGGATTTTCTGAACAGCAGGTCGGTTCCTTCCCTGCCCCACGACTAGTTCACTGTCATTGCAGCTGCTATGGCCTTGAACTGGAATCTCCTTTATTTTCCCGTGGGCCTTTTTCAGGGGGCAAAGACCTCCGCAGCCCTGCCTACCTCCAGCCTTGGCCTACACCCAACCCCAGAGTCTGAGCCCCGACCCTAGTCCTCTAAATTCCTGACCTGGTGGACCTCTGGCTCCCCAATTTCTCCACTCCCCAGCCAGTGCCTTCCGCAACTTCTCGCAATCAAACACCCCAGCCTCCAGCCTTTGCCCTGGCCCTCCAGGCCTCTGAAGCAGCCCAGGTCTCAGAGCCCCGGCTCCTGCCCGGGTCCCCCGGGTCCCCAGGCTCCTGCAGCGCCCTCCTTCCAGCCGCTTGATCCCCGAGTCCCTGCCTCTAGTCCCTCAATACCGCGTCCTACCCCCCAGGTCCCCTCCCCGCCCCTCACCGACATAGAAGGCCGAGACCGCGATGGGCGCATCGACCACCTGGTCGCACAGCAACTTGGCCTGCAGGGCGCGAGGCGCGACCCGGGAGCGCGCGCTCCAGCAGGCCCAGCCACACGTAGTTGAAGTTGGCGTGGAAGGTCACCACCAACGTGGCCACGCGCCGCGTCTGGCGCCAGTCGGCCTCGCCGCCCTGCAGCCGCTGCTGCAGCGCGTCGCCAGCCGAGAGGAGCGAGCCGTAGAGCAGCACGTTGGTGGGCCACGGGTGGCGCCGGGCCGCGCGCGACAACGCCGGCCACCAGCCCGCTATGTCCGTGCTGTGGGCGCCCGCGATCAGGAGCCGGCGTGGTCGGCGACTTCCTGCACCACGTCCGGGCCTCCCGGGCCTCCCGGGCCTCCAGCAGCCCCTCAGTCGCCGCCGCCTGCACCTGCCCCCTCCAGACGCTCCTGGGCGATTGGGCGCCCCTCGCACACCCAGCTCGCGCGGTCCAATCCGGAGGCCATGGGCCATCGTGAGAGCTGAACGTTTGAAAGGTGCCCGGCCCACCCCCATGCATGGGTCCATTCCCACAAAATACACAGAACAGGCAAAGCCACAGAGGCAGTAGGCATGGGGTTATTTATTTATATTTATTTTTACTAATTAATTAGATTTTTTTAGACGGAGTCTCGCTCTGTCGCCCCGGCTGCAGTGCAATGGCGCGATCTGGGCTCACTGCGACCTCTGCCTCCCGGGTTCAAGCGATTCTCCTGCCTCAGCCTCCCAGTAGCTGGGACCACACGCGTGCGCCATCACGCCTGACTAATTTTTGTATTTTTAGTGGAGACGGGGTTTCAGTATGTTGGCCAGGCTGGTCTCGAGTGATCTGCCCGCCTCGGCCTCCCATATGGGATTATTTTTTGGAGTGAAGAAAACATTTTGAAATTGGACAGGTGTGACGGTTCCAAGAATTTGTGAATATATTAAAAACCACTGAATTGTACACTAAAAAAAAGGGTGCATTTGGCCGGGCACAGTGGCACATGCCTGTAATCCCAGCACTTTGGGAGAATTAGACAGGTGGATCCTTTGAAGGCAGGAGTTCCAGACCAGCCTGGACAAAATAGGAAGACCCCATCTCTACCAAAAAAATAAAGAAAAAAGTATTGTAATTAGCTTGCAATGAGCCGAGATGGCACCACTGCACTCCAGCCTGGGCAACAGAGCAAGACTCTGTCTCAAAAACAAAAAAAAAAAGGGAAAAAGAAATGAAGGGATAGCAAAACTCAGTTACCAAAATGGCAATGTGTTTTAACTGTTTACAGGCCAAGAATTCACATTTGCAACACACGCAATACACTGTACTGATTGTGTGACTTCCTCTAGAGAGAATGTCAAAAGTTACAATGCGAGGGCTTTTATGAATGTGAGATGAGGCCCAGTGTGCCTTCTCCTCTTCAGTTTGTGCCTCAACGATCATCACTTCCCAGAACATATGCCGAGCTCCCAGCTTCCAGTCACTGTCCTAAAAGTGGGGTGTCAGTGGGAACCCAAGCAACAGACACTGCAGAGTCTCTCACCTCATGTAACTCATTTTCTTCTTGCTTCTTTTTTTCTTCACCTTTTTTTTTTTTTTTTGAGATAGGGTCTTACCCTGTTTCCCAGGCTGGAGTGCAGTGGCGCAGTCGTAGCTCACTGCAACCTTAAACTCCTGGGCTCAACGGTGCTTCCTGCCTCAGCCTCCCGAGTAGCTGGGACTACAGGCAGCCGCCACCATGTCCGGCTAATTTTTCTTTTTCTTTTTTTTTTTTTTTTTTGTATTTTTAGTAGAGACGGCGTTTCATCGTGTTAGCCAAGATGGTCTTGATCTCCTGACCTTGTGATCCACCCGCCTTGGCCTCCCAAAGTGCTGGGATTACAGGCATGATCCGCCACACCTGGCCCTGATTTTTAACTTTTCTTTTTTCTTTTCTTTTTTTTTTTTTTTTTTTTTTTTTTGAGACAGACTCCTGTTGCCCAGGCTGGAGTACAGGGGTGCGATCTCACTGCAACTTCTTCCTCCCAAGTTCAAGCGATTCTTCTGCCTTGGCCTCCCGAGTAGCTGGGACTGCAGGCATGCGCCACCATGCCCGGATCATTTTGGTATTTTTAGTAGAGATAGGGTTTCGCCATGTGGGCCAGGCTGGTCCCCAACTCCTGTCCTCTAGTGATCCGCTGGCCTTGGCCTCCCAAAGTGCTGGGATTACAGGCATGAGCCACTGCACCTGGCCTTGATTTTTAATTTTTAATTTTGAAATAACTACAGACTTTGAAAGAAGTTGCAAAAATAGTACAAAGAGTTACCACATACTCTTCACCCAAGCTTCCCGAAATATTGATATCTTACATGACCATAGTACAATGATCAAAACAAGGAAATAAGCACGGAAATCATACACTTATCTAATCTACAGATCTTATTCAAATGATCGCCAGTCGTCACCCTAAGGTTCTTTGTTCCCAGTCTGGCCTCCAATCCCGGATTGCTTCACATTGTGTTGAACTGTCAAATGGCCTTAGTCTCCAAGCGAGACCACTAACCAGCTATTCTGTAGGCTGTCCCTCAATTCATCAACCCAGTTGTTATGGGCTAAATGATGCCCTCCAAAATTCCAGTACCTCGGAAGGCAACTGTGTTTGAAGATAGGGCCTTTAAAATGGCAATTAAGTTAAAGTGAGACCTTTAGGATGGGCTCTAATCCAATCTGTCTGGTGTCCTTATAAGAGAAAATTTGGGGCCATGCTCGATGGCTCACACCTGTAATCCCAGCATTTTAGGAGGCTAAAGTAGGAGGATCACTTGAGGTAGGAAGATCACTTGAGACCAGCCTGGCCAACATGGTGAAACCCCATTTCTCTACTAAAAATACAAAAATTAGTTGGGTGTGGTGGCACATGTCTGTAATCCCAACTACTTGGGAGGCTGAGGCAGGAGAATCACTTGAACCTGGGAGGGGGAGGTTGCAGTGAGCCGAGATCGAGCCACTGCACTGTAGCCTGGGTGACAGAGCAAGATTCTGTCTTTAAAAAAAAAAAAGAAAGAAAAGAAAAAGAAAATTTGCACACACAAAGAGGCACCAGGGGCCGGGCGTGGTGGCTCATGCCTGTAATCCCAGCCCTTCGGGAGGCCAAGGCAGGAGAATTGCTTGAGCTCAGGAGTTCGAAACCAGCCTGGGCAACATAGTGAGACCCTGTCACTCTCTTTTTTTTATTTAAAAAATAAATAAATAAAACGAGGCACCAGGGATGTTTTCACACCAAGGAAAGACCATGTGAAGACACAGCAAGAAGGCAGCCGTGTGAAACCAACCCAGCAGGCACCCTGGTCTTGGACTTCTTGCCTCCAGAACTGTGAGCAAATAAATTTCTATTGTCTAAGCCACCCTGTGTGCGCTATTTTGTTATGGCAGCCCTAGCAAACTAATATATCCATTCTCTTCAGTTCTTGGAAATCTGCCCATTTCTATGTTCTCTGACCCTTTTTATCTGCCCATTTATTGATTTATAGCCTTCTTCAGCTCCTTATCCTTGTTACTGGTCCCAAGCAAATTTCTGTTAGATTTCTCCCAGATGGGCAAGCTTCCAGCTCACCAAAACATCTTTCTTTGCTTTTTACTTATATCCCCCTTGTATCATTTTTCCATTGCTGAGGTAACAAATTACCACAAATTTAATGGCTTAAAAGAACACAAATTTCTTGTCTTAGAATTTGGGGGGGTCAGAGTCTAAAATGGGTCTGCAGGACTGCATTCCTCCTGGATGTCCTAAAGGAGAGTCCATTTTCTTGCCTCTTCCAAGCTTCTAGATGCTCCCTGCACTCCTTGGCTCCCCATCCAACATCTTCAAAGTCAGCAGCATAAATCTCATCTCCCTTTCTCTCTCTTTTTTTAGACAAAGTCTTACTCTGTCACCCAGGCTGGAATGCAGTGGTACAGTCATAGCTCACTGCAGTCTCAAACCCCGAGGCCGAAGTGATCCTCCCGCTTCAGCCTCACGAGTAGCTGGGACCACAGGCATGCGCCACCATGCCTGGCTACTTTTTAATTTTTTATAGAGCCAGGCTCTTGCTATGTCACCAGGGCTGTCTTGAATTTGGGCGCCCGCGATCGGAAGCTGGCATGGTCGGCAGCTCCCTGCACCACGTCCGGGCTTCCTGTGCCTCCAGCTGCCCCCTGCGCCGCCGCCGCCGCCCGCACCTGCACGTGGCCACTCCAGATGCTCCGGAGGGATTGGGCACCCGCGCACACCCAGCCCACGCCATCCAATCCGGAGGCCATGGGCCGACAAGGGGGCTGAGCGTTTGAAATGTGCCCAGACCACCAGATGCATGGGTCCATTCACACGAAATACCCAGAACAGGCAAAGCCACAGAGGCAGAAAGTATGGGGTTATTTATTTATTTATTTTAATTAATTGTTTTGAGACGTCGTCTCCTCTGTTGCCCAGGCTAGAGTGCCGATCTCTATGTTGGCTTGATGTGGTGGCTCATATCTGTAATCACAGCACTTTGGGAAGCTGAGGCGGGAGGATCGCTTGTCAGGCCAAGAGTTCAAGACCAGTCTGGGCAATATAGTGAGACCCCCTGCTATGGTTTGGATTTGTGTCCCTGCCCAAATCTCATGCTGAAATATAATCCCCAGTGTTAGGGGAGGGACCTGGTGGGAGGTGATTGGATCTTGCGGGGAGAGTGCCTCCTGCTGTTCTCGTGATAGTGAGTGAGTTCTCATGAGATCTGGTTGGTTTAAAAGCCTGTAGCACTTCCCCCTTCTCTCCCTTCCTCCTGCTCCAGCCATGTAAGATGTGCCTGCTTCCCCTTTGCCTTCTGCCATGATTGAAAGTTTCCTGAGGCCTCCCAGCCATGCCTCCTGCACAGCCTGTGGAACTGTGAGTCAATTAAACCTCTTTTCTTTATAAATTACCCAGTCTCAGGTAGTTCTTTATAGCAATGCAAGAACAGACTGATACAACCTCCAACTCTACAAAAAAAAAAAAAATTGTTTTAATTACCTGGGCATGGTGGTGCATACCTGTAGTCCCAGCTACTCTGGAGGCCAAGGCAGGAGGATCACTCCAGTCTGGGCAACAAGAGCGAAACTCCGTCTTGGAAAACAAAAAAAATTTAAAAAGTAAAGAAAAAAATTATTTTGCTAAATCTGGCAATGCCAAAGGGATGAAACTGACATTTACTGGGTGCCTTCTGCACATGTCAGTTCTCCTAGGAACCCAGAGAGGCGAGGGATTGGTAGCAATCTCTAGAGGCAAATATCCTCTAATATCCATGGTGTTCTTTGTGGAGCAGCTCAATGGATTTACTTAATGGGAACTGAAAGAAGGAAAAATGAAGACTTAGAAAGCTTCGATGATTTCCAATGCATTACTGTATACTTGTCTCTTCTTAGAAGCAATAGAAAAAAAATCAGGAACTAAAGACAATCTATTACTCAAGCAAATGCTAAAGGCCTCCCATGGTCTTCAAACAAGAAGAGATGCTCTAAGATAAATTAATTCATTACGTTGATGCTTCATCATCTGTGGAAGCTGTGACTCAGAGCCCTCCAGCAATAATGAGGCAGCGCGTTCATGTCCTGTTAATATCCTCAAACAGTGGGAGATGAATGGAGAACATAGGGCTGTGTTTGAATGAAAAAAAGGAGTTTTGTTCGGCGCTCTTTAAGCAGGGAATAAGTACTGATGTGGGAACTGAGCTTCAATTTACAACTAAGGATCACATTAAAAATACATCAAGATGACTACAATGAAGCTTATTGTAGCTATTATTATTTCATTTAAATGAATCCCAGTTTAATAAGAACCACCAAGGGGGCTACCATGTCTAAAATGTAACTTCTCTTGTGAATCTTGAAATTTCTCCTGACAAAAGACTATAATGCGCAATTAATTAATTAATTAATTAATTTGAGACGGAGTCTCACTCTGTCGCCCAGGCTGGAGTGCAGTGACACGATCTTAGCTCACTGCAACCTTTGCCTCCTGGGTTCAAACGATTCTCTTGCCTCAGCCTCCTAGGTAGCTGGGATTACAGGCATGCGCCACCACGCCCGGCTAAATTTTTTTGTAGTTTTAGTAGAGATGGGGTTTCGCCGCCATGTTGGCCAGGCTGGTCTGGAACTCCTGACCTCAGGTGATCTGCCTGCCTCAGCTTCTCAAAGTGCTGGGATTACAGGCGTGAGCCACCATGCCCGGCCAATGCGCAACGTGTTTAAGACCAAAAGGAACTGTGAAGAGTATACAGGCAGGTGCGGGGGCTCACATCTGTAATCCCAGCACTTTGGGAGGCTGAGGCAGGTGAGTAGCTTCAGCTCAGGATTTGGAGACCAGCCTGGGCAATATAGCAAGACTCCCATTTCTAAAAAAAAAAAAAAAATTTTTTTAATTAGCTAGGCATGGGGGCTCATGTCCGTAGTCCCAGCTACTCGGGAGGCTAAGGTGGGAGGATTGCTAGAGTCCAGGAGGCAGATGAATGGAGCAGATGAATCAACCAGTAAGGCCAACCCCTCAAAAAATGTAGCACTGAAGTTTCTTCAACATCTGCCTCTGAGACTTGTTCGTATGTGCAGACACACAGCAGGAAACTAAAGCAACTGCCTTCCTCTTTGTCACCTGAAATGAGAATGGAGAGAGGCTGGCAAGGAAATGATATGTAATCTTCCCTCTTTCCTGATTTTCTTTTCTTTCCTTTTATTTTGAGTCGGAGTCTCACTCTGTCACCCAGGCTGGAGTGCAGTGGCACAATCCCAGCACTTTGGGAGGCTAACGGGGGTAGATTACTTGAGGCCAGGAGTTTGATACCAGCCTGGCCAACATAGTGAAACCCCATCTCTACTAAAAATACAAAAAATTAGCCAGGCGTGGTGGCATGCACCTGTAATCCCAGCTACTTGGGAGGCTGAGCACAAGAACTGCTTGAGCCCAGGAGGCAGATATTGCAGTGAGCTGAGATCGCATCACTGCACTCCAGCCTGGGTGATAAGAGCGAGACTACGTCTCAAAAAAAAAAAAAAAAGAAAAAGAAAAAGAAAAGAAGAGAAACATTTACAATCTATTCATTCTGAAATTTGCAATCTATTTACTCTGAAGCCTGCTACCTGAATGCTTCATCTGCGAGATAAAACTTTAGTCTCTGCAACCTCTTATTATAACCCAGATATTCCTTTCTATTAATAATAACTCAACCAATTGCCCATCAGATTTTTTTTTTTTTTTTTTTTGAGACAGAGTCTCGCTCTGTCGCCAGGCTGGAGTGCAGTGGCGCAATCTGGCTCACTGCAAGCTCTGCCTCCCAGGTTCACGCCATTCTCCTGCTTCAGCCTCCCGAGTAGCTGAGACTACATGTGCCCGCCACCACGCCTGGCTAATTTTTTGTATTTTTAGTAGAGACGGAGTTTCAATGTGTTACCCAGGATGGTCTCGCTCTCCTGACCTCGTGACCCACCCGCCTTGGCGTCCCAAAGTGCTGGGATTACAGATGTGAGCCACCACGCCCAGCCCAGAAAATTTTTAATTTACCTATAACCCAGACTGAACCAATGTAAATCCTTAAATGTATTTGATTGATGTTTCATGCTTCCCTAAAATGTATAAAATCAAGCTGCGCCCGGACCACCTTGGGGACGTGTTCTCAGAATCTCTTGAGGGCTGTGTCATAGCCATGGTCATTCTTATTTGGCTCAGAATAAATCTCTTCAAATATTTTACAGACTTTGACTCTTTTCGTTGATGATTTTGGCTCAAAATGTGGCTACAGACTAATAAAAAATAGCTACGCTTTCTGCAAATTTTCTGTACAATGTGACTTTTCTTTTTTTTTTTTTTTTTTGAGACAGAGTCGTCTCACTCCATTGCCCAGGCTGGAGTGGGGTGGCACCATTTTGGCTCACTGCAACCTCTGCTTCCCAGGCTCAAGTGATTCTCCCACCTCTGCCTCCAAAATAGCTGGGACTACAGATGAGTGCTACCACGCCCAGCTAATTTTTGTGTTTTTTGTAGACGGGTTTCCACCATGTTGCCCAGACTAAACTCCTGGACTCAAGCAATCCGTGCTCCTCGCCTCCCAAAGTGCTGGAATTACAGGCAGGAGCCACTGCACCCAGCTAGAAGAGGGAAAGTTTACTTTAGTTGATTCTCATTATTCAAGATAATTATGTTCAAAAAAGTCACCAAGGACACTGAATTGGTGAATATTGAATCAGTTGCTCTAAAGGAAATGCAGGATTGGATTTCTCCAAGCCTCTGGTCACAACATTTTTATAAAGCAATCAATGCATAATCTTTTATGTGTGTGTGTTGAAGGATGCCTTATCTAATACATATTGTTGATTCATTGACATTGAACTCATGGCCAACAGCACTGTAACTCATGTCTGAACAAAGCTTATCTAACAAATATACTTCCTCCATTAGGCACTTCACAGCCTTCTTGCATTCAGAGACACTGGATAGCACTTCAGGAGGACACTTAGGGGCCTTTTGTTGTTGTTGTTGTTGTTGAGATGAAGTCTCACTGTGTTCCCCAGTCTGGAGTGCAGTGGCGTGATCTCAGCTCACAACCTCCACCTCTCAGGCTCAATTGATTCTCCTGCCTCAGCCTTCAGAGTAGCTGGGATTACAGGCATGTGCCACCATGCCCAGCTAATTTTTTTTATTTTTAGTAGAGACAGGGTTTCACTATATTGGCCAGGCTGGTTTCTAACTCCTGACCTCAGGCGATCCACCTGCCTTGGCTTCCCAAAGTGCTGGGATTACAGGCAAGAGCCACCGCACCTGGCTAGGGGCCATTTTAAGCAGCAAAGTCACAAAAAGCACAGAACTGTGAAAGATGTGACACTAAATACACTGCAGAAAGCACACTTGTTTGCAGCCTGAAAGCTGAGACAAGAAGGTAGAGTGTGGCCAGGTGCGGTGGCTCATGCTTGTAACCCTAGCATTTTGGGAGACCGAGGCAGGAGGATCACTTGAGGTCAGGAGTTCAAGACCAGCCTGGCCAACATGGTGAAGCCCTGTCTCTAATAAAAATACAGAAATTGGCTGGGCGCGGTGGCTCATGCCTGTAATCCCAGCACTTTGGGAGACCGAGGCGGGTGGATCACGAGGTCAAGAGATCGAGAAGATCCTGGCCGACATGGTGAAACCCTGTCTCTACTAAAAATACAAAAAGTAGCCAGGCATGGTGACGCACGCCTGTAGTCCCAGCTACTCAGCTGGGAATGGGTGCATTATGTGACTTAAATATTTTGCTGCTTTCTGCATGTACATGTCTTTAGATAATGGCAAAAGCACCAGAGGTATTGATTTGGGGTCCACATACATTTTAGCAAGGTAGACAGATTTATAAATATGGAACCCATGAATAATGAGGATGGACTGTATGAAGAATTGTTAATAGGAGACTGAAATAATGAGGGTTTGAGTAGTAAGAAGGGAACTGTGAAGAGTATACAGGCAGGTGCGGGGGCTCACGTCTGTAATCCCAGCACTTTGGGAGGCTGAGGCAGGTGATTAGCTTGAGCTCAGGATTTGGAGACCAGCCTGGGCAATATAGCAAGACTCCCGTTTCTAAAAAAAAAAAAAAATTTTTTTTTTTTTTTAATTAGCTAGGCATGAGGGCTCGTGTCTGTAGTCCCAGCTACTTGGGAGGCTAAGGTGGGAGGATCGCTTGAGCCCAGGAAGCAGAGGTTGCAGTCAGCCGAGATTGTACCACTGCACTCCAGTCTGGGCTACAGAGTGAGACCCAGACCCTGTCTCAAAAAAAAAAAAAAGAAAAGTATACAAGTAGTAGATACAAGGAACAGCCACTACCCCTAGGACTGAGATATGACACTTATGGAAACAGTCACCCCTGGAGGGCTGAGATCCTGACCAGGTAGAGAGGGTACAGCCCTGGATCACTGAATAGCAAAGAAGACAGTTGACGTGATGCCCTGCTGGCTGGCAGAACTTGCAGGAAATCTACCCTCAGGGTAAACTTTTCATGGCAAGGTGTCTCTCACTGAAGGCCCTCTGCTGCAAGACCACCAGAGGGGAGTGCCAGGGGAAGCTGCCTGCCAACGGGTGGTACAGGAGCTGGGCACTGAAGAAGCCATCAGCAGGAACCAATAAGCAAAACCCTTTCCTCCAGTGTCTCTCCAGCGACCTCCACCAACAAAACTTAAAAAACTTAAAATAACTTTGTGCCTCCTGGCAAAGGAAAGCTATTTAAAGGGCCCAGATCCATTTTTACCCAGAAGGCAAAAAGGATGGATTTGGAGCTGGAAGGCAATAGATCAAAAACTGACTGTATTGATGTTTTTTATTTTCTTTTTTTAGAGATGGGGTCTTGCTGTGTTGCCCAGGCTGGCCTCAAACTCCTGGGTTCAAGTGATCCTCCCACCTCGATCTCCTGAGTAGCTGGGACCACGGGCTCCTGGCATTGTGCCTGGCTGTTTAGTGGTTTTAAAAAATAATTCTACAAGTATGAAAAACAAAAAAGTGTAATTAAGAAAATTAATATCTTGGCTGGGTGCGGTGGCTCACACCTGTAACTCAGCACTTTGGGAGGCCAAGGTGGATCACCTGAGGCCAGGAGTTCAAGACCAGCCTGGCCAACATGGCACAACCCCATCTCTACTAAAAATACAAAATTAGCCAGGCATGATGGCAGGCACCTGTAATCCCAGCTATTTGGGAGGCTGAGGCAGAAGAATCCTTTGCGCCTGGGAGGTGTAGGCTGCAATGAGCCGAGATTGTACCACTGCACTCCAGCCTGGGCAACAGAGCCAGACTCCATCTCCAAAAAACAAACAAAATTAACATCTCTAGTGTTAACCATTCTTTTCATTTTTTATGAATTTTTATAGTCTTTCCATGTATGTAGTTTTTCATTTAAAAAATTAAATTAGGTTCATATTACACATGCTGTGTTCTTACCAGCCCTTTTGAGTTAACAATGTCATCTTTCCATGTTAATAACTGTGTACCTGCATCACTTTTTTTTTTTTTTTTTTTTTGAGTAGTCTCACTCTGTCTCCCAGGCTAGAGTGCAGTGGCATGATGTCAGCTCATTGCAACCTCTGCCTCCCAGGTTCAAATGATTCTCCTGCCTCAGCCTCCCAAGTAGCTGGGATTGCAGGTGTCCACCACCGTGCCTGGCTAATTTTTTTGTACTTTTGTTAGAGATGGGGTTTCACCATGTCAGCCAGGCTGGTCTCAAACTCCTGACCTTAAGTGATCCTCCCACATCGGCATCCCAAAGTGCTAGGATTACAGGCGAGAGCCACCGCAACTGGCACTTTCTTTTTTTTTGCAGGTTGTGTCTTAGCCAGTTTTATGGAAGTACCACTATTTAGCCAATTCCCTGTTATTTTATTGTCTATATAGTTTGTTTTCAATTTAGTTTCATTATAAGCAGCGCTACTGTGGACAGTCTTATAGTTAAATCTCTAACATATTTATGTATTTAGTTTACACTTTGGGAGTTGAATTTTAAGTATAAAAGATAGGTATATTTTAAGTGTTTTTGCTACTGAATGCCCAGTTCCATTCAGTTCAACTCAGTTGAAATACATCAAAGGTTTTATAACAATCTGAAATTCTACCAGCAATCCAGGAGAATACTTATTTTCTTCTTTTTTTTGAGATGGAGTTTCGCTCTTATTGCCCAGGCTGGAGTGCAATGGCACTATCTCGGCTCACCACAACCTCTGCCTCCTGGGTTCAAGCGATTCTCCTGCCTCAGCCTCCCAAGTAGCTGGGATTAAAGGCATGCACCACCACGCCTGGCTAATTTTGTATTTTTAGTAGAGACGGGAGTTTCTCCATGTTGGTCAGGCTGGTCTCAAACTCCCAACCTCAGGTGATCGACCCGCCTGGGCCTCCCAAAGTGCTGGGATTACAGGCATGAGTCACCATGCCTGGCCGAGAATACTTATTTCCTTCTACACTAACATGGGATGTTATTTTATTTTATTTTTTGGGACAAAGTCTCGCTCTGTCACCTAGGCTGGAGTTCATTGGCATTATCTCCACTCACTGCAACTTCCACCTCCCAGCTCAAGCAATTCTCCTGCCTCAGCCTCCTGAGTAGCTGGGACTACAAGGTATGTGTCACCATGCCCGGCCAATTTTTGTATTTTTAGTAGAGATGGGGTTTCACTATGTTGGTCAGGCTGGTCTCGAACTCCTGACCTCAGGTGATCCACCTGCCTCGGCTTCCCAAAGTGCTGGGATTACAGGTGTGAGCTACCATGCCCAGCCGGATGTTATTAGTTTTTAAAAAAACTTTGCTAATTATAGGCAAAAATACTATTTGATCCATTTCTGCATTTTTTTGGTTACTAGCAATGATGAACTTTTTGTCATGTTGACTATTTGCATGTTTTTCCTTTTTATATCGTCTGTTAATGTCTTTGGCCATTTGCCTTCTGGGCACACAGTTTTAGAGAAGCCTGTGCACTTTCATGAAATGTAAATAAATCTGAAACAAATTAAACATCAATTATAGTTTAAAATGCTAATAAAAATTCTTATTTTCAGCCAGGTGTGGTGGCTTATGCCTGTAATCCCAGCACTTTGGGAGGCCAAGGTGAATGGATGCTGGAGCTCAGGAGTTTGAGACCAGCCTAGACAACATGGTGAAACCCCATCTCTACCACAAATACAAAAATTAGCCAGGGGTGGTTGTGTCCTAGCCACTGTGGAGGCTGAGGTGGGAGGATGGCTTGAGCCCACGAGGCAGAGGTTGCAGTGAGCCAAAACACCACTGCACTCCAGCGTGAGAGGCAGGAGTGAGAGCCTAGCTCAAAAAAAACAAAAACAAAAACAAAAAGGTCCTTTGAGTACCAGAAAAACTGTCAATAGGAATACTTTCCTCAAGGTCTTGAAAATTAATAATAAATCAACAAATCATTGATGGTAGTGGCTGGTTGTGCTTTCTTCTATATCTAGCTAGTTATCACTGAACAAACATTTTCTAAAACATTTTCGATGTTTCAGAGCACAGATTTCAAATTGACAGCCAAGGGATGGATTCATGCATAATTTACTCTCTTTTATTTTGCTTTATTTTTCTTATGGTATTTACAAGTAATTAACATACATTATATAGCTACTTATCTCTCTATTACAATAGGATATAAGATCCACAAAAATAGCCAGGCACAATGGCTCATGCCTGTAATCCCAGCACTTTGGGAGGCCAAGGCAGGAGGATCACTTGAACCCAGGTGCTCAAAGACCAGCCAGAGCAACATAGGGAGATCCCACGTCTTCAAAAATTAAAAATTAGCTGGGCGCGGTGGTGCATGCCTGTAGTCCCAGCAGTTTGGGAGGCTGAGGTAGAAGGATCACCTGAACCCAGGAGGTTGAGGCTGCAGTGAGCCAGGATCATGCCACTGCATTCCAGCCTGGGGGACAAAGTGAGACCTACCTCAAGTTAAAAAAAAAAAATCCACAAAAGGCAAAGACTTAATCTCTTTTAATTATTGTTGTATCTCCAATTTCTAAAATACTGTATGGTATATAATGCACCTTCAGAAAATATTTGTTGAAGTCATGCATTTAGTAACTATTCATTGAACTCCCACTGCATTCTAGGCACTGGACTAGCTAGACTTGGGAAGTAAATGCCTCTGCCTCCATGAAGTGTCTTTAAAATATGATTCTTGGCCGGGCATGGTGGCTCACACCTGTAATCCCAGAGCTTTCGCAGGCTGAGGCAGGCAGATCACCTGAGGTCACAAGTTTGAGACCAGCCTGGCCAACATGGTTAAACCCTGTCTCTAATAAAACTCCAAACATTAGCCAGGCATGGTGGTGGGCACCTGTAATCCCAGCTACTCAGGAGGCTGAGGCAGGAGAATCACTGAAACCCAGGAGGCAGAGGTTGCAGTGAGCTGAGATCAAGCCACTGCACTCCAGCCTGGGTGACAGAACAAGACTCTGTCTCAAAAAATAAATAAATAAAATAAAATATGATGCTCATTAAAACCAGATTGAAAACAACGGAAATGTTTTGGAAATAAAATATACACACTGTGCCAGTATGTGGATTCATTACTCATTAGTTCTATGACTATTTTTTGAGAGCCTATCTGCAGTCACTTGGGGACACAATAATATTAAAGACAGATTCTGTCCCTACAGATATGGCCTTGAAAATCTATCAAGGGAGGCAGACATTAAGCAACTAATTAATTGTTATTGTGCCAAGTACATAAAGGAGAAAGACAGGTGCCTATAAGCACTCATGAGATTTCCCTGAGAAAATGATACTTACACTTCTACCAAAGGGATTAGAAGTTACACAAGACAAAAGGGAAGGGAAAAAAAGAACAGTCTCATCAAGGAAAACAGCTTGTCAGGAAAGATCTTGCTGTACAGAAAGACCAAGGGGGGCACTGTGGCTCGTGCCTGTAATCCCAGCACTTTGGGAGGCCGAGGCAGGTGGATCATTTGCACTCAGCAGTTGGAGACCAGCCTAGGCAACATGGTGAAACCCACAAAAATACAAAAAAATTAGCCATGCATGATGGTGTACACCTGTGGTCCCAGCTACTCGGGAGGCTGAGCGGGGAGGATCACTTGAGCCTGGGAAGTGGAGGTTGCAGTGAGCTGTGTTCATGCCACTGCACTCCAGCCCGGATGACCAAGTGAGACCCTGTCTCAAAACAAAAACAAAAAGACAACAACATCAACAACAACAAAGACCAAGAGAATAATCAAGGGAATAATGACAGCCAGAGACCAAAGAGGTAGGCAGGGGCCATATTATATACTCATGGGCCAAGTGAAGGATGCTCGCTTTATTCCATGAACAGCTGAAGGCTTGTAGGCAGATGATCTGATTTCTACATTTAACAGATGACTCTGTTTTCTGTGTTAAGAATGGTTTGGCTACAGAGACTGCTTAGATATGGCAGTAGTCAAGGCGGTAGCCACAGAAATAGAGATGCAGACAGCTTTGAGAGATATTTAGGAGGTGGAAGTGGCAACACTGATTGGAAGGGGTTAGGGAAGGGAAAGTGTGAGAGAGAGGAAGACACCCTGTTTCCTGGCGTCAACAGCTGGGTGGATGATGGGGAGCTTTTATGGGATGTGGAGTGTGAGAATCCCTGGTTTAGGGTGGAAGAGGAGTTCAGTGCAATCAAGGCACAGCTATAAATGTGTATAACTGAGGCAGAAGCTTCAGAAGCAATGAGTACCCTTACTACCATGGAAGATGCTCTGATTTTTTTTTTTTCTTTTTTAAGAATTTTTTGGCTATGCATGGTGGCTCACACCTGTAATCCCAGCACTCTGGCAGGCTGAGTTGGATAGATCATTTGAGGTCAGGAGCTCCAGACCAGCCTGGCCAACATGGTGAAACCCTATCTCTACTAAAAATACAAAAATTAGTTGGGCATGGTGGCTCACACCTGTAGTCCCAGCTACTTGGGAGGCTGAGGCACAAGAATCACTTGAACCTGGGAAGCAGACATTGCAGTGAGCTGAGATCACACCACTGCACTCCAGCCTGGGCAACAGAGTGAGACTCGGTCTCAAAAAAAAAAAAGAAAAGAATTGTTTTACCCAATAGTAAATAACCAACCAATGCTCTGATATTTTTTAATCAACTTTGTTGAAGTATGTTTTACATAATAGATTTTCATGTTTTACATAATATAATAAAATTCACCCATATTACATGTACAGTTCAACAGGTTTTGACAAATGTATATACCTGTGTAACCACCACAATTAAAATACAGAGCTCTTCTGTCATTTCCAAAAATTCCCCAGCACCCCTTGGCAGTCAATTCCCCCTCCATCTCAGCCCCAGGCTGTCATTATAGTTTGCATTTTCTAGAATTCCATATAAATGAAACCAGAGTATATATACAGTATACATATGAAATAGGTATTCACTTGTATCTGGCTTTTTTATTTCCTTGGAGACAGGGTCTTGCTGTGTCACCCAGGCTAGAGTGCAGTGGTGCAGTCACAGCTCACTGCAGCCTCAACCTCCCAGGCTTGAGAAATCCTCCACTCCCAGCTATTTTTTTTTGGTAGAGACTGGGTCTTTCTATGTTGCCTAGGCTGGCCTCAAATTCCTGGGCTCAAGTTAACCTCCCAACTCGGCCTCCCAAAGTGCCGGGATTACAGGCTCCAGGCCATGTATCTGGCTTCTTTCACTCAGCATAATGTTTTTAAGATTCATCTATGACAGGGTTCAGCAAACTAGGGCCTGTGGGCCAAATCTGGCCCAGTACCTGATTATGCAAAGGCCTAAGAGCTCAGCATGACTTTATATTTTTAAGTGATTGAAAAAAAATTCAAAGAAGAATATTTTGTGACACATGTAAATTAAATGAAATCCAAAATTCAATGTCTATAAATAAAACTTTATTGGAACACAGCAACACTCATTTGTTTACACACTGTCTATGGCTGTTTTCATGCTACAGAATCAAATACTTGAGACCGAGATTGCAAGAACCTAAACTAAGGCTTGCAAAGCCTGAAATATTTACAACCAGGCCCTTTACAGAAAAAGTCTGCCAACTCCTAATCTGTGGTGTCCCATGGATCAATAATTTACTCCCTTTTATTGCAGTACAGTACTCCATTCCATTGTGGGGATAGGCCACAATTTGTTTATCTGTTTGTTGATGGACATTTGGGTTACTGCCTAATTATCCTTAATCCACATGATGTGCTCTGATGTTTTGCATCCTATTTCATTTTTTAAAAAATTGCTACTCATGACCCAATGGTTGATATCACAACCCATTGATGAAGTACTCTCAGTTTGATATAGATGTTAATTGAAATAATGGAGGATGAAATTATGTAGAAGAAGAAATCAAAAGGACTTTCCAGGCCGGGCACGGTGGCTCACGCCTGTAATCCCAGCACTTTGGGAGGCTGAGGCGGGTAGATCACCTAAGGTCAGGAGTTCGAGACCAGCCTGACCAATATGGTGAAACCCCGTCTCTACTAAAAATACAAAAATTAGCTGGGCATGGTGGCATGTGCCTTTAATCCCAGCTACTCAGGACTCTGAGGCAGGAAAATCGTTTGAACCTCGGAGGTAGAGGTTGCACTGAGTCAAGATCATGCCACTGCCCTCCAGCCTGGGCAACAGAGCGAGACTCTGTCTCAAAAAAAAAAAAAAAAAAAAAAAAAAAAAAGGGCTTGCCAGCTGAGTGCTGAGGAAATCCAACAATTAAACATTGGGTGGAGGAAGAAGAAACTCCAAAAGACATTGAGAAGGAACAGGCAGAAAGGGAAGGTGACGATCCGGAGAATTTGACATTGTGGGAAGCATGGAAAGTCAGTTTCAAGAAGAAAGTGATCATCTGGTTCTAGGGCTGCTGAGAGGTCAGGTGTGATGGACTGAGATGGTTTTAGTGAGACTTGTTTCGGTGGAGGGAATAAAGCCGAAGCTAGATTGAGATGAGTTGGTGGTGCTTGTGTGATGAGACAATTGAGACCATTAGGTGTAACCAGAAGGGGATGTGGATGAAGATAAGGAGTTTTTATTTGCTTGTTTTTTGATCATAAGAATGTTTAACAAACACTAAAAGGCAAGTATAACCAGAATTTTACAGATGAGGAAGCTAATATACCAAGAAGTTAAGTAACTTGCCCAAGTAGTTTTCACTTATACAGCTTAAAAAAAAAAAAAAAAGAGTCCAGTTCTACTTGTAGCCACAGTCTGAACTCTAACCAATGGGCTATACTATCCACAAGGGAAAAGGCTGGCCCAGACATAATCCAATTTTTGTACCTTTGAGTTAAAAGTCTACAGTTGAGGCTGGGCCCGGTGTCTCACGCCTGTAATCCCAGCACTTTGGGAGGCCGAGGTGGGTGGATCACCTGAGGTCAGGAGTTGAGACTAGCCTGTCCAACTAGTGAAACCCCCATCTCTACTAAAAATACAAAAATTAGCCAGGCTTGGTGGAATGCAACTGTAATCCCAGCTACTCAGGAGGCTGAGGCAGGAGAATTGCTTGAACCCGGGAGGTGGAGCTTGCAGTGAGCAGAGATGGTGCCACTGCACTCCAGCCTGGCGACAGAGCGAGACCCCATCTCAAAAAAAAAAAAAAAAAAAAAAAGAGTAGTGTTTGAGGCCTGTAATCCAAACACTTTGGGAGGCCGAGGCAGGATGATCACTTGAGGTTGGGAGTTTGAGACCAGCCTGGCCAATATGGTAAAACCCTGTCTCTATTAAAAATACAGTGTGCGATGGTGCACGCCTGTAGTTGCAGCTACTCGGGGAGGCTGAGGCAGGAGAATCGCTTGAACCAGGGAGGCGGAGGTTGCAGTGAGCCGAGATTGCACCACTACACTTCAGCCCAGACAACAGAGTGAGACTCGTCTGGAAAAAAAAAAAAAAAGAAAGAAAAAGAAAGGTCTGTTAGCAGCACATAAAGCCATATGTCAGTAGAGCTTAAACCTCCCCACAATTGATGGCTTAATGCTCCAAACTGTACAATATTCTGCTTATCTCTCTTCATTAGTCCATAGAATGTTGCATTATAACTTATCAGTTTTCCTATCTGTGCATCCACAAGCCAAATGGTTTCGACTTTTTTTTTTTTTCTGGGGATGGGGGGAATCACAGACTTGAGTATATAATGAAGACAATGGATGTTTTCCCCAGAAAAATGCACTCACTCACACACAAAATTTTGAGTATAGTTTCAGAGACCTCCATCTGCATCCCAAAGTAAAAACTTCTACCCAAAATAGTGTTTTTCTTCAGGGCAGAGAGCTTGTCTTTGGTGTGTGTGTGTGTGTTCAGGGCAGAGAGCTTGTCTTTGTTGTGTGTGTGTGTGTGTGTGTGTGTGTGTGTAGACGGAGTCTTGCTCTTGTCGTCCAGGCTGGAATGCAGTGGTGCAATCTTGGCTCACTGCAATCTCCGCCTCCCAGGTTGAAGCGATTCTGCTGCCTCAGCCTCCCGAGTAGCTGGGATTACAGGCGCACGCCACCACACCCGCTAATTTTTCTATTTTTAGTACAGATGGGGGGTTTCACCATGTTGGCCATACTGTTCTCGAACTCCTGACCTCAGGTGATCCGCCCACTTCGGCCTCCCTAAGTGCTGGGATTACAGGCATGAGCCGCCGCGCCCAGCCTTTTTTAAATTTTTACATTTTTTATTTTATTTTGTTTTTGAGACAGAGTCTCGCTTTGTCGCCCAGGCTGGAGTGCAGTGGTGCGATCTCGGCTCACTGCAAGCTCCGCCTCCCAGGTTCACGCAATTCTCCTGCCTCAGCCTCCAGGATAGCTGGGATTACAGGCGCCCACCACCACACCAGGCTAATTTCTTTTTGTCTTTTTGGTAGAGACAGGGTTTCACCATGTTAGCCAGGATGGTCTCAATCTCCTGACCTTGTGATCCGCCCGCCTCGGCCTCCCAAAGTGCTGGGATTACAGGCGTGAGCCACCGCGCCCGGCCCAGCCTCTTATTTGTATTTTTATTGTTTTTTGAGATGGAGTCTCGCCTTATTGCCCAGGCTGGAGTGCAGTGGTGCAATCTCAGCTCACTGCAACCTCTGCCCCCCGGGTTCAAGTGATTCCCCTGCCTCAGCCACCCAGGTAGCTGGGATTACAGGTGTTTGCCACCACGCCCAGCTAATTTTTTGTATTTTTAGTAGAGACGGAGTTTCACTATGTTGGCCAGGCTGGTCTTGAACCAGCCTCTTATTCTTTTACATACTATTTCCAGCACAACTGTCCAAGATGGCAGTCAATAAATGTTTGGCTAAATATAATAAATAATCCAGTTGATTATTTCCACTTTTTCATGTTGGGTTTTCAAAGTCTACTTTTCAAACAGTAAGGTTAACTTTTCTCTCTAGTATTTGTTTTGTAGAATCTATTATACTTTGTAATGTAATCCACAGAAACTTGAGGGTGACTTTAAAATTTACTGGTTTTGAATGATACCCATGCTGAGGTGCTCAGAGGTGAAATGTACTAACATATATCGATGGATGGATATATGGATGCGTATGTGATAAAGCAAATATAGGGGAAATTAACTGTAGAATCTAGGTAGTGGGTACATGGTTGTTCACTGTAGAACTGTTTAAACTTTTCTACGTTTGAAAAATTTCATAACACGTTGGAAAAGTGACTTGTTTTGCTCAAGCGGGGGTACATTCAATCTTTAATTCTTGAAAGACATAAATCTATCATTCCTTCTGTTTGGAAAGCTCTTTAGAGAGTCAGAATATTCCCACAGTACAGTCTAAACCAGCACACAAGGGCTTTTTGGTAGAAAATAATTTTATTAACATAACCAGGCAATTTACCAAATACAACGTAGATAGCTCAAAACATGGAGTTACTGCGCTGAAAATGTGACCTTGTTTACACAGATTGCGGGAGGAAGAGTATAAAACAGGAGAGAAAAGGAGTAAGATTGTGGTTGTAGCGTCATCGCAGAGGTGAAGTGTTCCATTGATTGCAACTGTGGTAGTCTATATCAGTTTCCCACATTAAGGTCGGAGGAATCTACTAAGCAAATGTACGCCCTCCCCATTCGTTTGAAACACATTGCAGTAAAATTGCAAAAGTGGCCGGGCGTGGTAGCTCTCGCCCTTAATCCCAGCACTTGGGGAGGCTGAGACGGGAAGATTGCCTGAGGCCAGGAGTTTGAAGCCAGCTTGGGTAACATAGTGAGACACCCCCACCTTCTGTATTAAAATGAGATTTTAATTTTGTTTCTCTTCAGTTCATCGGTTAACAAGATAAAAAAATTAATAAAAAATTAACTTTTTAAAACATTTAAAGTAAAGTAGGAGTGGAAGCAGTATGTAGACTCACGGGGCTTGGGTCTGAATCCTACCTAGATCGGCACTGCGAAATGGGGATAATGATCTCCTAGAGCTGCTGAAATAGTAAAATGGAAGAGCAGCAGCTGATGTATTAATATTATCATTATTACTATTACCCATTACCTGACAAGTCATAATTGTGACATGAAGGAGGCTGGACCAGTTGTTTCAACAATTTTTTCCGTCTAGAATTCGGCGGTAAGGTCTGAGACAACACCTCAGCTTAGATCAGCGCCTTCTCTGAACAGCGTTCACCAAGTAGCCCCGAACCCCAAAACCCCCAAGTCCACGGGCGCCGAGGACGCTGCGAGTCCTGCGCATGCGCAAGGTTGCTCGCTCGCTCGCCGCCTCCGTGGCGAATGGCCTGTTCCATTCTCGAGGGATGCCAGCGGGAGGTGAGGCGGGAGACTTGGAATCCTGGGCCCGGAAGTGAAGGTGCGTCACTAGTATTTCCAGCCTTTCACTCCATGAATAGTACTTTGTGATTATTATACTTCTGCCTTGATGATTGCAACAGGCTGCTGGAAAGAGTTTGGTGAACAATCCACTGGGCATCCTCCCCCCTTCACCTGCACACGTTAGGGAGGGCCGGCGTGACGCCCAGGTACGGAAACCCAGAGGGCTCCGCCCACCGCCACGGGGCGCCGCCCCGCCTCGCCCCGCCGCCCCGCCTCGCCCCGCCGCCCCGCCTCGCCCCGCCGCCCCGCCTCGCCCCGCCGCCCCGCCTCGCCCCGCCGCCCCGCCTCGCCCCGCCGCGCCCCGCCGCCCCGCCTCGTCCCGCCGCCCCGCCTCGCCCCGCCGCCCCGCCTCGCCCCGCCGCCCCTCAACCCTCAGGTTCTCCAGCCCGGGGCGCCGCCAGGCACTTCCTCCTCTTCGCCCCGCCGGCCGGGGGCGCGGGGGACGTCAGTGCTGCCAGCGTGGAAAGAGCAGCGGGGCGCGGGAGGAGGAAGTAGAGCCCGGGACCGCCGGGCCACCACCGGCCGCCTCAGCCATGGACGCGTCCCTGGAGAAGGTCCGTACCGGGAGGGGGCGATGGGGATGGTGCTGCGGCCCGGGGCTCCCGCCTCCGTGGCGACTGTTTCCCAGTCTCGAGCTGCCATTGTGACCCGGACAGGGGGACGCGGGCTGACGGGCCCCGCCTGAGGAGGGCGGCTGGGGCCCGGGCGCGTCACGGGGCCGGGTGTCTCTCGGGTCCCCGTGGGCCGAAGAGGCTGGGCGGGGTTCCGTGGAGGCTGCAAGGGACCCGGAGCCCAGGACTGGGACCGCGGGGCGGTTTTTATATTTTTAGGAGAGACGGGGTTTCACCATGTTGGCTAGGATGGTCTCGATCTCTTGACCTTGTGATCCGCCTGCCTTGGCCTCCCAAAGTGCTGGGATTACAGGCCCAGTTTCTTTTAACTGCAAAACAGGGATGATATAATACTTTTATCTATCTTGTGAGGCGAGGATGAAGATTAAATAAGGTAGTTTGTGTAAAGCACTTAGAACCGAGCTAGCTATTAATAGTAGAGAATCTTGGCAGGTACTACTGATGATTACTGCAGTAGACCACAAGCTCCATACAGGCAGGGGTCATTTCCGTTTGTTTAGATTTGTATGCAGGGTGCTTGGCACAAGGGTTGTGCTCAGGAAATACTTGTTGGATGAATGAATGAAGTGGAGATAATAGTAATACCATGTTTATAGAATTCCATGAGGATATAAAATAATGCAAGTATGTAAGCTCTTGGTAGAGTGTCTAGCACATAGTAGGTGGTCAATAAATATTCAGTGACTGAATGAGTAAAGTGGGGACAATAGTAATACCCGCTCATGAGGTTGTCGTAGGGATATAAGGCAACCCTGTAGTACCTTGTAGAATGCCTAGCACATAGTAGGGGCTCAGAAAATATTTGTTGAATGAATGAGTGAAGTAGGGATGACGTTAACACCAGCTCCTAGGGTTGTTGCGGGGATAGAAGATAAGACAGGTCTATAGCATGTTGTATTGTGGTTGTACATGGTAGACACTCCGTTGATCGAAACTGGAAGAGCTGCCATGAGTTTCTTTCTCCTGGGGATTAGGAGAGGGTCCTTTTGGGGTGCAGAATGGTGTGGAGCTGACGCTAGTCCTCTGGAAGGAAGAGTGAGCAGCTGACTACTTGCTAAGCTCTGACCGGGATGAAAAGTCGAATCGTTCCTTTCTCTCTTCCTCCCAAACCTGTGCTTCTTTCCACTACAATCCTTGCCCGTAGTCCAGCGCCTCCTTCCTGTCCAGGATCACCTTCTGGTGGATCACAGGGTAAGGCCGGGCCCCCCAGACCTCAGGGAGGTGGTGGGGAATGAATGAATGAATGAACGAAGGAACGAACATGCTCAGCTCCCCCCCTCCCCGACTTCTCTCTCCTTTGCTCTTCTGCAGAGTTGTCTTGAATCTGCCTGTGCTGGCCATGTGGTCTCAGAGACACCAACTCTGTCCGGCAGTTCCGTGAACTTGAATGTGATAAACACATGAGCGGTGAGCAGCTTACACCTCTGCAGAAAGCTTTGCCTGGGACAGCCATATGCTGGACTGCTCTTGCTTTAGCTTCAGATTTGGGTTTTAAAAATATTAGGTATAGTTATTATTGACATTGTCCCCCTCCTGTCCCCCACTCCTTAGAAAAATAATACTGTCTCACCATAGGAAGTGTGGGTTAAAAAACCACATGTGCAGATCAGCAGTATAGGAGACATCCAGAGGCAACCAGTATCACCATTTTAGTATGCCTCCTTCTGGTCTTCTTTCTGTTTTTTGAGATGGAGTCTCGCTCTGTCAATCTCAGCTCACTACAGCCTCCACCTCCCAGGTTCAAGTGATTCTCCTGCCTCAGCCTCCCAGGTAACTGGGATTATAGGCATGCACCACCATGCCCGGCTACTTTTTGTATTTTTGGTAGAGACAGAGTTTTGGCATGTTGGCCAGGCTTGTCTTGAAACTCCTGACCACAGGTGATCCACCCGCATCAACCTCCCAAAGTGCCGGGATTACAGGTGTGAGCCACCATGCCCAGCTACCTTCAGGTCCTCTTTTTGTATATCTTTTTCTGCCCATTGTTAACATCTTAGTGGGGATTGTTTGAAGAATCTTTTTTTGCCCCTAATATGCATCATCTTTTTTTTTTTTTTTTTTTTGAGACAGGCTTTCGCTGTGTCGCTGAGGCTGGAGTGCAGTGGCACAATTGTAGCTTACTGCAGTCCCAGTCTGCTGGGCTTAGGTGATGCTCCTGCCTCAGCCTCCTGAGTAGCTGGGACTACAGGCGCGTTCCCCCATGCCCAGCAGATTTTTGTACTTTCTGTAGAGGTGGGGTTTCATCATGTTGCCCAGGCTGGTCTCCAGCTTCTGAGCTCAAGTGATCCTCCCACGTCAGCCTCCCAGAGTGCTGGGATTACAGGCGTGAGCCACCATGCCCGGTCTCATCCTTGTCTTAATGACAAACATTGTTTTAAAAAATTAGATGTTTTAAATAATTCCTTCAAGTTACTATTAAAAAGCATCACTGGGACAGTGCATGCTAATAACATTCATTCTTGTTTTGGAAAATTTTGCTCTAGTTACATAAGAGCATGTCCCGGATTGGAAGGGGATACCTCCAGTTTTTTGGGGTAAAGGCATGTAAAGCCTATATGTTAACTTTTTTTTTTTGAGGTGGAGTCTTGCTCTGTCGTCCAGGGTGGAGTGCAGTGGCAGGATCTCAGCTCACTGCAACCTCCGCCTCCTGGATTCAAGAGATTCTCCTGTCTTAGCCTCCTGAGTAGCTGGGATTACAGGGACCTGCCACCATGTCCAGCTAAGTTTTGTATTTTTAGTAGAGATGGGGTTTCACTATGTTGTCCAGGCTGGTCTCAGACTCCTGACCTCAGATGATCCACCCACCTCAGCCTCCCAAGGTGCTGGGATTACAGGTGTGAGCCACTGTGCCAGGCCTTTAACTGTTTAAATGGTTCAGAAAAAGATGATGTGTTTGCATGTGTGTGCATGTCAATGGATACAGAGAGAGAATGATACTGCAGACGTGGCAACGTGTTGACAATGGTGAGTTGAGTGAATTCTTAGTATGATTTGAGTAATTTTTCTATAAGTTTGAAATTGTTTTAGAACAAAAGATGAAAGTATTTTACCTTTTATTATAAAAGTGTTTAGTCTGCTGGGCACAGTGGCTCACGCCTGTAATGTTAGCACTTTCAGAGGCCGAGGTGGGTGGATCACCTGAGGTCAGAAGTTCGAGACCAGCCTGGCCTACATGGTGAAACCCTGTCTCCACTAACAATACAAAAATTAGCCGGGCAGCACACGCCTGTAATCCCAGCTACTTGGGAGGGTGAGGCAGGAGAATCGTTTGGATCCAGGAGGCAGAGGTTGCAGTGCCCTGAGATGGCACCATTACACTCCAGCCTGGATGGAGTCACATAGAAAGATTAATATAATAAAATTCAATAAGCTCATCACCCAGATTTCATGCTTACTAATGCTTTGTCATGTCAGCCTTTTTTTTTTTTTTATTTTTTCCTTCAACCTATTTTTTTTTTTCTTTTTATAGGGTCTGACTCTGTTGCCCAGGCTGGACTGCAGTGACACAATCACAGCTCTCTGCAGCCTCCACCTCCTGGCCTTAGCGGTCCTCCCACCTCAGCCTCCCGAGTAGCTGGGACTGCAGGTGCGAGCCATCATGACTGGCTAATTTTTTTATTTTTACTTTTTGTAGAGAGAGTCTCCCTATGTTGCCCAGGCTGGTCTTGAACTCCAGGGCTCACAAAGTCTTCCAACTTCGGCCTCCCAAAGTCCTAGGCAACATAGGGAGACTCTGTCTCTACAAAAATAAAAAATAAAAAAAATTAGCCAGTCATATGGCTTTCACCCAAAGTCCCAGCTACTCGGGAGGCTGAGGTGGGAGGATTGCTCTAGCCTGGGAGCTGGAGGCTGCAGGGAGCTGCAGTCGCACCACTGTACTCCATCCTGGGTGACACAGCGAGACCCTGTCTCCAAATAAATAATGAATGAATAATAAAAAATAAATTAAAGCCATCCTGATATTTTGCTCCTAAATCATTTTTTTCCCTAAGTCTTTTGTATGCACCACTAAAAAAAAAAAAAAAAAGCCATTTTTCCTGCATGACCCGACAGAATGAGCTGTAATTAGCTTGTAATATGTGCAAATGTCCATCCACATTCTGACTTCCCCAGCTGCGTGGCTGCCTTTGTTTGCAGCAGGAAGCTGTGCTGCACAGGTGAGCAGCATCAGCAGGTGTGTGAAGTGAGTGAGCCCCGTCCTCTTCCTCCTCCTCTCATTGACCCTCATTGCCTAACCCCCTTGTGTCTTGGCCCTAGGTTGATTGTCCGGGGCTACCGCCAGCCCCTGGAGGGCAGCGACCTCTGGTCCTTAAACAAGGAGGACACGTCGGAACAAGTCGTGCCTGTTTTGGTAAAGAACTAGAAGAAGGAATGTGCCAAGACTAGGAAGTAAGTGTGAGTTTCCTTGTCCTCCAGGATGCCCCGGTCACCTCCTTTCCACTACTGTGGCCTGAATCCAGGATGGGGCCCTGGCAATGCTGCCTGTTACTAGCTTTGTGGTTCTGGGCAAGATGCCTCACTTCTCCTCCTGGCCTCAGTTTGCTTTTCTGCCAAATGGGGTAGAATCTCACATGTCATTAAGGCAACTGGGTAGAGAAAAGAAGAAAGAAGCTGGGCGCAGTGGCTCTCATGTCTAATCCCAGCACTTTGGGAGGCCGAGGCAGGCGGATCACTTGGTCAGGAGTTTGAGACCAGCCTGGCCAACATGGTGAAACCCCGTCTCTACTAAAAATACAAAAATTAGCTAGGCGTGGTGGCAGGCGCCTGTAATCCCAGCTGCTCAGGAGGCTGAGGCAGGAGAATCACTTGAACCCAGGAGGCGGAGGTTGCAGTGAGCTGAGATTTCACCACTGCATACTAGCCTGGGAGACAGAGTGAGACTCCGTATCAAAAAAAAAAAAAGAAGAAGAAAGAAAAATGTTGTCCAAACAGGCAGTTGATGCTGTTTGCCACAGTGCGTGACTATCCCTCCTTGAGTCAGTCTCACTTTTTTCTGTGTCTTTCTGAGCATATGGCATCCTGCATGTTCTTGCTGTTTGAATGTTCTGTCCAACATGCCCAGCTGACCAGGTAAATCTGTTTAGCCAAAGAAGCCCCATTTGAAGGTGATTTTGGCTGTACTGGATTTTAGGCTCTACCCCCTATGTAAGGCGTGCCCCACTGCGCCTCCTCTGTCATTTTTTTGGGAATCAGGCCAGTGCCTCCCCTGCACATACCTTAACTCATCAAATCTGAGACGCCATTAGTTGCACGATGTGTTATTATTCTATGTAACAGTAAGAAAGAAAAGCAGCTGCCAATTAAACAAGGACATAAGACGTGTCTGGAGCCCGGACAAGCTGGAACATGAAATTGCAGGTGACGTGGGGGCAGTGGATTGCGGCCATGAGGGTAGTAGAATGGCTGTTTTTGTTCCTGTTGCGTGTTCTGGGGTAAGTTTACTACGATAAGCCGTGATGGGGCCAGTGTGGTGCATTGGATTCCCCACAGACCGATTGGCCTTACAGGGAAAAACCCCAGACTGGGGTTCAGTTCCTCATTCTGTTCCGGGGATGTCCAGGATACAGGCCTTCAGTCAGACCCGGATGGTGGGTGGGAATCTGGGACATCCATGGTGCCAGCCACTAGGACATCAGCAGAGGACCTTGTGACTCTGGTTGGAGGCTGTTTGGGTGGTCCAGGTGATGGGAGAAATTGTCTCGTGGGAGGCAGATAGAGCTTGGGCGTCTGTGACTGAGCATTGTAAGGAAACGGCCCATGTCCGTGACCCAGTTGAAGGTCTTTGGCAGGCAGAGGTGGGGCCCCTGTTGATTACAGTTCTTCATGGAGAGAGAACTAGTAGGATGGATGGATGGATGGATAGATGATAGATTGATAGATGGATGATAGATTGATAGATGATAGATGATAGGTAGATGATAGATGGATAGATAGTTGGTGGATGTATACATGGTAGGTAGATGGATAGATGATAGATGGATGATAGATGGAGGATTGATAGATGATGGATGGATGGATGGAGGATGAGAGGGGATCTACTAGGGAAACTGGATCATGTGATTATGGAGGCTGAGAAGTCCCACACTAGGTCATCTGCAACCTAGAGAACCCAGGAAGCTGGTAGCATGGCTCAGGCCAAGTCCAAAAGTCTCAGACCCAGGGAAGCTGATGGTGGAATTCTCAGTCCACAGTCAAAGGCCTGAGAACCTGGAGTCATTGGGTAAGTCCCAGAGTCCAGAGGCCAGACATCCTGGAGTTCTGATGTTCAAGGGTGGGAGAGGATGACATCCCGGCTGCAGAAGAGAGAGTGCCTGCATTTGCCATTACTCTGACTTTTTGTTATGTCCGGACCCTCTGCTGATTGGGCGGTGTCACGCACATGGGGCGAGGATGGATCTTCCTTAGTCAGTCCACTCATTCAAATGCCAGTCTTGTCTGGAAACACCCCCACAGACACACCCAGAAATAACACTTTACCAGCCATCTGGGTATCCCTTAACCCAGTCAACTTGACCCCTAACATCACCCATCTCATCTGGATTCCTTCAGCCTCACCTGCAGCATCCCCCCCTGCTAAGCAGGCCACATTTGTAGCGTGGGCTTCAGCATTCCTCATCCACGCCTCTGCTGATCACCTGGCTCAGCTTCCTTTCATGGAAGAAGGATGCCCACCTTTGTGTCCCCTGGAGCTTGTCAGGAGAGCAGGTTGCTGGAGACACCATGGGAGAGGCCAATATCACAGCCTTGGGAGGAGGACAGAGTTTGAATCAAGAAGCTCCTCCACTGGCCTGGCCCTTAATCCATTGAGCAGATGAAACCGACTGCTGCTTTTGTGCTTAGCGATGTTTAGTCCCTGAGGGTTCAGAGAGTGGAACAAAAGAGACACACTCTAGTTGGGTGCCATCGACATTCTATATGGGAGACAGGACGTTGGTTGTGAAACATGCATTGATAAGAAGCTTTGGAGAATGATAGTGTTGGGGTGAGATAAAAATGAGGAAATGAGGGTGAGAGTAACCGAGGAAGCTTTTGTGTGTGTGTGTGTGTCTTTTCTTTTTTTTGAGATGGAGTCTCACTCTGTTACCCAGGCTGGAATACAGTAGTGTGATCTCGGCTCACTGCAACTTCTGCCTCTCGGGTTCAAGCAATTCTTCTGCCCCGGTCTCCCAAAGTGCTGGGATTACAGGTGCATGCCACCATACCTGACTAATTTTTTGTATTTTTAGTAGAGACAGGGTTTCACCATGTTGGCCAGGCTGGTCTTGAACTTCTGACCTCAAGTGATCCTCCTGCTTTGGCCTCCCAAAGTGCTGGGATTACAGGCATGAGCTACCGCGTCCGGCTGAGGGAGCTGTTTGAGATACAGTGGTCAAAGTTCTACCCAGTGCAGCCGTGACCCTTGGTGAGCATGTGCCTGTCCCTCCCTAAGTCTGTCTCTGGCTCTTTCCGAGCCTCTGGCATCCTGAGTGTTACTGCTTTTTGAAGTATTTTTGTTTAACATGCCCAGCTGACCATGTATATCTGTTTTGAGAAGGTCACATTTGAGCAGAGACTTGCATCAGAGGGAGTGAGCCTTGTGTGTATCTGGGGAAGGAAGGGCTTTCCAGGTAGAGGGAGCAGCCAGTGCAAAGGCTCTGAGAACGCTCGTGGTGCATCAGGGGGCTCGTGTGGCTTGAGGAAAGTGAGTGACGGAGAGAAAGGGAGGAGATGAAGCAGGAGAAGGATTTGCAGGGGTCTCCTCTGAGAGTTAGGGTGGGATTCCCGCTGCAGTGAGAACACAGGGGCAGGTTTTCTGCAGGGCAGTGGTGTGACGTGAGTTCTATTGTATGTATGTATGTATGTATTTTAGAGACACGGTCTTGCTCTGTTGCCCAGGCTGGATTGCAGTGGCATGATCACAGCTCATTGCAGCCTGAAAATTCCGGGCTCAAGCAATCCTCCCACCTCATCCTCCAGAGTAGCTGGGATTACAGGTGCACACCACCATGCCTGGCTAATTAATTTTATATTTTATATTTATTTTTTTGAGATGGAATTTTGCTCTTGTTGCCTAGGCTGGAGTGCAGTGGCGCTATCTTGGCTCACTGCATCCTCCACCTCCCGGGTTCAAGCAATTTTCCTGCCTCAGCCTCCCAAGTAGCTGGGATTACAGGAATGTACCACCACGCCTGGCTAATTTTGTATTTTTAGTACAGATGGGGTTTCTCCATGCTGGGCAGGCTGCTCTCAAACTCCTGACCTCAGGTGATCTGCCTGCCTCAGCCTCTTAAAGTGCTGGGATTACAGGTGTGAGCCACTGCGCCTGGCCTTTTTAAATTTTTTTTTTATAGAGACAGGTCTCACTGTGTTGCCCAGGCTGGTCTCCAACTCCTGGCTTCAAGCAGTCCTCCTGCCTCAGCCTCCCAAATAGCTGGGATTACAGGTGTGAGCCACCACACCCAGCTGAGTTCTGGTTTATAACAACCCAGGCTGCCCTGGGGAAGGTGGATATTAGGGACAAGAGTGAAGGCAGGGAGACCAGGGTGGGAACCTCAAGGGCTGTCCATGAAGTCCCTTCATGCCTCACTGGGAGCCTCCATTTTATTTATTTATTTTTTTTTTTTTTGAGACAGGGTGTCACTCTTTTGTCCAGGCTGGGGTGCAGTGGCATGATCTCAGCTCACTGCAACCTCCATCTCCTAGGCTGGAGTGATCCTCCCACCTCAGCCTCCCTAGTAGCTGGGACTACAGGCACACGCCACCACACCTGAGTAATTTTTTTTTTTTTTGTAGAGATGATGTCTCACCGTGTTGCCCAGGCCGTTCTCAAGTTCCTGAGCTCAAGCAGTCCACCTACCTTGGGCTCCCAAAGTGCTGAGATTACAGGCGTGAGCCACTGTGCCTGACTGGAGCCTCCATTTTTCACCCAGAGTATTTTCTGAGAATTCAGTGAGATATGTGTCATGATAAGCTGTGCCCTAGCCCTGAGTAAATGCTGGGCAGGTTTTAGTTGTACAAATTTTATTTATTCATCCGCACACTTTGATCTTGCCAGGGAGGATGTGGTGAGAACTGGGTCTTTGAGCTTGAAAGCGGGCCATTTGAGAAGGGTCTGGCTCTTTTGAGTACCTTGGTGTTTAGGGATGCTCAGCATGGGGCCAGGGGATCATTTCCTTGGGACATTGGTAGATGGATCGCTTGCTTTATTCCCAGAGGCGTAAGCCAGATCTGGTACCTGTAACCCCTGTGAACCTGGAGAGAGTGAGAAGGAAAACTCTGTCCTAGGCTGGAATTTCCTGGTGTGGCCCCTTACACCCAGATCCCTTTAGTTAACCAGAGAAAGGAATGCAGCCCGTGCAGCTCTGGGCTGCTGGGTGTCCTAGGCTCGGGGATCAGGTGAGGGATGCCAGGGCTAGGGGGTCTGCGTGGTTTCCTGGATGCTTCTACCACCTCTCTTCACCCCTGAGTCTCGTGTGGGTGGGCATGGTGGCTCATGCCTGTAATTGCAGTACTTTGGGAGGCCGAGGCAGGAGGCTGTCCTGAGTTGATGAGTTTGAGACCAGCCTGGCCAACATGGTGAATCCCTGTCTGTGCTAAAAATACAAAAATTAGCCGGGTGTGGTGGCGCTTGCCTGTAATCCAGCTACAGGGGGTCTGAGGCATGAGAATTGCTTGAACCCGGGAAGTAGAGGTTGCAATGAGCCAAGATTGTGCCACTGCACTCCAGCCTGGGTGATAGAATGAGACTCCATCTCAAAAAAAAAAAAAAAAAAAAAAAGGCAGCTGTGAGTAATCTCCCTGCTCTACCTTTGGATTTAAAAACCCAGTGCTTCATTGGTTTGTGTGTAGTGGTTTTATATTCTCTTTTGTGTATGGCCACTCAGAGCTTAGGGCCATTTTGGACCGTGGTTTCTGCTGGCGTGAATGTGAAATGCTTCTGTGACTGGAAGAGTTTGGCCGTTTTTTTTTTTTTTTAAGTTAGACATAGTGACCATACCACCAGTCACCCCCTTCCCAGGCATCCAGCCAACAGAGCTGAGAACATATGTTCATAAAAGGCTGGTAGAGGAATGTTCTTAGCTACTTTGTGATAACCCAAACTGGAGGTAAGCCAGACACCTATTAGCAAGTGAACAGACAGATGCACCAGTTATGTACATCTGCACAACTAAATACTAAGTGATGTACAAGAATGAACTGTTGGCCAGGCACAGTGGCTCATGCCCATAATCTCAGCACTTTGGGGGGCCAAGGCAGGCGGATCACTTGAGGTCAGGAGTTCGAGACCAGCTTGGCTAACATGGTGAAACCCTGTCTCTACTAAAAATATAAAAATTAGCCGGGTGTGTGTGGTGGCGCACGCCTGTAATCCCAGCTACTCGGGAGGCTGAGGCAGGAGAATCGCTTGAACCTGGGAGGCGGAGGTTGCAGTGAGTCAAGATCGCACCATTGCACTCCAGCCTGTGTGATAGAGCAAGACTCCATGTCAAAAAAAAAAAAAAAAAAAAAATCCCTGTAAGGTAAAGACTACTTTTTCGGTGACAGCTTTATTGAGATATTCATACACCACACAATTCATGTATGCAGAACATATAGTTCACTGATTTTTAGTGTGTTCATAGAGTTGTGCAGTCATCATCACAGTCAATTTTATTTATTTGCTTTTTTTTTTTTTTTTTTTTTAATTTTTGAACATCCTTTCTTTTTTTTTTTTTTTTATTTTATGTATATCTACTTTTATTATACTTTAGGGTTTTAGGGTACATGTGCACAATGTGCAGGTTTGTTACATATGTATCCATGTGCCATGTTGATTTCCTGCACCCATTAACTCGTCATTTAGCATTAGGTGTATCTCCTAATGCTGTCCCTCCCCCCTCCCCCCACCCCACAACAGTCCCCGGAGCGTGATGTTCCCCTTCCTGTGTCCATGAGTTCTCATTGTTCAATTCCCACCTATGAGTGAGAACATGCGGTGTTTGGTTTTTTGTCCTTGTGATAGTTTACTGAGAATGATGTTTTCCAGTTTCATCCATGTCCCTACAAAGGACACGAACTCATCATTTTTTATGGCTGCATAGTATTCCATGGTGTATATGTGCCACATTTTCTTAATCCAGTCTATCGTTGTTGGACATTTGGGTTGGTTCCAACTCTTTGCTATTGTGAATAGTGCCGCAATAAACATACGTGTGCATGTGTCTTTATAGCAGCATGATTTATAGTCCTTTGGGTATATACCCAGTAATGGGATGGCTGGGTCAAATGGTATTTCTAGTTCGAGATCCCTGAGGAATCGCCACACTGACTTCCACAATGGTTGAACTAGTTTACAGTCCCACCAACAGTGTAAAAGTGTTCCTATTTCTCCACATCCTCTCCAGCACCTGTTGTTTCCTGATTTTTTAATGATGGCCATTCTAACTGGTGTGAGATGGTATCTCACTGTGGTTTTGATTTGCATTTCTCTGATGGCCAGTGATGAGGAGCATTTCTTCATGTGTTTTTTGGCTGCATAAATGTCTTCTTTTGAGAAGTGTCTGTTCATGTCCTCTGCCCACTTTTTGATGGGGTTGTTTGTTTTTTTCTTGTAAATTTGTTTGAGTTCATTGTAGATTCTGGATATTAGCCCTTTGTCAGATGAGTAGGTTGCAAAAATTTTCTCCCATTGTGTAGGTTGCCTGTTCACTCTGATGATAGTTTCTTTTGCTGTGCAGAAGCTCTTTAGTTTAATGAGATCCCATTTGTCGATTTTGGCTTTTGTTGCCATTGCTTTTGGTGTTTTAGACATGAAGTCCTTGCCCACGCCTATGTCCTGAATGGTATTGCCTAGGTTTTCTTGTAGGATTTTAATGGTTTTAGGTCTAACATATAAGTCTTTAATCCATCTTGAATTAATTTTTGTATAAGGTGTAAGGAAGGGATCCAGTTGCAGCTTTCTACATATGGCTAGCCAGTTTTCCCAGCACCATTTATTAAATAGGGAATCCTTTCTCCATTTCTTGTTTTTGTCAGGTTTGTCAAAGATCAGATAGTTGTAGCTATGCGGCATCATTTCTGAGGGCTCTGTTCTGTTCCATTGATCTATGTCTCTGTTGTGGTACCAGTACCATGCTGTTTTGGTTACTGTAGCCTTGTAGTATAGTTTAAAGTCAGGTAGCGTGATGCCTCCAGCTTTGTTCTTTTGGCTTAGGATTGACTTGGCGATACGGGCTCTTTTTTGGTTCCATATGAACTTTAAAGTAGTTTTTTCCAATTCTGTGAAGAAAGTCATTGGTAGCTTCATGGGGATGGCATTGAATCTATAAATTACCTTGGGCAGTATGGCCATTTTCACGATATTGATTCTTCCAACCCATGAGCATGGAATGTTCTTCCATTTGTTTGTATCCTCTTTTATTTCATTGAGCAGTGGTTTGTAGTTCTCCTTGAAGAGGTCCTTCACATCCCTGGTAAGTTGGATTCCTAGGTATTTTATTCTCTTTGAAGCAATTGTGAATGGGAGTTCACTCATGATTTGGCTCTCTGTTTGTCTGTTATTGGTGTACAAGAATGCTTGTGATTTTTGTACATTAATTTTGTATCCTGAGACTTTGCTGAAGTTGCTAATCAGCTTAAGGAGATTTTGGGCTGAGACAATGGGGTTTTCTAGATATACAATCATGTCATCTGCAAACAGGGACAATTTGACTTCCTCTTTTCCTAATTGAATACCCTTTATTTCCTTCTCCTGCCTGATTGCTCTGGCCAGAACTTCCAGCACTATGTTGAATAGTAGCGGTGAGAGAGGGCATCCCTGTCTTGTGCCAGTTTTGAGAGGGAATGCTTCCAGTTTTTGCCCATTCAGTATGATATTGGCTGTGGGTTTGTTGTAGATAGCTCTTATTATTTTGAGATACGTCCCATCAATACCTAATTTATTGAGAGTTTTTAGCATGAAGGGTTGTTGAATTTTGTCAAAGGCCTTTTCTGCATCTATTGAGATAATCATGTGGTTTTTGTCTTTGGTTCTGTTTATATGCTGGATTACATTTATTGATTTGCGTATGTTGAACCAGCCTTGCATCCCAGGGATGAAGCCCACTTGATCATGGTGGATAAGCTTTTTGATGTGCTGCTGGATTCGGTTTGCCAGTATTTTATTGAGGATTTTTGCATCAATGTTCATCAAGGATATTGGTCTGAAATTCTCTTTTTTGGTTATGTCTCTGCCAGGTTTTGGTATCAGGACGATGCTGGCTTCGTAAAATGTGTTAGGGAGGATTCCCTCTTTTTCTATCGATTGGAATAGTTTCAGAAGGAATGGTACCAGTTCCTCCTTGTACCTCTGGTAGAATTCAGCTGTGAATCCATCAGGTCCTGGACTCTTTTTGGTTGGTAAGCTATTGATTATTGCCACAATTTCAGAACCTGTTATTGGTCTATTCAGAGATTCAACTTCTTCCTGGTTTAGTCTTGGGAGGGTGTATTTGTCGAGGAATTTATCCATTTCTTCCAGATTTTCTAGTTTATTTGCATAGAGGTGTTTGTAGTATTCTCTGATGGTAGATTGTATTTCTGTGGGATCGGTGGTGATATCCCCTTTTTCGTTTTTTATTGCATCTATTTGATTCTTCTCTCTTTTCTTCTTTATTAGTCTTGCTAGCGGTCCATCAATTTTGTTGATCTTTTCGAAAAACCAGCTCCTAGATTCATTAATTTTTTGAAGGGTTTTTTGTGTCTCTATTTCCTTCAGTTCTGCTCTGATTTTAGTTATTTCTAGCCTTCTGCTAGCTTTTGAATGTGTTTGCTCTTGCTTTTCTAGTTCTTTTAATTGTGATGTTAGGGTGTCAATTTTGGATCTTTCCTGCTTTCTCTTGTGGGCATTTAGTGCTATAAATTTCCCTCTACACACTGCTTTGAACGTGTCCCAGAGATTCTGGTATGTTGTGTCTTTGTTCTCGTTGGTTTCAAAGAACATCTTTATTTCTGCCTTCATTTCATTATGTACCCAATAGTCATTCAGGAGCAGGTTGTTCAGTTTCCATGTAGTTGAGCGGTTTTGACTGAGTTTCTTAATCCTGAGTTCTAGTTTGATTGCACTGTGGTCTGAGAGACAGTTTGTTATAATCTCTGTTCTTTTACATTTGCTGAGAAGAGCTTTACTTCCAACTATGTGGTCAATTTTGGAATAGGTGTGGTGTGGTGCTGAAAAAAATGTATATTCTGTTGATTTGGGGTGGAGAGTTCTGTAGATGTCTATTAGGTCCACTTTATGTAGAGCTGAGTTCAATTCCTGGATATCCTTGTTAACTTTCTGTCTCGTTGATCTGTCTAATGCTGACAGTGGGGTGTTAAAATCTCCCATTATTATTGTGTGGGAGTTTAAGTCCCTTTGTAGGTCACTGAGGACTTGCTTTATGAATCTGGGTGCTCCTGTGTTGGGTGCATATATATTTAGGATAGTTAGCTCTTCTTGTTGAATTGATCCCTTTACCATTATGTAATGGCCTTCTTTGTCTCTTTTGATCTTTGTTGGTTTAAAGTCTATTTTATCAGAGACTAGGATTGCAACCCCTGCCTTTTTTTGTTTTCCAGTTGCTTGATAGATCTTCCTCCATCCCTTTATTTTGAGTCTATGTGTGTCTCTGCACGTGAGATGGATTTCCTGAATACAGCACACTGATGGGTCCTGACTCCTTATCCAGTTTGCCAGTCTGTGTCTTTTGATTGGAGCATTTAGCCCATTGACATTTAACGTGAATATTGTTATGTGTGAATCTGATCCTGTCATTATGATGTTAGTTGGTTATTTTGCTCGTTAGTTGCTATAGTTTCTTCCTAGCCTCGATGGTCTTTACAATTTGGCATGTTTTTGCAGGGGCTGGTACCGGTTGTTCCTTTCCATGTTTAGTGCTTCCTTCAGGAGCTCTTTTAGGGCAGGCCTGGTGGTGACAAAATCACTCAGCGTTTGCTTGTCTGTAAAGTATTTTATTTCTCCTTCACTTATGAAGCTTAGTTTGGCGGGATAGGAAATTCTGGGTTGAAAATTCTTTTCTTTAAGAATGTTGAATATCGGCCCCCACTCTCTTCTGGCTTGTAGAGTTTCTGCTGAGAGATCAGCTGTTAGTCTGATGGGCTTCCCTTTGTGGGTAACCCGACCTTTCTCTCTGGCTGCCCTTAACATTTTTTCCTTCATTTCCACTTTGGTGAATCTGACAATTATGTGTCTTGGAGTTGCCCTTCTCGAGGAGTATCTTTGTGGCGTTCTCTGTATTTCCTGAATCTGAATGCTGGCCTGCCTTGCTAGATTGGGGAAGTTCTCCTGGATAATATCTTGCAGAGTGTTTTCCAACTTGGTTCCATTCTCCCCATCATTTTCAGGTACACCAATCAGACGTAGGTTTGGTCTTTTCACATAGTCCCAAATTTCTTGGAGGCTTTGTTCATTTCTTTTTATTCTTTTTTCTCTAAACTCCCCTTCTCTCTTCATTTCATTCATTTCATCTTCTATCAGCGATACCCTTTCTTCCAGTTGATCGCATCTGCTACTGAGGCTTCTGCATTCTTCGCGTAGTTCTCGAAACTTGGCTTTCAGCTCCATCATCTCCTTGAAGCCCTTCTCTCCATTGGTTATTCTAGTTATCCATTCTTCTAATTTTTTTTCAAAGTTTTTAACTTCTTTGCTATTGTTTTGAATTTCCTCTCGTAGCTCAGAGTAGTTTGATCGTCTGAAGCCTTCTTCTCTCAACTCATCAAAGTCATCCTCCATCCAGCTTTGTTCCGTTGCTGGTGAGGAACTGCGTTCCTTTGGAGGAGGAGAGGTGCTCTGTTTTTTAGAGTTTCCAGTTTTTTTGGTCTGTTTTTTCCCCATCTTTGTGGTTTTGTCTACTTTTTGTCTTCGATGATGGTGATGTACAGATGGGTTTTTGGTGTGGATGTCCTTTCTGTTTGTTAATTTTCCTTCTACCAGACAAGACCCTCAGCTGCAGGTCTGTTGGAGTTTACTAGAGGTCCACTCCAGACCCTGTTTGGCTGTGTGTCAGCACCGGTGGCTGCAGAACAGCGGATTTTCGTGAGACCACAAATTCAGCTGTCTGATAGTTCCTCTGAAAGTTTTGTCTCAGAGGAGTACCCGGTTGAATGAGGTGTCAGTCTGTCCCACTGGTGGGGTGCCTCCCAGTTAGGCTGCTCAGGGGTGAGGGACCCACTTTAGGAGGCAGTCTGTCCGTTCTCAGATCTCCAGCTGCGTGCTGGGAGAACCACTACTCTCTTCAAAGCTGTCAGTCAGACAGGGACATTTAAGGCTGTGGAGGTTCTCGCTGAGTTTTTGGTTGTCTGTGTCCTGCCCCCAGAGGTGGAGCCTACAGAGGCAGGCAGGCCTCCTTGAGCTGTGGTGGGCTCCACCCAGTTCGAGCTTCCTGGCTGCTTTGTTTACCTAAGCAAGCCTGGGCAATGGCGGGCGCCCCTCCCCCAGCCTCGTTGCTGCCTTGCAGCTTGATCTCAGACTGCTGTGCTAGCAATCAGCAAGACTCTGTGGGCATAGGACCCTCCGAGCCAGGTGCCGGACACAATCTCCTAGTGTGCCGTTTTCCAGGCCCGTTGGAAAAGCGCAGTATTAGGACGGGACTGACCCGATATTCCAGGTGCCGTCTGTTTTCCCTTTCTTTGACTAGGAAAGGGAACTCCCTGACCCCTTGCGCTTCCCGAGTGAGGCAATGCCTCGCCCTGCTTCGGCTCGCGCACAGTGCGCTTCACCGACTGTCCTGAACCCACTGTTAGGCACTCCCTAGTGAGATGAAACCGGTACCTCAAGCAGAAATGCAGAAATCACCCGTCTTCTGTGTCGCTGGGGCTGGGAGCTGGAGACCGGAGCTGTTCCTATTCGGCCATCTTGGCTCCACCCTCCTATTTATTTGCTTTTTAAGACAGAGTCTTGCTCTGGTGCCGAGGCTGGAGTGCAGTGGTACATCCTCGGCTCATTGCAACCTCGTCCTCCTCCTGAGTTCAAGCGATTCTCCTTCCTCACCCTCCCAAGTGGCTGGGATTACAGGCAACCGCCACCACGCCTGGCTAATTTTTTTTATTTTTAGTAGAGACGAGGTTTTGCCATGTTGGTCGGGCTGTTCTCAAACTGCTGACCTCAAGTGATCCACCTGCCTTGGCCTCCCGAAGTCCTGAGATTACAGGCATGAACCACTGCACCCAGTCAAAAAAAAAAATCTTTTTTTAGAAATAGAGTCTTGCTATGTTGCCCTAGCTGGCTGGACTCCTTTTTTTTGTTTTGCATTGAGCTATATATGCCTATCCCTTTGCCTGTCTTGATGATTTTTTTTTTTTTTTTTTTTGAGACCGAGTCTTTTTGCCCAGGCTAGAGTGCAATGGTGTGGTCTCAGCTCACCACAACCTCCACCTCCCGGGTTCAAGCGATTCTCCTGCCTCAGTCTCCCAAGTAGCTGGGATTACAGGTATGCGCCACCATGCCCAGCTAATTTTGTACTTTTAGTAGAGATGAGGTTTCTCCGTGTTGGTCAGGCTGGTCTTGAACCTCCTGACCTGGGCCTCCCATAGTGCTGGGATTACAGGCGTGAGCCACCGCACCCAGCCTATTGTTGTTCTTTCTTTTTGAGATGGAGTTTTGCTCTGTCACCCAGGCTGGAGTGCAATGGTGTGATCTCGGCTGATGGCAACCTCCACCTCCCAGGTTCAAGTAATTCTCCTGCCTCAGCCTCCCAAGTAGCTGGGATTACAGGCACCTGCCACCATGCCTGGCTAATTTTTGTATGTTTAGTAGAGATGGGATTTCACTATGTTGGTCGGGCTGGTCTCAAATTCCTGACCCTAAATGATCCACCCACCTTGGCCTCCCAAAGTGCTGGGATTACAGGTGTGAACTACCACTCCCGGCCATGATTGTTATTTTGTATTGTTTTGAAATCAGGAAGTGTGAATCCTCCAACTTGGTTCTTATTTTTCACGATTGTTCTGGCTGCTCTGGATCCTTGAGTTTCCACGTGAATTTTAGAGTTAGCTCATAATTTCTACCTGGCAGCCAGCTGGGCTTTTGATGGGGATTGCCTTGACTCTAGATCAGTTTGGAGCCATCAGTTTTCTAAGTCTTTAACTTATTCAACTCGTTTAATCTTACCTACCTTGGAGGTAGGTCCTACTTTTATCCTCATTTCACAGAGGAGGAAACTGAGGCCCAGAGAGCTTAAGGACCTTGCCTGAAGCCACGCAGCTGGCCAGTGGCCAAGCCAGACCTTGAGCCGGTGGCTCTAGAGCACGTGTTTATAACCACTGTGCTGAGCTGCCTCTCTCCCTGGGCTTGTTGTCTTTGACTCTGCCTTCCCTGAAGGGTGACATTCCCTGGCCATGTCCCTGTGGTAGGGGGCTGCATCTCTGGCAGACCCCACAACAGCTTCACCTCCTTGTGTTCCAGGCAGCCGGTGAAGGTCGTGTACTCCTCCAAGGATCCTGCCCAGCCGAAAGAGAGTTCCAAGGTGGATGCGAATGAGGAGGTGGAGGCTTTGATTGTCAAGTCCCCACAGGAGTGGAACCCCTCCCTGTTTAAGGTGTTATACAAGACCTTTGGGCCCTACTTCCTCATGAGCTTCTTCTTTAAGGCCATCCACCACCTGATGATGTTTTCCGGGCGGCAGATCTTAAAGTAAGACCCCCCTTCCCTCCCAGGTGGGCTCCATTTTCCCTCCTTGGATTTGATCTTTCATTTGCATCAGTCATAACCCTGGGGTCATGCTGTGTCCTGAAGTGGGCTCATAGCCAGATGTCTCCATTTTTACTTTAGCTTTTTTGAAAATAATAGAGACAGGGTCTTGCTTTGTTGGTCAGGCTGGTCTCGAGCTCCTGACTTCAGGCAATCCTCCTGCCTCGGCCTCCCAAAGTGCTGGGATTGCAGATGTGAGCCACGGTCACTGCCTAGCTTTGCTTTATGCTTTACTTAATTACCATATTAGTGAAGACCACTTCGTTTGCAAGTAACAGAAACCCACTAGGCTCCCCTGAAACCCAAATGGGGAGGATATGGCACTGTCTTGGGAAACCAAGAGCAAGGAAATGCCAGGAGATCTCATGAAAAAACTGCAATCAGGGTTGGGCGCAGTGGCTCTTGCCTGTAATCCCAGCACTTTGGGAGGCCTAGGCAGGAAGATCACCTGAGGTCAGGAGGTCAAGACCAGCCTGGCCAACATGGCAAAACCATCTGCTAAAAATACAAAAATTAGCCGGGCATGGTGGCGCATGCCTGTAATCCCAGCTACTCAGGAGGCTGAGGCATAAGAATTGCTTGAACCCAGGAGGCAGAGGTTACAGCAAGCTAAGATCACATCACTGAACTCCAGCCTTGGCGACAGAGCAAGACTTTGTCTCAAAAAAAAAAAAGCAAAGAATAAAACAAACAAACAACAACACAACAACAACAAAAACTGCAACCAGGAACCAGGGAGTCAGAAAGGAGGTTGCTTCTCTCCTCCCTGGCTCTCTGCTGCTCTGTGACTCGGGGGCTACACATTCATTCTCTTTTTCCTCCCTACCTCTTTACCTCGTGTTCCCTATGCAATTCCTTTGGGTGACTTGCTGGTGATGAGATAGAGCTAGAACAATTAGTGCACAACCCCAAGGCAGAGGCCTCTTTTATGAGCAGTTTGGGCCACCTGTACAGCCAGATCACCACTGTGGACTTGTTTTTCCGTCTGTGAAATTGAAGTGATAGTGTCTAGCTCGTCTGGCTCAGGAGAAAGTTGCAGTGCCAACACTGAAGCTCTTTTCCTTGCTCCCATGTGTCACAAGGCATTCCAGGCCCTCTCTTTGCTCCTTTGCAGGTTGCTCATCAAGTTTGTGAATGACACGAAGGCCCCAGACTGGCAGGGCTACTTCTACACCGTGCTGCTGTTCATCACTGCCTGCCTGCAGACCCTCGTGCTGCACCAGTACTTCCACATCTGCTTCGTCAGTGGCATGAGGATCAAGACCGCTGTCATTGGGGCTGTCTATCGGAAGGTAGGGGGCGCTGTGCCATTGGCATGTGGCCCGACTTCCACATCCCCTCCTGCAGCCCTGGGTTACTCTGGGGGCCAGCGTGGGGATTTCCAGCCCAGCTTCTGGAGCAGTAGGATGAGAGTAGCTTCCGTGACCTTAGGTGGCCGGGACAGTGCACATCAGGCATTGTACATTAGGAAAGCGGATTTCAAGGGTTGACGTGTAGATGTCGTTATGTATCAGCTGTGGGTAATTGAGTTTCTTAGCTGGATCGGTGGCCCTTGATGTGGGGAAATCCAAGTTTGGATCCTCATTCTGCTGTTAACGTTCTGTGTTTCAGCTTGTTGTCACTTATTTTTTTTTTTTCTTTTTTTGAGGCCAAGTCTCACTCTCCCCCAGACTGGAGTGCAGTGGCATGATCTTGGCTCACTGCAACTTCCGCCTCCTGAGTTCAAGCGATTCTTCTGCCTCAGCCTCCTGAGTAGCTGGGACTACAGGCGCCTCCCACCACGACCGGCTAATTTTTGTATTTTTAGTAGAGACACGGTTTCGCCATGTTGGCCAGGCTGATCTTGAACTGCTGACCTCAGGTGATCCGCCTGCCTCAGCCTCCCAAAGTGCTGGGATTTCAGGCATGAGCCACCACGCCCAGCCTGTTGTCACTCTTAATTTGAACTGAGCAGGTGGCACATTCCTTGCATGATAAGAGTATGTAGCAGGCGTTTGTGTACATCCAATTTCAAAGGAACCAAATTACCTTCTTGATCCCTATACATTATTTTTTTTTTGTCTTGAGGTCAAGGAAACTGCTTGGCTCCTAGGTTAGGAAGAGATAGTCTTTCAGGTACTTGATGGACTAGAGGAGTGATTCTCAGGCCTGTCTGTGAATTAGACTCACCTGGGGAACTTAAACTGATGTAGGCCAGGCACTGTAGCGCCTTCCTGTAATCCGAGCAGTTTGGGAGACCAAGGTGGAGGAGTCATTTGAGGCTGACTTTCAATACCAGCCTGGTGAATATAGCAAGACCCTGGCTGTGCAGAAAATAAAAGAAAAATTAGCCTGGTATGGTGGTGTGCACCTGTAGTCCCATCTACTCAGGAGGTTGAGTTAAAAGAATCACTTGAGCCCCGGAGTTGGAGGCTGCAGTGAGTCCTGATAGCATCCTTGCATTCCGGCCTGTGTGACAGAATGAGACCCTGTCTCAAAAAACAAAAAAACTTCCTGACACGTAGGTTGCGCCAGACCAGTGAAATTGAGCATGCTGAGGTTGCACCCAGGTGTCATTGTTTTTATTTTTTATTTATTTTTATTTTTTGAGATAGGTTCTCGCTCTGTCACCCAGGCTGGAGTGCAGTGGCACGATCTTGGCTCACTGCAGCCTCCACCTCCCGGGCTCAAACGATCCTGCCACCTGAGCCCCCCACGTAGCTGGGACCAGAGGCATGCGCCACCATGCCTGCTAATGTCTTAGTGTTTTTAAAACTCACCAGATGATAGTGTGCAACCGTGTTTGAGGGCTAAGGAGATCTGCCCCCACCAGGGCATGTTTGGCAATATCTGGGGGCATTTTTGGTTGTCCCAACTGGGGGTGAGGGCATGTAGTGGGTTGAGGCCAGGGATGCTGCTAAACATCCTACAGTGCACAAGACAGCCCCCCAAAGAATTATCCGGCCCCAGATGTCAAGAATTCAAAGGCTTAGAGACCCTGGCCCAGACCCTTGGTCCTTCGGTGGGATCTGAGACCAGCAGCATTGGCACAGCCTGGAAGCGTAGAAATGCAGAATCCCAGGCCACACCCCAGACCTGCAGAATCCGAAACAACTCCCACCGAACCACTCTCCCCAAAAAACCCGGCCGCATGTGTGCACATTAAAGCATGCGAAGCCCTGGTTTCGAGGACACCTAGGGTCCCTTGCCAATTGATGAGTTCAAGGTTGCGAGGCAGTGAGCACCGTGGATAAGAATGTGGGCTTTGAGATGACACAGGCGTCCTGGACAGACAGACAGGTCGGGAGGGGAGGAGCAGAGATCTGTGGCATATCTGCCCCTGAGAGTCTCTTTCCTCTCTGTGGGTCTGGAGGGAGAGTCAGGCCTCTTCACCTGCCACACTCACCCACCTTCCCTCTCCTTTGTCCCACAGGCCCTGGTGATCACCAATTCAGCCAGAAAATCCTCCATGGTCGGGGAGATCATCAACCTCATGTCTGTGGACGCTCAGAGGTTCATGGACTTGGCCACGTACATTAACATGATCTGGTCAGCCCCCCTGCAAGTCATCCTTGCTGTCTACCTCCTGTGGCTGGTGTGTGTTTGACGCCGTTTCCCTTTGCATGCAGGGAGGAACTTCTATGTGTGGGCAGTGGGCTGAGGGAGTGGATGTTGATGGTAATGGCATGTATAGCTCCCTGGCCGTTCCGGCTGTTGTTCATATTTTATTTTCCAGCCTGTTAACCAGTTCTTCGGTATTTTGTTCCTTTCCTGAATTGTCAGGTTGATATTCTCCTTGGTGGCATGGCGTTTTCATTTTCTCTTTCCTTGACAGTGTCAGTAATTAATTACCCTACAACGGACACATCATATCTCTCCCCTTGAATCCTCCTAAACACTAACCAGACTCACTTATTCACTAGTCCCTAATTATAGTGGTCAAGATTCTCTCAATTGCAAAGGATATAAATCTATCTTAAAGTAGCCTAAGTGTCTGGGTGCGGTGGCTCACGCCTGTAATCCCAGCACTTTGGGAGGCCAAGGCAGGTGGATCACCTGAGGTCAGGAGTTCGAGACCAGCCTCAATGTGGAGAAACCCCGTCTCTACTAAAAATACAAAATGAGCTGGGCATGGTGGTGCTTGCTTGTAATCCCAGCTACTCGGGAGGCTGAGGCAGGAAATTTGCTTGAACCTGGGAGGCAGAGGTTGTGGTGAGCTGAGATCGGGCCATTGCACTCCAAGCCTGGGCAACCCAGAGTGAAACTCCGTCTCAAAAAGAAAAAAACAAAAACAAAAGTAGCCTAAGTAAATAAAGGGAACTTTGGGACTGCCTGTATCTCAGAAATCTGGGGACTAGCTTCAGGCGTGGATTGATCCAGGAGATCAGGCAATGTTGTCAGTACTCAGTTTCACTCACTCTTTCATCATTTCCTAGCCCTGTTCTCTGAGTTGTCATCATTCTCAGTGGTACTTCCCCACATGGCTCTGTAGCTTTGGGCTGATAGCATCCTGACAGATAAAGGTGCCAGAGAAAAGACAAGGCATAATTTCTCTGCACAGCCAGAGTCAGTCTCAGAGAGCAATCTGATTGGCCTGGCTTGGTCCTATTCACACCCCGAACCAATCACTATGGCCCAGGAGGCAGAGTTCTCTGATTGGCCAGCCTGGGTCACATGTCCTCTCCCATGGCCGAAGACAGGTGATTGACAGCCCTTCCATGTGGAGAGGGAGAGTTCCCAAAATAAAATGATGATAAGCAAAGAGGCTCATAGCACAACACATGCCTTGTGCTTTGCTACCTCTGGATCTTTGCCACGTGCCTTTCCTTCCTTCTTCCTAATTGATGAAAGCCTGCTCATCCCCCAAGGCTGTAACAAACACTACTTCCATTGATTTCCCCTCCCCTCTCAATTAGATGGACTTCTTCTTCTGTTGAATTTTGAATCCCAATAACTTTAGTATAGGAACTCATCTAATAATACTTTCTGAAATAGTTTTGTTTTGTTTTGTTTTTGTTTTGACATGGAGTCGCGCTCTGTTGCCCAGGCTGGAGTGCGGTGTGCCATCTCGGCTCGCTGCAACGTCTGCCGCCCAGGTTCAAGCAATTCTCCTGCCTCAGTCTCCCGAGTAACTGGGACTACAGGCTTACACCACCACGCCCACTAATTTTTTTTTTTTTTTTTTTTTGTATTTTTAGTAGAGACGGTGTTTGACCATGTTGGCTAGGCTGATCTTGAACTCCTGGCTTCAGGTGATCTACCCTCCGTGGTCTCCCAAAGTGTTGGAATTACAGGCGTGAGCCACAGCGCCCAGTCCACTTTCTGAAATAGTTTTTTTTTTGCATGCTCAATGTACTGCCTCCTCTTTCACGGGTAACATGTTAGCTACTTGCAGACATACAGCAGCTGACTTTTGTGTCTTCCGTGGGTACAACCCCAGCAGAGCTTGGTACATAATGGTCACAGCTCAAATTATTATCTGTTATTGAAAGAGAAGGTCTGGGCGAATTGGCTCATGCCTGTGATCTGAACACTTTGGGAGGCTGAGGCAGGTGGATCATGTGAGGCCAGGAGACCAGCCTGGCCAACATGGCAAAAACCCTGTCTCTACTAAAGATATAAACATTAGCCAGGCATGGTGGTGTATGCATATAATCTCAACTACTTGGGTGGCTGAGGCAGGAGAATGGCCTGAATCTGGGAGGCGGAGGTTGCATTGAACTGAGTTTGCGCCACTGCACACCAGCGTGGGCAACAGAGCGAGACTCTGTCTTAAAAAGGAAGAAGAAAAAAATTACTGGTTTATTTGGCTGTAGTTTGCTTTTTTTGTACATTTGTAGAGTAGAAGGTGAGTAAAGTGTTTCTAACAATAGAACTCAGAAAAAACACCAGAATTTAATTATCTAATAGGCTGGGCGCAGATGTAGGTGGCATGAGCCTGTAATCCTAGCACTTTGGGAGGCTGAGGTGGAAGGATTGCTTGAAGCCAGGAGTTTGAGACCAGCCTGGGCAACATAGTGAGACCCTGTCTCTACAAAAAAAAAAAAAAAAAAACTTAGCTGGGTGTGGTGGTACCTACCTGTGGTCCCAGCTACCCTGGAGGCTGAGGCAGGAGGATTGCTTGAGCCTAGGAGTTCAGAGGCTGCAGTGAGCTAGGATCACACCACTGCACCCCTACCTGGGTGACAAGGCAAGACCCTATCTCTAGAAGAAAAAAAAAAAATCTAAATAAATTGTCTTTTCAAGCAGGTGTCTTGGGGAGTCCACTTTCGCAAAAGTGCTACTATGGGAAAAATATTTTTGGAACATTTGTTTTAGAACTGCTTTCAGGATTGGTTTATGAAACATTAAGAAAATTGTCTAACATCACATTTTGTTTTAGATGGTAGTTGCTTGAGCTCAGCACTGTTGATACTTGGGGCCAGACAGTTCTTTGTTGTGAGGGCTGTCTTGTGTTTTTGTTCTTTTTTTTTTTTTTAAGGGACAGAGTCTTGCTCTATTGCCCAGGCTGGAGTGCAGTGGTGCGATCATAGCTCACTGCAGACTTAAATTCCTGGCCTCAGGCAATCTTCCCACTTCGTCATCTCATCTAGCTGGGGATTACAGGTGCATGCCTCTATCCCTGGCCAAGTTTTTTTTTTGTAGAAATGGGGGGTCTCGCTGTGTTGCCCAAGCTAGTCTTGAACTTCTACCCTCAAACTGTCTTCCCACTTTGGCCTCCCAAAGTGATGGGATTACAGGTGTGAGTCACTGCACCTGGCCACAAGGCTGTACGTTAATACAGCAAAATTAGCAAAGAATTAAGGCACACATGGGGCAGTGTTCAAGGGAAGCCAGGTACAGGCTTCCGGGAGTCCCCAGCAGAGTCACGCAGGTGCACTAATTCTCTGGCAACCATGATGATGATGTGTGTGAAATGTTGCCAACCAGGGAAGCTTGGTAGGAGCTCAGTGCCTGGGTTTGCATTAGGGGCAGGTCACATAAGCACCCTTTGCTTGGCATATACCAAAGGTCTAGACTCCCAGAGGGAAAGCAGTGTTCAGCATAAACCATATTGTTTGTACAAACAGCTGAGGCACACTGAGCCACTCTTACCAATTCTGTTAATGGTGGAAACCCTGTAAGTATGCAGACAGTAGCCAAGGGCTAAACTTGTAAGCAGCCTACAAGCAGGATAAGCAGTCAGGTGGTCATATTCACACTTTTCTACTTACTATCTTATTACCTTTCTAAAAATCTAAGCTGGGTGTGATGGCTCACACCTGTAATCCCAGCTACTTGGGAGGCAGAGGTGGGAAGATCGCTTGAGCCCATGAGTTTGAGACCAGCTTGGGCAACATAGTGAGACCTTGTCTCTACAAAAAAATCAAAAAAATAGCTGGGCATGGTGGTGTGACTGTAGTCACAGCTACTTGGGAGGCTGAGTTGGGAGGATCACTTGAGCCCAGGAGATCGAGACCAGTTTGAGTAACATAGTGAGACCTTGTCCTTACAAAAAACCAAAAAAATTAGCTGGGCATGGTGGTGTGACTAGTCACAGCTACTTGGGAGGCTGAATTGGGAGGATCGCTGGAGCCCGGGAGTTGGAGACCAGCCTGGGCAATGTAGCAAGACCTAATGCTTACCTGTAGTCCCAGCTACTTTGGAGGCTGAAGTAGGAAGATCACTGATGCAAATAGCCACTCTACTGCAGCCTGGGCAACATAGCGAGACCTCATCTCCTAAAAAAAAAAAAAAAAAAAAAAAAAATTAGAATCCTAAAGTTGTAATTTGCAAAACTCATGTGGCCCCAAGGGCTTGCGAGAAAGGAGCATGGACTTGCTTATTCTTCAAGGGATTGGGAGGACCCGGAGAGATGCTTAGGAATGAAACCACAGGCTCTTAACACCCTATTGTGGGGTAAAAGTAACACACCTTGACCTGAACTTGGTCAGCAGCATCCACGTGGGATGGATCAGCCGGGGAAGCTGTTAGGGGCGCTGTTTTCTCCTGTCCGGTGAGTGATGAAGAGTCTCCTTTCCTTCCTTAGAACCTGGGCCCTTCTGTCTTCGCTGGAGTGGCGGTGATGGTCCTCATGGTGCCCGTCAATGCTGTGATGGCGATGAAGACCAAGATGTATCAGGTAACGCATGTGTCTCCGTGGGCCCCCAAGCCGGGCCCTAGGCAGGGGCCTCTCCATGTGGATTTTAGTCCAGTTCCTTCTGCTCTGTCCCTGGGGTTCTCAGCCTTGCCTGCCAATTGGAGTCACCTGGGGAGCCTTAACAAATGCTGATGCCCCAGCTGCATATCTGGGATTCTGATTCACTTATTGTGGGTGGGGTCTGGACATCAAGATGTTTTAAAGCTTCCCAGGTCATTGTATTGGGCAGCCAAGATTGAGAGCTCCTGACACATGGTTAGATCTTGTAGGCCGGTGACTGGAATCAGAAGGTCTGTGAGCCTCCGAGAGAGTCCTTGTTTCCCACTGTCTTGTTTATTATGTGTATGTGTGACTCAGCTTTCAAGAGTTGAGTACAAATTACCCCCTACTTTTTTCCCTCTTTTTAGCTCTTACCTTATACCAGACATGGTGTTAATCTCTTTATTTAAATTAAAATAATTAATTTCTAAAATGGGGCCTTGCTGTGTTGCCCAGGCTGGTCTCAAACTCCTGGGCTTAAGTGATCCTGTTGCCTCAGCCCCTCAAAGTGTTGGGATTACAGGTGTGAGCCACCATACCCAGCTTTCAGCTTTTTATTTTTGGAGATATTTTGTATTTTAAAAAGTTTAAATACCCAAATAATAGAGTGAGGTTTCTTATTATAAAAAAGTTCAAATCAAGCTGGGCTCACCCCTGTAATTTCAGCATTTTGGGAGGCCAAGATGGGTGGATCACCTGAGCTTAGGAGTTCAAGACCAGCCTGGGAAACATGGTGAAACCCTGTCTGTACCAAAAAAAAAGTTAGCTGCTTGTGGTGATGCGTGCCTGTAGTCCCAGCTACTTGGGAGGCTGAAGCATGAGGATCACCTGAACCCAGGAGGTCGAAGCTGTAGTGAGCCATGATTGTGCCACTGCACTCCAGCCTGGGCAACAGAGTGAGATCCTGTCTCAAAAAAAAAAAAAAAAGTTTAAATCGTACAAAAGTACATAAATTAAAAGAGGATACCCCCTTCCCTACTCTCTCAACCACTGCAAATATATAGAAGCAAATCCTTCTAGAACTTTCTATGTATGTATATATAGACCTGATTAATGGTATAGGTTTGTTTTTATATATGTGGGTTTTATTTTGTTTGTTGAGATGGAGTCTCACTTTGTTGCCCAGGCTAGAGTGCAGTGGTGCAATCTTGGCTCACTGCAACCTCTGCCTCCCGGGTTCAAGCAGTTCTCCTGCCTCAGCCTCCCGAGCAGCTGGGATTACAGGTGCCCACCACCACACCCAGCTAATTTTTGTATTTTTAGTAGAGATGAGGCTTCACCATGTTGGCCAGGCTGGTCTTGAACTCCTTACCTCAGGTGATCCACCTGGCTCGGCCTCCCAAAGTGCTGGGATTATAGGCATGAGCCACCATGCCTGGCCATTATATATGTTTTTTTATGTGTGTGATATTATCACCATACCTGTTTTTACCTAAATGGGCCCACATGGCAGCATGATTTTTGTCTTTTAGTGCCTTGCTTTGGGGACCTCTCTGTGCTGTGCTGTATAGCTTCAATTCATTCTCCCGACCTGGTGCCTTTTGGTCTATAACGGAGATGGTGCGGTTTATTTCTCTGCTCTTCTGTTGATGGATATTTATGGTGTGCTGTGGAATTCCAAATGGGAGCACTTGGCTGCACTGTTGGTACCACAGGGAGATGAGTTTCAGGACATGGGCCCATTGGAAGGAGAGGACTCACAGGATAGGGTTGGGTGGGATGGGTGAGGCAGGGGCTTTAGGATTGAGTCACCCTTCAGTCTCTTGATGTGTAGGATGCCCTGAGTGGCCCGACTCAACCCATTTCAGTCCCTGGCCTCCAGATCACGTAGCTTAAATTCTTCCCTTCTGTGACCCGAGGATGACTGTAGCACTAAACGATAGAGTTTAATGCTTAGAAAGGTTGCTGGTATACACAAAATCCTGGGTGGTAGTAAAAATATTTAACAACTGCACTGCACAAGTATCCACTATTTGGAACCAGTGCTAGCCAGTACAGAAACATTTCACTATTTTAACAACCATGGGCCAGGCACAGGGGCTCATGTCTGTAATCCCAGCTCTTTGGGAGGCTGAGGCAGGAGGATGGCTTGTGGCCAGGAGTGCAAGACCAGCCTGAGCAACATAGCAAGATGCCATTTCTACAAAAAATACAAAAATGAGCTGGGTGTGGTGGCATGTGCCTGTGGTCCCAGCTACTAAGGAGGCTGAGGTGGGAGGATCGCTTGAGCCCAGGAATTCAAGGCTGCAGTGAGCTATGATTGTGCCACTGCACTGCAGCCTGGATGCCAGAGTGAGATGCTATTTCCAAAAAAAAGAAAACTGGGCTGACAAGAAATAAGAAAACAGGCTGGGTGCGGTGGCTCACGCCTGTAATCCCAGCACTCTGGGAGGCCGAGGTCGGTGGATCACTTGAAGTCAGGAGTTCGAAACCAGCCTGGCCAACATGGTGAAGCCCCATCTCTACTAAAAATAGAAAAATTAGCCAGACATGGTGGCAGGCATTTATAGTCCCAGCTACTCAGGAGGCTGAGGTAAGAGAATCTCTTTAACCCAGGAGGCAGAGGTTGCAGTGAGCCGAGATCATGCTACTGCACTCCAGCCTGGGCAACAGAGTGAGACTCTGTTACAAAAAAAAAGAAAAAATAAGAAAACAGAGAAGAAAAACAACACCACCATGTCTCCTGTGTTTGGGTCAGCAGAATAGGGACTGAATCCCTTCTTTTCTGCACACCTGAAGGGTTTTTCTTGCCTCTATTCCTGGATTCTAAATTGAGTATGTTTCTCCAATATCTAACCTAACATGATTTGAAGGGGTTTCTTTTCCTTGATAGCGGGGTCTTTTGGTGTGGTCTTGGGGCTCAAGAGTAGGGCTCATAGGGATTACAGGGTCAGCTCTCCCACCCTCAGGAGGCCCATTTTTAATAGACGGTGATGTTGAGGCCCAGTGTGGTGGCTCACACCTGTAATCCCCGCACAGGAGTTTGAGACCAGCCTGGGCAGCATGGTGAAACCCCATCTCTATTGAAAAGAAAAAAAAAATCAATATAAAAAACATTTACATGTCAAAGTATATAATAAAGTTTATGAAAAAAATAGCTGGTGATGTTGAGTGATGGGCTGATGCCAGGGTCGCTCCAGATGTGTTGACTGCCCTTCTCTTCCAAGGTGGCCCACATGAAGAGCAAAGACAATCGGATCAAGCTGATGAACGAAATTCTCAATGGGATCAAAGTACTAAAGCTTTATGCCTGGGAGCTGGCATTCAAGGACAAGGTGCTGGCCATCAGGCAGGAGGAGCTGAAGGTGCTGAAGAAGTCTGCCTACCTGTCAGCCGTGGGCACCTTCACCTGGGTCTGCACGCCCTTCCTGGTGAGTGAAGCCACATTTTTCCTGGCCCTCATTGTTTGATGTTTTATTTTGTCTGCGTACCTGAATATTTTTAAAAGGTCACTATGTCGCCCAGGTGCAGTGGCTCACGCTTGTAATCCCAGCACTCTGGGAGGCCAAAGCAGGTGGATCACCTGAGGTCAGGAGTTCAAGACCAGCCTGGCCAACATGGTGAAACCTAGTCTCTACTAAAATTACAAAAAAATAAGCTGGGTGTGATGGCACATGCCTGTAGTCCCAGCTACTTGGGAGGCTGAGGCAAGAGAATTGCTTCAACCTGGGAGGCGACAGTTGGAGTGGGCCAAGATCATGCCACTGGTCTCCAGCCTGGGTGACAGAGCAAGACCTTGTCTTTAAAAAAAAAAAAAAAGTCACTGTGTCCGCAAGGCCTTCCCTGAACACTTGGTTTAAACATTTGCCATCTTCTCCATTCTCCTTTATTTTATTCACACTTAGCAGCTTCTAGCCAACCTGTTTAGGAAACATTCGTTATCTATTTACTGTGATATAAGCAGCTTGTGCCAGAATGTAAACCAGTGCCCCCTGCTTCTTGCATTAAGATAGCCTTGCAAGACAAAAAGTGTGAGCTGAGTCGAACAGCACGCTTGGTGCCATAGTTGATCTACATTATGGTGCTGCCTCCTTATTTTGTCACCAACTGGTCACAAAGTGTGGACTGTCAGTGTCTCATGGGCCAAGTCCAAGGTGGGTAGATCACTTGAGGCCAGGAGCTCGAGACCAGCCTGGCCAACCTGGCGAAACCCTGTGTCTGCTAAAAAAAAAAAAAAATTACCTGGGCATGGTGGTGCGTGCCTATATTCCCAGCTACTCAGGAGGCTGAGACATGAGAATCCCTTGAACCTGGAAGGCAGAGTTTGCAGTGAGCCGAGATCGAGCCACGGCACTCCAGTCTGGGCAACAGAGCAAGACCCTGTCTCAAAAAAGTAAAAAACATAAATAAATAAGTAAAATAAAATGTACTTATTTCATTGTCTGCTTTTCCCCACTAGGATGTCAGCTCCAGATGGGCATTTTTGTCTTTTCTATTGACTGCCGTATCCTCAGTATGTAAAACAGTGCATAGCAGGTGCTGAACAAATATTTGTCATCCATTGTAAACAAACAAAAAAATACAAAAAGATATAAAATGAAAAGTATATTGTCCTCTCTTCCATCAGTTCCTCTCTTCCAAAGTGACAGTTTTGCGTATGCTTTTAGAGAAAAATAGACAAGCATATAGGTATTTAAAAAGACTTTGACAGATTTAAATGGAATCATACTGTACATAGTGTTCTCTTTTCTGTAGTTAATAATATATAGCCTTGGTTCATTCATTCTGATCTACTTCATTTTAGTTTTTTGGGGGGTTTTGTTTTGTTTTGAAATGGGGTCTGGCTCTGTCCCCCAGGCTGGAGTACTGTGGTGCGATCATAGCTCACTGCAGCCTTGAACTCCTGGGCCCAAGCAATCCTTCTGCTTTAGCTTCCTAAGTAGTTGGGACTCCAGGTGCACCGCTACCACTCCCAGCTTGTTTCATTTGCATTCATGATGGATGCTTGCCTGATGTGTGGATGTGCCCTGCTGGAATTACCCTTTCTACCATTCCTGGCAAAAACAGGTTGTTCCCTGTTTTTTTTGCTATTATGATCCATGCTACACTGAAGGTTCTGTTGCCTGTCCTGGGGTATGGTAATGGATCTATCCCTGCCTAGCTGGCTTTGAAAAGTTTAGACAATAGTGCAACTTATCATTTTGCAAAGTTGGCTGCAAATCAGGAGACCACATAGAGATGGACTATGGAAATTCCCTTTTAAGCACAGTTAAAAACAGTTAATGGTGAAGGATGACTTCAGATCATGCCCCATGTTTGTTTTTTCTTTCTTTTTATTAACTGTGTCATTCTTTTTGTAATGTTGTGCTCATTACAACTATTCCTTCTTGGTCAGGTTGGCAAATTATATGTTTTTCTGGCAAGTTTCTGTGAAGCAGTTAAACATGTTTACGAATATGAACTTTTTGGTTAAACTACCACCTGCTTCATCTTAGCTGAGTTGCAGGTGGCATGTCTAAGGAAGCTCCACCCGTTTCAGCATTTGCGAAAGCGTGTTCATGCTGACACTGAATTTTCTTAGTCTTGCCTTACATCTCTCAGGGTCTGGAACTGCAGGAGAGAGATGGTGTTCAAATTCAAGCTTGCATCAGAATCACCTGGAGAGCTTGTTATTATATTTTATTATTATTTATTTATTTATTGAGATGAAGTCCCAGTCTGTCACCCAGGCTGGATTGCTGTGGCACGATCTTGGCTCACTGCAGTCTCCGCCTCCTGGATTCAAGCGATTCTTCCACCTCAGCCTCCAAGTAGCTGGGATTACAGGCGTGCAACAACCATGCTCAGCTAATTTTTAAAATATCTTTAGTAGAGATGGTGCTTCACCATGTTGGCCAGGCTGGTCTCGAACTCCTGACCTCAGGTGATCCGCCTGCCTTGGCCTCCCAAAGTGCTGGGATTACAGGTGTGAGCCACTGTGCTGGCTGACAGCTTGTTACTATAAAACTCAGCTTTCTGGGCCCCACCCAAATTTTCAGTTTTAGTAGGTCTGGGTGGGTCCTGAGTATTTGCATTCCTAACATATCCCTAGGTGCTGCTGCTTCTGGTTCAGGTCAACATGTAGAGACACTGGAGTGGATCCTCACTGCCTAAAGTATGGTCCGTGGACCAGCAGCCATGGCACCACCTGGTGCTTGTTAACAGTGCAGAATTTCAGGCCTTAGCCCAGATCCACTGAAACTGAATCTGAGTTGTAACTAGTTCTCTAGGTGGTGTGTATGCACATTAAATTTCGAGAGAGACTGGCAGAAAGTAGGAGTAAAGAAACTTTTTTCTGTAAATACTTTCGGAATTCCGGGCCATATAGTCTGTGTCACAAATACCAGTCTCTTTCAGCATAGTGCAAAAACAGCCTTAGATAATATGGAAATTGATGGGCTTGGCAACGTTCCTGTAAAAAAGTATGTAGAGACACCAAAATTTGAATTTTATAGAATTTGCTTGTGTCATGTAATATTCTTTTGATTTTTTTTTTAACTTTTAACAAATATGAAATGTGGCTGGGCGCAGGGGCTCATGCCTGTAATCTCAGCACTTTGGGAGGCAGAGACGGGCAGGTTGCTTGAAGCTAGATTGAGACCAGCCTGGCCAACATGGTGAAACTCTGTCTACTAAAAGTACAAAAATTAGCTGGAAGTGGTGGTGCGCACCTGTGGTCATAGCTACTCAGGAGGCTGAGGCAGGAGGATCACTTCAACCCAGGAGGCAGAAGTTGCAGTGAGCCAAGATCATGCCACACACTCCTGGCTGGGCAACAGAGTGAGACCCTTTCCCGCCGCCACCCCCGCCCCCCCACTCCCCCACCAAAAAAAATTAGCCAGGCATGGTGGAGGATGCCGGTCATCCCAGCTTTTTGGGAGGCTGAGGTACGGGAATCGTTTGAACCGGGGAGGCGGAGATCACAGTGAGCTGAGGTCACGCCACTGCACTCGAAGCCTGGGCAACAGAACAAGACTCTGTCTCAAAAAAAATTAAAAAAATGAAATCAATGCTGAGCTCATGGGCCATGTGTAAACAGGTGTCGGCCAAATGTGGACCTCAGCCATCCTTGGCCAGCCCCTGGCTTAAAGGACTGGAATGTTCTTCTGAGAGTCAGGACACCTGCCACATGCTACTGCCAGCCCACAGTGTGACCCCAAAGCTGGTCATCTCACCTCGCTGGCTCTAGATTTTGTCACATGGAAAATGAAGGGGTTAGATTACAAGCATGTCAAATACTGGGCTCTGTCCTCCCTCCTCATGCCCACAGCAGACACCCACAGTCACTCATGGGGTTCTTTCCCACTGAGTTATGTTCAAGCAGCCCTCCAGGTGACTGGTGCCAGTGGCCTAGAGTTGAGCAAGAAATGGCATCTCGTTGCCCTTCTGTAACTCCGTGTTCCCTAAGATCACTTCCAGCTCCAATGCCCCTGCATTCTGCCTTGTACATTGCATTCTTCTTACACTCCAATACCTTGACTTTACCGGGGTGCACTGATGAACGCTCTCTTTTTTTGTTTTTTGGAACCAAGTCTCGCTCTGTCACCCAGGCTGAAGTGCAGTGGTGCCATCTCAGCTCACTGCAACCTCCACCTCCCAGTTTAAGCAATTCTCCTGCCTCAGCCGCCCGATTAGCTGGGATTACAAACACGCACCACCATGCTTTGTTAATTTTAATATTTTTAGTAGAGATGGGTTTTTGTCACGTTCGCCAGGCTGGTCTCGAACTCCTGACCTCAAGTGATCCACCTGCCTTGGCCTCCGAATGTGCTCGGATTACAGGCATGACCCACCGCACCTAGACTCTCCTTTTTTTTTGAGAAGGAGTCATGCTGTCTCGCCAGGCTGGAGTGAAGTGGCACGATCTCAGCTCACTGCAATCTCCGCCTCTTGGGTTCAAGCGATTCTCCTGCCTCAGCCTCCCGAGTAGCTGAGATTACAGGCGCCCACTACCATGCCCAGCTAAGTTTTGTGTTTTTAGTAGAGACGGGGTTTCACCAGGGTTCAAGCAATTCTCCTGCCTCAGCGTCCGAGTAGCTGGGATTACAGGCGCATGCCACCATGCCAAGCCAATTTTTTGTATTTTTAGTAGAGATGGGGTTTAGCCATGTTGGCCAGGCTGATCTCAAACTCCTGGCCTCTAGTGGTCCACCCACCTCGGCCTCCCAAAGTGCTGGGATTACACGTGTGAGCCACCATGCCCGGTGGGTCTTACTTTAAAAAGTAGGAAGTAATGTATTTGCATATGGTGAAACATAATTAAAGCTGCACCAGATGGTATTCATACAGCTGGACTTCTCCGCACGTGGCCACCTCAGCCTGCTGACATTCGCCAACAGGTCATCCTTTGTCCCTTTGTTGTAGGGCCTGGCCTGCACATTGTAGGATGTTCCCTAGCATCTGTGGCCTCTACCTGCCGGATGCTAAGTCGTACTTCTCCCTGTTCTTCCCAGTGGTGACAATGGAAAATGGCTCCAGGCATTGTGAAGTGTCCCCTTGGGGGACAGAATTCTCCCAGTTGAGAACCACAGTCCATAGTGAAAGACCCAAGCCCTTCCTCCCAACACCAGTCACCTTGCTTCCCTCTCTCCATGTTTCTTGTGTGTTTTTCCAGAGTCTGCGTCTGTATCACTGTAATGGTGGATACGTGTCATACAAGTGGTTAACGGTTACTTGATTCTGTTTACTTTACTTTTATACAAGTGATAGTAAGAGTCATACATAAATACATACAAAATGGCTTTTTTTTCTTTTTTTCTTTTTTTTGAGACAGGGTCTCACACTGCTGCCCAAGCTGGAGTGCAGCGACATGATCTTGGCTCAGTGCAACCTCTGCCTCCCAGGCTCAAGTGATTCTCCAACCTCAGCCTCCCAAGCAGCTGGGACTACAAGCATGCACCACCATGCCCAGCTAATTTCTGTAATTTTTGTAGAGACAGGGTCTCACTTTGTTGCCCAGGATGTTTTCAAACTCCTGAGCTCGAGCAATCCGCCTGACTCTGTCTCCCAAAGTGCTGTGATTGTAGGTATGAGCCACTGCGCCTGGCCTTGATGGCATTTTGAAAGGTCTTCTCTTAGAGGAAAAGATCCAAGCCAGAGGGTGCTGGTGATGAGGTTTGGTCTGTGCCTTGTGTCCTGCTTAGGAGGGGATGGGCAGTGTGTTCTCACAGCTTTTTGCTCTGCACATTGGATTCGTTGGCAAAACCCACAGTTTCCAGGTTGTCACTAAACTTTGCTTATCACTTCCTGCCCTGTTCCCCATTAGGAAACCACAGCAGAAGATGCTTAAGAGCAGGACTGGCTTTTCCTCTCTTTTTTCTTTCTTTCTTTCTTTCTTTCTTTCTTTTTTTTTTTTTTTAAAGAGACAGGGTCTTGTTTTGATGCCCAGGTTGGAGTACAGCAGCTTGACCACAGCTCACTGCAACCTCCAACTCCTGAGCTAAAGTGATCCTCCTGCCTCAGCCTCTGGAGTAGCTGGGATTACAGATGTGAGATACTGAACCCGGCTACCGGCTTTACTTAACCTTTTCTTGACCTTCCTTGCCATTTAGTTTCCCGGAGTTTCCAGAGACAGAGTTTGTTGAGCTGTTTGGCAAGAAACAGATGGGTCTGGGTGTCAGTTAGGGAGACCTTGTCCTGGCCGAGGCATTGAAGCCTCTGACTACATTAGGATAAAATATGTGGCCTTCAGTTCCCCTGGAAGGTGTCTGAGTGTTTTTTCCACTGGTGCATTCCTGTGCTTCAAAGGTGATGAGGTGTTTACCCAGTGGTAGGTGTGATGGAACACAGAGGCCAGGGAAGGCCAGGGATGCCATCCAGGGACTGATGGGACTGTTTTTCTGGAATGCCAAGCCTGGCGTTTACCACGTCCACCTAATGCACTTTCCTGAAATAGCGTTGCCAGGCAACCGTCAATATTTAACATTTTCTGTCTTAGATGATTTGTGAGCTTCTTGCCTTCTGTTTACCCGGAATCTCCCTTTGTTAGAATAATTCATCATTCTCTGTGGTAATGATCTGTCCTGTAGTTCTCTCTGATCATATCCTAGGGTCCATGGAGACACGGCCACGACCATGTCATTTTATTTATTTATATATTTATACATTTCTGTATTTTTGAAACGGAGTCTCATTCTGTCGCCCAGGCTGGCGTGCAGTGGCACAATCTCAGCTCACTGCAACCTCCACCTCGTGGGTTCAGCTGATTCTCCTGCCTCAGCCTCCTGAGGAGCTGGGATTACAGGTGTGTGCCACCACACCCGGCTAAGGTTTTTGTCTTTTTAGTAGAGATGGGGTTTCACCATGTTGGCCAGGTGGGTCTCAAACTCCTGGCCTCAAGTGATCCGCCCACCTCGGCCTCCCAAAGTGCTGGGATTGCAGGCGTGAGCCACCACGCCCAGTCAGACCTTGTCATTTTGTGCTTGTACCCCCAAAGCATAGGGAACTTGGCAAATGGTTCATGCTCCATAAATGTATGTAGGTAAATGAATAAATACATGAATGAATGAGAGGTTGAAATAAATCATATTAGTTAGGAACTGTCTTGCAAATGAAGAAACGTAGCTTAAATCAACTAGAGTAAGAGAAGAGGGGGATTTTTGAGTCATGAAACTGAAAAGTCTAGAAAAAGACTTTCAAGCATGATGGGGTTCCAGGCATAGCTGGATCTAGGAGTTCCCAAGACAATGTTGGGAATAACAACGTCTCTGACTCTCAGCTCTGTTTTCTTGATGGTGGTTTCTTTATTAGCTGGCAGTTTCCTGATCATCCTGTCATCTCAGCAACCCCTGTGAACAGAGAGTCTTACTCTTTTCCCCAATAGTTCCTGCAAAGCTATGGGATTGAGTCTCATTGGTTGTGGTCGATCACATGCTTCTTCCTGAGCCAGTCACTGAGGCCAGGGAGATAGGATGCTTGGGTGAGCCAGGGCTGGGTCATGTCTTTCAGGGCTTGGGGCCAAGGTAGGGGGTGAGGGAGGAGGTTCATCTGTGGCTGAAGCTCATAGGTTGAGATTGGGAGAAGTTCAGTTCCCCCAGAGAAAATTGCGTGTTGCCATAAACAGAGCAATAGATGCCAGGCAGGCAGTAAGAGCAGATAACTGCACACAGGGCATCAGGATTTTTAGGGGGTGGGCTGGAGTGTAGGGGTTCCATTCATTGGTTTTCCACGTTTCTCAGAAAAGGCACCTAGGGGACAGGTGCTCCTCACTGTGTATGAAGGACTTTTGCACCTTTGACCCTCGCCTATTACAAGGCGAACTCCAGTCTCCTCCCGCCTGGAGCCCCAGTCATTGTGCCCATCCTACCAGCCTCTTTGGATTTCCAAACACTGCCTGTAGGGAGCCTGTTAAAGCCTGTGCTTCCACTAGACTGTGCGTCTCAGGGTTGCCAAGCCCACCTCAGTCCCCAGTGCATAATGGGTGCTCAGTTAATAACTGAGGGGTGGATGGCTAGATGACTTCCTACTTCTGGAGAAGCCAGGACTGTGGACCTGAAAGGGGCTGCGTGATGTTGTCCTGTCCCCTCTCTGTGTGTGCCCTGTGCTGCCAGCAGCTGGCATCGATTGGTACTTGGCTCACCAAGGGGGCTGATATATTTTGGTGGTGAGATGCCTGAGGCCTGGTTTGCTTCACTGCTGAAGAGACACCTCTGATGTGCTCTTCTGCCCTCAGGCAAATTCACCTACCCCTTCCCCACCCATTTATCCACTCCTACCCATCCATCATCTACCCAGCAGACATTCACTGAGCGCCATGATCTGGGCTCTGTCCTAGGCTCTGACAATACAGCAGCGAATACTACAAGTAATAATCTCCAGTCATGGAACATTCATTTTCATGGAGAGAAACAGACAAGGAACAATAGGCACAATAAATAAAACCTAGTGCTAGAGAAAGCCATCCTAAGTGCTATAGGAAGAAAAGAGTCAGGTCTTTGTAATAGGGGTGGCTTGCAGTTTTAAGTAGGGTGGTCTAAGCTCACTGAGAAGGTGACACTTGAGGAAAGACTTGATGGAGGTAAAGAGGCCAACCAGGGAATAGCTAGAGCACATGCAAAGGCCCTGGGGCACTACTGTGCCCGTTCATAGGTGGGATAACCATGGAGGCTGAAACAGTGAGAGTGAGGGGAGAGTGACAGATGAGGCCAAATGAGGTACAGGGAAGGGACTTTACAAATCAGCTGGGCCCTGGGATCTGAGTTAGCACTTTGACTTCTACACTAAAAAATAGGTTGACTTTGGAGAGGTACTTTTAAAAAAATTACTTATTTAGAGACGGGGACCTCACTCTGTTACCCAGGCTGGTGCGGGGGCACAGTCATAGCTCACTGCAGCCTCGACCTCTTGGGCTCAAATGATTCTCCTGCCTCCGCCTCCACAGTAGCTGGGACTACAGGTGCATGCCACTATGCCTGACTTATTATTATTATTATTATTTTGAGAGGGAGTCTTGCTCTGTCGCCCAGGCTGGAGTTCAATGGCACGATCTTGGCCCATTGCAACCTCCGCCTCCCAGGTTCAAGTGATTCTCCTACCTCAGCCTCCCTAGTAGCTGGGACTACAGGCACGCACCACCACACCTGGCTAATTTTTGTATTTTTAGTAGAGACAGGGTTTTGCCCTCTCAGACAGGCTGTTCTTGAACTCCTGACCTCAGGTGATCCACCTGCCTTGGCCTCCCAGCGTGCTGGGATTACAGGGTGAGCCATTGAGCCCAGCCATCTGGCTTGTTTTTTAAAAAATTTTGTAGAGACACAGCCTTGCTCTTTTGCCCCAGCTCAGCTCAAACTTCTGGCATCAAGTGATCCTCCCTCCTTGGCCTCGCAAAGCATTTGGATTACAGGCATGGGCTACCATGCCTATTGAAATTTATTTTTTTAATGGAGGTATAATTCACCATTTAAAAGTGTGCAATTCAGTGGTTTTTTTATGTAGGTGGTGTGATGCTCACCCAGTGGGTTTTTGTGTAGGTGGTGTGAAGGTCACCCAGTGGGTTTTTATGTAGGTGGTGTGATGCTCACCCAGTGGGTTTTTGTGTAGGTGGTGTGAAGGTCACTCAGTGGGTTTCTGTGTAGGTGGTGTGAAGGTCACCCAGTGGGCTTTTGTGTAGGTGGTGTGACGCTCACCCAGTGGGTTTTTTGTATAAACAATGCGACAGTCACCACTAATTCCAGGACATTTTCAATACCCCAAAAGGAAGCCCTGTACCTGTTATCACTTGCTCCCCAAACCTTCCATTCCATCCCAGGCAACCACTAATCTGCTTTCTGTCTGTCTCTATTTATCTACTCTGGACATCGCATATGAATGGAATCAAACAACAGGTGGCCTTTTCTGACTGTTTCTTTTTTTTTTTTTTTTTTTTTTGAGACGAAGTTTTTTCTGTCTTGTTGCCCACCTGGAGTGCAATGGCACGACCTTGCCTCACTACAACGTTTGTCTCCTAGGTTCAAGTGATTCTCCTGCCTCAGCCTACTGAGTAGCTGGGATTACAGGCATGCCCCACCACTCCTGGCTAATTGTATATTTTTAGTAGAGACGGAGTTTCTCCATGTTGGTCAGGCTGGTCTGGAACTCCCGACCTCAGGTGATCCAACCACCTCAGCCTCCCAAAGTGCTGGGATTTCAGGTGTGAGCCACCCCGCCTGGCCATCTGACTGGTTTCTTAGCGTGATGTTTTCAAGGTTTATCCATGTTTTAGCATGTATAAGAATTTCATTCCTTTTTATGGTTGAATAGTCTATCATGTAAATACATGTAGACCCTTTTGAGTAAAGAATATCTCTGGGCTGGGCATGGTGGCTCACACCTGTAATCCCAGTATTTTGGGAGGCCGAGGCAGACGGATCACTTGAGGCCAGGAGCTCAAGACCAGCCTGACCAACATGGCGAAACCCCATCTCTACTAAGAAAAAGACAAAAAAATTAGCTGGGCATGGTGGTGGGCGCCTATAATCCCAGCTACTTGGAGGCTGAGGCATGAGAATCGTTTGACCCTGGGAGGCAGAGGTTGCAGTGAGCTGCGATCGCACCACTGCACTCCGTCTTATGCAAAAGAATGAGACTGTGACTCAAAAAAAAAAAATTGTCTTTAGGTAAGATGCCCGTGTTCCATTACCACTTAGAAGATGGGAGCCAGGATGGGTGCAGTGGCTCATGCCTGTAATCCCAGCACTTTAGGTGGCCGAGGCAGGCAGATGGCCTGAGCCCAGGTGTTCGAGAACAGCCTGGGAAGCATAGGGAGACCCTGTCTCTACAAAAATAAAAAAATTAGCCAGGCATGGCGGTATGCGCCTGTAGTCCTAGCTACTCGGGAGGGTGAGGTGGGAGGAATGCTTGGGCCCAGGAGGTCGAGGCTTTGGTAAGCCATGATTGCACCGCTGCACCCAGGGATCATGTGTCCCTGTCGTTTTGAGCACCTTGCCTCCCTCTTGACATTGGAGCCTGGAAAATTTCTGTGCCATGGCTCAGCGTCATCTGTCTTGTTAATGTCAGAGCCAGAACACGAACCAACTCTGGCTGCCCATGGGACTGGGCTCTTGCTTGTGGGACCACATTAATAGATTCCTTGGAAGAATGATCTAAGGAATTTGGACCAAATCTTGTAGCAAGAAATAAAAGCAGCTGCCATCTGTTGAGTTTTACTGTGCTTGGGCCCTGTGCAAATAAGCACCCTACATAAGCGCCAACAGCCCTTAAAAGCCTATCATGACTTCCATTTTATAGATGAGAAAATAGGGGCTCGCCTGGAGAGGTGAAATAACCAGGGTCCCACAGCGGATATATGGCAAAGTATATGGTTTTTTTTTTTTAAGCTGTATGACCTTCCAGGAAGTAACAATGAAATGGCAGTATTGAGACCCTGAAAATACATGGGACGATGGCCAGATGGCAGGGCTCTTTGGGTAGAGTGGGAGAGGCAGCTCCCTTGAATGGTGAGAGGGAGGAGCCAGGTGGCCACCTAGATGGAAGATGGTTTCAGGCAGAGGAAATGGCAGGGGCAAAGGCCTGGCTTGGGGATTGTGCTTGGTGCTTTTGAGGAATACTAAGAATGCCCCTCTAGAACATCACTGAGAAAGTTGATGGGAGAGGCCAGCTCTTTGGGCTCCTGGTCGTTGATTTATCCAGTTCATTCCTGGAGTGTTTAGTGAGCACCTGCTATGTGCCAGATACTGCCCCAGGTGTTTCCACGACCTCCAGCAGCTGGTCAGTTGCAGCCACCTGGGGAGGGCCCGAGCACGTCCCCAGGGCCTGTCACTGCTCCTAGGATGATGACTCTCACTCAGGGCACAGCAGTCAGCACCGGGCGTTCTGCTTGCAGGTGGCCCTGTGCACATTTGCCGTCTACGTGACCATTGACAAGAACAACATCCTGGATGCCCAGACAGCCTTCGTGTCTTTGGCCTTGTTCAACATCCTCCGGTTTCCCCTGAACATTCTCCCCATGGTCATCAGCAGCATCGTGCAGGTACGGGGGAAGCTGGGGCGACTTCCAAGAGGGGGCCTTGGGGTTCTAGGCCACAAAAGCATGGAAGTGCCCCTGAGCGCAGCCTCTAGATCACACTCCAGATCGGGCTTCATGAGGCCCGGACCAAGGCTGCCATGCTTTTGTCTGGTCATATCTGAAAGAAAGAAAATGCATTTGACTTCTTGACAGAGAATTTGCACTTGATTGTATGAATCAAGTTTAATGCAGCAAGGCTTTCCCATGCTCTGGAAGAATCTTTCCGAAACACTCTGTTCTCTTCTGCTATTCCTCCGCCATTCCTATCCTTTTTTTCAAAAATGCAGCTCTTGTCTGACTTGATTGATTTTACAACCCACTGATAGGTCTTGACCACTCACGCTTTGAGAAACCCCAACCTTACAGCCGGGTGCGGTGGCTCACACCTGTAATCCCACCACTTTGGGAGGCTGAGGTGGGTAGATCACCTGAGGTCAAGAGTTCGAGACCAGCCTGGCCAACATGGTGCAACCTCATCTCTACTAAAAATACAAAAATTAGCCACATGTGGTGGCGGGTCCCTGTAATCCCAGCTACTCGGATGGCTGAGGCAGGAGAATTGCTTGAGCCCAGAAGGAAGAGGTTGCAGTGAGCCAAGATTGTGCCATTGCACTCCAGTCTGGGTGACACAACAAAAACTCCGTCTCAAAATAAAAAAAAAAAAGAAAAACCCCAACCTTACGGCCAGGCATGGTGCCTGTAATCCCAGCACTTTGGGAGGCCAAGGCAGGTGGATCTCTTAAGCCCAGGAGTTTGAGACTAGCCTGGGCAATATGGTAAAACCCTGTCTGTACAAAAAAAGAAAAAAAAAATCTATCTATCATCTATCTATCTATCTATCTATCTATCTATCTATCTATCTATCTATCTATCTATGTATCTATCTATTCTATCTAATCTATCTATCTATTCTATCTAATCTATCTATCTATCTATCTATCTATCTATCTATCTATCTATCTATCCTTACTTGAAAATTAGCCAGGCATGGTGGTGTGCCCCTGTACTCCCAGCTACTCAGGAGGCTGAGGTGGGAGGATCAGCTGAGCTGGGGAAGTTGAGGCTGCAGGGAGTCATAGTCACACGACTACACTCCAGCCTGGGTGAGGGGAGTAAGACCCTGTTTTTTTTTTTTTTTTTTTTTTAACAAAAAAAAAACAATGTAGACCCTGTAGAATCTCTAAAATTCCTGCCATTGACTGTGTAAGGAGGGGTGGCTTTCTGTTTTGTCATACTTGGGCACTGTTGGAAGCTCCTGTCACTTTTCTGCACTATTTTAACGTTCTTTTTCCGAGCATTGCAAACACCCATTTTGAAAACTCCATTTTAACTACATAGACAAATCAACCTTAAAATTTGGTAGTACAACGCTGATTGCAGGGTTCGTCAAAAACAAAAAAATCCATTTTATTATGAAAAATGTCAAGTGTACACAGAAGTAGAATAGCTTAAAGCTTGTAAGCTGGTATTTAAAAAAAAAAAAGAAAGAAAAAGAAAAAAAGCCAGGCATGATAGCTCACACCTGCAATCCCAGCACTTTGGGAGACCAAGGCAGGTGGATCACCTGAGGTCCGGAGTTTGAGACCAGCCTGGCCAGCATGGGGAAACCCTGTCTCTACTAAAAATACAAAAATTAGCCAGATGTGGTGGTGGGTGCCTGTAATCCCAGCTAATCTGGAGGCTGAGGCACAAGAATCGCTTGAACCCGGGAGGTGGAGGTTGCAGTGAGCCGAGATCGTGCCACTGTACTCCAGCCTGGGCGACTGAGTGAGACTCAGTCTCCAAAAAAGGAAATAATACAACATGAACCCTATGTACACATCACTCAGTTTCAACATCAGCATTTTTTGGCTGGGCACAGTGGCTCATGCCTGTAATCCCAGCACTGTGGGAGGCCGAGGTGATAGGATTGCTTCAGCCCAGGAGTTCAAAAATCAGCCTAGGCAACATAATGAGATCCCTACTCTACAAAAAACAACAAAATGGGTGTGGGGTGCACGCCTGCAGTGGCTACATGGGAGGCTGAGGCAGAAGGATCACTTGAGCCTAGGAGTTTGAGGCTGCAGTGAGTTATGTTTGCACCACTCTACTCCAGCCTGGGCAACAGAGCTAGACTCTGTCTCAAATAAAGAAACCAAGGCTGGGCGCAGTGGCTCACGCCTGTAATCCCGGCACTTTGGGAGGCCGAGGTGGGCGGATCACGAGGTCAGGAGATCGAGACCATCCTGGCTAACACTGTGAAACCCCGTCTCTGCTAAAAATACAAAAAAATTAGCCGGGCGTGGTGGCAGGCGCCTGTAATCCCAGCTACTCGGGAGGCTGAGGCAGGAGAATGGTGTGAACCCAGGAGGCGGAGCTTACAGTGAGCCTAGATTGTGCCACTGCACTCCAGCCTGGGTGACAGAGCGAGATTCTGTCTCAAAAACAAAAAAACCCAAAACATTTTGCCACAGTTGATTTATCTCATCCTTTTTCAGTATCCCTCCCTTGTCCCTCTTTCCCTTCATTAGTTTTTAATGCTAAACTCTGCTATCTATCCCTTCATTCTTTCCTTTTTTTGCCAAATAATTTTAAAGCAAATCTCAGACCCCTTACATTCTACCCACAAATACTTCAGCATGCATTTCTTCCTACATAATATAACACTGTCATCATGTCTAAGCAAACTAACAATAAGTTTTTACAATAATAGCCCATATCCAAGTTTTCTGGAGCATCTCAGAAATACCTGTCCCATTGGGCTGTTTGAATTGGCTCTGTTGTATTTGCTATTATGTTTCCAGAGTCCCTTTTCCACTAGGCCTCTGCCCTTTTCTTCTTTTATTTTTATTTGTATTTATTTATTTTTTGAGATGGAGCCTCACTCTGTCACCCAGGCTGGAGTGCAGTGGCATGATCTTGGCTCACTGCAACCTCCGCCTTCCCAGGTTCAAGTGATTTTTCTGCCTCAGCCTCCCAAGTAGCTGGGATTGCAGGTGCGTGCCACCATGCCAGGCTGATTTTATATATATATATATATAATTTTTTTTTTTTTTTTTTTAGCAGAGGCGGAGTTTCACCATGTTGGCCAGGCTGGTCTCAAACTCCTGACCTCAAGTGATCTGCCTGCCTCAGCCTTCCAAAGTGCTGAGATTACAGGTTTGAGCTACCACGCCCAGTCATTTGCCCATTTTTTCTGAAATACCTTTCGTGGGCTTTTAAAACAAAGCAGTACCAAAACCTGTTTCTTTTTTGTTTTTTGTTTTGTTTTGTTTAATTCTAAAGTATACACTGGTTCTAAGAAATGTGGGACCTTCAGAAATAAGGGAGGGCGTGTGCACCTCCACACCCAGGGAAACCCTTGAAAGTTAACCGTGATTGGTTTTGCAAAAATGCTTTTTAAAAATAACTTTCCCCTGCCATTGCTCTCTGCATAGGCGAGTGTCTCCCTCAAACGCCTGAGGATCTTTTCTCCCATGAGGAGCTGGAACCTGACAGCATCGAGCGACGGCCTGTCAAAGACGGTGTGTGTGTGTTCGGTCCTCGTTTCTGGAAGTGGCCGCCTTCCCATCTCTCCACTGGGTCCTCCCTACTTGCATTTCTTTGCCTTGGCTGCCCTCAGGTTTGACTCTGCCCAGCCGCTTGTCTGCAAGACCCCGGGGGACATGGGTTCTGCAGAGCCAGTAGAAGGGAAGGGAAGCCTGGCCTCCTGGGCTTCTGTCCTGTCTTAGACTTCCCAGGAGGGTGAACTTGCACTTGCATTTTTGTTTTCTTGCTGAGGGACAGCAGCTGCTTGAGGCTTCCCCCTGAGAGTCACTTTCCAAGGCTTTGACCTTGATTCTATTCTGTGCTAAATAAGGACTCTGGAGGCTGGCCAGCCTCCACCACCCACAAGCTGTGTAGACTTAGGTCCGAACCTCAGTTTTATCTAGATAAGGGAAACAAAAGTACCTTTCTTTGGCCGAGTGTTACTTGGATTTTTGTTTGTTTGTTTGTTTGTTTTGAGACAGGGTCTCATTCCATCACCCAGGCTGGAGTGCAGTGGCGCAGTCACAGCTGTAACTGCAGCCTTGATTTCGCGGGCTCAGGTGATCCTCTGACCTTAGCCTCCCAAGTAGCTGGAACTACAGGCACACACAGCACCATACTTGGATAATTTTTTGGTATGTTTTGTAGAGACAGGGTTTCGCCATGTTGTCCAGGCCAGTCTCGAACTCCTCAGCTCAAGCAATCCACCTGCCTCAGCCTCCCAAAGTGCTGGGCTTATAGGCATGAGCCACTTCTCCTGGCCTTTTTTTTCCCCCAATATTAAACTTTTTTATTTGGAGAGACAAGGTATAGCTTTGTCCTTCAAGTTGATCTTGAACTCCTGGGCTCAAGGATCCCTCTGCCTCAGCCTCCCAAAGTGCTGAGATGACAGATGTGAGCCACTACACCCGGCCATGCATTTTTATTGGCAGATTTGTTTGTTTTGTAGCTTGTTAATTTATCATTTCCCAGCCCATCCCCCTGAGCCAGGGATGTTGTTTGTAACCATCTCTCTAGGCATTTAATAATAAATATTAGGCCAGGCACAGTGGCTCACGCCTGTAATCCCAGCACTTTGGGGAGCTGAGGCAGGTGGATCACTTGAGGTCAGGAGTTCGAGACCAGCCTGGCCAACGTGGTGAAACCCCGTCTCTACTGAAAATACAAAAATTAGCTGGACATGGTGTTGGGCACCTGTAATCCCAACTACTCGGGAGGCCGAGGCAGGAGAATCACTTGAATCCAGGAGGCGGAGGTTGCAGTGAGCCGAGATCACGCCACTGCACTCCAGCCAGGGCAACAGAGAGAGACTCCATCTCAAAAAAATAATAATAATAATAATAATAAATATTAATGGCAGTAAGTGCAGTGACACGTTCACTTATAAAGCCCCTGTCATGCACATTCTGTTCCAAGGATGTCAATGTCCCGACTTGTCCATTACTCACCGTGGCACCCCTGGAGGAGAGTGGTGGAAACCCCCATTTTCCGGATGAAGAAAGTGGTCTCTGAAACTTGCCTGAGATTGTACAGCTGATCAAAAGAAGAACCAGCATTCACACCCACAGCCCGTCAGTAGAGTCCCTGCTCTTCCTGGCCATAGGGTGTTGCCTCACTGAGGTTTACTGAGCACCTACTATGTGCCAAGCGTTGTGGGAAGTGCTCTGTGTGCACTGCCTCATAGACACCCCACCACAGCCCTCTGAAGTTGATTGCATGATTGTCAGCCGTATTTTACAGATGAAAAAGTGAGGCACAGGCTGGGTGCAGTGGCTCATACCTATAATCCTAGTACTTTGGGAGGCCAAGGCTGGAGGATTGCTTGAGGCCAGGAGTTTGAGACCACCTTGGGTAATGTAGTGAGACCTCGTCTCTACAAAAATTAAAAAATTCACCAGGCATGGTGGTGCACCTATAGTCCTAGTTACTTGAGAGGCTGAGGCAGGAGTTACTGGCTGAGCCCAGGAGTTCAAGGCTATAGTGAGCTATGATCGTGCCACTGTACTCCAGCCTGGGCATCAGAGTGAGACCCTGTCTCAAAAAAAAAAAAAAAAAAAGGCACAGAGAAGTTAAGTAACTTGCCTGTGGCTACCCAGCTACGAAGTGGTAGCCCCAGGATTCAAACCCATACAGTCTGGCTCCAGAGTCCAATGAGTGTGGTCAGAAGACTGAATGTGTGTAAATGTCGGTTATACCGCATGAGCTGTGTCTGGCACCTCGCAGGCGCTCAGGTATCTTTAGTGGCACCTAAAATGTTTGACACAGCACCTGGTATATAGAAGATGCGAAACAGATCACGGGAGTTGTCACGTCTCTGGTCTGAGCGAGATGGTTTCAGCCTCTTCAGCTCAGCCCCGTGGTGTGGGGTTTCTTATCCTGGGTGCTACTGATATCTGGAGACACATTGTTCTTTGTGCTTGGGGACTGTGGGATGTTGAGCAGCAACTCTGGACTCTACCCATTAGATACAGTAGTACCCACCCCAATTTTGACTACCAAAAGTGGCTCCAGACATCGCCAGATGTGCCTTGAGGGGCACAGTTGCCTCCAGTTGAGAACCGTGGTCCAAGTGGATGCTGCCTCCCAACACCCCTGGGCTGTGGTCATCTGGTTTCTGCTGTCCCAGTGTCCCACATCCCCTCACATCATAAGGGAATGATTCCATCTACTCTGGGGTCAAATTTCTCTGCTAAACATGGGCTGAAATTTGAGGTGGCCTGCAGTGGGCGGGGGGTGGTTTCTTGCTACTGAAGTTGTTCACAGCTCAATGCAAGCATCAGGAAACCCCTAGGCCCCTGGGTGCTGCCCGCGCTGCAGCCCCTCCTTCCTGCCCTAATAGTGGCCTCCTAGGTGGTTGGACTTTCTGGAATGTTTAGCACGCTCTAGCCAGTGGGGGTCCCCTTGGCTGCTCCCCGCTCCCAAGCTAACCGTTGTCTGCAACCTCTCTCTCTCCAGTGGCTTTTCTTAAATTTCTTAAATAGCAACTCCCAGTTTCCTCATTCCACATCCACTCTTTTAGAAGAGCTGAGGGAGAAAGTTAATCTAGGTTAACCAGCACCTTCCTCTCTCTGTAGGTTTTTTGTTTTTTTGATGTATGGAGGAAGTTATTTCTTCATTTGACAACTTAAACAAAAAATGCTACTGTATTATCTCCAGATGGTCTTAAGGTGGCTCGTAATTCAGAGAGTTGCTTTTCTGTTTTATCTTTTTCTTTTTCTTTCTTTTTTTTTTTTTTTGGAGAGAGTCTCACTCTGTTTCTCAAGCTGGAGTGCAGTGGCACAATCTTGGCTCTCTGCAGCCTCTGCCTTGGTTTCAAGCAATTCTCCTGTCTCAGACTCCTGAGTAGCTGGGACTACAGGCATGCACCACCACACCTGGCTAATTTTTGTATTTTTAGTAGAGATGGGGTTTCACCATGTTGGCCAGGCTGGTCTCGAACTCCTGACATCAGGTGATCTGCCCGCCTCGGTCTCCCAAAGTGTTGGGATTACAGGCATGAGCCCCTGCGACTGGCCTGCTTTTGTTTTAAGTGAGAGATGTGAAGTAAAAGGAAAATAACAGGAAGAAGAGTAAAAGAAGACAGAGGTGCTAGGAGCCTTAGAATTGTGGAGCTGGCCGGGTGCGGTGTCTCATGCCTGTAATCCCGGCACTTTGGAAGGCCGAGGCAAGCAGATCACTTGAGGCCAAGAGTTCGAGACCAGCCTGAGCAACATATCAAGACCCCATCTCTACAAAAAATACAAAAAAATTAGCTGGGTTTGGTGGTTCACATCCTGTGGTCCCAATTGCTCAGGAGGCTGAAGTGGGAGAATCGCCTGCGCCTGGGAGATGGAGGTTGCAGTGAGCCGAGATCGCACCATTGCACTCCAGCCTGGGTGCAGAAGCCAGATCCTGTCTCAGAAGAAGACAAACACAGAGCCAGTTAACGTGGGCTTTGTCTCCAACACTCTCCCCTCCCCCTTGCCCTCATACCACACTTCCTGTTCCGTATCCTCTTTTTTTGAGTTTATCGTGATGGGTGTTTTAGAAAGATCCACCTGCTGTGATGTGATGTGTGTAGGGTGGTGTGGCTGGCAGAGGAAGACAGATAGAGGACATGGGGAGAAGGGTGAACGACCTCCCTTTGAACCTCAAGGAGGGCCCAGCGGTCTGATGCAGGCCACCCCAGTGGAGAGAGGTTTGCGTGTGGACGCCAGCTGTTTCCCACTGACCTTGGCCACTGCCCAGCCCTCCCAGCTGGAGCTGCCCCAAACCTACCTGATAAGGGCCAGGGCGTCGAGAGCACTGAGTAATTCTCGTGGGGCCCCCGCCTGTGCAGTCATCTCCCGAGATGATCATCCAGATGGCGCAACCCCATCTTACAAGGACAAAGCTTCTTGCAGTTTCCTTCTGCTTTCTGGGTCTGGGGCTGCCTCCAAAACTGCAGGTTGAGTTTTTTCCTTCAGAACCTGTGGCTGATGTCACCAGATAATAATGCCTAGCGCCATTTGTGTTAAGCGTCTGGGGTTGAACCACTCAAGCAGAGAAAGAGAGTGTTCTGTTCATGTGGAGTCCCACAGCTCAGCCTGTGCCTGACATGTTGTCTCTGTGCTTTGTAGGCGGGGGCATGAACAGCATCACCGTGAGGAATGCCACATTCACCTGGGCCAGGGGCGACCCTCCCACGCTGAATGGGTAAGCCGGGACATGGACACACGTGATGGCATGGAGAGAGCCACAGGGCTTTTGTCAGACGTGGATTCGAATTCCCAAGTACTATTCTACTAGTGTTCGTTTCTCCTGTGGCCCTGGAATCTGGGGCAGGGGTCTTTGTTTCCTTCCCCTTCCCCAGCTTTTAGCTCAGCACCTGACGTGTGGCAGGCCCTTTGCAATGCATGTTAAAGGACCATGTGCACAGGTTCAGCTGCTCCTGAATGCTGTTATTGCAGGTGCATGTCCCACCTTCAGACCTGAGTTCTGCCCACCAGGTGTTCGTCGGCTCATTCCTCTGCCAAGCTAGGCAGTCTCACACATGTGCACTGATGTGGCCGGGTGTCCCCTTTGCCCACAGACGCGGATCTTGGTCATGCACAGCATGAGCTACTTGCCACAGGTGGATGTCATCATCGTCATGAGTGGCGGCAAGATCTCTGAGATGGGCTCCTACCAGGAGCTGCTGGCCCAAGATGGCGCCTTCGCTGAGTTCCTGCGTACCTGTGCCAGCACAGAGCAGGAGCAGGACCCAGAGGAGAACGGTAGGGGCAGCCCCAGGGTTCCTCCCGCTCGGGGTGTCTGGCACCTTGAAGGGCCACATTGGCCTCTTTGAGGTTGCCACTAGCCACTCGGGGAAGGCGGCTCATCAGGGCATGAGGGTAGGAGCTGGATGGAGCCCCCTAAAGAAACAACGTGGAAAACCACCTTAGTCCCTGCAGCGCTGAATTGAGAGAGTCTCGGTGCTTTATGGCCAGGGGACGGGAGCACCAGGCTTCAGCTCAGCTGACCTCAGGGCAGGGTCTAGTGCCTTCCTGGAACACAACCTTGGACCTGATGAGTTTCAGAGTCCTTATGGCAAAAATGGGAATGATGGTAATTAAAGTCCTGGCTCTCGGGGCTGAGAGAAACTGAGGACATACGTGACACAAGAGATATGAGGGTTGTGAGGTGAAGCATGGAGTTAAGCTGGCAGGCTCGGGTTGGTGACTTCTGGGTTCAATCCCTGGCCGCTCATCTCCCCAGCTGTGTGACCTCAGGCCTGCCCTTCAGACCCATCTGAGCTTCACTTCCCTCCCTCATAAAGCAGTTCAGCAGGGCCAGACGTGGTGGTTCCCAACACTTGTAATCCCAACGCATAGAGAGGCCGAGGTGGGAGGATCGCTCCAGCTCAGGAGTTTGAGACCAGCCCCGGTAGCATGGCGAAATCTCATCTCTACAAAAAATACAAAAAATTTGCCAGGCACAGTGGCTCACGCCTGTAATCCCAGCACTTTGGGAGGCCGAGATGGGTGGATCACTTGGGGCCAGGAGGAGTTCAAAACCAGCCTGGCCAACATACTGAAACCCCAACTCTACAAAAAAAAAAAAAAAATTCAGATACTATTAAGTGCTTTGAAGGGGGAAAAAAAAGACAATGCCGTGGGCTGAGGAGTGATGGGTGTCATTGTGGCAACTCAGGCAGCGGATAGGGAAACCCTCTCTGGGGAGGTTACATTGGCATGGGAAGGAGCCAGCAGGGAGAAGATCTGGGAACAGTGTTGTGGGCAGAGGGAACAGCAAGTGCAAAGGCCTCAGGACCAGCATGAGCTCAATTTGTTTACAAAACAAAAAGGCTGGTGTGGCTAGACCATGGTGTGCCAGGACATGGGGGGCAGGAGAAGATGTCAGCACAGTGATTGTCCTGCAGGGCCTTCCAGGTGGGTTTTGGTCTGTCGATCTCCTGATCTCGTGATCCACCCGCCTTGGCCTCCCAAAGTTCTGGGATTGCAGGCATGAGCCACTGCGCCCGGCCAAGTATGCTTTGTTTTAAGCCATAAAGACGCGTATGTACTTTTGTCACATTCTACTAGCCAGAATTTTCAAGAAGGGTTAAAACAAAAAGACTCGCTAGAAAGATAATTATTTTGAACAAATCTCATATTCATCTTTCATTTATAAAACTGTTACTTATTCCTTCAAAAAAAAAAGAAATTGGCCCTAATGGAGTAAAAATTCACCTTTTTTATTCTAATTTAAAATATATCATTGCTAAGATTTATGATTTTCAGTTAAAATGTCCTAAATATATAAACAGTGTTAGAAGGCCTGAAAGAACTTAAAATGCGTCATATTTCTAGATTTCATGTATTAGATTCATAAGAATTATTTAAATATTCAGGAAGATTTTTAATAAATCAAATGATGGGAATACTTAAAAGAAAAATAAAAACTATTACATTTATAAATACAATTTTAAAGGCATAAGGGAATTTAATTTTTAAGAAATTATTAAGAAATAAAGTTGTCCTTAAAATGATTGCTAAAAATGTAAAAGATAAAAGATTTAAAATATATGTGTATATACGTATACATATATATGATTTTAAAATTTGTAGGCTGAAATTAAATGCTGAGGTAAAAACTGTGTGTTTGAATTTGTGAGTTTCATTAGCAGCATACTAACTCTATAAGGCAGAGTAACCTCTGGTTAGCCTTTCCTATACCAAAAACTTTCTTCAAGGACAACAAAAGGTGCCATGAAGGAGGCTTCCTTTTGGGAGCCGGTCAGAGGGAGTCAGAATGACCCCAAAGCACAGAGCACTGTGGGCAAAGTAGAATAAAATAATAAAAAGAATAAGCATGAGAAACACGGGGAAAGTCCAGTCAAGATAAGGCCTACTTATCCCTAGGAGCCACAATTTTTATATATTGCTCTAAATTTGCATTATCTGGTCAATAATTTTCTAATCCATCATGTATCCTATTATTTAATAAATCTACTCTTCAATTCTTTGTAAGGTTTGATGGCCTCCCCGGGGCAGGGGAGGGTTTGCTGTGGAGCTGTGTAGCCTTAGCAGCTGGGCCGTCACTGGCCGGGTCCCTTCCCTGGCCCTGCAAGGGGAACTGGCACAATTATGTTCACATAATTGTGTGTTGTATAAATTTCACAGACTGTGAGTATATAAATAATAATTTTAAAATTTGAATTACTGAGACCCAGAGGCAACTGAGCTAGTTTGGGGCAAAGTAGAACACTGTAGTTAAGACCCTGGCCTCTGGGCTGGACACCATCACTCACACCTATCATCCCAGCACTTTGGGGGGCAGAAGCAGGAGGATCGCTTGTGCCCGGAGTTCAAGGTCAGACTTGGCAACATAGTAAAACCGTATCTCTACAAAAAAATGCAAAGAAATTATCTGGGTATGGTCGCACATGCCTGTAGTCCCAGCTACTCTGGAGGCTGAGATGGGAGGATAACCTGAGCAAAGGGGGGTTAAGGCTGTGCTGAGCCATGATCACCACTGCACTCCAGCCTGGGCAACAGAGTGAGACCCTCCCCGACCTCACCAAAAAAAAAAAAAAAAAGATTTGCACTTTTGGAGCCCAAAAGTGCAAATCCCAACTCTGCCATTTTCTAACCATTGTGATTCTGGGCAAGTTATATTATGGTATGAGACCACCACTTCTCCTGTTGTCCTTCCCAGTTTCTCCCCAACCTCCCCTTTTCCCTAGTTTATAAGACAGGAGAAAAGGGAGAAAGCAAAAAGTTGGAAAGAAACAGAAGTAAGATAAATAGCTAGACGACCTTGGCACCACCACCTGGCCCTGGTGGTTGAAATAATAATAATATTAACCCCTGACCAAAACTACTGGTGTTACCTGTAAATTCCAGACATTGTATGAGAAAGCACTGTAAAACTTTTTGTTCTGTTCGCTGATGTATGTAGCCCCCAGTCACGTTCCTCACGCTTATTTGATCTATTATGACTTTTTCATGTAGACCCCTTAGAGTTGTAAGCCCTTAAAAGGGCTAGGAATTTCTTTTTCGGGGAGCTCAGCTCTTAAGACACGAGTGTGCCGACGCTCCCAGCCGAATAAAAAAAACCTCTTCCTTCTTTAATCCGGTGTCTGAGGAGTTTTGTCTGTGACTCGTCCTGCTGCACGATGTCTGAACCCTTCTCTTACTCGCTCTTCCTGCAGGGTTGGATAGTGTTGCTCACTCCCATCTTACCGTGCTCCCCATTTTGCTTTTTGAGTTTATTCTTTCTTAATCCTCCTCCTGCCTAATGGCATTTTCTGTCTTTGACTGAATACATTTTGTGTGGTCATCCTTTTGGATATTGATGTGCCTAAAATCTTTCTTGTGTCCTTTCTCATTCATTCTTTTTGTCCCATTTGGCTGACATTCAGGAAAGCTTCACTGGATACAGTGTGGTGATGTGCTGCCCAAGGACCGACTCAGAACCCTGTAGGAACTTGGGTCTGTGAGCCTCCAAAATAAATCTCAGGCTGGCAATTCCCAGAGGACACTGCAGCCTGGGAAATATGCTATTAGGATTTGTTAGTACCAAAGGAAATAATCTTTGTTAAGAATGAGATCACTGGCCGGGCGCGGTCGTTCACGCTTGTAATCCCAGCACTTTGGGAGGCCGAGGCGGGCGGATCACGAGGTCAGGAGATCGAGACCACGGTGAAACTCCGTCTCTACTAAAAATACAAAAAATTAGCCGGGCGTGGTGGCGGGCGCCTGTAGTCCCAGCTACTCGGAGAGGCTGAGGCAGGAGAATGGCGTGAACCCCGGGGGCGGAGCTTGCAGTGAGCCGAGATCGCGCCACTGCACTCCAGCCTGGGCGACAGAGCGAGACTCGGTCCAAAAAAAAAAAAGAAGGAGATCACTGAGGCAGATGACGGTTTCAGTATGATGCCATCTGGTAAGAAGTTACCTGATGAGCTTTTCAGTATCTAGAGGTAAGAGAAACAAATGCGTACCTCATTTTGAGAGATCCTGACTCTGAGAAGCACTTCTGCAGTCCCAGTAAAAACAAAGCAGCAGCCCTCCTGAGGCGATGCTGGGCTCATTCTCCATGGGAAAGACTGTGCAAGTCTGCAGCAGCGGGTTATGAGTGTGGCAGTCCCAGAACAATATCAGAAGTAGAAACTGGGCCAAGGGCACGTTGGAGGCATGGTGTAGCTAGGGAAATTGCGTGGTGGACATTTGAAGGTAGCAAATTCTTTCTTTCTTTTTAATATTACAAAAGTAGTTTATTTTAAATTACAATGGAAATTTATATTTGTAAATTAAAACAGTGCTATGTAAAAATATAGTTAGACGGTCATATATGCTTTAAGAGAAAAAAAACTTAATGTATTTTCTAGGAGCTATAAATTACCGGAGTAATGTAAAACCACAGTGCTTCAAAGAAGCAAATGTCTTTAGATTTGCTCATTCCAACTTTAAACATTTGTTTTCCTAGAACATGGGTCCTATAAATAATCTAACACCCAATATAAAATTTGGCAAGAAATATAGCCCATTAAATTCTTTTTATTTTATTTATGATACTTTAAGTTTTAGGGTACATGTGCAAAATGTGCAGGTTAGTTACATATGTATACATGTGCCATGTTGGTGTGCTGCACCCATTAACTCGTCATTTAACATTAGGTATATCTCCTAATCATTTAGCATTAGGTATATCTCTTAATGCTATCCCTCCCCCCTGCCCCCACCCCACAACAGTCCCCAGAGTGTGATTTTCCCCTTCCTGTGTCTATGTGTTCTCATTCTTCAATGCCCACCTATGAATGGGAACATGCGGTGTTTGGTTTTTTTCTCCTTGCGATAGTTTACTGAGAATGATGATTTCCAGTTTCATCCATGTCCCTACAAAGGACATGAACTCATCTTTTTTTATGGCTGCATAGTATTCCATGGTGTATATGTGCCACATTTTCTTAATCCAGTCTACTGTTGTTGGACATTTGGGTTGGTTCCAAGACTTTGCTATTGTGAATAGTGCCACAATAAACATACGTGTGCATGTGTCTTTATAGCAGCATGATTTATAGTCCTTTGGGTATATACCCAGTAATGGGATGGGATGGCTGGGTCAAATGGTATTTCAAGTTCTAGATCCCTGAGGAATCACCACACTGACTTCCACAATAGTTGAACTAGTTTACAGTCCCACCAACAGTGTAAAAGTGTTCCTATTTCTCCACATCCTCTCCAGCACCTGTTGTTTCCTGACTTTTTAATGATTGCCATTCTAACTGGTGTGAGATGGTATCTCATTGTGGTTTTGATTTTCATTTCTCTGATGGCCAGTGATGATGAGCATTTTTTCATGTGTTTTTTGGCTGCATGAATGTCTTCTTTTGAGAAGTGTCTGTTCATTTCCTTCGCCCACTTTTTGATGGGGTTGTTTGTTTTTTTTTGTAAACTTGTTCGAGTTCATTGTAGATTCTGGATATTAGCCCTTTGTCAGATGAGTAGGTTGCAAAAATTTTCTCCCATTTTGTAGGTTGCCTGTTCACTCTGATGGTAGTTTCTTTTGCTGTGCAGAAGCTCTTTAGTTTAGTTAGATCCCATTTGTCAATTTTGGCTTCTGTTGCCATTGCTTTTGGTGTTTTAGACATGAAGTCCTTGCCCATGCCTATGTCCTGAATGGTAATGCCTAGGTTTTCTTCTAGGGTTTTTATGGTTTTGGGTCTAACATTTAAGTCTTTAATCCATCTTGAATTAATTTTTGTATAAGGTGTAAAGAAGGGATCCAGTTTCAGCTTTCTACATATGGCTAGCCAGTTTTCCCAGCACCATTTATTAAATAGGGAATCCTTTCCCCATTTCTTGTTTTTGTCAGGTTTGTCAAAGATCAGATAGTTGTAGATATGTGGCATTATTTCTGAGGGCTCTGTTCCGTTCCATTGGTCTATATCTCTGTTTTGGTACCAGTACCATGCTGTTTTGGTTACTGTAGCCCTGTAGTATAGTTTGAAGTCAGGTAGCGTGAGGCCTCCAGCTTTCTTCTTTTGGCTTAGGATTGACTTGGTGATGTGGGCTCTTTTTTGGTTCCATATGAACTTTAAAGTAGTTTTTTCCAATTCTATGAAGAAAGTCATTGATAGCTTGATGGGGATGGCATTGAATCTATAAATTACCTTGGGCAGTATGGTCATTTTCACGATATTGATTCTTCCTACCCATGAGCATGGAATGTTCTCTCATTTGTTTGTATCCTCTTTTATTTCATTGAGCAGTGGTTTGTAGTTCTTCTTGAAGAGGTCCTTTACATCCCTTGTAAGTTGGATTCCTAGGTATTTTATTCTCTTTGAAGCAATTGTGAATGGGAGTTCACTCATGATTTGGCTCTCCGTTTGTCTGTTATTGGTGTATAAGAATGCTTGTGATTTTTGTACATTGATTTTGTATCCTGAGACTTTGCTGAAGTTGCTTATCAGCTTAAGGAGATTTGGGGCTGAGACGATGGGGTTTTCTAGATATAGAATCATGTCATCTGCAAACAGGGACGATTTGACTTCCTCTTTTCCTAATTGAGTGCCCTTTATTTCTTTCTCCTGCCTGACGGTCCTGGCCAGAACTTCCAACACTATGTTGAATAGGAGTGGTGAGAGAGGGCATCCCTGTCTTGTGCCAGTTTTCAAAGGGAATGCTTCCAGTTTTTGCCCATTCAGTATGATATTGGCTGTGGGTTTGTCATAGATAGCTCTTATTATTTTGAGATACGTCCCATCAATACCTAATTTATTGAGAGTTTTTAGCATGAAGCATTGTTGAATTTTGTCAAAGGCCTTTTCTGCATCTATTGAGATAATCATGTGGTTTTTGTCTTTGGTTCTGTTTATATTACATAAATTACATTTATTGATTTGTGTATGGTGAACCAGCCTTGCATCGCAGGGATGAAGCCCACTTGATCATGGTGGAAAAGCTTTTTGACGTGTTGCTGGATTCGGTTTGCCAGTATTTTATTGAGGATTTTTGCATCAATGTTCATCAAGGATATTTGTCTAAAATTCTCTTTTTTGGTTGTGTCTCTGCCCAGCTTTGGTATCAGGATGATGCTGGCCTCATAAAATGAGTTAGGGAGGATTCCTTCTTTTTCCATTGATTGGAATAGTTTCAGAAGGAATGGTACCAGTTCCTCCTTGTACCTCTGGTAGAATTCAGCTGTGAATCCATCAGGTCCTAGACTCTTTTTGGTTGGTAAGCTATTGATTATTGCCACAATTTCAGAGCCAGTTATTGGTCTATTCAGAGATTCAACTTCTTCCTGGTTTAGTCTTGGGAGGGTGTATGTGTCCAGGAACTTATCCATTTCTTCTAGATTTTCTAGTTTATTTGCATAGAGGTGTTTGTAGTATTCTCTGATGGTAGTTTGTATTTCTGTGGGATCGGTGGTGATATCCCCTTCATCATTTTTTATTGCATCTATTTGATTCTTCTCTCTTTTCTTCTTTATTAGTCTTGCTAGCGGTCTATCAATTTTGTTGATCCTTTCAAAAAACCAGCTCCTGGATTCATTAATTTTTTGAAGGGTTTTTTGTGTCTCTATTTCCTTCAGTTCCACTCTGATTTAGTTATTTCTTGCCTTCTGCTAGCTTTTGAATGTGTTTGCTCTTGCTTTTATAGTTCTTTTAATTGTGATGTTAGGGTGCCAATTTTGGATCTTTCCTGCTTTCTCTTCTGGGCATTTAGTGCTATAAATTTTCCTCTACACACTGTTTTGAATGTGTCCTACAGATTCTGGTATGTTGTGTCTTTGTTCTCGTTGGTTTCAAAGAATATCTTTATTTTTCCTTCATTTCATTATGTACCCAGTAGTCATTCAGGAGCAGGTTGTTCAGTTTCCATGTAGTTGAGTGGTTTTGAGTGAGTTTCTTAATCCTGAGTTCTAGTTTGATTGCACTGTGGTCTGAGAGACAGTTTGTTATAATTTCTGTTCTTTTATATTTGCTGAGGAGAGCTTTACTTCCAACTATGTGGTCAATTTTGGAATAGGTATAGTGTGGTGCTGAAAAAAAAAATGTATATTCTGTTGATTTGGGTTGGAGAGTTCTGTAGATGTCTATTAGGTCTGCCTGGTGCAGAGCTGAGTTCAATTCCTGGGTATCCTTGTTAATTTTCTGTCTCGTTGATCTGTCTAATGTTGACAATGGGGTGTTAAAGTCTCCCCTTATTATTCTGTGGGAGTCTAAGTCTATTTGTAGGTCACTCAGGACTTGCTTTATGAATCTGGGTGCTCGTGTATTGGGTGCATATATATTTAGGATAGTTAGCTCTTCTTGTTGAATTGATCCCTTTACCATTATGGAATGGCCTTCTTTGTCTCTTTTGATCTTTGTTGGTTTAAAGTCTGTTTTATCTGAGACTAGCATTGCAACCCCTGCCTTTTTTTGTTTTCCATTTGCTTGGTAGGTCTTCCTCCATCCTATTATTTTGGGCCTATGTGTGTCTCTGCACTTGAGATGGGTTTCCTGAATACAGCACACTGATGGGTCTTGACTCTTTATCCAATTTTCCAGTCTGTGTCTTTTAATTGCAGCATTTAGTCCATTTACATTTAAAGTTAATATTGTTATGTATGAATTTGATCCTGTCATTATGATGTTAGCTGGTTATTTTGCTCGTTGGTTGATGCAGTTTCTTCCTAGCCTCGATGGTCTTTACAATTTGGCATGATTTTGCAGTGGCTGATACTGGTTGTTCCTGTCCATGTTTAGTGCTTCCTTCAGGGGCTCTTTTAGGGCAAGCCTGGTGGTGACAAAATCTCTCAGCATTTGCTTGTCTGTAAAGTATTTTATTTCTCCTTCACTTATGAAGCTTAGTTTGGCTGGATATGAAATTCTGGGTTGAAAATTCTTTTCTTTAAGAATGTTGAATATTGGCCCCCACTCTCTTCTGGCTTGTAGAGTTTCTGCCGAGGGATCAGCTGTTAGTCTGATGGGCTTCCCTTTGTGGGTAACCTGACCTTTCTCTCTGGCTGCCCTTAACATTTTTTCCTTCATTTCAACTTTGGTGAATCTGACAATTATTTGTCTTGGAGTTGCTCTTCTCGAGGAGTATCTTTGTGGCGTTCTCTGTATTTCCTGAATCTGACAATTATTTTTCTTGGAGTTGCTCTTCTCGAGGAGTATCTTTGTGGCGTTCTCTGTATTTCCTGAATCTGAATGTTGACCTGCCTTGCTAGATTGGGGAAGTTCTCCTGGATAATATCCTGCAGAGTGTTTTCTAACTTGGTTCCATTCTCCCCATCACTTTCAGGTACACCGATCAGTAGATTTGGTCTTTTCACATAGTCCCATATTTCTTGGAGGCTTTGTTCATTTCCTTTTATTCTTTTTTCTCTAAACTTCCCTTCTCACTTCATTTCATTCATTTCATCTTCCATCGCTGATACCCTTTCTTCCAGTTGATTGCATCAGTTCCTGAGGCTTCTGCATTCTTCACGTAGTTCTCGAGCTTTGGCTTTCAGCTCCATCAGCTCCTTTTAGCACTTCTCTGTATTGGTTATTCTAATTATACATTTGTCTAAATTTTTTTCAAAGTTTTTAACTTCTTTGCCTTTGGTTTGAATTTCCTCCTGTAGCTCGGGGTAGTTTGATCATCTGAAGCCTTCTTCTCTCATCTTGTCAAAGTCATTCTCTGTCCAGCTTTGTTCCATTGCTAGTGAGGAGCTGCATTCCTTTGGAGGAGGAGAGGTGCTCTGCTTTTTAGAATTTCCAGTTTTTCTGCTCTGTTTTTTCCCCATCTTTGTGGTTTTATCTACTTTTGGTCTTTGATGATGGTGATGTACAGATGGGTTTTTGGTGTGGATGTCTTTTCTGTTTGTTAGTTTTCCTTCTACCAGACAGGACCCTCAGCTGCAGGTCTGTTGGAGTTTGCTAGAGGTCCACTCCAGACCCTGATTGCCTGGGTATCAGCAGCGGTGGCTGCAGAACAGCAGATTTCTGTGAACCACGAATGCTGCTATCTGATCGTTCCTCTGGAAGTTTTGTCTCAGAAGAGTACCCAGCCATGTGAGGTGTCAGTCTGTCCCTACTGGGGGGTGCCTCCCAGTTAGGCTGCTTGGGGGTCAGGGGTCAGGGACCCACTTGAGGAGGCAGTCTGCCCATTCTCAGATCTCCAGCTGCATGCTGGGAGAACCACTGCTCTCTTCAAAGCTGTCAGACAGGGACATTTAAGTCTGCAGAGGTTACTGCTATCTTTTTGTCTGTGCCCTCCCCCAGAGGTGGAGCCCACAGAGGCAGGCAGGCCTCCTTGAGCTGTGGTGGGCTCCACCCAGTTCAAGCTTCCTGGCTGCTTTGTTTACCTAAGCAAGCCTGGGCAATGGCGGGCACCCCTCCCCCAGCCTTGCTGCCACCTTGCAGTTTGATCTCACTGCTGTGCTAGCAATCAGTGAGACTCCGTGCGCATAGGACCCTCTGAGCCAGGTGTGGGATATAATCTGGTGTGCCGTTTTTTAAGCTCTTCGGAAAATCCCAGTATTAGGGTGGGAGTGACCCGATTTTCCAGGTGCCGTCTGTCACCCCTTTCTTTGACTAGGAAAGGGAACTCCCTGACCCCTTGCACTTCCCAGGTGAGGCAATGCCTCACCCTGCTTCGGCTCGCACACGGTGCGCTGCACCCACTGTTCTGTGCCCACTGTCTGGCACTCCCTAGTGAGATGAACCTGGTACCTCAGATGGAAATGCAGAAATCACCCATCTTCTGTGTCGCTCACATTGGGAGCTGTAGACTGAGATGTTCCTATTAGGCCATCTTGGCTCCACTCCGAGGGTAGCAAATTATTTCTGTGAGGCTCATATTGTTAGCAAGGAAGGACTTTTTTTTTTTTGAGATGGAGTCTCACTCTGTCGCCCAAGCTGGAATGCAGTGGCAGTGATCTCAGCTCACTGCAACCTCACCTCCCAGGTTCAAGCAATTCTCATGCCTCAGCCTCCCGAGTAGCTGGGACTACGGGCACGTGCCACCACACCCGTCTAATTTTTGTATTTTTAGTAGAGACGTGGTTTCACCATGTTGGCCTGGATGATCTCAATCTCTTGACCACGTGATCTGCCTGCCTCGGCCTCACAAAAGGCTGGGATTATAGATGTGATCCACCACGTCTGGAGGCAAGGAAGGACTTTTAATGCCCACCCTCCTAGTTCCATACAAATGCACACATGCACACTCACTAGGTACAAAGAGTGTGATGAGGGGAAAATAGAGACATAGTTGCAGCATCTGGATTAGGGCTGAGCCAGCAGGAAACATTAATCAGGGCACCAGGAAACCAGAGTTCTATTCTAAGCTCAGTTTGTAACGTCTTTGTGGACTTGAGCAAGTCACTTCCGTATTCTAAACCTTGTGTTATTTCGTTTGCAAATGAAGAAGTTGAAATACGTGATCTCTAAGATTCCTCCCAGTTCTTCACCTCATGAGACAAATGTAAATCAAGTAACATTCGCTGTTGTGATTAGAAAAGCTGCATTTACACACGTTAGCCACTAGAGGGGACGTGCGATTGTTACATGGCTGAAAGTTTCCTGTATTTCTTTATTTTTTATTTGGCCACTAGAAGGCACGTCTGCACTGCACGTAAAGCTGACAACTTTTAAGGAAAGACAAAAGAATTCTTGGATTTCTCCATTTTCCTCATCACCTGTGCTTATCAGAGAATTCCAGGGGCAAGCTACCTTTTCCAATTCATCACTAATTTATAAACAAAATTCTAAGGAGTAAGGAATGCTTCTTACTTACTTCCTATAACATATTTAAGAATGAACGCTCAAAATAAAAGTAATTTATTTAAAACTTGTGTTGAGTAATTATGACTGCAAAATTTTTGCTCATGTTTTTCATATGCTGTTCATTTGCAAATTATTAGAAATCTACATATAGTCTGTTCATCTCAGCATTATTTATGACAGGGAAAAATTAGACACTAGCCAAAAATCTAAAAACAGGGAACAGTAAGGAAAAAGCAAATGGAAAAAGCAAAATCATCATCACTAGAAGTGGTTGTGACTTAAAATAATGACATAAAAGATGCTTCTACGTTGTTGAGTAAAACATCAAGATAAATTTAAAATTATATTTCAAGCTTAACTATATTCCTTTAAAAAGAGAAAAGAAATTTTAGAGAGTTTATCTTGTTGGATTATCAGATGTTATTTTTCTCTTTTTAATGCCATATACTTTTCAAATTTTCAGTGGACTGGTATTACTTTTGTATTTAAAAAAGAAAAATATAAGGAAAAAGAAACCTGTCACACACTTTCTAGTGGATTTTATTGATCTGGCATCAGCAAACTGAGTCAGAAACTCAGTGCCTCCCATTTCTTTTTTTTTTTTTTTAGACGGAGTCTTGCTGTGCTGCCCAGACTAGAGTGCAGTGGCTCAAACTTGGCTCGCTGCAATCTCTGCCTCCCGGCTTCAAGTGATTCTTCTGCCTCAGCCTCCCAAGTAGCTGGGATTACAGGTGCCCGCCACCACACCCGGCTAATTTTTGTATTTTAGTAGAGACAGGGTTTCACCATCTTGACCAGGCTGGTCTCGACTCCAGACCTTGTGATCCACCCACCTCGGCCTCCCAAAGTGCTGGGATTAACAGGCTTGAGCCACTGCGCCAAAACTCCTGCAATGAAGGACTCTCTCCTCCCTCATCTAACCTATTAGGTGTTTGGTGAGTTCTGACTATGATATCATTCCTGATGTGAAACCGAAGTCTCTCTCTTCTAAGTCCATCCATTGGTTCAGCTCTGCCTTCTGACAGAGTCCACGCCAGACTTCACATTTCTCCCAATCTTCTTTGTCCTACAAGGGCTTTCTATTCTTCAAGCTAAAGAGACACCAGTGATTCCATTCGTTCATTCAGTTAACATTTAGGGGCCACATCTTGTGCTATGTCCTGAGATTTGCCAATGAGCAGATCTCAGAGTGTTGAAAAAACAAACACACACATCAGGCATTTTACTATGCTGTGTTGTGTGCATGACAGGAGTACATAGGGCATCCAGCCACCAGTGAGAAGGGCCTTTCACCAGACTTGAGAGGTCAGCAAGGGTGCTCTGAGGAAACACCTTGTAAACTGAGAGCTGGAAAGAGTGAGACAGGAAAGCAGTAAAAGATAGCGTTCTGAGGAGGAAATCTCCGAGGTGGGACAGGGATGCATGTGGAGAGAATGCCCTTCCCATCCCCACTCTTCATGAAGTCTCTACTCTGTCAGGGTCTCTCTGCCCTGTGAGCTGCTTGAGGACAAAGACCGTTTTATAAAAATTTTTATTTCCTCCCTCTGTCTTCCTTAAACACCTAGCCCGGTGCCTGGAACATAAGCCATAATGAATTTTTGTTAGATGAGCGAAGAGTGCTGATTAGAGCAGAAATGTCACGTGCTTCAGTTTAAATATGGGTCATCAGTTTTCTTTCTTTTTTAACATAGAAGTCAAGACTTGATGATCTCTTACAGCTTCAAGATATCATTAAAGATATAACCATCCTCATGTACTTAAGTTTGTTTTCACCCATTGTGTTACGACTGCTGTCCACTGTTCCATGACACAATTCTCCATCTTTCTTCATTTTCTTCCATTTCAATCAACTCATTTATTTACATGTGGGAATGGAACATATAACGTAAAATCCATAAGTAAGACTTCCCAGATCCTCAGCTTCTTTCTCTGGCATTAGCCACTGTTTCTAGTTTCATGAGCATCTGCTATGGTTTGAATGTATCCCCTCCAGAAATCAAATATTACAAATGTGATAGTATTAAGAGGTGGGGCCTTTTGGAAGTGATTAGGCTATGAGGGCTCTGCCTTCATGAATAGGATTAGATATGCTTAGAAAAAGGCATGATGGAGGAAGTTAGACTCCTTTTGCCCTTTGATCTCCTGCCATGTGAGGACACAGCACTCCTCCTCTCTGGAAGATGCAGCCTTCAAGGCGACATCTTGGAAACAGACCAGACACTCACCTGACAATGAACCTAATGGCCCCTGGATTTTGGACTTCCCAGCCTCCAGAACTGTGAAAGAAACAAATTTCTGTTCTTTATAAATTACTCAGTCTATGGTTTTCTCTTAGGGCAGCCCAAAACAGACAAGACGCTAGGAAATCAATTTGTATTCAGCACATCAACAAAATTATTTACAAATGGGACTCCCCCCAATAGGTGGGTGTCACTAAAGAGAGGTGCCCATAAGCATGAGACAATGACTATGTGGCATGAGCAACGAACTACGATGAATGAGCACATGTTAATACCACTAAAGACAAAACTTACATGACTAGATGACAACAAAATAATTTCTTATTATGAATTTCTCATTGTATTTTTTCTTAACCTTCCCTCCATTTAGTCAGGAATCTGGCTCTGACTCACACCTGAAGGACAGACAAGGACTTTTGTTTCCAAAAGCATAAACTGAAAGGAGAACTCGCAGAGTCTACAGAAAAGAGAAAAAACATTTGTCAACAGAGAGTGTTTATCTTTTTTAACTGGAGGGAAAGAGCAGGGATGAGGAGAGGAGATGCCTTCGGTATTGGAAAAAAACAATATTGTAGAGTTTTCCATCCCGGTACTAACAAAATTATAAAGGCCAATAGGAAAGGACTGATAGTAATAAAACAAGGAAAGGGGTATAGCCTAATACAGTAGAGAAACTGGTGACTCAGAGAAAGGAAAAGAACATTCTGGAGCAAAATAGAGAGGGACAGCATTTAGCTCCTAAGTTCCTGTTCCATCCTCCAGCCCCACCCTCCACATCCACCTCCAAATCCGGAGAATTTTTACTAACACACCTAAAAGTATAGTGAAGCACACTGACACTGAACGGTGTCGTTATACGTTCCTCCGCTTGCTGGTGACTGGTGGAAACAGATGCTGGTGAGAAACAGGAGAAACAAGGTGGAGGGACATCAGGGTGCACTTCCTCTAAGAGAAGTCAAGGCTACACATGGAATAAGGAAAGCAAACCAATGCCCAGGGGAGTCCTCATGGTACTGAAACAGGAAGAGCGATCTGTTGTCCAAGCGTTCTAACCAATGCTCAAAGCCCTCAACTGCCCTTTCCCTCTACTGCCTCCCCATTCCCTCGGGCTACCAGGAAAAGTGGAGATGTTAATGGGCTCCAATCAAAGGCCACCAGGAACACACTTGTAGTTGAAGAAGTGAGTTATTACTGGTTAAGTGAGGGAGAATACAAACTACAGGGAACGGTGTGGTGTCTCACAAAGAGGACATCAGAAAGGACTTAGAGGATTTGGGGTTGTGTTTGGCAATAATCTGGGAGAAGGGTTTAAGGAAATGGGGCTTTGTTCTGAATTGGATGTTGTCAGGAAGTGGGGGTAATTCTAGCATAGTAGGGTATCTTAATAAATCTTATGTAGAAAGATGTAAACTTGTATTAAAGCCTTAATGGGTTAAGGCTATAATTGGTAAAGAATGTTAAAGCTGTAGTTGGTGAAGAAACAGTAATTATTCATCTTAGCTAGAATAGAGAGACATTGGTCATTTGTGTGATATGAACAATGCTCATGCTTTGCTCATGCTCAGACATGATTATGAAGAGGTCCTGTTTTTGTCTTAAGTGTTGGCACAAAATGATATGGTCTGAAGCAGATGTTCTATGGAATTGTTTATGCTCACAAGAGAACATCAACATCCATCTGTGGGTGCCAGGCAGCTCACAGCACCGCCAACGCCCAGCAGATAGGACCAGATCAACTCCTGGTTGCCAGACACACCTCTTCTCTTTCTCAGAGGAACACAGAATACCCAATGCTCATTCTGTAGCTCAACAGGAAAACACATTCTCAGGTGAGCTGGAAAGAAAGTCGCTCATCTAATAATGACACAATTTTAAAAGATTGGTCAATTCAACTACATCAAAGACAAACAAAATTTTTTGCATGGCAAGAAAAGACTACCACCACAGTCAAAAAACAAATGAAAGAGTGGGAAAATAGGTTTGCAACTTATATCATAGACAACGGGGTACTATCTCTAATATACAAATAGTTCTTACAAATTTAGGGGAAATAGACCAACAATATACTGAAAAAAATTAAAAAGATATGCATAGAGATTTCATAGGAAAATAATTGGAAGTTGATCTTAAACATGTGAAAAGTTACACAACATGGCTCATAAGAAGATAAGTGCAAATTAAAATGATACCAAGATGCCACTTCTCAGCTATTAAAATTTAATAATTTATTCAGATGGTGAGCCTGTTCGATAACGGGAATTCTTATACATTCCCAGAAGGAATACAAAGTGGTGCAACTCTTATGGAAGGGAAATTTGGTATTGTCTAAAAACATGCATAATTGCATATGCATGTATATTTTTTCTCTCTGTTTGTGTGTCTCTGTCTTTTTCTGTCTCTGTGTGTGTCTCTATCTCTCTGTCTTTCTTCTTCCCTCCTTCCTTCTCTACAGTGAGCAGTGAGTTCAGAGATCCCATACAGTTAATTTGTTTTTGTTTTTCTGTTTCTTTTTGTTTCTTTGTTTTTTGTTTTTTTGTTTGGTTATCGGTTTTTTTGTTGTTTTTGTTTGTTTGTTTGAGACGGAGTCTCGCTCTGTCACCCAGGCTAGAGTGCAATGGCATGATCGTGGCTCACTACAACCTCCATCTCCCAGGTTTGAGTGATTCTCCTGCCTCAGCCTCCCAAGTAGCTGCAATTACAGGCTCCTGCCACCACGCCCAGCTAATTTTTGTATTTTTAGTGGAGATAGGGTTTCCCCATATTGTCCAGGCTGGTCTCAAACTCCTGACCTCAGGTGATTTCCCTGCCTTGGCCTCCCAAAGTGCTGGGATTACAGGCGTGAGCCACTGTGCCTGATCTGAGTCAATTTATTTTAATCATTTTTATTTTTTATGTTCTTGTTGATCTATTTTTACTAGTAAGAGCTCCTATATCTTTTGACTCAAGTCATTACTCTTTGATCACTTCCTAGCTTTCCGGCATGGAAAATATTCCAGGATCATCTTGTATGTTTCCTGCCCTAGACCCAGAAGCAGCCATTCTTTCAAGGAAACTTTATTCCTTATCCTTTAAGGAACCCTGTTTCCTTTCATTGGATACCAGGATTAAGAGGACCACATGCCAGTTATGGGCAATTCATTGCCATTAGATTGTGGTTACTTGTGAGCTTTACAGCAGGAAAAGGAAATAATCCATTGAATACCAATAAAAGCAACAAGTATACCAACTACTTAAAATAAAAATTGACATTTTAAGGGAGAAAAATAAGCATTTATCCAAACTTTTATGTATGAACTGTAAAGAACAAAATAGTTCTAGATGATGAGGAAAACCCACCAAGTTAAAAAGTCACCAATTTCAGAGCCTAATAAAAAATGTTCAGGCAGCAATATTCATGTATTAAATAATCTATGACTACCTGAATGCAATAAACCTTAGCACCAATAAAATTGGAGTTAACAGATATTGGAAGCCTCCGTTGTGAACAGGCATGAAGCACGCCTCATTTTCTGTAAAATGTCCTTGCCACAGAAGTTACACATGGATTCATTAAGCCTGTAGAACTAGCTTCCATTACAAGAAATACAGGAAATAAAGAGAGTAAATGACACCACAAAGAAGCAAATACACAAATCTAAGTGGTAGGGCAACCAATCTGGTTAGGACAATTAGCCTAATATCTGCAACAGGTTAGTGGCGTCAGGCTAAGAGGGCAGAGGGGCCAGTTTAGATGAGTGACTCAAGGGTCATGACAATCAGATTTCATGTGTTACCCTTTATTTGGATCCTGGGCTCACAAGCCAACTATAAAACAATAATGTTCATAGAGTTGGGAAAATTCAATTATGAGTAAGGTAATAAATGATGCCAAGGAATTCATGTTAATATTGTTATGGATGATAATCAGGGTCATGCTATGACTTTTGTGGCTTCTAGGTGTCTATGTGAGCTTCTTCCATAAACACAATATCTTATGACCTCATTTTTGTTATTTAATATAATCCAATATGAACTTAATATTATAGATTAATATTATTATCTTTATTTGTTGCCTTTAAAAGAAATAAAAATTAAAACACTTTCCTGGGCCTCTGAAAGTACTGTGGGTCTTAGACACTGGGCCTACTGTGTTCAATGGACAAGTCAGCCTTGGCGATAATGCCACAAAGAATTGGAAGAAATTCTTCACAATTATTTTATGCTGTAGAGTAAATTAATAAGAATTTAACTCACAAAACAAAGAGCTCAAAGAGGATAACATAAAATGGAAAAAAACTGAAAAGGAATTTGTAATTTTCCGGACAAAAGTTGAGAAGCCACATAGTTAAATACATATCATGAAATAATACATAAATTAGAAATAGCAAGGAAGAGAATAGTCATCCCTAAAAACATTTTGCTGACAGAATAAAGTCTGGTAGCAATCACAATGATTCATAAAACAAAGACTAAGATTAAAGAAATTAGTCTAAATATCCCCAGTTCTATTTACTGATCCACAACAAAATGGATTACCTGCAACATTCTAGCCATTCTCCTCTGGTTGAGCCCTGGGTGGCCTATGTCTCACTAAAAGTGTGGTGCCCAGAGTGGAACAGTCTCCTAGTTATTGTCAGACAGACAGTAGGGCAGAACTCTCACATTACCTGTTCCTATTGGTGTAAACCAAGGGTAATAATTGGTTTATCTAAATTAATGCAAGAAAAGAGATCCTGCTGGGAATCTCAAAGAAGGAGGCACTGTTATTCTTGGGAATTTGGCTAGCACCATGGTACCAGCTTCACAAAAGAGTTTTAGAAGTAAGACACCTCTGGTTCCAGGCATGAGAGAATAAAAGTACCCTTTTACTGTGTAAGAGTAAGAGTAAGAGTACCCTCTTACTGTGATCTATTATAAAAACTAAACAAAATATATAAAGTAACTGTTTTTTAGATATTGGATAACAGACAATGCAGGCTTATGATCCCCTGGACATGGGTTATCTTAAATCTTTGACCAAATACTAAAGCCTAGCAGAGAACAGCCATGGGGAGGGTGGGGTATGGAGCTGAACAGATCCCAGAGATCACATGTACTGAAACAATTTGGAGTTCTGACCATGTAGAGTGATGAGATGTTGCTGAACACCCTCAGCGTTCAATTTAGATCCCAATAAAGGCCATGACTTAAGAACAGGATTTCTCTAGCCATAGAATAAGGGAAACTCCAGACTGACCTTAATAAAGTCTAAAACAAACACTCAGTAAGATCAAGCTTATCCATCAATAAATCAGTAAAATCCACGACTCCTTAAAAGAAAGCAATAAAGTCCAGACTGTCAGAAACATAGCCTCCACAGTGGCCAGGACACAATATAAAATTATTGGATACTTGAAGAAGCAGGCAAATCTAGCCCATAACCAAGATTAAATAGAGTCAGTAGAAACAGACCCAGACATGATATTGGAATTAGCAAACAAGGATTTTAAAATAGCATTATAAGTGTGCATGTTCAGAAATTTAAAGGAAAGAGTGACTATAAGTGAACAACACATGGGGAAAAATCAAGAAAAATAGTAATTATAAAAATTAAAATTAAAAATTAAATGAAAATTCTACAGCTAAAACAACATTCAAAAGAAAAATGTATTGCCTTGGTGTCAAAACAGACTAGAAAAATGCACCAACCAAAAGGTAATGATATCAAAGAGTGAAATCAAAATGATGGCCACAAAACACCTTTGCCTTCTCTACTACTCCCTCATGGAGGTCTTTGCTCAAGATAAAATGGTTTACTCATTCACTGTCCCCTAGATACACTCTTTTTTTTTTTCAGTTTCCAGGTGTTTGCTCACACTTTTCCCTTATCTGGCTTTAAGATTTAATATGAGAAAAGTGATGTGGGACAGTCAATGTCAGGAGGCACAGTCTTCACCATTCACTGGTAATGGAATGAGAGTCTGGACATGTACTATCCTGGGGCTGAATTATCTACAGGTCAGACAATATTTGTTTTATACTATCTCCTCTAATGTTTTTCATTATAGGATGTAAAACTCTCATCTCAGCGTATTATTTTTCTAAATGTTGGAAAAATACCCCCTTTAGAGAGGATAATTACAGAGTTTCTACACTCCTTGCTATCTCAACTGTTTCCTGTCTATACATCCTTATTAGGCTGTTCTTGTGTTGCTATAAACAAATACCTGAGATTTTCTGGGCGCAGTGGCTCACGCCTGTAATCCCAGCACTTTGGGAGGCCAAGGTGGGTGGATCATTAGGTCAGGAGTTCCAGACCAGCCTGACCAACATGGTGAAAGCCCATCTCTACTAAAAATACAAAAGTTAGCTGGGCATAAGGGTGCACGCCTGTAATCCCAGCTACTCAGGAGACTGAGGCAGGAGAATCACTTTAACCCAGGAGGCAGAGGTTGCAATAAGCCAAGATCACGCCACTGCACTCCAGCCTGGGCAACAGAGCAAGACTCTGTCTCAAAAAAAAAGAAATACTTGAGATTGCATAATTTATAAGAAAAGAGGTTTAATTGGCTCACAGTTCTGCAGGCTGTACAGGAAGCACAGAGCCAGCATCAGCTTCTGGGGAGGCTTCAAGAAATTTCTCTCACGGCAGAAGGTGATGTGGGAGCTTGTGTGTCACATGGTGCAGGCAGGTGCAGGAGCGGGAGTGTGGGGGAGGAGCCACAAACCTAATCAACCTGATCTCACTAGAATTCATTCACTATCCCTAGAACAGGACCAAGCCATGAGGGATCCACCCCCATGACCCAAGCCCCTCCCCCCAGGCCCAACCTCCAACACTAGGGATTGCAATTCAACATGACATTTGGTGGGGACACATACTCAAACTACATCAACATCTGTCTGGGCTCCCAGCTAGCTATATTTGTCTTTCCTATATAGTTATTGGTTTTTATCTATGGCATATTTAAATACTACAAAAATTTCTAAGCAATCTAAAAATTATTATTATTTTTTTTTTGAGACAGAGTCTTGCTCTGTCACCCAGGCTGGAGTGCAGTGTGGGATCTTGGCTCACTGCAAGCTCCGCCTCCCAAGTTCACGCCATTCTTCTGCCTCAGCCTCCTGAGTAGCTGGGACTACAGGCGCCTGCCACCATGCCAGGCTAATTTTTTTTTTTTTTTTGTATTTTTAGTAGAGACGGGGTTTCACCGTGTTTGTCAGGATGGTCTCGATCTCCCGACTTCATGACCCGCCCGCCTCGGCCTCTCAAAGTACTGGGATTACAGAACAATCTAAAAATTATTTAGACCCAGCTTAGTTGCTACCTTTTCTATGGGGTCTTCTTTCATTCCCCAGCCACTGTCTTCCCCTGAACTCTCAAAGAACTTGTGATCTTACCAACACATTCGAGTTGCATTTCTGTAGTAGTTGTTTTGTATACATGTGTTACATCTTATTCAAGACTCTGAACTTCCAGAAATCAGGGACAATATATTCTATAATCACAGTTCCCATAACGCACAGGACAATGGACTTTATATAATGTTCTTTTTGGTCCTTATCTCTGATGAAATAAGAAAATATGCAGTCATCCTGTCTGCTCTTGGAAGGAGTAATCAATATTCACCAAAGGATCAGCAAGCAGAAGGTTAGTACACAAGTCACCTGTGTCTTGAAGGTTTGCGGTAATAAATGTTGTACAGAAGGGTCAGAGGAACTAAATTGCAGGTGGGTGAAGACTAAGAAGCTACTCAGAGAAGGATTTTGAAGGAAGGCTGTGGTTGGGAGTGGTGTATCTGTGGAAAGGGACAGCGGCTTCTAGTCATTGGGGTATTTGAGAGAGAGAACGGGGACAATGACTGGGGTTCCTAAGTGGTTAGACGAAGGGGTCAATCTGGCCACAGCATTTGGGATATGGGAAACAGTGGGGGTCTATTTGGGAGAGGCAAAGTGCAGGACAGGGAGGACTGAATGTGATGAGCTCAGGCCTTAGAACCCAGGGAGAAGCACAGATAGAAAGGAGCACTGTGGGAATGGAGTCACACCCTCCTTCATAGAACCCCACTGGTCAGTGTGGGGACCTGGACCAGCAACCACCAGACAGGAAAGGAGAACGATCAACAGTGCCTTCTGTCAGGGAGAGAGGAGTTGGCAGCACCAGCAGTCCTGGCTCCCCTAGGCACTGGGCTCTCTTATTCCTAGAACTCCACGTTTGAATGGTGTATGTCTTCCTTAAAAGGCTGGACTTTCTGGCAGTTTGTGGTTTAATTTAATTTGCACAGTACTTCATAATAGTTACAGTTACACGAACTGGTATATAACATTGGGGAAAACAAGGTTTTTCTGTGATGATAATTGCCTGTTTAAATGATGATAATTGCCCTTTAAAAACAAGCAATATTCTCACAATACTCCTTCTTTTTCATATTGGCTGGTCAAGCCAGACTATTTTAGTCATGCTTTAAAATAAAGAATCAAATCCTAGTTTCCATTCTTTGGTTAATAATACTTTGTTGCAATATTTTTATGATTTTTTTCAGTTACAATTAGTTTTTTGCAAGGGCTGACTGATTTGTTGATTTTCTAACTATTTTAATTCCTTGGTTAGGTGTTCCATGTAGAATTTTATTTTTCTTTTTAAAGTCTGGATTAGTGTCACATATTTTATACTTGCCACCGCTTTTCCCACATCCTACATGGTTACTGGTTTTTATCTCTGGTATATTTATCCTCTCTAGATAGTTTACTGCCCTGTTTTTAAAATTTGTGATGATGAAGTTATTGAATATGCATTTTCCTTGTTAATATGTTCATTTTTTGTTCTAGAAATTGATATTACACTATGAGCCTATTTGAAACAAACCAACAAAAACAGGTGCCCCAGCTTCGGCCTACAGGAATTCTCAGTAGGATCTCTTGGTAAGAGGTGGGAGAGACTGTGAGACTTCTTTTCGGGGGAATACAGGAAAATGCCTCTTCACGCATTTTCTAAGGAGGCCCTCAGAAAGCTCCACCAATGTCCCTGAACTTTGGCAACTGTGAATTATAAAGACTAGGGCTCCACTGGGGACTGGAAAAGTTCTCAATGTACATAAGAATCACCTTGCAGACTTTTTAAAAGATCAGAACCTGGATGCCACCACAAGAATCAAATATCTGGGAGGTGCAGCCAGCTTTCCAGGTAATTCTACCCAGCAGCAAGACTTGGGAGCCAACAAGCCAGGTGATTGAAAGCTCAACTTCAGAGCTATAAATGTGGGGAAAATCCTTTCCAGTACTTGGGACCATGGGCCAGGGGCAGAATAAACAACTGGAAAAGATGGCCGAGTGCGCTGGCTCACGCCTGTAATCCTAGCACATTGGGAGGCCAAGGTGGGTGGATAACCTGAGGTCAGGAGTTCTAGACCAGCCTGACCAACATGGCAAAACCCCATCTCTACTAAAAATACAAAAATTAGCCAGGCATGGTGGCTGGCGCCTGTAATCCCAGCTACTCAGGAGGCTGAGGCAGGAGAATCGCTTGAACCTGGGAGGTGGAGGTTGCAGTAAGCAGAGATCATGCTACTGCACTCCAGCCTGGGCAACAGAGAGAGACCCTTTCTCAAAAAAAAAAAGAAAAAGAAAAGAAAAGACACCGCAGAGTACCAGCAGGGAGAATAGGAAGCCAAGTGCTAATAATGTCCATCGGTCCAGCTGCTGTACCTATGCTTTATTGGACTTCTCTTCCTGCGTGTGACAAACTGGCTAGGACAATAATTTTATGAATCCGATTATTTTGAAAAAGGTATTGTTTATTTCCAAAAAGAAAATTAGTTTGTTGTACTTTCCATTCTTCTTTGCCTTATGAGTTCTTATGACTTGGGAGTTATTTCTCCTTGACAAACTTTCAAGGTTGTCTATCTGGTTGTTAAATTGCACAACTGTCTAAATTATGGAAATTAAGTTACCTGCTTTCTGCTTGGTCTCTTTCCTTAATCTGCAAATCTGTTCCCTGTTACCTTTACTCAACTGTTAATGACTTCCAGTTTGTGTCTGAGGTTCTAACTGTCTTACATCCAAGAAATTAGTTCTTTAGAGCTTTTAAGCAGAAGGGGCACAAGTGCCCTGAGCTAACTATAGGGTCTTGGACAAAGTCCCCTCTCCTCCAGCCTTTTTTCCTTTCCCAGGCCACAGAGTGGGTGGGGAGCTGACACTAAGCCAAGGGAGTAGGGGAGAAGGTGAGGTGTGAGGAGAAGGGGAGGTGTGGGGACGAGGGTCTGCTGTGCTCACCTTCTTTGATTTTAAACCATACACTTCTACATCTGAAAAACCTGCTATAAAACCTTTCATTTCTTGCTTCCCTGCTGGCTTGATTTTCTCCTCTCATTTCTTTCTTTTCTTTTCTTTATTTTTCATTTCTCCTTTCCTTCCTTTCTTCCTCTCCTCTTTCTTTCCTTCTTTCACTCTTTTGAAGTCTGTCAATGTTCATTTGTTTTCTGGACTTCTGACCACAGTTCTGGATTCGCAGACATTAGCAGGAAAAATCTAGATATTTAATTTCTAATTTGGCCAAGCCCAAAAGATTTCATAGGGATTCCAACAAAAAGGAACTCATCAATAATGACAGCTTGAGCCCTTACTGTGTGATAACCCTTATGTGACCTTGCATTCATTTAGACTCTACTCAGCCCACAGCCACCATGCAGCTACCTCCAACAGCTATTGCTGCTCACCGCCTTCCAATCTGATGATTCTAGTTGCTGGTACTCATTAAACAAAATTATGAAAGGCATTGTTCTGGACTGAGCTACTGCACTAGGCCCCAACAGACCAGATCCAACTAAAATAGATTCATGCATGCTAAGTGCCGTGTAATCAAACTGAAACTTTAAGGAAGCAGATAGATCTCCAAACAGACCAGTTTCTGTTCTCTTAAAAATAGGAGATTCCTGCATAATAAGGAACTCCCCTTGGCCCTAACTGTTGACGTCAATGCCTAAAGTTTTGGTCAACTTCCTGAAGGGGGAAATTGTTAAATTAAGTTAAAGCTACTTCCTTACATAATTTAAGTTCAGCCTAAAGGTTTCTTCAAATATAGTGAAGTATAACCTAATTGGATGTGTGGGCAAATTGTAACTTACTCTTGTATCAATCACACAGTTTCAGCCAATCACAGGTGGCCAACTGTTCAAATCATGTTCAAATAAGGCAAATGCTGAGCTGAAAGCAATCCTGCTGCTTCTGTATCTTACTTCTATTTTCTACCCATCACTTTCCTTGTTCTGTCCACAAGTATTAGCTGGCCATGTGGCAGCCCTGCAGTCACTGTTAACCTATTCTTTTTTGGGAACTGCTGATTCTCTCATTCTTTGCTCAATGAAATGCTGTTAAATTTAATTCGTTTAAAGGTTGTCTTTTAACATACTGAACTGAGACTTGCTTCCTATTCTCCTAAGTTCTGCATAACACCTTACTGTCACCCAATCCAGTCTGTGTATGCATTACATCCCCATTACTCTGACCCTAGCAACAGATATATACTGTTTACGACTGATATAAAGGAACTAGCTCCACTTACATAAAAACTGTCTACATCAGGATAATGAGAAGACAAGCCACAGACCAGGACCAAATATCTGCAAAAGACATTTCTGATAAAGAACTGTTATCCAAAATATTCTCAATATTAAGAAAGTAAACAATCCTTTTTAAAAATGGGCTAAAGATCTTAACCTCTCCAAAGATATATAGATGGCAAATAAGCATATGAAAAGATGCTTCACCTCATATGTCATTAGGGAATTTCAAATTAAAACAACAATTGAGATACCACTACACATTTATTAAAATGGCCAAAATCCAGAATGCAAACAATACCAAATATCTGTGAGTATGTAGAGCAACAAGAGCTCTTCTTATTGCTTGTTGGTGGGAATGCAAAATGATACAGCCACTTTGGAAGCCAGTTTGGCATTTTCATACAAAACTAAACATGCTCTTGTCATATGATCCTGCAATTGTACTACCTGGCACAATCTCTAAAGGGATTGAAACTTATGACCACACCAAAACCTGCACGTGAATGTTTATAGCAGCTGTATTCATAATTGCCAAAACTTGGAAGCAACCAAGAGGTCCTCCAGTGAGTGAATGGATAAATAAACCAGTCTATCCAGGAAACAATATTTTTCAGCATTAAAAAGAAATGAACTACCAAACCATGAAAAGATGTGAAGCAAAATTAAGTGCCTATAATTAAATGAAATAAAACAGTCTTAAAAGAGTACATAGTATATGATTTCAACTATACCATATTCTGGAAAAGGCAAAACTGTGAAGACAGTAAGGTACATACGTGTACATCCAAACTCATAGGATGTACATTAAGAGTGAATGCTAATGGAAACTACAGAGTTTGGGTGATAATGATGTGTCAGTGTAGGTGCATGGATTGTTACAAAAGTACCACTCTGGTGTGCAGTGTTGATAATGGGGAAGTTGTGGGGTGGAAGCAGGGAAATCTCTGTCTCTTCTGCTCAATTGTGCTGAGAATCTAAAACTGCCCTAAAAAATAAAGTTTATTTTAAAAGAAAAATGTCTCTACATATCACCCCAACCACAAAATGGAGGTGGAGGTGGGGAGTAATCTTTCCTCTTTCCACTGTTTGTCACTGTGGACGGACATCTCTTTCCCCCAGGGAATTACTCTATTTGGGGGTGGAGGCAGTATGGGGAAAGCAAGCAAGACAGCCTGTCATTGTCCAGTATGCTACTTACGGCAAGTAAGTCTTCCCATCTGATATGGTTTGGCTGTGTCCCTACCCAAATCTCAACTTGAATTGTATCTCCCAGAATTCCCACATGTTGTGGGAGAGACCCAGTGGGAAGTAAGTGAATCATGGGGACCAGTCTTTCCCATGCTATTCTCATGATAGTGAATAAGTCACATGAGATCTGATGGTTTATCAGGGGTTTCCACTTTTGCTTCTTCCTCATTCTCTCTTTCCACCACCATTTAAGAAGTGCCTTTTGCCCTCCCCCATGATTGTAAGACCTTCCCCAGCAACGTGGAATTGTAAGTCCTGTTAAACCTCTTTCTTTTGTAAATTGCCCCGTCTCAGGTATGTCTTTATCAGCAGCATGAAAACTGACTAGTACAGTAAACTGGTACCAGTAGAGTGGGGCATTGCTGAGAAGATACTTGAAAATGTGGAGCAACTTTGGAACTGGGTAATGGGCAGAGGTTGGAATAGTTTGGAGAGCTCAGAAGACAGGAAAATATGGGAAAGTTTGGAACTCCCTAGAGACTTGTTGAATGGCTTTGCCCAAAATGCTGATAACAACATGGACAATCAAATCCAGGCTGAGGTGGTCTCAGATGGAGGTGAGGCACTTTTTGGGAACTGGAGCGAAGGTGACTCTTGCTATGCTTAAGCAAAGAGATTGGCAGCATTTTGCCCCTGCCGTAGAGATATGTGGAACTTTGAACTTGAAAGAGATGATTTAGGATATTTGGCAGAAGAAATTTCTAAGCAACAAAGCATTCAAGAGGTGATTTGGGTCCCGTTAAAGGCATTCAGTTTTTTTTTTTTTTTTTTTCCTTTTTTTTTTTTTTTTTTTTTTTTTTTTTTTTTTTTTATTATACTTTAGGGTTTTAGGGTACATGTGCACAATGTGCAGGTTTGTTACATATGTATCCATGTGCCATGTTGATTTCCTGCACCCATTAATTCGTCATTTAGCATTAGGTGTATCTCCTAATGCTGTCCCTCCCCCCTCCCCCCACCCCACAACAGTCCCCGGAGCGTGATGTTCCCCTTCCTGTGTCCATGAGTTCTCATTGTTCAATTCCCACCTATGAGTGAGAACATGCGGTGTTTGGTTTTTTGTCCTTGCGATAGTTTACTGAGAATGATGTTTTCCAGTTTCATCCATGTCCCTACAAAGGACACGAACTCATCATTTTTTATGGCTGCATAGTATTCCATGGTGTATATGTGCCACATTTTCTTAATCCAGTCTATCGTTGTTGGACATTTGGGTTGGTTCCAACTCTTTGCTATTGTGAATAGTGCCGCAATAAACATACGTGTGCATGTGTCTTTATAGCAGCATGATTTATAGTCCTTTGGGTATATACCCAGTAATGGGATGGCTGGGTCAAATGGTATTTCTAGTTCGAGATCCCTGAGGAATCGCCACACTGACTTCCACAATGGTTGAACTAGTTTACAGTCCCACCAACAGTGTAAAAGTGTTCCTATTTCTCCACATCCTCTCCAGCACCTGTTGTTTCCTGATTTTTTAATGATGGCCATTCTAACTGGTGTGAGATGGTATCTCACTGTGGTTTTGATTTGCATTTCTCTGATGGCCAGTGATGATGAGCATTTCTTCATGTGTTTTTTGGCTGCATAAATGTCTTCTTTTGAGAAGTGTCTGTTCATGTCCTCTGCCCACTTTTTGATGGGGTTGTTTGTTTTTTTCTTGTAAATTTGTTTGAGTTCATTGTAGATTCTGGATATTAGCCCTTTGTCAGATGAGTAGGTTGCAAAAATTTTCTCCCATTGTGTAGGTTGCCTGTTCACTCTGATGATAGTTTCTTTTGCTGTGCAGAAGCTCTTTAGTTTAATGAGATCCCATTTGTCGATTTTGGCTTTTGTTGCCATTGCTTTTGGTGTTTTAGACATGAAGTCCTTGCCCACGCCTATGTCCTGAATGGTATTGCCTAGGTTTTCTTGTAGGATTTTAATGGTTTTAGGTCTAACATATAAGTCTTTAATCCATCTTGAATTAATTTTTGTATAAGGTGTAAGGAAGGGATCCAGTTGCAGCTTTCTACATATGGCTAGCCAGTTTTCCCAGCACCATTTATTAAATAGGGAATCCTTTCCCCATTTCTTGTTTTTGTCAGGTTTGTCAAAGATCAGATAGTTGTAGCTATGCGGCATCATTTCTGAGGGCTCTGTTCTGTTCCATTGATCTATGTCTCTGTTGTGGTACCAGTACCATGCTGTTTTGGTTACTGTAGCCTTGTAGTATAGTTTAAAGTCAGGTAGCGTGATGCCTCCAGCTTTGTTCTTTTGGCTTAGGATTGACTTGGCGATGCGGGCTCTTTTTTGGTTCCATATGAACTTTAAAGTAGTTTTTTCCAATTCTGTGAAGAAAGTCATTGGTAGCTTGATGGGGATGGCATTGAATCTATAAATTAGCTTGGGCAGTATGGCCATTTTCACGATATTTATTCTTCCAACCCATGAGCATGGAATGTTCTTCCATTTGTTTGTATCCTCTTTTATTTCATTGAGCAGTGGTTTGTAGTTCTCCTTGAAGAGGTCCTTCACATCCCTGGTAAGTTGGATTCCTAGGTATTTTATTCTCTTTGCAGCAATTGTGAATGGGAGTTCACTCATGATTTGGCTCTCTGTTTGTCTGTTATTGGTGTACAAGAATGCTTGTGATTTTTGTACATTAATTTTGTATCCTGAGACTTTGCTGAAGTTGCTAATCAGCTTAAGGAGATTTTGGGCTGAGACAATGGGGTTTTCTAGATATACAATCATGTCATCTGCAAACAGGGACAATTTGACTTCCTCTTTTCCTAATTGAATACCCTTTATTTCCTTCTCCTGCCTGATTGCTCTGGCCAGAACTTCCAGCACTATGTTGAATAGGAGCGGTGAGAGAGGGCATCCCTGTCTTGTGCCAGTTTTGAGAGGGAATGCTTCCAGTTTTTGCCCATTCAGTATGATATTGGCTGTGGGTTTGTCATAGATAGCTCTTATTATTTTGAGATACGTCCCATCAATACCTAATTTATTGAGAGTTTTTAGCATGAAGGGTTGTTGAATTTTGTCAAAGGCCTTTTCTGCATCTATTGAGATAATCATGTGGTTTTTGTCTTTGGTTCTGTTTATATGCTGGATTACATTTATTGATTTGCGTATGTTGAACCAGCCTTGCATCCCAGGGATGAAGCCCACTTGATCATGGTGGATAAGCTTTTTGATGTGCTGCTGGATTCGGTTTGCCAGTATTTTATTGAGGATTTTTGCATCAATGTTCATCAAGGATATTGGTCTGAAATTCTCTTTTTTGGTTATGTCTCTGCCAGGTTTTGGTATCAGGACGATGCTGGCTTCGTAAAATGTGTTAGGGAGGATTCCCTCTTTTTCTATCGATTGGAATAGTTTCAGAAGGAATGGTACCAGTTCCTCCTTGTACCTCTGGTAGAATTCAGCTGTGAATCCATCAGGTCCTGGACTCTTTTTGGTTGGTAAGCTATTGATTATTGCCACAATTTCAGAACCTGTTATTGGTCTATTCAGAGATTCAACTTCTTCCTGGTTTAGTCTTGGGAGGGTGTATTTGTCGAGGAATTTATCCATTTCTTCCAGATTTTCTAGTTTATTTGCATAGAGGTGTTTGTAGTATTCTCTGATGGTAGATTGTATTTCTGTGGGATCGGTGGTGATATCCCCTTTTTCGTTTTTTATTGCATCTATTTGATTCTTCTCTCTTTTCTTCTTTATTAGTCTTGCTAGCGGTCCATCAATTTTGTTGATCTTTTCAAAAAACCAGCTCCTAGATTCATTAATTTTTTGAAGGGTTTTTTGTGTCTCTATTTCCTTCAGTTCTGCTCTGATTTTAGTTATTTCTAGCCTTCTGCTAGCTTTTGAATGTGTTTGCTCTTGCTTTTCTAGTTCTTTTAATTGTGATGTTAGGGTGTCAATTTTGGATCTTTCCTGCTTTCTCTTGTGGGCATTTAGTGCTATAAATTTCCCTCTACACACTGCTTTGAACGTGTCCCAGAGATTCTGGTATGTTGTGTCTTTGTTCTCGTTGGTTTCAAAGAACATCTTTATTTCTGCCTTCATTTCATTATGTACCCAATAGTCATTCAGGAGCAGGTTGTTCAGTTTCCATGTAGTTGAGCGGTTTTGACTGAGTTTCTTAATCCTGAGTTCTAGTTTGATTGCACTGTGGTCTGAGAGACAGTTTGTTATAATCTCTGTTCTTTTACATTTGCTGAGAAGAGCTTTACTTCCAACTATGTGGTCAATTTTGGAATAGGTGTGGTGTGGTGCTGAAAAAAATGTATATTCTGTTGATTTGGGGTGGAGAGTTCTGTAGATGTCTATTAGGTCCACTTTATGTAGAGCTGAGTTCAATTCCTGGATATCCTTGTTAACTTTCTGTCTCGTTGATCTGTCTAATGCTGACAGTGGGGTGTTAAAATCTCCCATTATTATTGTGTGGGAGTTTAAGTCCCTTTGTAGGTCACTGAGGACTTGCTTTATGAATCTGGGTGCTCCTGTGTTGGGTGCATATATATTTAGGATAGTTAGCTCTTCTTGTTGAATTGATCCCTTTACCATTATGTAATGGCCTTCTTTGTCTCTTTTGATCTTTGTTGGTTTAAAGTCTATTTTATCAGAGACTAGGATTGCAACCCCTGCCTTTTTTTGTTTTCCAGTTGCTTGATAGATCTTCCTCCATCCCTTTATTTTGAGTCTATGTGTGTCTCTGCACGTGAGATGGGTTTCCTGAATACAGCACACTGATGGGTCCTGACTCCTTATCCAGTTTGCCAGTCTGTGTCTTTTGATTGGAGCATTTAGCCCATTTACATTTAACATGAATATTGTTATGTGTGAATCTGATCCTGTCATTATGATGTTAGTTGGTTATTTTGCTCGTTAGTTGCTATAGTTTCTTCCTAGCCTCGATGGTCTTTACAATTTGGCATGTTTTTGCAGGGGCTGGTACCGGTTGTTCCTTTCCATGTTTAGTGCTTCCTTCAGGAGCTCTTTTAGGGCAGGCCTGGTGGTGACAAAATCACTCAGCGTTTGCTTGTCTGTAAAGTATTTTATTTCTCCTTCACTTATGAAGCTTAGTTTAGCGGGATAGGAAATTCTGGGTTGAAAATTCTTTTCTTTAAGAATGTTGAATATCGGCCCCCACTCTCTTCTGGCTTGTAGAGTTTCTGCTGAGAGATCAGCTGTTAGTCTGATGGGCTTCCCTTTGTGGGTAACCCGACCTTTCTCTCTGGCTGCCCTTAACATTTTTTCCTTCATTTCCACTTTGGTGAATCTGACAATTATGTGTCTTGGAGTTGCCCTTCTCGAGGAGTATCTTTGTGGCGTTCTCTGTATTTCCTGAATCTGAATGCTGGCCTGCCTTGCTAGATTGGGGAAGTTCTCCTGGATAATATCTTGGAGAGTGTTTTCCAACTTGGTTCCATTCTCCCCATCATTTTCAGGTACACCAATCAGACGTAGGTTTGGTCTTTTCACATAGTCCCAAATTTCTTGGAGGCTTTGTTCATTTCTTTTTATTCTTTTTTCTCTAAACTTCCCTTCTCTCTTCATTTCATTCATTTCATCTTCTATCAGCGATACCCTTTCTTCCAGTTGATCGCATCTGCTACTGAGGCTTCTGCATTCTTCGCGTAGTTCTCGAAACTTGGCTTTCAGCTCCATCATCTCCTTGAAGCCCTTCTCTCCATTGGTTATTCTAGTTATCCATTCTTCTAATTTTTTTTCAAAGTTTTTAACTTCTTTGCTATTGTTTTGAATTTCCTCTCGTAGCTCAGAGTAGTTTGATCGTCTGAAGCCTTCTTCTCTCAACTCATCAAAGTCATCCTCCATCCAGCTTTGTTCCGTTGCTGGTGAGGAACTGCGTTCCTTTGGAGGAGGAGAGGTGCTCTGTTTTTTAGAGTTTCCAGTTTTTTTGGTCTGTTTTTTCCCCATCTTTGTGGTTTTGTCTACTTTTTGTCTTCGATGATGGTGATGTACAGATGGGTTTTTGGTGTGGATGTCCTTTCTGTTTGTTAATTTTCCTTCTACCAGACAAGACCCTCAGCTGCAGGTCTGTTGGAGTTTACTAGAGGTCCACTCCAGACCCTGTTTGGCTGGGTGTCAGCACCGGTGGCTGCAGAACAGCGGATTTTCGTGAGACCACAAATTCAGCTGTCTGATAGTTCCTCTGAAAGTTTTGTCTCAGAGGAGTACCCGGTTAAATGAGGTGTCAGTCTGTCCCACTGGGGGGGTGCCTCCCAGTTAGGCTGCTCAGGGGTGAGGGACCCACTTTAGGAGGCAGTCTGTCCGTTCTCAGATCTCCAGCTGCGTGCCGGGAGAACCACTACTCTCTTCAAAGCTGTCAGTCAGACAGGGACATTTAAGGCTGTGGAGGTTCTCGCTGAGTTTTTGGTTGTCTGTGTCCTGCCCCCAGAGGTGGAGCCTACAGAGGCAGGTGGGCCTCCTTGAGCTGTGGTGGGCTCCACCCAGTTCGAGCTTCCTGGCTGCTTTGTTTACCTAAGCAAGCCTGGGCAATGGCGGGCGCCCCTCCCCCAGCCTCGTTGCCGCCTTGCAGCGTGATCTCAGACTGCTGTGCTAGCAATCAGCAAGACTCTGTGGGCATAGGACCCTCCGAGCCAGGTGCGGGACACAATCTCCTAGTGTGCCGTTTTCCAGGCCCGTTGGAAAAGCGCAGTATTGGGACGGGACTGACCCGATATTCCAGGTGCCGTCTGTTTTCCCTTTCTTTGACTAGGAAAGGGAACTCCCTGACCCCTTGCGCTTCCCGAGTGAGGCAATGCCTCGCCCTGCTTCGGCTCGCGCACAGTGCGCTTCACCGACTGTCCTGCACCCACTGTTTGGCACTCCCTAGTGAGATGAAACCGGTACCTCAAGCAGAAATGCAGAAATCACCCGTCTTCTGTGTCGCTGGGGCTGGGAGCTGGAGACCGGAGCTGTTCCTATTCGGCCATCTTGGCTCCACCTCGGCATTCAGTTTTATAAGGGAAGCAGAGCATAAAAGTTTGGAAAATTTGCAGCCTGATGATGCAATAAAAAAGAAAAACCCGTTTTCTGGGGAGAAATTCAAGCCGGCTGCAGAAACTTGCATAAGTAGCAAGGAACTTAATGTTAATCCCCAAAACCATGGGGAAAATGTCTCCAGGCCATGTCAGAGACCTTCACAACAGCCCCTCCCATCACAGGCCCAGAGGTCCAGAAGGAAAAAGTGGTTTGCTGGGGCCAGGCCCAGGGTCCCCATGCTGTATGCATCTTAGGAACTTGGTGCCCTGTGTCCCAGCCACTCCAGCCGTGACTGAAAGTGGCCAACGTAGCACTTGGGGCCATGGCTTTAGAGGGTGCAAGCCTCAAGTCTTGGCAGCTTCCACGTGGTGTTTAGCCTGTAGGTGCACAGAAATCAAGAACTGAGATTTGGGAACCTCCTCCTAGATTTCAGAAGATGTATGGAAATGCCTGGATGCCCAGGCAAAAGTTTGCTGCATGGGTGGGGACTTCATGGAGAACCTCTGCTAGGGCAGTGCATAAGGGGAAAGTGGGGTTGGAGCCCCCACACAGAGTCCCTACTGGGGCCCTCCCTAGAGGAGCTGTGAGAAGAGGGCCACCATCCTCCAGACCCCAGTGTGGTAGATCCATGGACAGCTTGCACTGTGTGCCTGGAAAAGCTTCAGACACTCCATGCCAGCCCATGAAACTAGCCAGGAGGGAGGCTGTACCCTGCAAATCCACAGCAGTGGAGCTGCCCAAGACCATGGGAAGCCACCTCTTGCAGCAATATGGCCCAGCTGTGAGACATGGAGTCAAAGGAGATCATTTTGGAACTTTAAGATTTGACTGCCCTGCTGGATTTCAGATTTTCATGGGCCCTGTAGCCCCATTGTTTTGGCCAATTTCTCCCATTTGGAATGGCTGTATTTACCCAATGCCTGTACCCCCATTGTATCCAGGAAGTAACTAACTTGCTTTTGACTTTACAGGCTCATAGGCGGAAGGACTTGCGTTGTCTCAGATGAGACTTTGGACTGTAGACTTTTGGGTTAATGCTGAAATGAGGTGAGACTTTGGAGAACTGTTGGAAAGGCATGATTGGTTTTGAAATGTGAGGACATGAAATTTGGGAGGGGCCTGGGGCAGAATGATATGATTTGGCTGCGTCCCCACCCAAATCTCAACTTGAACTGTATCTCCCAGAATTCCCACGTGTTGTGGGAGGGACCCAGGGGGAGGTAATTGAATCATGGGGCCAGTATTTTTCATGATATTCTCGTGATAGTGAATAAGTCTCATGAGATCTGATGGGTTTATCAGGGGTTTCTACTTTTGCTTCTTCCTCATTCTCTCTTGCCCACTGCCCTGTAAGAAGTGCCTTTCACCCTCTACCATGATTGTGAGACCTTCCCTGGCCACGTGGACTCTAAGTCCAATTAAACCTCTTTCTTTTGTAAATTGCCCAGTCTTGGGTATGTCTTTATCAGTACCAAATGGACTAATACACCATCCCTCAACCAACATGAGGCCACAGCCTTCGCACCTCAAAATCACCAAGCCCAGCCTCCAGTTACCAAAACTGATTAATCAGACAAGGAAGATCTTAAGCTCCACACTCTTCATCCATATCATGGGACTACCACAGGAAACATTGCCTGGTTCGGGTCACACAAGCATGCCTTTGCCCCAATTTTGACGTAAGAGCACCGATGATTTTCTTCTTCTGTTCTGACTCTCAGGCCTTTTTTTGGACAGTGGTGCTGACTCCATCCCCTGCTCCCATTGGTTGAATGTGACTCAGGCTGGACCAATCAGAGCCTTGCATTCCCCTGGCCATAGTGATTGGTTCCAGATCAAGCCACACCTAAATCCATGCCCTAAACTCTTCTGTCACTTGAGCTTATACATTTCCTCTTTGCTTAAGCAGTTTTGGGTTGGGTTTGCTGTCGCGTGCAACCATAACAGCGCTGAAGATTTATCCGCACAGAGCCTGGTGCCTGTGAGGGTGTGCCCGTATAAGGCCAGCTGCCAAGAAGACACGAGCCTAGCATCCAGCCTTGAGTTTGTATGCAACTGCGTTGACTGGAGACTTCTGATGAGAGAAGAGGCCTCTAGGAGACAGGCTAGGGTGGGAAGCGTTACGACAGGGTAGGTCTGTGAGGTGCCATCAGCAGCCTCCAAACCTGCCCCAGAGCCACCAGTCTGCCTCTGCGGGCCTCTCTCTGACTCCCTTCCAATCTCTGCCCTTTCTGCAGCTGTCTTCCCTCCATTGTCATAAATACAATCGTGTAGCCAAGTAAGTCCAGACTAAGCCAGCTCTTTCTCATCCATACCCAGGGCTCTGCAATCTGCTTTCTTCTCCTTCTCCCTTTGCAGCCCATAATTGTGATGATCTTCCCCACACACCAAAGTCCACTGCTGTCTCAGAACCTCACCCCAGACCCTCTGGAGCCCTTGCCTTAACAGTCAGCCCCTCACTGACCACCCTTAGCTGAGGCTGAGGATCCCTGACACATAGCAGTTCTCCACTCTGGTGGTGCCCTAGAATCACTTGAAAAGGTTGGACAAAACACTGAGGCCTGGCCAGGTGCAGTGGCTCATGCCTGTAATCCCAGCACTTTGGGAGGCCGAGGTGGTTGGATCACGAGATCAGGAGATCAAGACCATCCTGGCTAACACGGTGAAACTCCGTCTCTACTAAAAATACAAAAAATTAGCCGGGTGTGGTGGCAGGCGCCTGTAGTTCCAGCTACTCGGGAGGCTGAGGCAGGAGAATGGCGTGAACCCGGCAGGCAGAGCTTGCAGTGAGCCAAGATCATGCCACTGCACTCCAGCCTGGGCAACAGAGCGAGACTCTGTCTCAAAAACAAAAACAAACAACAACAACAAAAAAAAACACTGAGGCCTGGGCCCCATTTGCAGCTCTTCTGATTTAATGCTCATGAGTAGGGCCCAGGCAACACGATTTTGTAAAATTCCCCAGATGATTCTAAGGTGCAGGATCAACCTAAGGTCACCTAAGGTGTTGATCTTTGCATCAGTTTTCCTAGTAGCTCCAAATGGGAGACAAAATAAATATTCATCAACAGTAGAATTGCTAAATAAATTGTGATCTCATCATACAAAATAATTCTATAAAACATAGAGAATAACACCGAAATGCAACAAATTAATGAATCTCAAGTTTAAGAAAGAAGTTTAAGAAAAAGAATTGAAACACACAAATGTTATATTACAGTGTTTTATTTATATAAATTGCAAACTCCATTAATTAGTATTAGAAGTTAGAATGTTGAATAATATTTTAGGAAGGTAATGGTTAGGAAACTTAAAAATAACCAGGATAAGATACAGGAAGAATTGCAATGAAGGAGAGAAATTATGAGTTTTTTTCATGAAGAAGAGAATTATATATGTATTTTTTAATATTTTAACGTGTAAGGAAAGACGTTTGAAATAGATAAATTCAATTTTATGCCTAATTTTTCAAATGTGTATATATATAATTTATGATAAGTTAATATCAATCAACATTAAGACATAAACATGCTTTTTTGTTATTATACTTTAAGTTCTGGGGTACATGTGCAGAATGTGCAGGTTTTTTACATAGGTATACATGTGCCATGGTGGTTTGCTTCACCCCTCAACCCGTCATCTACATTAGGTATTTATCCTAATGCTATCCCTCCCCTGGCTCCCCACCCCCCGACAGGCCCCGGTGTGTGATATTCCCCTACCTGTGTCCATGTGTTCTCATTTTTCAACTTCCACTTGTGAGTGAGAACATGCAGCGTTTGATTTTCTGTTCTTGTGTTAGTTTGCTGAGAATGAGGGCTTCCAGCTTTATCCACGTCCCTGCAAAAAACCATGAACTCATTCTTTTTATGGCTGCATAGTATTCCATGGTGTATATGTGCCACATATTTTTTTTTAACAGTCTGTGAAGAGATTCACAGAATATTACATTTAAAGACCTGTATTTACCTCCTCATCTCTCCTGTGTAACACAATCTTAAACTACAAAGGAAAAGACAAGGAATGTCATTGCCCTTGGGACATTGGTAAAACTAATTGAACTTTGGAAATGGGAAAAGAAAAAAGAGGAAAAAAAATATGTGGAGTATTTAGACCTACATCTGAAGGTGGGACAGGATCATTAAGAAGGTTCCAGCCAGGCGCGGTGGCTGATGCCTGTAATCCCAGCATTTTGGGAGGCTGAGGCAGGCGGATCACCAGGTCTGGAGATTGAGACCATCTTGGCTTTCGTCTCTACTAAAAATATATAAAAAAAAATTAACTGGGCATGGTGGCTGGTGCCTGTAGTTCCAGCTAACTCGGGAGGCTGAGGCAGGAGAATGGCGTGAATCCGGGAGGTGGAGTTTGCAGTAAGCCAAGATCGTGCCACTGCACTCCAGCCTGGGCATCAGAGCGAGACTCCATCAAAACAAAACAAAAAAAAAGATTCCAACCATGAAGACCCAGAAACAGTGTCAACCTATGACTGAGCTTCATGAGAATGACACAGAATCCTTCTCCATCCCCACCCCCAACTAGGCTCACAAGTGTTGAGTAACAGGTCAAAGCAATGTCTTCTGGGGGACTGAACAGAATTTGGAAGGAAACTTAAATGGGAGGATACAGCAGATAATTGAGAAATACTGCTGAACCAGTCCAACCTGAAACAGAAAGTAATGCTAGATGAGCATGAAACTTATGGTGCCCTGGAAATAACTCTTAAGAGGAAAAAGTCCCAAAACCAAATCAACTCCTGACTAGATTGATTCAACCTCCTCCCCCAAAACACACACATACAGCCTAGTAAAAGGGAACACAGGTGGGTTTTGCTTTCTATATTAGTCTACTCTACATAGTTCACTTTTTGAGTAAAACTTACCAGACATGTATAGAAACAGAAAAGATACATAAAGGAAACACTGTTAAGAGACTAAGCAATAAATAAAGCCAGATTCAATGTGGCAGAGGTGTTGGAATTATCTTTCAAGTAGATCTTATGCGTACTGTTCTAGAGGCCCTTAGTAGGGTATAAAGCCCCTTTTTTATTATACGTACATGACAAGAGTGTCATGTATCCTCTTATATAAAAGATATTTCCAATTCACATTCATCTCCACACTGGCAGTTGCATTTTTTGACACTTTACAAATATTAGTCCACTGTCTTATACTTACATTTATGATTTATGATCGTGGAGCAGTCTGTTGTCATTCTAGGAAGTGTTCCCTCACAATGAAACAGTTTATTTTGGCTGCTTTTAAGAGATTCTTCATCTTTGGTGGTGGTTTCAAACTTAAAATATCATAATGAATCACCCACCAAAGACAGAGAAATACTAAAAATCAGCCAAAATATATTGTTTTGCACATTCAAAACAAAGTAAATTTATGTTTTCCACATCCAAAATGGGGATTGTTTGGCTTCCTGAATTCAATAATGTGTTTATTTACTCTGAAAAAATTATCAAACATTATATCCTACTCTCCTCACCTTCTCCACTTAGCTCCACTTTGTGCTACAGTCAGTCATACATTATGCTGTTTATAAAGGACATACGTGATACTCTCATCCTCCATATGTCACTATTACTCTCCTAGTTTACCTCTATTTGTCTGTCTGTGAAGCCCTCATGACAGTTTTTTACATCTATTATCCAATTCACATTTTCTGCAGCTTCATTTAAGTTGCTAAGCAAAGTTTTCACTAAACAGCAAATTTTACTTATTTCACTTTTTATTAATATAAATTATAATTTTGGTCGGGCGCGGTGGCTTACGCCTGTAATCCCAGCACTTTGGGAGGCCGAGGGGGGCGGATCACGAGGTCAGGAGATCGAGACCATCCTGGCTAACACAGTGAAACCCCGTCTCTACTAAAAATACAAAAAATTAGACGGGCGCCGTGGCGGGCGCCTATAGTCCCAGCTACTTGGGAGGCTGAGGCAGGAGAATGGCGTGAACCCGGGAGGCGGAGCTTGCAGTGAGCCGAGATGGCGCCACCGCAGTCCGGCCTGGGCGAAAGAGCGAGACTCCGTCGCAAAAAAAAAAAAAAAAAAAAAAAAAAAAAAAAATATATATATATATATATATATATATATATAAACTATAATTTTTATTCTTCAATGACTGGAAAATGTGAAAAAAGTCATGTATATATTTTATATATTTACATATGTATGTGTTATATAGACATACACAAAATTGCTATTGGTAACGGTGGTTTTCATAGGAGCCTACAGCTACTGGAGATTTCATTTTTCCTTAAAGATATTATATTTCCTTAAAAATATTGTCTTAAAGATATTCTATTTCTTAATTTGTAATAAAGATAATTCTTATGCTTTTATTAAAAACATAAATTAATATGCTGGGTGCAGTGGCTCACGTCTGTAATTTCAGCTCTTTGAGAAAATGAGGCAAAACGATCACTTAAGCCTAGCAGTTTAAGGCTGCAGTGAGCTGTGATTCCACCACCACACTCCAGCCTGGACTACAGAGCCAGAATATATATATATATATATATATATATATATATATATATATATGCATTGACAGTGATATATATATATGCCTTGACAGTAATATATATATATATATGCATTGACAGTAATACATTAATACATTAAAACCTAGATCAAGTCTTAAAAGCAACAGCAAAGTGCATTTCCAGTCTAGTTCAGTGACTATTAGAATTAAAGCCAACTGGCCGGGCGCAGTGGCTCACGCTTGTAATCCCAGCACTTTGGGAGGCCGAGGCTGGCGCATCACGAGGTCAGGAGATCGAGACCACGGTGAAACTCCGTCTCTACTAAAAATACAAAAAATTAGCCAGGCGTGGTGGCGGGCACCTGTAGTCCCAGCTACTCAGAGAGGCTGAGGCAGGAGAATGGCGTGAACCCGGGAGGCGGAGCTTGCAGTGAGCCGAGATTGTGCCACTGCACTCCAGCCTGGGTGACAGAGCGAGACTCTGTCTCAAAAAAAAAAAAAAAAAAAAGAATTAAAGCCAACTTCAGGCAAAACATTTCCAAAAACATAAGACAAAAAAAAAGAAAAAGGAGAAAAAATATGCCAGACTTTTGAAGACATTTATTAAAATCATAAATTGATGGTATCCTCTTTCCCATCTTTTGATGAGTAAAATATTAAAGTACTCCAAAAATTATCTACAAATTTCGTATTTGAGGGTTCATTTGTTGTAAACTCAGTGGTTCTTGATGAGGGGAAGTTTAAAGTGTGTTTATGGAGATTAGGCAAGGTGTTGAATCAATCATTTCCCCTCTTCTGGTGAAATCTAATCAAGAACCCTAATGGCTATCCCAAACGCCAAGAAATGTACAACCTTTTCAAAATGAGTGTGATTTTTCAGAGATTCAATATAAAGAGGTACAAGGAGCCAAGCTCATTCTACTCTGGGACACACAGAGTGGCTTTGGAACTGGCTGTGAAATTGTCTGAAAGCTACTACCACTATATGGCGAGGCCCTGATCCCTGATCAGACTTTATATTATTACTTCTACAGCAAGTATCAGTGAGACCATAAGTATATTTCTAGGGTGAGAACACAGCTAACAGAGGAGGAGTTCCTGCTACTTTTCCAATCCCAAACAGACTGCCCTACGTTTAATTTTTCAACAAACTGAGCTTGTTTCTATGAAATGATGTCATTTGCTTAATTAGTAAAAATGTTTTTACTCTTATTTTGTTATCTTGTCTTCCTACATACTTGTGAACTACAGTGAAGCTTAATTTTGCTTGTATCATTTATGTATTCATTAGTTGTTCCTATGTATTCTAAGAACTCAGAAAATAGTTTTCAGATATCTTGCAATTTTATACTTCTTGTATATCCTAAATTTTATTGAGAATATTTTATTCCATATATTGTGCATAAATGTATTACCTTCAATTCTAAAGGTGGCACATAAATATATGCACAAGACAAAATATTCTATAACATACAACTTAGGTAATATGTTGAATAATTTGAGGGTAATATTGTGTTTTAGAGTATACTAAATGCCTCTTTAGCATTTTTGGGTGAAATCTGATCAAATTTCACAATGTTCAATAAATAAATATTGCTTATTATTTAGAAATTATTTTGCAGTGCTGGCTTGTGATTGAGATTTTTCAAAATACTTTAAAGGAGAAAATTATGACATCAAAATGAAATAATGAGAGTAAAATCTCAGTGAAATACCGATTCCTAAACCAATCACTTTTTTTCTTTTGTACTAAATCAATCTTTCCTAAACCAATCACAATGAGCATTAAGAATGGTTTTCAGAGTATTCAGGACGCATTGTCTAGTGGTATAAATTGGTCCTAACTTCATACTCTTAAACCTCAAGCTTTTTGGAGTAAAGTCAAAACTCAACAAAATTGAGGTTTCTTTTCTTCTTTTCTTTCTTTTCTTTTCTTTTCTCCTTCCTTCCTTCCTTCCTTCCTTCCTTCCTTCCTTCCTTCCTTCCTTCTTTTTCTTTCTTTTTGTGACAGGTATTGTTTTATTGCCCAGGCTGAAGAGCAGTGGCTCAATCTCAGCTGACTGCAAACTCAGGGTTCAAGCAATTCTTCTGCCCAGTCCCCTGAGTGACTGGGATTACAGGCATGTGCCACTACTCCTGGCTGATTTTTGTATTTTTAGTAGAGATGGGGTTTCCCCATATTGGCCAGGCTGGTCTCCAACCTGGTCTACCGGACATGGCATCCCAAAGTGCTGGGATTACAGGTGTAAGCCGCCATATCTGGCCTCTCTGAGGTTCATTTTTCTATGCAAAAGAAAAGGGTAGGATGTAGTGCCCTGTGTTATGCATGCATCTGACAATTTTACCTACAGATCTGAGAGCTCTCTTTGTGCCTCAGGTTCTATTTTTGTCTTATGCAAAATAAAGCATATTCTACTCTAGACCGAAGTTTATCATTGAGTCACAACCTGAGTCAAATTTTGCTTTGGTCTTTGTTTCTCCAGGGCATAAGATTAATAAGTTTGAATCATACCTTTCCTAATTTCCTTCCTTCAGGAAAATGGTCTCAGACATCACACAAGCCTTCCAGAAAGAGCCCATCTGCCTCTTCTGTCTGAACTAATGTGTAGACCCCATTGCCACAGGCAGCAGCCCCAGCTTCTGTAGGCCCTGTCTCTGCCTTTCCTAGGAAGAAGCCAAAATTCCTATCTGCCGGGAACTGTCACAGCAAGAGGACTTCAAAACCAATATTCTTCTGAAGAATCTAGTGTCCATTGCCAGAAAAGCCAGTCTCTGGCAATTCCTGAGCCCTAATGAACAAATGTGTGGGATCCACAGGGAGACAAAGAAGATATTTGAAGAGGTGGAAAAAGAGCCTGATTCATTTGCTGTGCTGGAACTCTCAGGAGCATGGGGCTCACAGACACTGTGAGGGGCAGCTAAGGAGTACTGGGTAAGTGATGGCTCTGAGAGCACTTTGAAAGCTGGAGGATGGCACAGGTAAGGAGATTAGGGGAAGATGAAGAGCATGATGATTAATCTGTTCTGTACTGGATGTCATGTGGTGCCTAGGTATCAATGATAAAATAATAAATATAATCTGAGTATACTTTCCTTCCTGGAGCTTACATTTCACTGAGGGAGTGATAAAGTTAATAATCATTGTAATAATTTGACTACTTAATGTAATGTTCAAGGCACTGTAAAGAGCTCAATATCAGAAGAGTTTCCGGCTATCCAAACTACAAGTTAAAAAGTCTTTTCTATAAGAAACCTATTTACCAACACTGGAAATAATAGAATAAAACACGCTAGAATAAGCAAGGCATGGTGCAGTAGATTCCAATTCTGCTGCAAGATGCCACATTATCTGTAAATTAGCCCTGCCTATGATTTTCCTATTAAACTTGTTCCATTACATGTTGTGGTTCTACAGTCTGAGATCTTCCCAAATCGCTCTCATATCTCATCCCTTGATTTCTTTATCATTGGGAGTCTGAAACCTAAAACGATTTGCTTCTCTGATGTTCGCATTCATAGTTCTTTTACAGGAGAAGATTATGAAGCAAATGAGATGTTTGTGGGCAAAAATTCAAGAAAACCAAAGAAATTTAAATGAGGAAAGCAGGAAAACCAACCAGTGGATTGTAAGTATTAGGCCTTTTCCCTCAGATTTAGCCTCAGACAGACATGCTAGAAGTGTATCCACTTATCGGGCCGGGCGCGGTGGCTCACGCTTGTAATCCCAGCACTTTGGGAGGCCAAGGGGGGCGGATCACGAGGTCAGGAGATGGAGACCACGGTGAAACACCGTCTCCACTAAAAATACAAAAAAATTAGCCGGGCGTGGTGGCGGGCACCTGTAGTCCCAGCTACTCGGAGAGGCTGAGGCAGGAGAATGGCGTGAACCCAGGAGGCAGAGCTTGCAGTGAGCCGAGATCGTGCCACTGCACTCCAGCCTGGGCAACAGAGCGATACTCCGTCTCAAAAAAAAAAAAAAAAAAAAAAAAAAAAAAAAAAAAGAAATGTATCCACTTATCACTTGAATGGAAATCATCTTGGTTAGGATTTGAGGAAGATTTTTCTCATGGCTTCCAATCCTGAGGGTACAATGCAGCATTGATTACTGCTCAGAGAGAGTGGTCAGGCTATGGAGTAGGAAGACCTGGTACTAAAAACTAATTTAAAAACACAGAGATCGTGATACTGCAAAAAATTATTTGTGAATCAACCATAAATTCCAACGGCTCTCATGTATGCTTTCAGGTATCAATGGATATATATTGAAGAAATGATCAATAATAACCTTTCTTCAGGTGTTTTCGGAAGTCATATAATGAATGAAAGTGGTTTGAGGAAAGAATGAATTTGGCTTACAGTATTATTAAGAAACAATACAAATAAATGAAAGGAAGACAAGAATGATTTATTTCATGGTTCTGTCAAGTGGGAAGACACGAGCTTATGTACTTAGCTTATTGGTAGAATACATGAGTCAGGCTAGGCTTCGTGGTTCATGTCTGTAATCCCAATAATTTGGGAGGATCACTTGAGACCAGGAGTTTTAAACCAGCCTGGCCATCAACATAGTGAGACCCTGATCTTTATTATAAAGAAAAGATGAAAGAGATAAAGAAAAGAAAATGAGTCAAAGTGAATAGAAGAGGTATAAGTGGAGGAGGATGAATTCAGAGTAAATATGTCATCTAGGAAATCCAGGTCCCTGCAGTGCTAGGTGTAGCTACGGGCAGAGATGACCAGAGCTGAGTAGAGGAAGCTGCATTCAGTTCCCCATGAGAAGTAAAACATTTAGAGAAACTTACAGAGGATGACGGAAAGATTTTACAGCAACTTAAGGAAAGCAAAAAGACAAAATGGATCAGAAAAAAAAAAAAACACCTATGAAAAATCTATAAGGAGCTGATAAAAATGTGCCATAAACTAGATGTGGAGCTGCTCCAGGAAAGAACCAATAATATGCCTAAAAAATTTTTGTAGTATTTGAAGTTCATACCCTAGAACAAGCTTGTCCTACCCATGGTCCGTGGGCCACATACGGCCAAGGACGGCTTTGAATGTGGTCCAACACAAATTCCTAACCTTTCTTGAAACACGATGAGATTTTTTTTTTTTTGTCATTTTATTAAAGCTCATCAGCTATAGTTAATCTTAGTGTATTTCATGTGTGGACCAAGACAATTCTTTTTCTAATGAGGCCCAGGGAAGCCAAAAGATTGCACACCCCTGGCTTAGATGGTATTATTTATTCAACACCATAGATATGTGTGTGTGGGGGGTATATATATATATATATATATGTGTGTATACATATATATGTACCATATATATATATATAACATATACATCATATATGTATCTCCTGCTTCTAAGAGGGAGGAACTTTTCCAAGTAGAAATAACATAGATGAAATATAATTCTTATCCTAACCATGAACAAGCAAGCTTTTTTGGAATTTTTGAGTGGATGTAATTTTATATTCCCCTTTATCGAACACTGACCACAGGAAATATTCCCCTCTAATAAGCTTCTTTTGTAGCTTTTTTCTGAAAAACTGGACAAATGTAATGTGGGAGTCAGACAGCATGTGTCACTAAGCTGAGAGCCGTGATATATGTAGGTGACAACTGCATGTGCTGGCAGCATTGTCCAGCAAGGCTTCCTGTCTCTGAGGATGGACCCTCCCTCCTCATCTGGAGCAGCTCCGCGTCAGGCATGTGGCACGACTCCCACAGCTCTCTGTACATGGGTTTCATCCTTTCTAAATGTTGGGTCATTCTCGCTTGACTGTCTTGTAATTGTTGGAAAAGCTCTTTTGCTTCTCTGTCCAGTGCCTGCAGACGCAGTTGCTTCTCCTCCTTGAGAAATAGATGCATCTTTTGATATTGAATATTGGTTATCACCTCACTTAATGACACATAGTCCTGCGAGACATTTGGTTAAAAGGATTACATCTTCTCACTCTCAACAGAAAACTTCAAATAATTATATGCTGGGTGTTATCAAGCAATTTATAAACTTTCTGCCTCACTCTTGCAAGGAGTCTTGAATATTTGTTATTTCTTTCTGTCCATCTTTTTCAATGTTCCTATTCTCTCTCCCTCTTTAAATCAAAACCTATATAAAGACTTCTAGTTTCTCTTCCTGAGACAGTTCTTCACAGTTCTTACTGAGTCAATTATTTCCTCTATTAATCGCCCTTTTAGGATTTTTCCATGTGTGATTTGCCTAAATGTTAAAAAACATTTAGCCATACACCATATTATGCAGATTGATTTTTCCTTTTACTATATTTTTACTCTATATACTATTTTCTATACTATTCTATTTCTTTCCTCTTCCTCACACCCAATCTTGGTGAAATGTCTCATCTCCAGTGTCTGAAAAGGTTTATACCAACCTTCAAATTTGAACTAGAGTACATATCATGCCATTTATCCAATAAACTAGAATTAATTTGATTAGCTTGTGGGGGCTTCTCTATTTGCAATTCCTATTATATCAATTATATCAAACCCCCTCTCTCCAAAAAATGCAAGAAAAAATCTAACCAGCGACAGAGGCAGACTCCTTTCAAAAAATAAATAAATAAATAAACAAACATAAAACTTCTGTTTTGAAGAAACTTAATCATCTATGTGAACACCCACCTACGCCCTATGAAATGCAATCAATTGGAAGAAAGGGGTGTGGTCTTCAGAGATTTATAAAGGGACACTTCAGGAGCCAAGCTTATTCTTCTCCAGAGCCCACAGAGTAGCTTTGCAACTGGCTTTGGGGACTTCCGAAAGCTACCAGCACTGCACTGTGAGACTCTCATCCCTGAGCTGAATTCATCTGATTAGACAGCAAGCTTCGGTGAGAACATAGATATATTTCCGAGGTAAGTACACAATTTCCAGAATAGGAGCTACTATTAGGTTACAAACCAGAACAAAATTTGGGGACTTTAATTTACCTGCAAACTTAGATTATTTTTAGATGAAATGATCTCACTTTCTGAGTTTTAAAAATGGCTCTATTTCTTTTTTGAAATTGTTTTAAACATAATCCATAGGTTTATGGATTAAACATGGGCCACCGTGTTCAGCTATTTATTTATTTGTGTATTTATTTATTTTGAGATGGAATCACGCTCTATTGCCAGGCTGGAGTGCAGCAGCGCTCTTGGCTCACTGCAACCTCCGCCTTCCAGGTTCAAACGATTCTTCAGCCTCAGCCTCCAGAGTAGCTGGAAATATAGTCGCCTGCCACCATGCCCAGCTAATTTTTTTTTTTTTTTTTTGAAATGGAGTCTTGCTCTGTCACCCAGGCTGGAGTGCAGTGCCGCGATCTCGGCTCACTGCAAGCTCCGCCTCCCGAGTTCACGCCATTCTCCTGCCTCAGCCTCTCCGTGTAGCTGGGACTACAGGCGCCAGCCACCACGCCCGGATAATTTTTTGTATTTTTAATAGAGACGGGTTTCACCGTGGTCTCGATCTCCTGATCGTGATCCGCCCGCCTCGGCCTCCCAAAGTGCTGGGATTACAAGCGTGAGCCACCGCACCCGGCTGCCCAGCTAATTTTTGTATTTTTTTTTTAGTAGAGACGGGGTTTCATTATGTTGGCCAGGATGGTCTCCATCTCTTGATCTTGTGATCCGTTCACCTCGACCTCTGAAAGTGCTGGGATTACAGGCGTGAGCCACCGCACCCGGCCTTTTTTTTTTTTAATTTATATATGTATTTTTAGAGACAGGATGATCTAGACATTTTGCCTTGTCTCAGTCTAGTGCTCCTGAGGTCAAAAATCCTGCCTGACTTGGCCTCCCAAAATGCTGGGATTACAGGCTTAAGTCACCCTCCCTGGCCTAGGTTTTTATTTTTATTTTAGCAAAACATACATTTAAAATGCTGACTTATTGTCTAGTGCCTAGTTTTCTTTGTTTTTGTTTTTGTTTGTTTTTTTTTTTTTTTTTTTTTTTTGAGACGGAGTCTCGCTCTGTCGCCCAGGCTGGAGTGCAGTGGCGCCATCTCAGCTCACTGCAAGCTCCATCTCCCGGGTTCACACAATTCTCCCACCTCAGCCTCCCCAGTAGCTGGGACTACAGGCACCCACCACCACGCGGGGCTAATTTTTTCTATTTTTTAGTAGATACGGGGTTTCACCATGTTAGCCTGGATGGTCTCGATCTCCTGACCTCGTGATCTGCCCGCCTCAGCCACCTCGGCCTCCCAAAGTGCTCGGATTACTGGCGTGAGCCACCGCGCCTGGCCTCTAGTGCCTATTATTATTGCACGATACTCACTATTTCTCTGACTGTGTGAAAGAGTAGTGATAATGCTTCCATTATCATTATTTTTTGTAAATTTAATTATCTGTCTTTTAAGGATGTTGTAATATTAACCATTATATCCCCAAATTAACAGGCTGTTCAGGAACAGTAAACATGCCAGAAAGTTTTTGTTGATTAAATTAACATAGCAGCCTAGAAAAACAATGATTCTTAGCTTTACCTTGGAGAGGTACCTTACCTTGATTTGACTGTTTTACCTTGGAGAGCAAAGGCTAGCTTTTTCTGATTTGGGTCAAAGTATGAGTTCTGCTCTAACATTTTCAAGCAATGTCCTTCTGGAGAAGTCATTATGGATGGTTGTTATAGTTAAATAAAATAATGAGAGCAGAAGAGCTTAGTTAGCTTTCCTTCTCTAAACCAATCACTGGCTATTAAGAGTGTTACTGATTTTCAGATCGTTCAAGACTCACCTCTTGAGTTTACAGGTTGATGAAACCCTTGAAGCCCAAGCAATTTGGTGGATACTGACATTTTAAAAAATCCGACATTCTTCCATGCAAGAAAGTAGAGTTTGGAAAGCTGGTCATGTGTTGATTGGAGAACAGTCACTTTTTCTAGAGGTTGATGTCTCCTTGTGCCTTAGTTTTCTATTTTTCCTATTTCTGTCATTGCAAATTAAAGCCTGTATTTCTCTAGAAAGAAAGGATATTATTCAATCACAATCTGATTCAAATTTTGCTTGGATCTTGTCTCTCCAGGGTAGAAGATTAAATTCTTGTGGCTTTCTTTCCTTAGGAAAATGGACTCAGACTTCTCACATGCCTTCCAGAACGAACTCGCCTGTGTCATCTGTTTGAACTACCTGGTAGACCCTGTCACCATCTGCTGTGGGCACAGCTTCTGTAGGCCCTGTCTCTGCCTTTCCTGGGAGGAAGCCCAAAGTCCTGCCAACTGCCCTGCATGCAGGGAACCATCACAGAAAAAGGACTTCAAAACCAATATTCTTCTGAAGAATTTAGTGACCATTGCCAGAAAAGCCAGTCTCTGGCAATTCCTGAGCTCTGAGAAACAAATATGTGGGACCCATAGGCAAAGAAAGAAGATGTTCTGTGACATGGACAAGAGTCTCCTCTGCCTGCTGTGCTCCAACTCTCAGGAGCACGGGGCTCACAAACACTATCTCATTGAAGAGGCCGCTGAGGAACACCGGGTAAGAGATAGCTCTGTGATCACCTGAAAGCTGGAGGGTGGCAGAGTTAAAGAGATTAGAAGGATGATGAGAATCACGGTGATTACTCCATTCTTTACTGAGTGCCAGGTGCTGTTCTAGGCACCAACGATGAAATTTTGAATAAAATGTGCAACTCTACCTTCCTTCATGGAGCTTGCACCCAAACAGAGACTGATTAAGTAAATGTCATTGTTATTGACTCTACAGTTCAATGCTAATGACATTGAAAAGCTACCAAAACTACCAGTGCAAAGAAAAGTATTTTGGAAATATATTTAATATTATTGGACAAATGAGTATGGGAATAGCACACTACAAAATCAGGAGCTAGCATAGTGGGTTCTGAAGCAGGATGTTTCCCTGAACTAATTTAGCTGGGTTACAGGAAATCTTCACTCTTCAGTTCCCTAAACTGTTCTACATTCTGAAACCTCAAACTGAAAAATATCAGTTAAGGATGAGGAATGAAAAATTTTGTTCTTTTTTCCTCTCACTAATGTATTTATATACTATATCCCTTGCCTGCGTATACCACTCAGATTGTGGAGTCTTTGGCAATTTGACTTTCTGTTGTTCAACCCTGTAATTCTTTTGCAGGAGAAACTCGTAAAGCAAATGAGGATTTTATGGAAAAAGATTCAAGAAAATCGGAGAAATCTACATGAGGAGAGAAAAACAGCCTTCTTCTGGAGGGTAAGTATGAGACCGTGAGTCCTCACGACCACCTTGAGACAGGCATGCTGACAACATTTATATTAGCAACTTGAGTTGAAATTTTCATATGCCAGTTTTTGTCATGTGTTTATTCACAGGCTGGAAAACAACCAGACTGTTCAATATAACGATTGTTCAGGTTTTCTGTAAATGCTTTTCAGATAAGTAAAAAATAATATAAATTCTGAAGGGCAAGTATGTGCTTAAAATTAATAAGTATTTCCGACAGAGTTTTCTGTATAAAATGAATTATGAAATACTGATTAAATTGTATATAATTGAAAAATAAAGTCATTTATTGGTGAATATGATATTGTCCAGGGGGAAGAAATCGGGTGAGAACAGTAATTTAAGAAATGTGCCTGTGCTGGTGAAATCTGGTAGCAAAGGACCCACAGGATGCCAGTCCAAGTAGGAGAAAATGTAACATGATGAAAAGCTGAGGAGAAGGGATAAAAAATGACTGGGGGAGTGAGAGGATAAATATGTCATTATTGAGAGGAGAAACACAATGGAATGGGGATTAATGTTCTTCGAATGGCAGTGCAATACAGAGTTTATGGATTTGACAGAAGAAAGATAGGAGACAGAAAAGAGGTAGTCGGTTTGAGAGATGGGGGTTAAATTTTTTACTAAGATCCTTTTTGTGTGATGGCTTCTGATCCTGGTTATAATATGCTAAAAACATTTCTACTAAGAGTGATTGTTCAGGCTATGAAGTACAGAGATTTGAAACAACAACCTAATTGAGTAACAAAGATTATGTGTATTCATGACAATTTAACAATCAATCATAAATTTTAGTTGTTTTCTAATGGTATTTCCGATTTGAGAGGACATATATTTAAACATTTAAATCTAAAGGGCTTTTTTGCAGGTGTTTGGGAATTGATGAATTACATCAATTTTGAAGGAAGGTCTTGCTTAACTCACCATCCTGTTTGTAAAGGATGGAAAATAAAAGAAGGAATGAGGAAGATGAATTTGTGGGTTCTGTGACGTGGAAGTAGGCCTGGGTATATAACCTACAAAATTCATATCCCTACAGGGCGACGTGGTTTTACGGGCACAGATGATCAGGAATGAGTATAGGAAGCTGCATCCAGTTCTGCATAAGGAAGAAAAACAACATTTAGAGAGACTGAACAAGGAACACCAAGATATTTTTCAGCAACTCCAGAGAAGTTGGGTCAAAATGGATCAAAAGAGAAAACACTTGAAAGGAATGTATCAGGAACTAATGGAAATGTGTCATAAACCAGATGTGGAGCTGCTCCAGGTAAGAACGGAGGATGCCCCTTGAGACACTTTGTGTTAGCTGACCTCTACATCTTTGCCTTCCATTGGGTACCAAAGTCATCATTTCCTCATCTCCAGCATTGATGGTGAGAGTCATTCCCACCAGTTATAAACTATAACTCCTACCCTAATCATGGAAAGAAAGCTTTATGGAATTGTACAACTAGATTTCCATACAACATTTTCTACCACAATCTTCCTCCTCCAGCACATTTCATTAAAACTCTGGAAGAAAAAATTTCATGTAAAAATTCTATTTTTAACTCCAATGGATAATACATAGAAATTATGGGAAAACTAACATTTCCTTCTTCCTCCTTTTGGGAAGTCCTAGGTTTGAAATGCCCTTGATTTGAGTCACATTACACTTTGGGGACCAGCCCTGAAAAAGACCACATTGTAGACAGCTGCAGAAATGTGCAGTCACTACTCACACCTTTCTCTCTCACTCAAATTTAGGGTCCTGAATTTATCAGAAATTCATACTGTCAATAGGTCTTACTGGTATAATTGTTAAAGATGAGAATACATTTTAAAAGGGTTGCAGTGATAGTATGAGGTAATTCTAAAGTTTTCAAAACCTAAAGACCAGATAGGGAGAATAATTATTTTTTGTGTGTTTATTTTGAGACAGAGTCTTCTTCTGTCACCCGGACTGAAGTCCAGTAGCCCAATCTCAGCTCACTGCAACTTCTGCCTCTTTGGTTCAAGCAATTCTCCTGCCTCAGCCTCCCTAGTAGCTGGGACTAAAGGCATGCACCACCACACCCCACTATTTTTTTGTGTGTGTCTTTTTAGTAGAGATGGGGATTTGCCATGTTGTCCAGGCTAGTCTGGAACTCCTGACCTCAGGTGATCCACCCACCTTGGCCTCCCAAAGCGCTAGGATTACAGGTGTGAACCACCTCACCCAACAAAAATAACAACTTTCTAAAGAAGTCATTTTTTTTTCTCTCTCTCTCTCTCTACAGGATTTGGGAGACATCGTGGCAAGGTATGTTTTTGGCCATCAGTGCAAACTGGAGCACAAGGCATGCTATGAAAAACATCAAGCTGTTTCCGACAAAGTGAAAACATAATTTACTAACACCGTAATGTGTCAGTGTGATTGTGTGTGTATGTGTAGTCACGTGTTTGTGTGGTATGATGAATGTTACCTATGCCTTTTATCAGACATTAATCTTTTCTTAATTTCCCAAGTGACTCCGGGGTTTATGTTTTGAAGAGTGCAATACAGAGATTGCTAGAATACAGTTACCTCTTTTTGTGATTCAGAATCATAATTAGAGATAAACTATTTGGTGGCAGATAGGGAGAGAGGCATTTATCTTCCAGTGGCAGTAGGTTGGAAATGGAGTGAATAGTTAGAAAGATTCCCTAAGAGCCACAAACCCATCCTAGCATTGTGGAGTTACATTACAGTATCAGAAGTGGGTTTGAATGAAGCATGTTCTGTTGGAAATGGAGTGAATAGTTAGAAAGATTCCCTAAGAGCCACAAACCCATCCTAGCATTGTGGAGTTACATTACAGTATCAGAAGTGGGTTTGAATGAAGCATTTTCTGTTGGAATCTGTTTCTTACACACAGACATCAGAAACTTAACCAACTCAACCTACTTGCTTGCAGGAGTGAGTCTGCCCTGCTGCACATGCCCCAGCCTGTGAATCCAGAGCTCACTGCAGGGCCCATCACTGGACTGGTGTACAGGTTCAACCGCTTCCGAGGTGAGTGTCGCCCTCTTGGTGGGATCAACATGCAATGCCTTCGATTATGGTTTTCTATGGGCAGCTTTCCCAGTGTAATGATCGTTCATCTAGAAGAAGAGAATAGCCTGTGAATAGGTATTTATATTTATAGTTTCACTATCATCAAACAGACAAAACTAAATAAAAGCTGGTGAAATGTAATAGGAATCAGCCATATAACAAATTTCTTAGAAAAATGAAACATGCAGAAGGGCTCTTTTGGACTTTAGGAACCATTCTCTGATACAATCTCATGTATACAATTGTTACATGAAGTATACAGAACTGAATTCAGGACATTTCAATTTCAAATTCAGTGCAGTTAATGACTGATTTGAGTGACAGTGTTTTTAAAGATACATTTCAGGTGAAGTTTCATAGCATTTGTAATTTCAATCATGTTTTTAATCAACTAAAGCATATATGAGTAACTTATATAACAATGCAAAAACTGAGAATCTGTGAACAATGGGAACATGATTTGGTGGTTGATGAGGTCTTAGATAGAACTCCAGGATAGATCATGACAAATCCAGCAGAATAAAAGAAGTCTGTGCCTGAATCTGGCATGAAAGTCAGATAATTCTTGCAAGGAATCTGCACTTTTCAGAAGGCAGATTCAGATTTTCTCTTTAAGTATGAATTTGCTAGCTTAAGTGACAGATCATAATATTTCTGGAAAGTGATAACTTTTTTATTTGGGACTGAGAAAGGTTCCCCACCTCATCTCCTGGCCAAAGCCTCCTGCTCTGCCCTGACAGAGAAGAGACAATGAAGGTTAATTTTATTGCTATGGACTTGGCTGCAGTGCAGGAGCTTCCAGTTTTTCAGTCGTTATGAAAGGTCGCTAACTAGACATAGACATGACCTTCCTCCCCTTCATATTTTTTGAGTTTATAGAAATTGTGATCATCGTAGTTTAGCCATTTACTTGTGCAGATACCCTAACACCCTTTGATTCCAACATTTTTCCAGACAGAAGTTTCTTTCTAATCTTGACCTGTGTTCTCTAGTGAGAATCTCTTTCTTATCTGAACATAAGAATTTATAAACTGCTTTTCACTGGAACATTCTCTTTTTTCTACAGTGGAAATTTCCTTCCATTGTGAAGTAACCAGTCACAATATCAGGCTCTTTGAGGACGTGAGAAGTTGGATGTTCAGAGGTGGATCTTTGAATTCTGACAGATCTGACTATTTTGCTGCATGGGGATCCAGAGTCTTCTCCTTTGGGAAACACTACTGGGAGCTGGATGTGGACAACTCTTGTGACTGGGCTCTGGGAGTCTGTAACGACTCCTGGATAACGAGGAATAGCACAATGGTTGAATCTGAGGACATACTTCTTCTTTTGTGTATGAAGGTGGATAATCATTTCCGTCTCTTGACCAACTCCCCAGTGTTTCCTCTCTATGTAGAGAAACCTCTGGGCCGGGTTGGTGTGTTTCTTGATTTTGAAAGTGGAAGTGTGAGTTTTTTGGATGTCGCCAAGAGTTCCCTCATATGGAGTTATCCGGCTGGCTCCTTAAATTTTCCTGTCAGGCCTTTCTTTTACACTGTCCACAGATGATCAGGATTAAGAAAACTCACTGTTTGGGAACTCCATATACAAGGGAGCCTGTCACTGTTGATACAAAGAAATCGTACTGTTCAGGCTTTTTTCTACTTTAGTGTCACTTCATTTTATTGCTATTAAATAGAAAATTTGTCAAATGCAAAACTTTTTGAACATTTTCTTAATTGTAAGAAAATACGTATTGTGATTTTCAAGTGTTTGTGAATTTATTGGATGGAATTCTAGAAATATGTGGGTGTGTGATTCCAACTTAATGATCTCATTCAGGAAGAAATTTTGCACACCATGGACAGACGGGGTTTTGTACAATGCACTTGTAAGTGTGAGGGTTTCCTCCTATTAATACAGTAAATTCTACACCTCATCACTTTGGGGGGAAAAGTTTATTTTACACAGAAGTTTTCACTGAATCTTTGGGCTAGAACAGGAATTTTAACAGTCATGCATCCTATGGCAACAAAATACATTCTGAGAAATGCATTATTAGGAGATTTTATCATTGTGTGAACATCAGAACACACTACAAAAACCTAGATAGTATATCCATCTACAGACATAGGCTAATGGTACAGCCTATTGCTTTTCTGAGAATTCACTAGCAATGCCTGAGCAAGAACCAAAAGGGTTTAACCCACATTGAATTCTGTAGCTGTTTAATAAAGCAAACAGCATCACCCAGGGAATAATAGACAGATGTGCAGACTCTCTGCTTTAAAATGTGTTTATATTTCCAATTCACACAGACAGAATTCTCATTGATAACCTAGAGACCAGAAATAACCATCACCTCATGTTACATTGGAAACATATTAGTGTCGGGTAAAAAAAAAAACAAAAACAAATAAACTAACTAAATTAAACCAAAACAAAAAACAAAACAAACAAAACCCAGTTCTGATGAAAACCCAGTTTATAGTGAGTCTGTTGAGTCTGTCTACCCACCAAATGGTCATTTTCATAATCACCGATTAAATAACGGAAACATTCTACTTCCAGTCCAGCAGATGATCCTGGCTGATGTCTGAGGTTCCTTGCTTGGGGCTGTTACCTAGAATACATTCAAACAGCCTCTCCAGGTAGCCGCTTGGGCTTTCTCACAGCATGGTAGATAATTTTCCACACTGAAGATTCCCATAGAGTCAGGAGAATTGTATACTACCATTATTCTACAGAGTAAAACATCAGCTGTAGTCCCAACCCTACACAAAGTAAAGGGACTAGAACACACACACAGCAGTAGCAGTCTTGAAGTTACATCATAGAAAAACAATGTGGGATGGAATATATATTTTAGCACTCTTTTAGAGAGAGGGGGAGAGGAATATAACCTACTACACCTACTCTTCCTAAGAAGTGGACATTGAGGATCTATATCCAGAGACTGGGGGTCCTGTAAAACATGAGATCCAACGAGCCCCTTACAGAAACACCATTCAAGTTCCAGATTCCTGTAAAAGGGCAATTGACAATTGACCAGGTAAATATTCTTTTGGAAATTTTCTTCAAGATTTGGTATCAACTGGACAATCATTATGAACACAACACAGCAAAATCACTGAGGAAGATGCACATGACACTGGAGTAGAGGGGGGAAAGGGGTGGTCCATCTCCTTCAAGATGACCAGGGGCAGAAACAGTAATTCTAGGTCAGTGAGATAAAAAAGGTCAGGGCATCCTTGTCAGGAACCCCCTTCTGATGTCTATACATGGCTGCAAACTATTCATGTAGGCCTTCTGAATGCCTTGTACTTCCCAAGATTTCTTGATGTTAAGAGCCACTGACTGGGGTTCATAGTACATAGAATACCTTCAGCATAGAGGCTGACAAAGTCTTTCCCTCAAAAGCCAGAAGTCCAGAAACCTGTAGCCGAGTCATCCACTGGACCTTACCAGTAAGTGTGGGCTGAAGAGAGAGACACTGGCTTTAACCTCAGATAAAAGCTGTTCCATTCTCACTGCCTTGTAGCCTCTCATACTCAGAAGGGAAGGTGAGGCTAGGTCCTGTGACTATTCATTCTTCCAGACTGTGAAAGTTTTTAATGCTGACTCAGAGAAACGTCCTCTTTTACTAAAATATAATGTCTATTAACATTCTGCTGCAAAAGAGATAGGCCCTGTCTTGTCACAGTCCTCTCAACCTGTGCCCATATGTTCCACTCCTCTGGCCCTTACTGAACCATAATGCCTGCCAGAATCACTCTGAAATTCTTCTGCCCCTCTGTCAGTCTTCTGGCCCAGTTCTCAGAACACAGGTCCCTGTCTATCCACTTTCCAATGATCTGTCCATGCCCTTCAAATACACAACATAAGAGAAGTTGATCATTAAAATATCCCAGAATGGGAAATAGGGGTTGCCTGTTTTGTCTGAGACCAGCAATGCAGATGCAGGATTCTAAGGGAGGAGGAGAAAGCAAAAGTTGATGCCCTTGAAACTGCTCAGTCACATCCTTGTGACATCTAAAAGGGTGAAAGGTATTCAGGGTTAAATAATTGGAACAGAAGGAGGACAGTCAAGTTCAGGCATATATGGAGAAAGAGAGCTTCTATCAGTGCCTGACACCAAGTAAAACTCTTTCTTTAATGGAATGCACCCATAAATGTGTCAGAAAAATAACCCTTGGTGAGGAAAAGCAAAGTTGTAGAGAACAAGGGGTAAAGAAGACAAGAGGCAACATTTCCTGCATATTTCGAAATAATTCTTCAGTGCTTACATTTCCTGGAATTGCCATGAGGCTAAAGTGTATTATCACCCACTATGAAAAAGTCAGCTGAGAGTAATATGGTATCATGGTTAAGAGCAATGTCTTGAAGCTAAATTGCCTGGATTTGATTCCCAAACTCACTGCTCATAAGCCTCATTCCCAGAACAAAGTGCCTTTCTCAAAGCCTTGTGTGTGGGTGTGGGGTGTGTGAGTGTGTTAGGCATATTTTTGTATAATATAGTATTCGTATATTCACAGTAATTGTGTGTGTGTGTATATATATATGTGCTGGGATTATAGGTGTCAGTCAATGCGTCTGGCTTACTCTCACTTTTAATTATTGTCTTAAAAGCATGCATGATTCAATTTGTTTTTCAATTCACGAATATGTCTAATGGTTTAGAGATTTATTTTTTAACTGAACTGTCATGTTTTGCTGATAATGCAATTATGATATCTTTATTTCTTTTTTTTTTTTTTTTTCAGACGGAGTCTTGCTCTGTCGCCCAGGCTGGAGTGCAGTGGCGCAATCTCGGCTCACTGCAAGCTCCGCCTCCCGGGTTCACGCCATTCTCCTTCCTCAGCCTCTCCGAGTAGCTGGGACTACAGGCGCCCGCCACTACGCCCAGCTAATTTTTTGTATTTTTTAGTAGAGACGCGGTTTCACCGTGGTCTTGATCTCCTGACCTCGTGATGCGCCCGCCTCGGCCACCCAAAGTGCTGGGATTACAAGCGTGAGCCACCGCGCCCGGCCTGATATCTTTATTTCTATTGAACCGTCACATTATTTACTTCTTTTTCTTGTCAGTTGCACTGAAAAGGACGTGGAGCAAGGTGTCGAACACAAGTGATGATAACAGGATTTATATTTCATTCCCATTCCTAGGTAGAAGCTTTCAAATTCTCCATTAAATATGGTACCGGCCCTAAGTTATTACATTCTTATTAGAGAAAGTTCACGGCTATTTAAGTGTTTTTAATAGTGCTTTCAAAATCATAAATGACCATTTCATTGTATCAAATATTTTCTTCCTCTTTTTATAGGAACAATGATATGTATTTCATCCTGTTCATGTGGTGATTACTTATTTCATTTTCTGATGTTGCATTAGTCAACCTTTCTAGAATAAGCTCCACTTGGAGATGATATGAGTTTATCTCTCACAAGATTTGATTAGCTAGCTAACTTTTTTGAATTGTTGCACCTATATTTATTTTAGAGTCTGTACTGCAATTTGCATTTCTTGTAACACACTTATCAGGATCGAATATCAAAATTCTATGTTGGAGGCCGGGCGCGGTGGCTCACGCTTGTAATCCCAGCACTTTGGGAGGCCGAGGCGGGCGGATCACGAGGTCAGGAGATCGAGACCACGGTGAAACTCCGTCTCTACTACAAATACAAAAAAATTAGCCGGGCGTGGTGGCGAGTGCCTGTAGTCCCAGCTACTCAGAGAGGCTGAGGCAGGAGAATGGCGTGAACCCGGGAGGCGGAGCTTGCAGTGAGCCGAGACTGCGCCACTGCACTCCAGCCTGGGCAACAGAGCGAGACTCCATCTCAAAAAAAAAAAAAAAAATTCTATGTTGGAGCTTGGCACAGCAGCTAGAGCCTGTCATCACAGCCCTTTGGGAGGCCAAGACAGGAGGATCACTGGAGCCTAGAAGTTTTGGGCTTCAGTGAGCTATGATCTTGCCATTGCACCTCAGCTTGGGCAACAGAGAGAGAAGCTGTTTACAAAAAGTAAAAGAAAAACACAACAGAAAAGCAAAGTTACGAGTTGGGAAGTATTACTGCTTTTTTCTGTTCTCTGGAAGGGTTTGTCTAAAAGTGTGTGTTTTTTTTCTTAAATGTTGTGAATATTTTACTGAAAAAGATCACCGGTTTTTTTGTTGGGAGAAATTTTGTTTTTTAAATAATAGGGTAAATTTTTAGAATCTAAATCATATCTTAGATTTGTCTATGGTTTCTTCTGTTGATTTTTGTCAGATATGTTTTTCAGAGAAATTTCTCATTTCATCTAAATCATCAAGTGTATGAGCATAAAAGTCACCTTAAAATCTTCTTATTAACATATTAATTTGTGGACGACCTAAGTGTTTGCATATTTATTTTTTATTTGAACTCCTCATCTCCATTTTTTAATTGAGTCTCACTAAGAATTTATCAATGTAATTTATCTATTTAAAGAGCCTACTTTTTGTGGGTGTGGTGGCTCACACATGTAATCCCAGCACTTTGGGAGGCCGAGGTGAGTGGATTATTTGAGGTTAGGAGTTTGAGACCAGCCCAGCCAACATGGTGAAACCCCAGCTCTACTAAAAATACAAAAATTAGCCAAGCGAGATGGCGCGTGCTTGTAATCCCAGCTACTCGGGTGGCTAAGGAAGGAGAATCACTTGAACCTGTGTGGCAGAGGTTGCAGGGAGCCGAGATCGCACCACTGCACTCCAGCCTGGGTGACAGAGTGAGACTCTGTCTCAAACAAAAAAAACAAAAAACAAAACAAAACAAAAAAAGGCTACTTTTGACTTCATTGATTTTATCTACTGTATGCTTTTTAATCAATATTCTACAATTTTTTTATTTTTTTTAGATTTTGGCATGAATTTACTTTTGTTTATCTGGCTTTTGGTCATAGACCTTTATTTGTAAATAACAGATGAATATAATGCTATACATTTTCTTCTTAACATTGTTTTAATTAAATCTCAGAAGTTTTGTTTCTATATATCTTGAATTTTATCCCATGAAAAATATATTCATTGCTTTTCTTTAATTCATGCATTTGCAGAGAAACTGTAAAGGAAAGAGAAGAAAATACTTTTTAAAACTTCATTTTAAGTATAGCAATACATGCGCAGGTTTGTTACATGGGTAATCTTGTGTCATCAGGGTTTGTTGTATAGATTATTTTATCAACCAGGTCTCAAGCCTAGCACCCATTAGTTATTTTTCCTGATCCTCTCCCTCTTCTAACCCCCCACCTTCATATAGGCTCCAGCGTGTGTTGTTCCCCTCTATGTGTCCATATGTTCTCCTCATTTAGCTCCCACTTGTAAGTGAGAACATGCACTATTTGGTTTTCTGTTCCTGTGTTAGTTTGCTAAAGATAATATCCTCCAGCTCCTACCCTGTCCCTGCAAAAGACGTGATCTAGTAATTTTTTATGGCTGCACAGTGGGAATACATTTTCTAGTTACATTATAAAACAATAAAACACAACTGAAATTAATTTTAATAAAAATTTTTAACCAAATATATCCAATATGTTTTGACATGATTAACATTACAAATATCAGTAAGATATTTTATATTGTTACTTTTTTGTTTGTTTTGAGACAGGGTCTTCCTCTGTCACCCAGGCTGGCATGCAGAGATGGGCATTCCAGCTAACTGCAGCCTCAACATCCTGTGCTCCAGCAATCCTCCCACCTCAGCCTCCCCAGTAGCTGGGACTACAGGTTCCTGCCACGACACCCGGGTACAATTCTGTTTTTTGTAATGATGAGGTTTCACAATGTTGACCAGGCTTGTCTCAAACTTCTTGAAGCGTGAAATCGTCCCACTGCATCCTCCCAATGGGCTGGTATTACGGGCATGATCCACTGCACTCTGCTTTCTTACCTTTCGTACTAAATTTTTGAAATTATGCACTAGAAGATCTGAAGTAAAAGAAGTGTTAAAAAAGATGAGGCCCCCAAATTGCAAGATCATGCTGTATCCAGAATTGGTGGGTTCTCAGTCTCACTGACTTCAAGAACGAAGCCACGGACCCTGGCGGTGAGTGTTACAGTTCTTAAAGGACCTTCTGTTTTGATAACTTCTATTATAATTATTATCACCTGGGACATTCCTAAAATTCAGAAATAAAATTAAGGTAAGACACTGGGAACCTTGCCAGTTATATCAGAAACCTAAGATTCCTTCTCACCTCCTGAAGAGGTTATTGATCCATTTGCCTTGTCACATTTTGGGGGGCAGAAGTAAAATTCTTCATAGAAATAAAAGTAAAAACTGATGTGGAAACATAGCATGTGTGTAGTTCAAACCAGAGAGGTGATATGAAATTTTAAGGAAGAGTATACAAAATGAGAAGAGATCATAGTCTATGATGAAATTTTGGGAAAGCCATAGCATAAAGGTCACATCAAGGAATATGAGCCCAGGAAGCAACTAAGATGTGTTAACCATATAGTTAAAAAAAGGAAATTACATGTTGGGAGGCTGAGGAGGGCAGATAACTTGAGGTCAGGAGTTCGAGACAAGCCTAGCCAACATAGTGAAACCCTGTCTCTACCAAAATTATGAAAATTAGCCAGACATGGTGGTCGGCATCTGTAATCTCAGCTACTTGAGACGCGGAGGCTGGAGACTTGCTTGAACCCAGAAGGTGCGGGCTGCGATGAGCTGAGATTATGCCACTGCACTTCACCCTGGGTGACAGAGTAAGACTCTGTCTCAAACGAAAAGAAAAGAAAGGAAAATTATTTGTGGCAAAATAAAGCAAATGCATAATAGTAGCATACATAGAGTTCTTGTCTTGTGTTCTCAATTAAGCCAGCATAATTTAATTTATCATTTCAACTAACTATAGCTGATGATGTTGCAGACTCAGAGAGGAATGTCTACCCGGGTGTCCTGTGAGCTTTCCTTTGACTCATTGCTAGTAACCAAAAATTCAAGATTATGTAAAATAAAGTTACTGTTATTAGACAATAAAAATTCTACTGCCTTCAAATCAGAAAATGTTATTTCTGTTCTCAGTTCAACTCCTGGTGTGTGTGTGTGTGTCTGTATGTATGTGTGTGTGTGTGTGTGTGTGTGTGTGTGATTTTGGCTAGATTTTCTCATATCTCTTTGGGTTTTCTCACTGTATATTTGAAGATATGAAAGGACAATATTTTTGCAAATTTAGCTAAATGATCAAATTGGCTTCTATCTGTGATTCAAAAATCAGGAAATATCTCATCCAAAAATAGAGAGTTTCTATCCTGGGTATGGGACAAGAGCCAGTTTTTGTAAGGTTTCTTGAACAGGAACAAACAAACAAAATAATACAACAAGCGAAATGGTTAACATCAGGTTACTCTTCTTGCACAGACGAAAGAATAGAGGACTTCCTTATCATGCTGGCTAAAGCTGGCCTGTTTTGGCATTTGGCTATTATGCATCTGTCCTGATTTTTTACTAAGTCAGGTAAACAATGTAGTTAAAAATTCAGGGATGCAGAACTTTAGCATGAATAGCTGCATTTTGATTCGGTCTGTTTGGGGCATAGTCCAAATAAATGGCATTTTTAAAAATTTGAATTAACAGAATGTTTTTACATTTATCTCACATTTCTATAGTATTTTAGGATTTAATTTTCTATCCTTGATATTCATCTGAGGTTGCCTTAAAATGGCTGAGGACAGTCACCTAATACATATTGGAATTTTATACTTCTAACCTTTCTAACTTTTAGAAACACACACGACCTTGTTTTATAGGGGGAGCTTAAATTCATTATTTTATTACTTGAAAATTTCAGAAAGAAAATATCTTTCTGAATTTTCTGGGAGATAGGCAGGATAATCTGGGAGATAGGCAGAAAATCTAGACACAACTGAGAGAACAGGACAATATAATCACAACGTGGAAAAGAGATCAGTGGCAATTTTTTCTTTTAATCCAATCTTGGAAACAGATCATTTATTCATTCACACATTCTTTAATCCCAGCCACTTGGAATTCCCTTGTGAGTCTCTTCCCTCACCTGTAGTTTATTTCCAAACATATTTGGGAAACATGCACAGAGAACACTACATTACCCTAATCCTATTAATAAAACAATCACTTTAATAGGAAGGAAGAAGCCTATAAGAATCAAAAAGGACGATCCAGACAAATTTCTGTGATTTTTTTGTAGCATCGTGCATGGAGGATCCACATGGTTTCCACAGAGCTGGAGTCATTCAGGGAAGCTCCTTATATGGAGAGTGGTCCAGAAGAATTCTACCAAAGATTTACGAAGTGTTTTTCTGCAACTCACATCTTCATAAGTAAAAAGGGTAAAGATTCTCAGAATACAGTTCATGGATATCTGATTCTTAACAGGTAAGACAGATACTGTCCAATAGCATTTCCAACAGGATAATATTGAGTAGTGTATCCTTACATGCACCTGGAAAGCCAGGAATTCGAGAAAAGTATGACGATGAGAAAGCAGTATCATCTGCTGTTGTTGCAGTGATGGTACAAGCTCCAGCTTACCAAACTATCAGTGGGCAGCATACTGCCATCACTCAGTGAAGAGCTTTAGAACTAACTAGTAATGATACTCTTGGTGCACAGGGACTGCAGAAAAGATAACAGACTAGAGGAGCTACTCTTTTGCTGGTGACGTACACAGTGCACTATCTAGAGACCCCTGATGGGCGGAGAATGCTAGCAGCCAGTAACCAGGTTGTGGTAGCAGCTGTCACGGAAAATGTGCCATCATCCCAGATTGGCATCCTCTATCAGCATTGTGCTTAGAGCTGGTAGGGCATCTTTCCCAGGTCCAACTGCTCAGCTTTTCAAAAGGCAGTGGAGAAGAGAGAGAGGCTGGCCCGAAAAGAAACAATGAACCATCATGAGAATATTGTAGAAAGTATAAGGAAAATGGGAACAATTTAGAAAAGAAACTGCAGAACTTGGAAAAGCAAACAATTCTTTCATTAAGGACATAAATGCACTTAAGAGGTTTGTTAGTGCAAAAAATTAAATAGATTATGTTTCAATTTATTTGTTGTGTTTATTTGCATGGCAAGTTTCCTGACATTAGCTTTATTGAAAGAGCTGTTTGTTCTGAAGAAAAGCAGCAGGAGTATCTCAGATTAGTACTGAAAAGCAAGGATACCATAAGGAAGAGTTTAGACTATGATAGGAGCTTCACTTGAATGCTGAGTTATAAAATCTGGTCAGGTAGTGGTGTGCAAGATGTTCTATAGGCAGAAAGAGGCAACAGCTAAGAGATTAAAATAATTTCCATCAAAAGGAGCCTTGATTGTTAGTATAGGACACAAGTAACAGACAGAGAGATTGAAGTAAAAACAATATAAAGAACATCTCTAGCCAAATATTTCAGGTATTACCATCTTATCCCTCAACAGTACTTATCTATGCCAGGCGCGGTGGCTTACGCCTATAATCCCAGCACTTTGGGAGGCCGAGGCGGGGGGATCACAAGGTCCGGAGATCGAGACCATCCTGGCTAACACTGTGAAACCCCGTCTCTACTAATAATCCAAAAAGTAGCCGGGCGCCACGGCGGGCGCCTGTAGTCCCAGCTACTCAGAGAGGCTGAGGCAGGAGAATGGCGTGAACCCGGGAGGCGGAGCTTGCAGTGAGCTGAGATCGCGCCACCGCAGTCCGGCCTGGGCGAAACAGCAACACTCGGTCGCAAAAAAAAAAAAAAAAAAATATATATATATATATATATATATAAATTATAATTTTATTCTTCAATGACTGGAAAATGTGAAAAAATCATGTATATATTATATATATTTACATATGTATGTGTTATATAGACATACACAAAATTGCTATTGGTAACGGTGGTTTTCATAGGAGCCTACAGCTACTGGAGATTTCATTTTTCCTTAAAGATATTATATTTCCTTAAAAATATTTTCTTAAAGATATTCTATTTCTTAATTTATAATAAAGATAATTCTTATGCTTTTATTAAAAACATAAATTAATAGGCTGTGTGCAGTGGCTCACGTCTGTAATTTCAGCTCTTTGAGAAAATGAGGCAAAACGATCACTTAAGCCTAGCAGTTTAAGGCTGCAGTGAGCTGTGATTCCACCACCACACTCCAGCCTGGACTACAGAGCCAGAATATATATATATATATATATATATGCACTGACAGTAATATATATATATATATATATATATATATGCACTGACAGTAATACATTAATACATTAAAACCTGAGATCAAGTCTTAAAAGCAAGAGCAAAGTGCATTTCCAGTCTAGTTCAGTGACTATTGGAATTAAAGCCAACTGGCTGGGCGCAGTGGCTCACGCTTGTAATCCCAGCACTTTGGGAGGCCGAGGCGGGCGCATCACGAGGTCAGGAGATCGAGACCACGGTGAAACTCCGTGTCTACTATAAATACAAAAAATTAGCCGGGCGTGGTGGCTGGTGCCTGTAGTCCCAGCTACTCAGAGAGGCTGAGGCAGGAGAATGGCGTGAACCCAGGAGGCGGAGCTTGCAGTGAGCCGAGATTGTGCACTGCACTCCACCCTGGGTGACAGAGCGAGACTCTGTCTCAAAGAAAAAAAAAAGTGAATTAAAGCCAACTTCAGGCAAAACATTTCCAAAAACATAAGACAAAAAAAAAAGAAAAAGGAGAAAAAATATTCCAGACTTTTGAAGACATTTATTAAAATCATAAATTGATGGTATCCTCTTTCCCATCTTTTGATGAGTAAAATATTAAAGTACTCCAAAAATTATCTACAAATTTCGTATTTGAGGGTTCATTTGTTGTAAACTCAGTGGTTCTTGATGAGGGGAAGTTTAAAGTGTGTTTATGGAGATTAGGCAAGGTGTTGAATCAATCATTTCCCCTCTTCTGGTGAAATCTAATCAAGAACCCTAATGGCTATCCCAAACTCCAAGAAATGTACAACCTTTTCAAAATGAGTGTGATTTTTCAGAGATTCAATATAAAGAGGTACAAGGAGCCAAACTCATTCTTCTCTGGGACACACAGAGTGGCTTTGGAACTGGCTGTGAAATTGTCTGAAAGCTACTACCACTATATGGCGAGGTCCTGATCCCTGATCAGACTTTATATTATTACTTCTACAGCAAGTATCAGTGAGACCATAAGTATATTTCTAGGGTGAGAACACAGCTAACAGAGGAGGAGTTCCTGCTACTTTTCCAATCCCAAACAGACTGCCCTACGTTTAATTTTTCAACAAACTGAGCTTGTTTCTATGAAATGATGTCATTTGCTTAATTAGTAAAAATGTTTTTACTCTTATTTTGTTATCCTGTCCTCCTACATACTTGTGAACTACAGTGAAGATTAATTTTACTTGTATCATTTATGTATTCATTAGTTGTTCCTATGTATTCTAAGAACTCAGAAAATAGTTTTCAGATATCTTGCAATTTTATACTTGTTGTATATCCTAAATTTCATTGAGAATATTTTATTCCATATATTGTGCATAAATGTATTACCTTCAATTCTAAAGGTGGCACATAAATACATGCACAAGACAAAATATTCTATAATATACAACTTAGGTAATATGTTGAATAATTTGAGGGTAATATTGTGTTTTAGAGTATACTAAATGCCTCTTTAGCATTTCTGGGTGAAATCTGATCAAATTTCACAATGTTCAATAAATAAATATTGCTTATTATTTAGAAATTATTTTGCAGTGCTGGCTTGTGATTGAGATTTTTCAAAATACTTTAAAGGAGAAAATTATGACATCAAAATGAAATAATGAGAGTAAAATCTCAGTGAAATACCGTTTCCTAAACCAATCACTTTTTTTTTCTTTTGTACTAAATCAATCTTTCCTAAACCAATCACAATGAGCATTAAGAATGGTTTTCAGAGTATTCAGGACACATTGTCTAATGGTATAAATTGGTCCTAATTTCATACTCTTAAACCTCAAGCTTTTTGGAGTAAAGTCAAAACTCAACAAAATTGAGGTTTCTTTTCTTCTTTTCTTTCTTTTCTTTTCTTTTCTCCTTCCTTCCTTCTTTCCTTCCTTCCTTCCTTCCTTCCTTCTTTTTCTTTCTTTTTGTGACAGGTATTGTTTTATTGCCCAGGCTGAAGAGCAGTGGCTCAATCTCAGCTGACTGCAAACTCAGGGTTCAAGCAATTCTTCTGCCCAGTCCCCTGAGTGACTGGGATTACAGGCATGTGCCACTACTCCTGGCTGATTTTTGTATTTTTAGTAGAGATGGGGTTTCCCCATATTGGCCGGGCTGGTCTCCAACCTGATCTACCAGACTTGGCATCCCAAAGTGCTGGGATTACAGGTGTAAGCCGCCATATCTGGCCTCTCTGAGGTTCATTTTTCTATGCAAAAGAAAAGGGTAGGATGTAGTGCCCTGTGTTATGCATGCATCTGACAATTTTACCTACAGATCTGAGAGCTCTCTTTGTGCCTCAGGTTCTATTTTTGTCTTATGCAAAATAAAGCATATTCTACTCTAGACAGAAGTTTATCATTGAGTCACAACCTGAGTCAAATTTTGCTTTGGTCTTTGTTTCTCCAGGGCATAAGATTAATAAGTTTGAATCATACCTTTCCTAATTTCCTTCTTTCAGGAAAATGGTCTCAGACATCACACAAGCCTTCCAGAAAGAACCCATCTGCCTCTTCTGTCTGAACTAATGTGTAGACCCCATTGCCACAGGCAGCAGCCCCAGCTTCTGTAGGCTCTGTCTCTGCCTTTCCTAGGAAGAAGCCAAAATTCCTACCTGCCGGGAACTGTCACAGCAAGAGGACTTCAAAACCAATATTCTTCTGAAGAATCTAGTGTCCATTGCCAGAAAAGCCAGTCTCTGGCAATTCCTGAGCCCTAATGAACAAATGTGTGGGATCCACAGGGAGACAAAGAAGATATTTGAAGAGGTGGAAAAAGAGCCTGATTCATTTGCTGTGCTGGAACTCTCAGGAGCATGGGGCTCACAGACACTGTGAGGGGCAGCTAAGGAGCACTGGGTAAGTGATGGCTCTGAGAGCACTTTGAAAGCTGGAGGATGGCACAGGTAAAGAGATTAGGGGAAGATGAAGAGCATGATGATTAATCTGTTCTGTACTGGATGTCATGTGGTGCCTAGGTATCAATGATAAAATAATAAATATAATCTGAGTATACTTTCCTTCCTGGAGCTTACATTTCACTGAGGGAGTGATAAAGTTAATAATCATTGTAATAATTTGACTACTTAATGTAATGTTCAAGGCACTGTAAAGAGCTCAATATCAGAAGAGTTTCTGGCTATCCAAACTACAAGTTAAAAAGTCTTTTCTATAAGAAACCTATTTACCAACACTGGAAATAATAGAATAAAACACGCTAGAATTAGCAAGGCATGGTGTCAGTAGATTCCAATTCTGCTGCAAGATGCCACATTGTCTGTAAATTAGCCCTGCCTATGATTTTCCTATTAAACTTGTTTCATTACATGTTGTGGTTCTACAGTCTGAGATCTTCCCAAATCTCTCTCATATCTCATCCCTTGATTTCTTTATCATTGGGAGTCTGAAACCTAAAACGATTTGCTTCTCTGATGTTCACATTCATAGTTCTTTTACAGGAGAAGATTATGAAGCAAATGAGATGTTTGTGGGCAACAATTCAAGAAAACCAAAGAAATTTAAATGAGGAAAGCAGGAAAACCAACCAGTGGATTGTAAGTATTAGGCCTTATCCCTCAGATTTAGCCTCAGACAGACATGCTAGAAATGTATCCACTTATCGGGCCGGGCGCGGTGGCTCACGCTTGTAATCCCAGCACTTTGGGAGGCCGAGGGGGGCGGATCACGAGGTCAGGAGATCGAGACCACGGTGAAACACCGTCTCCACTAAAAATACAAAAAAATTAGCCAGGCGTAGTGGCGGGCGCCTGTAGTCCCAGCTACTCGGAGAGGCTGAGGCAGGAGAATGGCGTGAACCCAGGAGGCAGAGCTTGCAGTGAGCCGAGATCGCGCCACTGCACTCCAGCCTGGGCGACAGAGTGATACTCCGTCTCAAAAAAAAAAAAAGAAATGTATCCACTTATCACTTGAATGGAAATCATCTTGGTTAGGATTTGAGGAAGATTTTTCTCATGGCTTCCAATCCTGAGGGTACAATGCAGCATTGATTACTGCTCAGAGAGAGTGGTCAGGCTATGGAGTAGGAAGACCTGGTACTAAAAACTAATTTAAAAACACAGAGATCGTGATACTGCAAAAAATTATTTGTGAATCAACCATAAATTCCAACGGCTCTCATGTAGGCTTTCAGGTATCAATGGACATATATTGAAGAAATGATCAATAATAACCTTTCTTCAGGTGTTTTCGGAAGTCATATAATGAATGAAAGTGGTTTGAGGAAAGAATGAATTTGGCTTACAGTGTTATTAAGAAACAATACAAATAAATGAAAGGAAGACAAGAATGATTCATTCCATGGTTCTGTCAAGTGGGAAGACACGAGCCTATGTACTTAGCTTATTGGTAGAATACATGAGTCAGGCTAGGCTCCGTGGTTTATGTCTGTAATCCCAATAATTTGGGAGGATCACTTGAGACCAGGAGTTTTAAACCAGCCTGGCCATCAACATAGTGAGACCCTGATCTTTATTATAAAGAAAAGATGAAAGAGATAAAGAAAAGAAAATGAGTCAAAGTGAATAGAAGAGGTATAAGTGGAGGAGGATGAATTCAGAGTAAATATGTCATCTAGGAAATCCAGGTCCCTGCAGTGCTAGGTGTAGCTACGGGCAGAGATGACCAGAGCTGAGTAGAGGAAGCTGCATTCAGTTCCCCATGAGAAGTAAAACATTTAGAGAAACTTACAGAGGATGACGGAAAGATTTTACAGCAACTTAAGAAAAGCAAAAAGACAAAATGGATCAGAAAAAAAAAAACACCTATGAAAATTCTATAAGGAGCTGATAAAAATGTGCCATAAACTAGATGTGGAGCTGCTCCAGGAAAGAACCAATAATATGCCTAAAAAATTTTTGTAGTATTTGAAGTTCATACCCTAGAACAAGCTTGTCCTACCCACGGTCCGTGGGCCACATACAGCCAAGGACGGCTTTGAATGTGGTCCAACACAAATTCCTAACCTTTCTTGAAACATGATGAGATTTTTTTTTTTTGTCATTTTATTAAAGCTCATCAGCTATAGTTAATCTTAGTGTATTTCATGTGTGGACCAAGACAATTCTTTTTCTAATGAGGCCCAGGGAAGCCAAAAGATTGCACACCCCTGGCTTAGATGGTATTATTTATTCAACACCATAGATATGTGTGTGTGTGGGGATATATATATATATATGTATATGTGTGTATACATATATATGTACCATATATATATATATATATAACATATACATCATATATGTATCTCCTGCTTCTAAGAGGGAGGAACTTTTCCAAATAGAAATAACATAGATGAAATATAATTCTTATCCTAACCATGAACAAGCAAGCTTTTTTGGAATTTTTGAGTGGATGTAATTTTATATTCCCCTTTATCGAACACTGACCACAGAAAATATTCCCCTCTAATAAGCTTCTTTTATAGCTTTTTTCTGAAAAACTGGACAAATGTAATGTGGGAGTCAGACAGCATGTGCCACTAAGCTGAGAGCCGTGACATATGCAGGTGACAACTGCATGTGCTGGCAGCATTGTCCAGCAAGGCTTCCTGTCTCTGAGGATGGACCCTCCCTCCTCATCTGGAGCAGCTCCGCGTCAGGCATGTGGCACGACTCCCACAGCTCTCTGTACATGTGTTTCATCCTTTCTAAATGTTGGGTCATTCTCACTTGACTGTCTTGTAATTGTTGGAAAAGCTCTTTTGCTTCTCTGTCCAGTGCCTGCAGATGCAGTTGCTTCTCCACATCAAGAAATAGACGCATCTTTTGATATTGAATATTGATTATCACCTCACTTAATGACACATAGTCCTGTGGAGACATTTGGTTAAAAGGATTACATCTTCTCACTCTCAACAGAAAACTTCAAATAATTATATGCTGGGTGTAATCAAGCAATTTATAAACTTTCTGCCTCACTCTTGCAAGGAGTCTTGAATATTTGTTATTTCTTTCTGTCCATCTTTTTCAATGTTCCTATTCTCTCTCCCTCTTTAAATCAAAACCTATATAAAGACTTCTAGTTTCTCTTCCTGAGATACTTCTTCACAGTTCTTACTGAGTCAATTATTTCCTCTATTAATCTCCCTTTTAGGATTTTTCCATGTCTGATTTGCCTAAATGTTAAAAAACATTTAGCCATACACCATATTATGCAGATTGATTTTTCCTTTTACTATATTTTTACTCTATATACTATTTTCTATACTATTTTATTTCTTTCCTCTTCCTCACACCCAATCTTGGTGAAATGTCTCATCTCCAGTGTCTGAAAAGGTTTATACCAACCTTCAAATTTGAACTAGAATACATATCATGCCATTTATCCAATAAACTAGAATTAATTTGATTAGCTTGTGGGGGCTTCTCTATTTGCAATTCCTATTATATCAATTATATCAAACCCCCTCTCTACTAAAAATGCAAGAAAAACTAGCCAGCGACAGAGGCAGACTCCTTTCAAAAAATAAATAAATAAATAAACATAAAACTTCTGTTTTGAAGAAACTTAATCATCTATGTTAACACCCACCTACGCCCTATGAAATGCAATCAATTGGAAGAAATGGGTGTGGTCTTCAGAGATTTATAAACGGACACTTCAGGAGCCAAGCTCATTCTTCCCTAGAGCCCACAGAGTAGCTTTGCAACTGGCTTTGGGGACTTCCGAAAGCTACCAGCACTGCACTGTGAGACACTCATCCCTGAGCTGAATTCATCTGATTCGACACCAAGCTTCGGTGAGAACATAGATATATTTCTGAGGTAAGTACACAATTTCCAGAATAGGAGCTACTATTAGGTTACAAACCAGAACAAAATTTGGAGACTTTAATTTACCTGCAAACTTAGATTATTTTTAGATGAAATGATCTCACTTTCTGAGTTTTAAAAACGGCTCTATTTCTTTTTTAAAATTGTTTTAAACATAATCCATAGGTTTATGGATTAAACATGGGCCACCGTGTTCAGCTATTTATTTATTTGTGTATTTATTTATTTTGAGATGGAATCACGCTCTATTGCCAGGCTGGAGTGCAGCAGCGCTCTTGGCTCACTGCAACCTCCGCCTTCCAGGTTCAAACGATTCTTCAGCCTCAGCCTCCAGAGTAGCTGGAAATATAGTCGCCTGCCACCATGCCCAGCTAATTTTTTTTTTTTTTTTTTTTTGCGATGGAGTCTAGCTCTGTCACCCAGGCTGGAGTGTAGTGCCGCGATCTCGGCTCACTGCAAGCTCCGCCTCCCGAGTTCACGCCATTCTCCTGCCTCAGCCTCTCCGTGTAGCTGGGACTACAGGCGCCCGCCACCACGCCCGGATAATTTTTTGTATTTTTAATAGAGACGGGTTTCACCGTGGTCTCGATCTCCTGATCGTGATCCGCCCGCCTCGGCCTCCCAAAGTGCTGGGATTACAAGCGTGAGCCACCGCACCCGGCTGCCCAGCTAATTTTTGTATTTTTTTTTTTAGTAGAGACGGGGTTTCATTATGTTGGCCAGGATGGTCTCCATCTCTTGATCTTGTGATCCGTTCACCTCGACCTCTGAAAGTGCTGGGATTACAGGCGTGAGCCACCGCACCCGGCCTTTTTTTTTTTAATTTATATATGTATTTTTAGAGACAGGATGATCTAGACATTTTGCTTTGTCTCAGTCTAGTGCTCCTGAGGTCAAAAATCCTGCCTGACTTGGCCTCCCAAAATGCTGGGATTACAGGCTTAAGTCACCCTCCCTGGCCTAGGTTTTTATTTTTATTTTAGCAAAACATACATTTAAAATGCTGACTTATTGTCTAGTGCCTAGTTTTCTTTGTTTTTGTTTTTGTTTTTTTTTTTTTTTTGGAGACAGAGTCTTGCTCTGTCGCCCAGGCTGGAGTGCAGTGGCGCCATCTCAGCTCACTGCAAGCTCCATCTCCCGGGTTCACACAATTCTCCCACCTCAGCCTCCCCAGTAGCTGGGACTACAGGCACCCACCACCACGCGGGGCTAATTTTTTCTATTTTTTAGTAGATACGGGGTTTCACCATGTTAGCCTGGATGATCTCGATCTCCTGACCTCGTGATCTGCCCGCCTCAGCCACCTCGGCCTCCCAAAGTGCTCGGATTACTGGCGTGAGCCACCGCGCCTGGCCTCTAGTGCCTATTATTATTGCACGATACTCACTATTTCTCTGACTGTGTGAAAGAGTAGTGATAATGCTTCCATTATCATTATTTTTTGTAAATTTAATTATCTGTCTTTTAAGGATGTTGTAATATTAACCATTATATCCCCAAATTAACAGGCTGTTCAGGAACAGTAAACATGCCAGAAAGTTTTCGTTGATTAAATTAACATAGCAGCCTAGAAAAACAATGATTCTTAGCTTTACCTTGGAGAGGTACCTTACCTTGATTTGACTGTTTTACCTTGGAGAGCAAAGGCTAGCTTTTTCTGATTTGGGTCAAAGTATGAGTTCTGCTCTAACATTTTCAAGCAATGTCCTTCTGGAGAAGTCATTATGGATAGTTGTTATAGTTAAATAAAATAATGAGAGCAGAAGAGCTTAGTTAGCTTTCCTTCTCTAAACCAATCACTGGCTATTAAGAGTGTTACTGATTTTCAGATCGTTCAAGACTCACCTCTTGAGTTTACAGGTTGATGAAACCCTTGAAGCCCAAGCAATTTGGTGGATACTGACATTTAAAAAAATCCGACATTCTAAAGTATAATAAAAAAAAAAAAAAAAAAAAGAAGTGGGCATAGGTACAGAGGAAACAAGAATGGCAAAATGTTAATATT